>NC_071353.1:148717844-149414511 GCF_943734655.1 Sabethes cyaneus | reverse complement strand
GGTTGTTTATTTACACCACTTTCTTACCTTGTAAAAAATAAAATAATAGCTAGACCTTTTCCTTTCCCAGACGCTTACAGATACCGTCGTAATACTCATGTCATAAACTGTCTTTTGGGTCTTGATATACGTGGGAATACTCCTGCACTCAGGCATCTAAGTTTGGATTCGTACTCTTTGATAGCTGTTAGGAAATAGATTATTAAAATAAAACCAAAAAAGATATATGTAACAATATTTATACTTGCCCTCCTTAGTAATCCTGTAGTAAAATTTACAAAAGCTGAATACATTTCTGATATCATTTATGCTCATCGTATTCCGGCTGTTAGTAAAATGAAATTATGCAGCTGATATTAGCACTTGCGGAAATTGCACCCCGGTAACCGCCGTTGCTCGAGTTATTAAAAAGCTGCATAGGTCAAGTACTTTCACTGAAAGTCAAAGATATTCCAGGACAGTTAAATCCACGAGAACTGCAGCCCACCCGCTCAAATAATGTTTGCCGCTAACTTGGTGAAGTGCAGTCTAAAAACTGGATGCGAATAATCACTACCGATTTAACTCGAATATGACACCCGCAAAGCACTATTTACTATTTTGTACGGCCGCTGCCAACAATTTTCGTTCCGCGCACAACAAAAACAAACTATCACTTTTCGCTATGTTTGATAATTATGTCAGTATGGCACCGTCGTGAGCCATACACGTTCAATTGAAGTGGTTCACACTTCAGTACCGTATGCACTTACATATAGCACAAAGTCAAATGGTGAAACATTTCAATGTTCGGTGTTGCCCATATGGAAATCAAGCTAATGACATTTGGTTTACATAGCATATATGCCACATAGAATGTTAGTGGCAAATCACTCGAAAATGACGTGGATTCCATTTGAAATGTGTATGGATGGACGAGTGACAGTGAAGTGAATACAGCCATTGATTTTCAAGTGTGAATAGCATTTGAATCGAGCGTGCAGATTTTTTCGAAATCATAAGCCAGTCACTTGAAATATGCAAGTGCTAAAAACATTCGAAAATGATGTGGATTCCATTTGGAATTTGTAGGGATTTACAAGCGAAATTGAAATGCTCACCGTTATTGACTTTCAAGTGTAGGTGGCATTTGGATCGACTGTGCTGTTTTTTTACAGTGTACTTCATAGCCGTCGATGGTAAATTCTGACCGTCCGTCAGTGCGATTGTGCGATGAATGAGCTAGTAATGGGCGATGTTGCATCGATAAATCGAAACATCGATGTCCGAACATCGATTTTCCGATGTTTCGATTCGATGTGAACTCACAGAAAAATCGGCCACATCGATTTTTTTCTTCGATTTACATCGATGTTTTAACACTGTAGATGGCGCTGCTGATTTTGTTCTCGTTTTCGAGTAATAAAAAAGAGACATATTCGCGATGACGGCACTGAAAAAGATTTCGCAGGCTGCTCACACTTACAGAAAATCTCATGCCGAACTGTCAACGTGTGCGTGATGACAAAAGCAAAAATACTTCCCTTTCTTTTTTTCTCACGCAAAACCCTGAACAATATCAGCAACGCCGTCATAGCGAATTTGTGCACATTTCGGTATCCGCTTTGAAGCAGGGATACCAGACTTGCAGATTTGTCTGCAAATTCCAGATTTTTGGAACGGTCTTGCAGATCATTATAAATTTGCAGATATTTGCAGTTTTTATGACTTTTATTGTTTTGGTGCAGATTTTTGTTCGAAGCTCTTTAAACTTTTACAGACTTCCTAAAAAAGTGTGCAGATTTTCGCAGATTATTTTCCAGACATTTTTTTTAGAAAATATGGCATCTCTGGTAACCTGTCCGAGTCGTCCGAGTTCGAGTTCGAGTTTGTCAACCGCCATTTACCGGTATTCAAATTTTTGTTTTGTGAAAAATCTTTTGTACGGCTTGATACGATAACAATGGCACCTAGAAGCAATATCTGGAAATATTTTACCAAAGAAACTGGTGCGGCCAAATGCCAAATATGTTCGAATCTAGTGAAAACTGCAGGAAATACCGCCAATCTGTGGCAACATTTAGAACGGTATCACTTTGCGCGATACAAAAGCTTAAAAACCGATGGAAAAACAGTAACCGATAAAACTTCGGATACTGACGCTGAATGTCTAACGCCAACGTGCTTACCGACAACACAAAATAAAATTAAAAAAAATTTGACCATCGCAGAAAGTCTGCATAGAGCTGCTGCGTTTTCAGGTAATTTTGAGTATTGAGCGTTTTTGTTTTAAATTAATGATACTGACTAATGATACTAAAATACATATCTGAGTGTCCAATCTTGTTTGAGACCACCCTTTTTTGTTTACTAATCATTTGTAAGGGTAAACGGGGTAACAACGCCCGCCGGGGTAAAACCGCCCACCATGATTTTACAGGGCCTTGCTCAAATTGGTGTTAAATGTTGATGACAGTCATATTACTGAATGCGTACGCAATATTTTACAATACCTTGTACAGCAATATCGTATAAACTATCGGAGAAATAAATAAAAATAGATTTTTCGTTATAATCGTTTCGTTTTTTATAACTTTGTTCCCGCAGAACTTAGGGTTTATTTTATTCAAAACGTTAAAACTTTCAGTAAATCCAACCCACATCGCTTCTCTGATCCTGTCTTCATCCGACAGTACCTAAATTAGGTAACTGTTCATGCAGTTTTGTTGAAATAAATAGTGAAATGTGTAAATCGGTCATTTGGGGGTAAAACCGCCCACAACGAACGGCGCAAGACCGTCGTGTATAATGCTAGTGCGATAAGGAGATTTTTAAAATAATTGCATAGTTTGGACCAAAGGATCTCAGATTTACATAAAACAATATAAATGTGCTTAGTTTATAGCTGGTGGACTGTTTGGAAAAATCTAAATCGCCAATTTTTCCTGGGGGCGTTATGGACATTTTCTTGTTTTCTCGGATATAGCTTTTTTTAATAATTCCTCCCTCTTGGGACAAATAACATAGAATAAACATATTTTTTATGAAAATATAACAAATTATCTTAGCAATGGAAAAGTAATATGTATCTGCTTTATCAATCAGAACAATTTGAAATGTCAAAAAATTACCTACCGGATCAATTGCAGGAACTTTAATACCCATATTGTTATATTTTATCTTAGATCCTCTCTAGTCCTTAAAGATTGACTCCAGGATGCCTAACCCGATCCATCTTGTTGTCTAAGGAAACTACACGGTATCAATTTCAAGACTGTCGGTACCTATATTACTGATATTCTTCCAATACGAGTGGTTGCCGGACACTCTTTCGAACTTGCGAATCTCGGGGAACTATGTATTGTTTGATAGCAAACTGATTCAATTTGTTTAAATTAGATAAATTCATGAATCCAATGCCACCAGTTTCATTCAAATCGGTTGAATATTGTTAAAGTTATATGCTATGGCGGTTTTACCCCGTTAGTGGGCGTGTTTCACCCCGCATGGAAAAAATACTCTATTTTTTGGACGTGTTTCCAAATCGCAATAAAAAATAGAAAATCATTACAGATATTTATGATTTTATTTTTTATATGTAGGTAATAGATCAATTGTTCATTTAAGGCAGATAAATTAGAAATTGAGCTGCAACTTTTTTTTTATACAGGTGGTTTTGCTTAGGCGGGCGGTCTTGCCCCGCTTACCCTTATCTTTGTTGTTGCTTCAGAAATATGCATAGTTCAAAAGAAATTAAAGAGTCCAACAGAATGCTCCGTCAACGCGTCCGTCAGCCGTTATTCTGACAGTTTTCCCATGAGTTTACTGTCAAATTGACGCTATCGGATGCGTTGACGCAGCATTCTGTTTGGCCCTTAAGTCCTTTTTTCTTATGTGAACCTACTCTCCTTTGGTATACCAATACAATATATAAAAAACTAAAGTTTCAAAAGTAAAATGGAGACGCATGGTGTTCTGTTAACTGCAAAGATACGGATACTTTAGGCAACCTCGTTGATCCAATTTGAACGTTCCCGATGCACATTAATAATTTTATGTGGCTTAAAATGACAATAGCCGATATCTAACGTTATTTCGTTTACATTATAGATTCTGGTCATAAAACGGCAGAATTAAACGAAGCTCTGGTATACATGATCGCCAAAGACAACATGCCATTGCGGACGGTTGAACGGTCAGGATTTGCGGGTTTCTGTAAAGTTGCTGTACCGCTGTTCAAATTGCCAAGCAGACGTACTCTGACGAGGATGATCGACGACAAGTTTTTTGTTTTAAAGGAGGCAGTTAAGGAAAAAATTAGCACAGTCGCCCTTTACTCATTGACCTCGGATGTTTGGACTGACTCAGGAAATAATAAAAGTTTTTTGGGAATGACCCTACATTATTTAGATGATCTAAAAATCTGCTCCATTGCCATCGATGTCAAACCTCTCGATTCCGCCCACACGGCGCAGTACCTTGCGTCAGTAATTTCCGAAATTTGCGATGATTGGGGAATCATAAATGGAAAGGTAATTCATTTTAAAATGCAGTTACAACTAATCTTTCTAATGCTGAATTTTGAAGGTTAACGTGATGGTCACCGATGGTGGGGCAAATATTGTTGCCGCGATGCGGCAAATATTTAGTGAAGCTCACCACACCATATGCGTCGATCATAGCGTTAACAGAGTTACAACTGTTGCTATCGAATTATCGCCAGGCTTTAACGAAATACTATCCAAGATTCGAAACGTTGTCTATTTCAAACGATCCGTGAAAGCCTGCGATGACCTGCGCGCAATGCAAATCCGTGAGGGTAAGTCGGAGGGTGAAGTGCTAAAGTTGAAGAAAGACGAACCGACACGGTGGAACAGCAATTTTGAAATGTTGAATCGATTTTTACAGCTTAAGGAGTACATTAGTGTCATCACCCTCCGACACCCAAATGTCATCATGCTGACTGCCGCGGAAATAGAAGTAGCAAAGGAAGGCCGAGATATGCTACACTTTGTTAGCCACGTGATAACCGAACTAGAAAGCGAATCAACATCCCTTGCAGGAAAAGTTATTCCAATCCTCAAGATCTTACGGAGGGTAAATTAATTACGATTAGTATAACTGACAAACCTAATTCAATGTCTTTTCAGAAAATTGAAAACTTACCGGTTAACAGTGAGCAGGTGAAACAGCTTAAAAAGTCATTTTTGAACCAGTTTGATCGCAAATTTCAAAAAATTGATTTCGTCGAAAATTTCGCAATCGCGACACTAATCGATCCACGGTTTAAGACAATTTATTTTGAACCTTTATCACACGCTAATGCGATTAGATTGGTCTCCGAAAAAATTTTTAGTGCTGAAAAGGAAGACCAACTACAGATACAGACTCAACCTATTCATCCGCGAAACACGGATGGCTCTGGCTTGTGGGAAATTCATGAGGAATTGGTAATTTTCATTGTCACCCTAATCTTTAATTACGGACATCTCTAATATTAATAGTTTGATATTCATGTATTTGAACATGATATTCTAACTGAAGTTTTTGGAGAATACGAAACCAGAAATTAAATAAAAAAGAAGACTTTCCAATTAAATTCTTTTATGTATATTTATTCGCGACAGTTTACGTATTTCAACTACGACTTGCAGGCTTCATCAGTTCGAAAACAAACACTGATAAAGCCTGCAAGTCATAGGCGAAATACGTATCTGTCGCGAATAAATATTACATGGTAGAATTTTATTGGAAAGCTTTCCTTTTAATTTAAATTCAGATAATATTCTAAGGTTCAAATGAGCAAAAAATTCCAATGCGACTTGATTACCTTCGAGCATATCCAATCCTAACGTAAACAAGAATAAGGTTTTATGCATTTGAATTACATTAAAAGTTAATAATACCTATTCCGCAAGGTTTCTCAATCGAACGCGTCAATGGAGCCAGACAGACCAGGTGGCGTAGCTGGAGAACTTCGCCATTTTCTGCACCAGCCTGTAACTGATCGTGCTACCGATCCCTTTTTAACTTGGGAATCGATCAAAAGTGAGTATCCCAATCTCTATAGGCTCGCTTGCGATTATCTGTCAAGGATGGTCACATCTGTGCCTTCAGAACGTCTTTTCTCAAGGACAGGAGAAACGTGTCAGAATCGGTTCCGCTTAAACCCAACCCGAATGGCACGTTTAACATTGATATCATCTCTACCTGATGAGTTTTGGAATAAATAAGACATCTATGATATCCTTTTCTGTAAAAAACTTATAAATTGAAATAAAAAAAACGACACAGCTAGTCTTTTGCTTTGCAAAAGTATGCAAGTATGTATTGTGTTTTCGCTGAGTGATTGTGAACAAACTACAGATACGGAATTTCTACATTGCCTTTTGTATTTTATTGCACTAAATTCAGACACGCATAATGCTGCTCTGCAACTGCATATCGATACATTTTTTGTTGCTACTTGAACAAAAACTTGCTACGATTATAATCCTTAATAAATTATTAATAATTACTTCTTAAATCATTGGATTACATTTTTTTTAAATTTTTTTTATATAAGCTTTGCTGTAGTAAGTTGCTACTAGCAACATTCATTTCAGGAATTGTGTTGTGATTTTTTACTGGGTTTATGAATAACGTATCATTCACTGTACTATAGTATGAATAGAAAAGTTGAGACACCTTACAGATCCTCGTTTACGTCGGGTAACTCCACAAACTCCCGTTTCGGGTTGCCGACCAGCTTTCGTGCCAGCCAGAAAAACTTTTTCTCGAAGCTGTAATTAAACTTGCTGGAATGCCGTGTTACTGCAAATTTTGTTTCCGATGAAATGCGAGTTTTGGCACGCACTTTACGGTCCTTAAAGTCGACTTTATACCGTACCGCACAGGACGGTGGGAATATCTTCACACTTGAACCAAATCTCAATGCAAGTAGGAGACATTCTTATACGTTACTCGGGATGTCACGTAAACATAATGATGGCACACTGTCTCTGAATGTAGTAACCGTCTCCTAGGCCAAATTTCTCATGACTGGCCGTGTTCCAAACGTTAAACCATATAGTGCCACGGGTCGTGTAAAACACGATCGGATGGCACCTCAACTCCCAGCGTGACCACTTTCTTTTTCACGAACTCTCCCGTTATGTTGACGAAGGTAGTTTTTCCGGTTCCATCTCCGACCAGAACGCACTTGAACGTTGGCATATCAGCCTCAGCCATCGTTGTTGCAATCGCTTGTTTGTGAATTCAGATTGAATGATTCAGATTCTTGGAGACAAAATATGATTAGCTTCCCATTTAGTTGTTGCTTTTAGTTATATTTACCTTTGACGAGTTTCTTTCGTTTGCTGCCATGTCAACGAACAAACGCTGTTACTTCGGCAACATTTCGCTATGACGGAGCCGAAAAAGATTTTAAGGCCTGTTCGCCACGGGAATGACACTTCCAATACCAACCTATACAAAAAAAAACGTAGCCAACATAGAGCGGGCCCAAGCTGACAGCTTCATACATGGGCTCAAGCCACGGGAATGACACTTCCAATACCAACCTATACAAAAAAAAACGTAGCCAACATAGAGCGGGCCCAAGCTGACAGCTTCATACATGGGCTCAAGCTGACAACCGAGTCGGATGTGTAAATTGTTAAATTTTGTTAGTTTTAGTTTGATTTTAGCCAAGGTTTTAGCATCACATAGCTAATGCCAGGCAGGCAATTGATGCGAAATACATAAAACTGTGAAAATGGTTAGTTAAATTCGTTTTGTGAATTCACTATGCGTTTGCCGCCTTTTTCATGTGAGCAACGAAAATGTGACGTCATATCAGCCCCCTGGCTCAAGCTGACAACCGAGTCGGATGTGTAAATTGTTAAATTTTGTTAGTTTTAGTTTGATTTTAGCCAAGGTTTTAGCATCACATAGCTAATGCCAGGCAGGCAATTGATGCGAAATACATAAAACTGTGAAAATGGTTAGTTAAATTCGTTTTGTGAATTCACTATGCGTTTGCCGCCTTTTTCATGTGAGCAACGAAAATGTGACGTCATATCAGCCCCCTGGCTCAAGCTGACAACCGAGTCGGATGTGTAAATTGTTAAATTTTGTTAGTTTTAGTTTGATTTTAGCCAAGGTTTTAGCATCACATAGCTAATGCCAGGCAGGCAATTGATGCGAAATACATAAAACTGTGAAAATGGTTAGTTAAATTCGTTTTGTGAATTCACTATGCGTTTGCCGCCTTTTTCATGTGAGCAACGAAAATGTGACGTCATATCAGCCCCCTGCTGTTCGCTCTTACATGAATCTCATGCCGAACTGTCAACGTATGGGTGAAAACAAAAGCAAAAATATTATTTATTTCAATCAACAGCGTCCGTCATAGCGAATTCGGCAAGGGCGGCAACATCGAAAGTCGTGAATCGATTCAATGAACATCGATGTCCCACACTCGATTTAATCGATGTACCGATGTTTTCGAAGCTGCGGACATCGATTCGAAAACATCGATTATTTTCCTTTCGATGCCCAATACTAGAATGAGCAGACGGCGAACCAAGAGTACCATTTTATAGTCACTGGCACTGCCGCTGGCCGCTGCTGCTTGTAAGCTAGTGTAGGTGGTGGGGGAAACCATATCGGCTGCTGCTGCTTAAATGATTGTCCGACACTGATTGAGCAAGCTATCGAACAATTTCGCATGTCTGCGATGGGGATAATGCAAAATGTAATGTTAAGTGCATCGTGTGGGATTCACGTTGGCCATTGCCCTCTGATTCCGCTTGTCTTTGGGACCGGTGTTGCCGTCAATAGCCATCGATGTTGCCGATTGGATTGGAAAAGGGGTGTGGCTTACAAAGTGGTCTCAAGGTTATCATTTGGATCCAAATCCTTTGGTGTATCTAATTGTCATCCGTGCCTGTGAAGCTAGGCGATAACAAGGGAAATGTATGGAAAAATTCGACCTTGAATCTTTACACACATTTTCACTATTTAGCGTATAAAAAATTATTATTAGTATGTTACTATAAAATTGCTGGACATTTTATCTATCCAACGACATATTAACTGTTATGTTTCGTTCAGTAGTATAGTAGCTATTAGCGTTTGAAATATTTCATTCAAACGTTACACTTCTATTTCTCGTTTTTACAAAGTGCTACCCAGTCCCAGTATAGTAAACAAAGACGTAGTCCTACGTCAAAAGAAACTAAATGGAGAGATTTTGTAGAGCAGATCAGTCCGCGTACGAGCTCTAAAGTACTTTGGACTAAAGTACTTTGGATTCTGCACCAGGCGAAGATAGATTAACATACGGTATGCTTAGACAATTGCAACCGAACATCGTGAAGATACTACTAAAGGACTTGAACGAACAATGGAGAAGGGGATGCCCAGACGAAAACCTAAAAACAATTAAAATAGTCGCTATCCCGAAAGCAGGAAAAGATCAATCAAAGCTGGAAGGAAAACGACCGATCTCTCTGGTTCCAACGGTTTTGGAAAAATTGAAAAGCGTTTTAAAAATTAACAACACTCTCCCTGCAAAATCATTTGGTTTTCGCAAAGGACTATCTACAAATACGTGTGTGTCATACGTCACCAATAAAATAATGACAAACAAACGGAATGGAAAATTAACAAGCATAATTTTCGTGGATCTAAGTAACGCCTTCTGCAACGTAAAAGCAGAAACATTAGAAAAAATTATGTTGGAAACTCAAATCCCACCGAAATTAGTTTGCTGGATCACAAATTTTCTGGTCAAACAAACGACAAAAAGTTGACACGAATAATCAGCGAAGGTCTCCCACAGGGGGACGTCCTATCTCCAACTCTATTCAACTTTTATACAAGCAAATTACATACAATACATGTCGACGGAGTTGAACTGGTTCAGTTCGCTGATGATTTTGGCATCATCATCACAGCAAAGTCGATTGGAATGCTAGAAAGCATTGGCTAAACCTTTCTAGATCTTTTCGTAGATGCGACAACAAATCTAAATCTAACAGTTAACCCAGCAAAAACAAAAAGCATACTTTTCCAAGCCAGCAATAAAACACTTGGATATCAAATTAATGGATCGACAATCGAAACGGTTAAATCACATAAGTATCTTGGAGTACATTTAGATAGGAGTATGAGCTTTGGAAAACACACAAAAGAATTAAAAGATAAAGTCAACGAGAGACTAAATATGATTAAGGTTATTAGTGGAATAAAGAACGTTGGACACCCAGAAACAATGTTAAATATACACAAAGCTCTAATTAGAAGCACTCTAGAATACGGATCCACAGTGTATAACAATACAGCTAAAATAAATCTAAATGCCATAGCAGTTATAAACAATCAATGTCTTCGAAAGGCAACGGGATGTTACGAAAACTACACCACTGAATACTCTCTTAGCTATGACAGGGTTGGAGCCCCTAACAATCAGACATGAATACGTCACAGATATAGAAATTGCGCGAAACATCGCACGGCAAAACGCTGTAGGAGAGCAACTTATGGGAACAACAATAAACAACAACTCTGAAGCAAACAAAATCAGCTTCATGGAAAAAGTGTATATGGAACATTTTAAGTTTTTCGACTCGATCATGCCAATCATAACGAAGTGATCGGTATACTCTGGTGTTAAAATATGCCCGACATTAGAAGAATTGTCATTATCGAAAAAGAATACAAATTCACACCACCTCAAACAACTGGTACTGTTCGCCTTTAATGGAACCTATCAAGGACGCACAAAAGTGTTCACCGATGCATCAAAAGAAGGGCACTCATGTGGAATTGGAATTTACGTAGAAGGAATAAATAAAAGCATAACTTACCATCTTGCGAACGAAGTGAGCATTACGGAAGCAGAGCTTATTGCGATCAAAGTAGCACTATACACTATAGCAGAAAACAATCTGTAGGAAGCTGTGATATATACAGATTCACGAGCAGCCTGTGAAATCTTGAAGTTGGCAAAAGAACAGGATGAACGCGAAGAAATAGTAGATGAAATCTTGGAAACAGCAGATAAGTGGAACATCTCATTACAATGGATACCGAGTCACATTGGAGTGATCGGAAATGAGATAGCAGACAAACTAGCAAAAAGAAATACAATAGATGGTCAAATCTTAGAAAATAAAATTTCTTACAAAGATGCTTCCTGGATATTAAAAAGTCGTAAAACACTAAAAACTAGTCATGGTACAATGACTACGCCAAAGAGAAAGGACAAACATTTTTCCAGTTGCAACCAGAGTTCAAAGCGAAACCTTGGTTTATTGGTTTTAAACTGAATGGACAACAAGTTCGATTACTAAATCGTTTAATGGCAGGACATGATTGGTCCAAGTATTGGAAACACAAAATGAAAATAACGGACAACCCAAATTGCGAAGTATGTGAAGAAACCGAGACTGCCGAACATCTTATTTTACACTGTACAAAATTCAACAACATACGCATAAAATACTCATTCATAAAATACAACAAACTAATAGATGTATTTAAAACAAAAAATACAAGTTTATATAAAGAAATTACAGACTTTGTAAAAGAAACCGGTCTAGAAATATAAAAGACCCTAAGCAACCGATACCTTATATACAACAGGGCATATAGTCATAGAAACTGGCCCAAAACACACCAGAATGACATTGACTTCTGGGACAAAAGGAAAAAAAAAGAAAAAGATATTGCCCGTTTCTTTCGCGCTGCTCACTTTTTTGATAGCTTGAAATCGTCGCAGAGAGAATCTGCTTGACTGTATGTAAGTTATAAGTATATATTATGCTTGTCTAGCACGTAAACTATTGATTTATGTCGAATTTGTTTATTCAATCCGGGTTGAAACTGGATGAATTTTATCTGTCAGATAGGAGCAAATGAACACAAAAATTTCATCCAGTTCCAATCCGGATTGAATAAACAAATTCGACATTACTTGACAAAATAAACGATATTTGCCCACGCGACGATTCTGGCGACGGTTTTAATTCATCGCGTACGAAAGGGTGGGAAATTGATAATATGCATAAATTTTTCAGTTGAATGCACTTGTTTTAACAATACGGGTAACCAACGTATCGGTTGGTTATCCTAATTCATAAATAGGAAATTTCTTGAAAACCTCTTAGAACTCATCTGTAGCGTTCCTCTGGCACGATTAAAAAATTAATCAATGCAGGCCACCTTCCGGGTCGCTTGGTATAATCCGGAACAAGTCATCCAAATCCTGGTGCACAATCCGGAACGTCTGGTCAGCCTACTTAGTGTAACAGCACTTAAAAAACCCTTTTTCGTTTTAAAATCTATACGATTTACATTAGAATTTACTGTGAAAACAGCAATAATTATGGTAACTTCAGTGTAACTTTTACAATGCATTTTACTGTTTCAATGTGGTTTTTTTAAAGTTTTTATTAACAACTTAACAATATAACAGTGAAATGCAATGTTTTTTCATTGTGCATTTCTATTTGGGCCACCCCGCAACGGATACGTTTTACCGATGCATGACTGTACCTGAACGTCAATCATGTTTCACCGCAACGTCGCGACGCGAAGCTGTCTGTCATCTGACAGCTCCTCTAGCGTACAGAAACAACAACAACGAAAACTTTTCTGTAGTAAGTTTTACACAAGTTTGATCCCGTTAGTTAAATAGTTAGAGGAGAAAAAATAAAATTTTCCCCCGGAACGATTTGCGCAACCGATGGTGCACAATGTCCACGTTAGGATTAAAAAGTTGTTTCACCTGCTTTCGGCGAACGGAAAACTTCCTGTGCATCGAGGAAAACGACAGCATCAGTGGTGAAAATGTCGAGGAAGTTTTTGCCAAACACTTTTGGTTTACGGTAAGGGGTTTTTGTTGTAAAGTTTAGTGTCAGTAAAATTTTTGTTAATTTTCGGTTTCTTTTTGCTTGTGTAGAGGGACGAATATCAGAACCGAATCGTTTGCACCAGCTGTTGGGAAAAAATCGATGAATTTCACAAATTTTACTGCGAAGTGCAGAAGGTTCATGCCCCCACTATGTTGGCCCATATTAAGCTAGAACCGAGTGACGATACGCCGGAAGATTCGATGATGATGCTGGTGGAAGGTTTCGATGCGGGTAAACACAAATTCGATTCCGAAGGCAACGAGGAGACGGAGCTTTTTGCAAGGTACCGTAACCGTTGTGCTGAATACGATATTCATCTCACAGAATTGTGATTTTTTCTCGTTATTTTTAGTCAAATGATAGTTTCGACTATATATAAATCGGAAGATCAAGCATCGCCCTCAGTTGGGGCGGAAAATGATGCAAAATTTGAACAGCCTACTAGGGTGAAGCATGAAAATGACGAAGACAAGAGCGACGAGGAGGACGATGATGAAAGTTCCGACGAGGATTACCAACCGACCAAAGAGGTTAAGCAGTCGGATTCCGAATCCGATTCGAACATTCCGCTGGCAAAGCGTTCGGCAGCTAAACGGGCAAAAACTAAAAAGCGAACGGTCTCAAGCAGGACGAACGAGCGCAACGAGAGCTTCTCCTGCCATAAGTGCGTCGAAGCCGGCACGGATAACGGGGAAACGTTCAAATCGTTCTACTGGATGAAGCAGCACTTCCAGAAGGTGCACAGTACGGCTTGTTACATATTTTGCTGCAATAAAAAGTGGCCATCGACACGCAGCTACAATCTACATGTTGATACGCAGCATAATGTTAAACCGCAGACGAAAAAGCTGCGTTGCGTCGAGTGTGCCCGTTGGTTTAAGGATGAGCGCATATTTGCCCAGCACATGTTCCTGGTGCACACACCGGAGGAAGCAAAGCTGTTCAAATGCGTTCGCTGTCCGAAAGCATTTGCCGTAGAGGATCAGCTTAACAGTCACATCAAATGGCACGACGAGGTTGAACAGCGGAACCATCACTGTCCGATATGCAACCGGTACTTCCTGGGTGCCGGAAATCTTCAGAACCATAACATAAGCCATCACAGTGACCTATCAGCACAAACGACGGCGGCGGACGGGGGGACTTCGTCGGGGCCGGCTCAGAACGCGCCGGCTGACGATGAGGATCACGATGGCGAGGAGGACAGCGACCCGGAGTCCGCTGAGCGGACGACGGCTGGTGCTGATGATGATTTGGAACATCCACCCAAGCGAAAACGTTGCGGCCCGGAGGAGATAGAGAAGCAAGAGTCCATCATCAAGCAGTTTGTTTCGTTCAACTGCACCCGGTGCGAGTTTGTGGGCGTTTCGTTCCAGAAGCTGAAGCAGCACAACCTGAAGGTTCACAAGGCGACGGGAAGTATCGTGATATGCTGCGAGCGTCGGTTCGGTAAAAGATTACGCCTGTACGAGCACTGTTTGCGCCATTTGAATCCGGACCACTTCAAGTGCGACAAATGCGGTAAAACGTTTACCGACAGTCACGGGTTGAAGCATCACAACTGGTGGATTCACACACCCGTCTCGGAGCGACCGTTCAAGTGTGACATTTGCGGGGACGCCTTTGTTAAGGACTACCTGCTGAAGGCACACATGGAGAAGCACATCGAAAAGGAACGGAAGACGCACACCTGCGAGCAGTGCGGACGAATCTACACGACCGGGTTGCAGCTGAAGATGCACATGCAGGCTCAGCACGGTGCGCTGAGCGATTGGGTGTGCGATATATGCGCTAAGGGATTCACCCATCGAGCGCTGCTCGAGCAGCACCGGCTGACGCACTCCGAGGAAGGCCTGAAGGCGCTGCGCAAACAGTGCGAGAAATGTCACAGATGGTAAGCCAACGTCGGTTGTCGCATTTGGAATTGAGTTGGATTAAATTATGGTTGTTTTCAGGTTAACGAACAATCGGAACTATCTGCGGCACAAGCGGCGCTGCTTCAACCCGAACGGTCCGGTTCGGTGCGAGATATGCGGGCACGAATCGGTCAACGAAACGGCCCTCAAGTCACACTTCCGGCTGCATCATTCCAACCGACCGAAGTATGCGTGCAGTTTCTGTGGCAAGGAGTTTAAGAAGCAGCTGCGCTGCAAGGTACGCTCCAAACCTACGTATTATTTTTGGGGAGGAAAACTTTAACGAATTCTTTTCTTTTCTTCAGGAACACGAAGCCAACCATACCGGTGATGTATTGTACAAGTGTCCGTTCTGTCCGCGGATGTGTAATTCCAGCTCGAATATGTACACCCACAAGAAGACGGTACACCCGGAACAGTGGGCGGCAGCGATGGCTGCCAAGTTCTTTACGCCATCCAACTAAGCTGAGTGAGGGGCTGAGGCGGTGCGCGGTGGTTTAGGCTTAGGTGACTGTTCATTTTAATCGACACTTCTTGATATATCCGTTGAACGTAATGATGTGTATTGTATTTGTATAACTATCCCTCTATTATGTAATAAAGAATTTTCAATTTGCTTGAAAAGAGACATGCCTATTCGAGTGGTCTTGGTGAAATTTTTACGATGCCGAAAGAGACAAGAAAAAGAGAACGTTTCTCATTCGTATTTCTCTCAACTGCACAGATATCCTTTTGTTTTTCTGTTTTTCTTCGTTTCCTGACAATTTTTTCTTATTTTCAGTTTTGTTTTTCGTTTTTTGTTGTTTTTTCTCCCTTATTTTCGTCTTCTTCTTCTCTTCCATTTTTCCTCTTTTTCTGTCCTGTTTTACCATCTGCAGCCGACGCTAGTACGTAAAATTTAAACGTCCCCATGCTGACGACGCTGGTATAAAACCGGTTTCCTTGGCAACGGAAGTTGTTTGGTCTAAGCAGGCGAAATGAAAATTTTCACATTCTCGAAAAACCTAAGGGCCGAACAAGCTAAGCATTTTTCAAGCTCATGGAATAAGCTAGATTATAACAAGTATTCTGTCTCTAATATGAGTGGATCAGAAGGAAAGCGGTGTAAGTGACAAAAAGTAAATTTCGAGAAAATCAGATCCAAAGTTAACATCGTCTAAAAAAATCGTTAGATTATACAATAGAAAACTGATGACGCATTATGGTTGTGTTAGCTTTACATTATTAAATTCTATTGAAATCTTGGAGAACCACTTTGATTTTCGGGACTTATAAGATAGTTTTGAAAATGTTATTTGCACTTACACCCCTTTCCTTCTCAGTTATGTACTTGTACCCCTTTCATTCCAAACGATTATAGGGAATTACTGCTTGGAGTGAAAAGGGTGCAAGTGCAAATCTTGGAAACATATTACAATCGTCTTCATTGAAAGGTAGGTTAGCGGGCAGGCAGCAGTAGTTAAGGATTTTCTCGCTACGTGGCGCTAGTGCCGATGTAATATTCTTGTATAGGCTGTATCTTACGCTACTGACTATTTAGAAAGTTGCAGTCTTCGGGAAGCTTGTTCAAATGATTGTCATCTCGAAAATGACATTGAAAATAATTCAGGATATTCTCAACGTGCAGCGCTAGTGTATATGCGACCTCGTTTTATTTGCTATCAGGCTTGGCATACACTTTTCGCTTCGATTTTGCTCTTTTGATTACTGCATCTCAGCCAAGCAAAATTTGAAAAAGTGATGTATGGGGCGTTTGTAGAATTTGTTACTATCTACAATATTGCTGAACCATTACCCATAACCATTACTGTGCATTTTGTATTTATGGCGCTATAAGGCTGCTACCCTCTTGGTAGCAAAAAGAGCGCTCTTTTTGCTACCAACGGTATTGCTGCCCTACAGCGCCGTAAATACCAAAGATAAAACTTCACTTTCTTCAGCAATATTATAGATAATTACTAGCTCTACAAATTCCCCATACACCACTTTTTCAAATTCTGCTTGACTGAGGAGCAGTAATCAAAAGAGCAAAATCTGTTTCTGTTTCTGTTTGCAGCACAAGGTGGGGCAGTTAGAGCCAAGTCTGTCCAGGGCTGAGATAAGGTGGTTGTGATAATGATAAAAGAATCCGTGCGGATTACGCTAGCGCCATAATGTGTTGGTGATTATGGATTAATGGGCGGAAGAAGAGTGACAGAACTTGGCTCGATATAATTGTGTGCTTGGTCAATATAGCATAAGATGGCTTGTACTTATCTTGTTTTCTCCTTCCTTTGTTTGTTTCCTCATCTTGTTCGTAGTCAATCTTGATTAAACCTGAAGCAGGCTCCACGCCGGCCGTCCTCTCCATCGTTGTCACCAGTGTGGTCATCTGTGGCTGGTCTCTTGCCTCCCCTCACAGCAACATTATTGTTGCCGTGAGAAGAAGCGATAGAGATCAGGCAGAAAAGAAAAGAAAAGAAAAGAAAAGAAAAGAGGAATTTTTTAGTCAACATGTTGATTGCAATTTTCAAGTTAGTAATATCACGAGAATTCTATGTCTGTCCATCACCTATGCTACTACCGACTAACTACTCGCTAGGCTGGACGCTACTCATCTCCCAAATACCCATGTCATCACGATTGACCCAGCGCTGTTCCACAACCTATGCTCATTAAAAGCCACAGCCGCTTCTTTATCTACCATCTTTGCGGTATTGTAGCTGTTGGCGTTAATTTTCGAATATTTTGTGTGGAATATTATTCAAGAGCAATATTATCGCTCAGAACTATCGAAAAACTACTTGAACTTCCGAAAACTAGAGCAGATGCAATATAATGGGGACTGGTACTCGCTCGTATTATTCCCGGTGGCATTAATTGCATATTTGTAGCGGTAGTCAACCGATTTGTCGGTATGCTCTTCAGACCGTGGTCAATTGAAATGATTCTGTAACTAAGAAGGGATGAGGTGGATCAAGAAGAACTTCACTTGGAGATATGTATATATGCCGTGTTAAGTCTTAAGTGCAAGCTGTCACTGAAGCAAGACTTAATAAGATGTTAACGACGTTGATAATTCTGTGAGGATGGTATTGAATCGATCCTCATTCCAAACCTCATTCCATGGCCATATATTGTGTACTATGACCCCATTTTAGGAAGTGGGAATGATGGTATATTGAGGACAGCCCTTCGCTATCGCTTGAATCAGCCAGAGAATCAAATACCTGTTTTTACTTGAAGAAGTTTTAACTCTAAGAAGATTTAGTTAGAAATGGAATTTCAGTTGAAGTCTGCCAGCATTGGGCAATGGACAGAACAAAATATATATCGAGGCTATAAAGCTTTTCGAGAGATCCACTAAGTCCGACCGCGACGACAGCCGCAAGAATGGAGAGGAGCAGGCCGCCGGTGAGTTGCCACCGTTCGACTTGATGGACTCTCCGACAGAGGCTCATCAGCATTAGGAGGGCCCTTGGGAGACAAACAGCGTCATTCATGATCATTTTATGTTGTTAGTTGAATACCGTTAACGCGGTTAGTCACAAGACATGCAAACCATTCTAATAAGGAGGGAAAAAAAATAATTATAATTAATTACATCCAAAACAATACAATAGAGGTGACAGTAACAGTAACGATAGCAATATTAGTAATAATAGTAATAACATAGGAAACTGACACAGGAACACAGCTACTGACTATAACTTCCTGCCCATTAATAATTGTAGTTTGGCAGCATAGGTATAAAAAGAATTTCCGACTCATCATAGAACACTCAAACATATATTCGTTCGTACCTATACACCCATGCACACTCATACATGCATACACATGTATACATGTACGTGTGTGTATATTTTTCTGTGCTGTGCTGTCTATAATCACATAACAGCCACAAATTCTATGGCAATCTCATAGAAAATGTCTCGATTACGCAAATAAAGACATCACATCATTTTTGAACACTCGTTCGTTCTAACTAGCGATAAATTTTAATTTTCATGAGTAAGTAAAAATCTCATGAATGGTGGGTAGGATTTGGTTTCAGTTTTCTAGAGAAATTTCTGTGCATACCAGCAATTCATCTAGGAAACTGAGTAAGCCCTCCCGGTGCTTCGGCCCAAACGGATTGAATTTAAAATCAATTCCGTTCGATTTCGCTCCATTCCGCTTTACGAGACACATGCTACACATAAAGCTAAATTATGCAATACTATACTACATACTACACATATATCTAACTTAAACTATATTACATTCTACATGCGGAATTAAGTTTAGGATTGTGCCGAAGTGCGCGACAAACCACCTACCCATGGGAGGGAATTACCAGACACCGTCCTTTTGAGGATAAAAGCATGCTTATATGAAGATATAAAATCAGAGGGGTTGTGTACAAGACACGACCGCATATATAGGTGACGCAGGACTACGTAAGTCTCTTTGTAGTGATAGTAGCATGTATCCATGCTTGTAATCATTCGATTCTTCATGTATATATGCTATATGCAACATATATACATGCTACATGCGTTGTATGTAACATTTATCAAAGTAGTAACATTGCATACGTTCAATTCTCAAAAGATTGTGCATTTGAAAACAATTTAACAAAATCAAGAACACAAACTATTGCTTTCCTGCTACCTTACTGAAATTAAAAATTGTTTTATTACCCATTGTTCCCCACGTTGAAGGGATTTTACCAATTAAATCCTATTTTATCAACAGCACATCTTTTCAATACACTTCTAATAAAACGGTAAGCATGCGTATTCACGGAAAACTAACAGTCATTGACTTTTCGTCGGAAAGCCCAATTTCGGAAGCAGCTTTTCGGCCCAAAAGCGGGATTGTGTTTATAAAAATGTACATACTGCATTCTTCTTGCCAATCTAAACACAGCGAATATATTTTCATAAACCGAATTTTTGTTTCAAACAAAAAAACTGCTTTTAAAATTGGCAGAATCGATGATGACTAATTTCACCTTCATATAAAGTCGTATTATAACCGAGCACTACAGCTGTAGCACATTTTTCCAACACAGATATCAAATTCGTCGAGGTTTAATCGTCTCGCAGTAAAGAATTTGCGATCTGTCAGGACAACTAGCTTGTGTCATTTTTTCTGGCACACTTCCCTAACACAGACATCAAATTGGACTAGGTTTAATCGCGTTCGTAAGAAATCTGTTGGCACGAGGGGGCTTTGTCACTCTTTCTGGCGTACTTCCCAAGCAAGGAAATCAAAATGGTCTAGGTTTAACCGCGGTGTTAAGAAATCTTGTTGAAATGCGGGAACTTGGTCACTTGTTTTGGCTTACTTCCCAAGCACAGATATCAAATTGGTATAGGTTTAGATCATCGCAAGGAATCTTCCAACCAATCACGAAGTGAGAATTCTGGTAAAACATAGGTTCATTATTTTCAATTTTTCAATAGTTCAACATCAAGAATCCATACTTTTCTTCATTTGGGTCAATTCTTAGAAGATTTTCCAATCGATTGGTGTAAGAATATTGAAAATCGATAGGAAAACCGCTGAGCTATTAGCGCTCAAAACCTTTCATTTTTCGTGACGCTCGCATTTTTCGATTTTTTGGAATGACACCCTATCTCAAAACTTGCCGTAAGACGTAGTCCTACGTCAAAAGATTGTTGTTCTCCGGCGATCAAAATAAAGTTTATTGGGCCAGCAATAATTATTTAAACAAACCATTGGGTTTGGATTTAATGCATTTTCATGCGCATTGTTGTGGTGATTTAGTGTTTCATTTGGTGTTAACTTGATATTAATCGCTATCACTTGTTCACGGCAGGCAATGTTTCAAAGTACCGATTATTGAAATTAAAATATCCGCGACACCGCCCGTGTTACCGTTGGTGGTACAGCAGAATAAGGACTTATCAAACCAAATAGCAATCAACGAGAAAAGGTAGTATGGTGAATGTATGGTGATGAAAGTAGAATGGTGGCGTTGCAACAGAAACAAAATCAATCCTTTCTTAGCAACGATCAAGTTCAGTTCAACATTTATTGTGTGCTTGTGAATAATCGAATAAACTTATTATAATTGGCGACCCCAAAGAAGTTTCATCAATTATCACATCTGGCGACGAGAAGAACCCATCGGATTCGGCTAATAAATTGATAAGTTAAGAAAAATATGCAAATCGTATAAGAACGATACATGCCTAAGCGATACCTCGTTACGAACGAGAGTTCCCCCTGAAGTCTGTACGCCTAAGCGATGGAGAAAATCCGGTCGGGTCAGGCAAAAGTAAGAGTTCCTCGTTTCGAACGAGAATTTCCTGAGCAACGAACAAAGTACTGTTGGGTCAGGAATAAAAAAAAGCCTCAAGTGAGGAGCCTAAGCGATGGAAAATTCCGATCGGGTCAGGCAAAACGAGACATTCTTATCCAGTTAAAATCAAATCATTTTTTTTTAAAAAAAGGTGTTCCATAGCAACGAGAAAAACATGTTTCACAGAATAAATATAATGTAGCGAACAATGCAGCTGGTTGCATAGCAACAAGAGAAACATGTTTAGGTTGTTTTTCAACACAAAAGAAAAACTTAGAAGATAAAATAACACACTTCATTAATTTACAAAATAATTCCTTAAATATATCAAATTGATTAATCATTTTCACAGAAATGGATGACCAAATCCTCAAGATTCCACCGTTCGAATGCGACAACGTTCCCATGTTGGAACTTAGGCAGAAATGGGTCGACTACAAAAAGCAGTTTGAATATATTGCTCAAGCATTAAGCAAGATAAAGAACAAAAAGCTTAAAAATATTTTCCTGGCTGTGGCTGGACGACAATTACAGAGAGTATACGAGAGCTTGCCGGCGGCTATCGACAATCCTGAAAATGATGAAATACATATCGGCGTTAAAATACGTATTAATATTGATGAAAGCATCCCACCGGTAGCTCAGCACGTTCGGCGCATTCCCATTGCTCTCCGACAGCATGTGGGAGACCAACTAAATAGACTTCTGGAGTTGGGAATAATTGAAAAGGTAGATGAACCAAGCCCGTGGGTATCTCCCGTCGTGGTTGTTATTAAAGATAACGGTGATGTACGCTTATGCATAGATATGCGGCGTGCAAATACTGCAACTAGAAGAGAATACCACATGATACCGACGCTAGACGATCTCCTCACGAGGCTAAATGGATCGAAATGGTTTTCCCGACTTGACATCAAAGACGCCTATCACCGAGTTGAACTGCACGAATCAAGCCGATACATAACGACGTTTATCACGCATCTTGGCATGTTTAGATACATCAGATTGATGTTTGCCATCTGCAGTGCCTCTGAGCACTTCCAAAAAATTATTGAGCAAATTCTGAGCAGTTGTCCGAGCACATTCAATCACCAAGACGATATTGTTATATATGGCAAAACGGAATCTGAGCACCATGCAGCTCTCAAAGATGCTCTGCAAACACTAGAATCACACAACGTTGTTTTAAACACAAAAAAAGTGCCAATTCAGTGTTACTGAAACTGATTTCCTGGGTCACCATATTTCTCAACAGGGAGTCAAACCAATGGACGGCAAAATAATAGCTGTTCAGCAGTTCCGGCCTCCTAGGACTGCAGAGGAAGTGCGGAGCTTCCTGGGACTCGTAGGATATATTGGCAGGTTTATCCCCGATCGCGCCACGAAAACTTTCAACCTTCGCCAGTTGATAATAGGTAAACAAAAATTCAATTGGACAAATGAGCACCAAAAAGCTTTCGATAGTTTAAAGAAGGCTGTTTGTTCAGCACCAGTGCTTGAGTATTTTGGCAATAACCGCCGAACCAGAGTGATTGCAGATGCATCACCGGTAGGGTTAGGTGCTGTTCTGATACAGTATGAAGTATGAAGATAATAAACCTGTTGTTATTTACGCCAGCAAGAGCCTCCAACCGAACGCCGTTATTGCCAAACTGAAAAGGATGCACTCGCCATCGTTTGGAGCGTTGAGAAATTTCGGCTATATCTCATTGGAAGAGACTGGACACCGATCACCGACCTTTAACAACAATTTTTAAACCAACATCACAACCTCCTGGGCGCATAGAGAGGTGGGTGCTCAGATTACAACCCTTCAAATTCCGAATAATTTATAAGCCCGGCAAAGAGAACATAGCAGATTCGTTGTCTCGACTCTCTTCAGCAACCGATAGTAAAGACGTAGATAATTGTGACAATCAGATCTATATCAATGCTATCACCGAATCGGTAGCCATTGATGTAACAGAGATAAAATACGCCTTGGATACTGACCCTGAACTACTATTAGTTAAAGATGCGTTGGAAACAGCTGATTGGACCAATGAAACAATTAGGAGTAAGCGGATAAGCGGATGTATTCCCCAAAGTCTGCGAGCAAGGATGCTACAGCTTGCGCACGAAGGCCATCCTGGAGAGACATTAATGCTATCTCGGTTATGTGATCGAGTATGGTGGCCTGGAATGGATGACGAGGCAAGAAGAACAGTGAAAAATTGTGAAGGATGTCGGCTAGTAAGTAAGCCTTCAGCCCCCGAACCAATGTACCATCCTACAATGCCGGGAGAACCTTGGATAGATGTCGCAATGGACTTCCTTGGGTCACTGCCGTCAAATGAATATTTGCTAGTAATCGTGGATTACTACAGCCGTTACAAAGAAGTGTGCATAATGAGAAAAATCACGTCAGAAGAAACAATCAAACGCATAGAACCCATTTTTTGTTCGGCAAGGTTATCCTAGGACGATAACTTTGGACAATGGTCGTCAATTCATCAGCACAGAGTTTAAAGATTATTGTCAGACGAGAAATATTAAATTAAATCATACTGCTCCATATTGGCCTCAAGCTAATGGAGAAGTCGAGAGACAAAACCGTTCACTTCTAAAACTACTTAAAATCAGTCATTCAATGAATCGCGATTGGAAGACAGATTTGCTTCAATATCTTTTAATGTGTAACACAATCCCACACACCGTTACCGGCAAGGCTCCCTCCGTGTTACTACAAGGTAGAATCATTCGTTCTAAGCTTCCATCAATTAGTGCCATCGAAACAGCGCCCCTAGTGACCTCAGACATTTAAGATAGAGACACTATTTCGAAATACAGAGGAAAGGAAAGAGAAGACTTGAGGCGCCTTGCACAGGTGTCTACCATCCAAAAAGGAGACCGTGTGTTGTTACAAAACATTATTTCAACCGGAAAGCTAGCTTCAATATTTGGAAGAACTGTGTACGACGTTTTAGATAGAATTGAAAACAGGGTGAAAATTCTTGATCCTATATCTGGGAGTGTACTAGAAAGGAACACAGCTCATCTTAAGAAAATTGACAGCTTTGGATCTAAACCTGTGACTGAATTTCCGTTTAATCAAAATGAAAATAGTACAATAAGGAACCCAGGATCAAGTGAACAGTCCGAACCGATACAACCTGTTCGTCCATCTCGTCTGGTATGCAGACCTTCATGACAACAGGATTTTGTCATCGATAGGACAAAATTTATTGTGTGCTTGTGAATAATTGAATAAACTTATTATAATTGGCGACCCCAAAGAAGTTTCATCAATTATCACCAATTATCAAAAACAACCATCCCTTTCTTGCAGTCTTATACGAAAACAGGGATTTATTCGTGCATATGACGTGACGCAACAGCACCCGCAGTGAAGAATCAATCACATTCACAGCATAGCGACACTGTTATCCAAAAATAGGTTATGGACGGACGTTTATTGGCGACTGATGTGCTAGGTACGTGGGCGCTCTCGAATCGCGTAGAGGGTTGCTGTGGAGGTGACGGAGACTGTGCTGTTCTTGTAAGTTGTTCAGTTATTCTAGCCTTTGCGGACGACCTCGACATTATTGCTAGAAATCTTGGAACGGCGGAGGCAGTCTACGTCAGACTAAAAACGGAGGTTAGAAGGAAGGTCGAAAACCAAATATATGATAGAAAGAGACCCCACAGATAACGTTTGCCTCTCACGGACAGTGACTATTGACGTCGATGAACGTGGACGTGGTTGATGAGTTCGTGTACATATTTGGGATCACTGGCTAGCGCCGACTATAATACGAGTAAGGAGATTCAACAACGCATTCAAGCTGGAAGTCGAGCCTACTTTTCCGTCCGCAAGACGGTTTCGATTAAGGAGCATACGCCGTTACACAAAGTTGACGATATACAAAACGCTAATCAAACCGGTAGCTCTCTACGGACACTGTAACTTTGCTTACGACTAGCATGTGTCGAATGTTTCCGGAGAGGACTTATCGGGCTCGACACTTTCGAAATCGAAATTTGCCCATGTTTCCCGTCCATAAGAGTGGCGACAATATATGATACGATATGATTCTTCGTATAGGTCATCTCACAATTGTAGAACAAACAAAATATTGTTCGGTTCATCATAAACAGGTGCAAACACTTGTTCGAATACTATAATATTTTCTATTATGATCGATAGATTCTTTCTCTGTTTAATACCGTAAAGTTGGACAACTTACCCAACTGTTCCCGTGTCTACCCGACCCCCGTTAAATAGGGGTAAACAACTTAGCAGCTACAGCAGCCGCCCACTCCTCCGGATGAGCAGTCTTTTTGTGCGTGTACATATTCGAGCTGGAATTGCACGACCTGGGACAGTATTCGCACTTGTAGAGCACAACCCCGGTGTGATTGGCTTCATGTTCCTAAAGAAAACAAAAACAAGTTGTTATTTAATTGGTAATTTCCGCTGTGCATTGAGCCGAACCTTGCAGCGCAGCTTCTTTTTAAACTCCTTGCCGCAGTAGGTGCACGCATACTTGCGCACGTTGGAATGCATGCGCAGGGTGTGGGACTTCAGGGTCGCCTGGCTGGTGGACACGTGGTCACATAGCTGACACCGGGCCGGTTCGGCGTTGCAGCGAACCTTGTGCCGTTTGTAGGATTTTTCATTGGACAACCTGTCGGAAAACAAAACCATAATAAAGCCTAATTCACCAAATAAAAACTACGTTTTTTTGTTCATTTTCCTACCAACGCTGACACTTTTCGCACTGTTTGCGAAGCTTCAGCAGCCCCTCCATCGAGTGCGTCAGGTGATGCTGCTCCAGCAGCTTGCGATGAGAGAAACCCATGGCACACACGTCGCACACCCACTTAGCGAAGGCACCGTGCTCCCGCTGCTGGTGCCTTTTCAGCTCCTTCGGAGTCGTATAGACACGTGTGCACTGATCGCAGCTGTTCACCCGCCGTTCCTTCTCGATGTGCTTCTGCATGTGCGCCTTCAGGCTGTAATCCTTGATGAAGGCATCGCCGCAAACGTCGCACTTGAACGGACGCTTCGAAACCGGCGTGTGAATCCACCAGTTGTGATGCCGCAACCCGCGACTGTCGGTGAAATTTTTATCACACTTGTGACACTTGAACTGGTCCGGATTCCGATGACGGAGGCAGTGCTCGTACAGTATTTGCCTGCTGGTGAAACTTCGCTCGCAACAGATCACAATACTGCCACTGGTGTAGTGTTTCCTCGCGGTATGACCTTTCAAATCGCAAAACGATTTACCGATATACTCGCAGCGGCTGCAATTGTACACGATGAACTGTCTAATCAGCTCTTCCTGCTCCTCGATTACCTCCGGGGGACGTCTAATCTTCACTGGTTCATTTAACCAATATTCAGTTGGAGCAGCAGTTGGTTTCTCCGAATCACTGTCATCATCTTCTTCACCATCGGTACCCTCGTTCTGATCCCCGGTAGCATTTTTCTCTTTGCTGGTTTGTCCCCCGGAAGCGGACGGCTCGTTCGTGTGGTGTTGTTCGATGTGCCTTTCTAGATTGCCAGCCACCGCAAAATATCGATCGCACGGCGAACAATAATGATTGCGTTGTTCCACCTCCTCGTGCCACTTCACGTGACTGTTGCGTTGATCCTCCAGAAGGAAAGTTTTCGTACAATGCGTGCACTGGAACTTTTTAGCCTCCTCCGGTGTGTGCACCAGAAACATGTGCGACTGGAAGGTGCTTTCCTCCTTGAACCACCGGGCGCACTCGACGCATCGCCTCTTTTTGGTTCTCGTTTTGTCGTGTTCGATACTGGCGTGCCGGTTGTAACCGCGTGTCGTAAAAAATTGCCGCTCGCAGCAGAATATGTAGCAGCGCGTTTTATTGTGCTGCTTGTTGAAGTGCTGCTTCAACCAGTAGAACGTACGGTACGTCCGATCGCTGTTCGTGCCGGCCCGGACGCACGGATGGCAGATGAACTTTTCGTTCCGCAAGGTCGAAGCCGGCGAGCGGAGGGGAGTGCATTTCTTTCGAACACTGGCTGTTGCAATGCGGCGCTTTGCCAGCGGGACATTTGAATCCAATTCGGATTCGGATTCGGTAAGCTTTTTCTCTGGTGGTTCGGGGCAGTCCTCGTCTGCATCCAGATTGTCCTCTTGCTGCGGTACGCTTACGTTTTCGCTATCTGAGTTTTCGTTCACATTGGTCAAAGAAGGTTCCAGTTTTTCCACTGCCACATAAAGGGAATCTTGATCTTCGATCTTGAGGATCGCTTCTGCAAATAGTAAGCTGAAAGGGAAGGGAAAAAAGGAATTAATTATCCGATTTTGTTGTATGGCCCCTCCGCTCACCGATACTTTCATCACATTGGCTCATCAGTTGACATACCTGTCAGCTGCAATAGACGTCATCATGGGTATCGGCGATCAGAGGTCGAGCTCAGTCTAATCATCAGTCTCATACGACTCACACGCGTCATGTAATTATACTATTTTATATTTTAATAAATATTTTATGTTAGTCAGTTAGTGGCTACATTATTGCACCGAAAGGCCACTAACGTAACAGTGGCGACGAGTCGGTAGAAGTTTCGCGAGTTAAAGCGCATTCCGATTCGGTTACATACGGTTTTCTTTCATCGCGTCGCGGACAAAAAAAGCAATGGCGGAGTTCAATTCAGCGTTGGGCCCAGGAGGATCACAGCAGCAGCCACCACGAGATATTTCGGAAGCAGTTCTCCAAATTCTCTCCAACCAGCAGAGGCTGATGCAGCAACTTTCTCAGCAACTGGGAGAAACGCAGATCGCCGTGCAAAATCTGTCTCGCAACGAATCGGTATTGGATTCTTTATCGAACAACATGGCGGAATTCGTCTATGATAAAGACAATGGGCACACTTTCGACGCGTGGTTTTCCCGTTATGCAGATTTGTTCGACAAGGATGCAGCCAGAATCGATGATGCCGCCAAAGTGAGACTTCTGCTACGGAAACTAAGCCCACCGGATCACGAACGGTACAACAGCTTTATTTTGCCGAAGCAATCACGGGATTTTTCATTTGATCAAACCGTCGGAAACCTCAAATCCCTGTTTGGTGCCACAGTATCCATCTTTCGTCGGCGGTATCACTGCTTTCAAACAGCCAAGGAAGACAGTGACGACTACCTCGCTTACTCGTGCAAAGTTAATAAGGCTTGCGTAGATTTCAAGCTATCGGAGCTGACAGAGGAGCAATTTAAATGCTTGATTTACATTTGCGGGTTGAAGTCCAAAGACGACAGTGAAATCCGGATGCGTCTCATCAATAAGCTGAATGATGCAACTGATTTGACCCTCCAGCAAGTGGTTGAACAGTGCAACAGCTTAGTGAACCTTAAACAGGATACAGTACTCGTCGAAAATTCATCGTCCGTAGTGAACGCAGTCACGCATGCCACCCGATTCAGGCCGAAACGTCACACACAAAGTTTCGCCGGCAGCAGCACCAGTCAGGAGCAGCCAAGGACACCCTGCTGGGCGTGTGGAAGAATGCATTACCATAAAGACTGTCATTTTCGGGACCACAAATGCCATCAGTGTGGAAAGCAAGGGCACAAGGAAGGGTACTGTAAATGTTTTTCGTCATCCAAGCATTCGGAAGAACCTCCTAGCAACAGGGACTACAAGCAAAATAAACGAACGTCATCAACAAAAACACTTACCGTCCAGAAAATCAGCCAAGGGCGGAAATTTGTCCATCTACAGGTCAACAACATTCCGTTACGCCTGCAACTGGATACCGGTTCCGACATAACGATCATTTCACACCGATCGTGGGTGAAGCTTGGTCGACCGAAGACGGCAGCATGTTTGCAGTACCAAAACAGCATCAGGAGATCCGCTTCAACTGACGGCAGAGCTTCAGTGCGACATTTCCCTTAACGGCATATCAAAAAAGGGTAAATGCTTTGTCGCCAGCCCCAACGTACAGCTAGACATCTTGGGCATAGATTGGATGGATTTGTTCGAGTTATGGAACCGGCCGATTGCATCCTACTGCAACCGTGTCAACAGTTTACAATCTCTCATAGTGCCTACGCTGCAATCTCGTTTTCCTGCAGTGTTTAAGACCAAGATGGGTCTCTGTAACAAAACGCCAGTTCAACTTGTGTTGAAAGGTACTCTTAAGCCTGCCTTTAGACGCAAACATCCGATCGCTTACAGTATGGAAAGTGTGGTGGAGCAAGAACTTGATCTCTTGCAAAGCCTAGGGAGCCTCAAAAAGTTTACCAGGTCATCGCTTGGCATCAAATCAGCGCCAGAGCGATTGCAGGAGTATGGCTGCACAGTTCGTATAGATAAGTGCAATTTCGGAATGAATGAAACCAAATACCTGGGACATATCATGAATGTAGAGGGTATCAAATCAGCACCAGTCGGCGGTCGAACCGAAGATGGGCATCAACAAAATCTTTTCCAACCAGATCCAGGCAAGATTTCTTCTATCGTGAGCATGCCGGCACCGTTTCACCCACAAAGCAACGGTCTCGAAGAGAAGTTCGTCGGTACCCTTAAAAGAGCAGTTCGCAAAATTAAATCCGGGGGAAAGACAATAGAAGAACTTCTACGTCCACCTACACCAGTCAGCCGTCCAGATTTGTCTATGCAAGAAGAACAGCAGCAGCAGCAGGGACAACTGATCCGGAGCAGACAGTGCTGCCGGCAGATGAACAACAAGATTTTCAACATCGAAGCCAACCTTATCGTAAACGCGATCCCCGTAGCAAGGAACAGCAATAATCGACTCCTCGCCAGTCTTCGAGGGTACGAAGACCACCTGCGAGGTACGATCCGTATCACCTGTACTAAAAGGGGGAGGTGTTGTATGGCCCCTCCGCTCACCGATACTTTCATCACATTGGCTCATCAGTTGACATACCTGTCAGCTGCAATAGACGTCATCATGGGTATCGGCGATCAGAGGTCGAGCTCAGTCTAATCATCAGTCTCATACGACTCACACGCGTCATGTAATTATACTATTTTATATTTTAATAAATATTTTATGTTAGTCAGTTAGTGGCTACATTATTGCACCGAAAGGCCACTAACGTAACAGATTTTGACTCGGTAAGCGACAAGGAGTATTTGGATGAATCAATTTCTTCATGATTTTTCTTAGAGCAAACAGAGTATATTTCATCAAAAAAAATGTAAATAAAACAAGTATTTTCATCACATCCGAGTGGAAAGTAAAGAAACAAAAGCAATAGGATGATAGGATTCGAAATAGGATCTCTTTTCGTTTCGGAAATTCTTATAATCTTCTTCTGTTGGGTACTCTCACCACTGCGTCCATTATTTTGAACTATTGTGGTATGCCCAATTGTTTCTTTTGCTGTACGCTTCAGGCTTACCTATCACTTATTGAGGAAGTGGTAGGCTGGCAGCTTGAGCGAGTCTGGTGCCAATCAGGGATGACTTGGTTTATAAACCTTATAATCCTGATCGGCGACGCAAACCAAATCTCCCTAGGCTCTAGTAGGGCCTTTTTGAGATACTGCAGTCTGCGTCCTATTAGTGCTCCACAATTGCAGAGTAAGTGTTCCGAGGTTTCGCTCTCGGTATTACACAGGCGACAAATAACATCTTGCACGAAACCGAGATTCCGAAGATGATATTTACTCGGGCAATGTCCTGTCACACCAGACCGGTAAACGTGCTGAGATCTCTCTTATTGAGACTCAGCAGCTTCTGAGTAACCTTAATACTAGGTATTATAAATTTCTTTGATTGTTTGAGCGACTGTACAGCCATCCAATTGGCCATAATCATTCGGCTCTCCCATTGTTTCAACCCACTCTTCATCACACAGTCCGAGATACCGCAGAATGGATCCGGACCTGTGAATGGAGAGTTAGAACCACATTTGGCTAGTTCGTCTGCGACTTCATTTCCATCTATTCCGCAATGACCAGGGACCCAGTACAGGTTTACCGAGTTTACCTGGCTCAGTTGCCGTAAGAGACAAATGCAATCCCAGACAAGTTTTGAGAAACACTTAAAAGCTTTAAGCGCTTTTAGTGCCGCTTGACTGTCAGAGAAAATGCAGATATTGGCATGTCTGTATTTCCTTTTGAGACAGACGTTTGCACATTCTATTATAGCTGCTATCTCAGCCTGGAAAACTGTTGGCCAATCTCCCATTGCTATAGATATTCTAGTTCTGGGGCCGTACACTCCAGCACCCGTTTTGACTCCCACCTTTGATCCGTCGGTATAGAACTTGATTGAACCACTGCGGACGCTAGGTCCCCGCTCGTCCCAGACCGAACGTGATGGTTCGTTCACCGTGTATGGGATGTCGTAGTTGGTTCTAGCTTCCATCCAATCACTGTTCATTTCCGCAACTGGGCCAACAGGTAGAAGTTTTAGGATACTCAAGTGTCCGATTTTATCCCCGTCGAGTATTGTTTTCCATCGTTTAAGTGTTAGGGCGCTTTTCTTAGCCTCTAACTGAACGTGTTGATTCAGAGGTAGCAGGTGGAGAATAGCTTCTAGAGCCTTCGAAGGTGTGCTTTTCATTGCTCCGGTTATGGCCATGCATGCTGATCGTTGAAGTTTGTTTAACTTTTTAATAGCCGTGGCTTCTGAAGTTTTTGGCCACCATACCAACGAAGCATAAGCTATCCTAGGTCTCACAATGGCGGTGTAGACCCACAACACCATTTTTGGTTTGAGGCCCCATGTTTTTCCCAACATTTTTGAACATACCCATAGCGCAGTGTTTGCCTTGCTGATTATTGAATCTAAGTGTGCGTTCCAAGATAATTTAGCGTCTAGGATTACTCCCAGATATTTAACTGAGACGCTACATTTAATTTCTTCTTTCCCAAGGTGCAGAGACTGTAACTTCAGTTTTCTCTTCCTAGTGAAAGGAACAATGGTTGTTTTTGAAGGATTAATGCCCAGGCCTTCTTTACTACACCAAGATAGTGTAAGGTTTAAGGCCCTTTGCATTCTATCCGATATCACGTCGTCGAATTTTCCACGAACCATGATGACTAAATCATCAGCAAAGCCCACAACTTCGAAACTGTTGGGTCAACTGGCAACCCTAAACAGATTCGCCACCAGGGCTCTCCAGCGACAGTTCCGTCTGTCACTCGGTTGATGTCACTGTGACAGCGTTAGAAATAATCATCACTATTCCATTGTAACCGTTAACTACATGAGTTTTACTCGATATTTTATCACCTCGTCCACGGTTACAAAAGTGGCGACGATTTCGCGAGTGACTTCGTTAATTTCGCGAGTCTTCGAATGTTTTTCGTGCGATTAACGCGATCTGAATAACCACACCGTACCGCACAATGGAACCTAACCTGCATCAGCAGCAAAATGGTCACCACCGGACACAGCAGCAGATTCCTCCTGGAGTGCAACAGCAACAGCCTATGCAAATGAGCCCTCCACATCAGGCTCGCACGGATGTCATCATCATGCAAATTTTGCAACAACTCCAACAGCAGCAGGCCGTCACCAACCAGCTCCTCCAGCAGCATCGTGAATCTGCACAACAGCAGCAAGGATTCCTGCAGCAGCAAGAACACGTGTTCCGGAATGCCATGTCAGCAATTCAAGTTACTGTTCCCCCCAATCCGGAAGTGATTTTGGACTCGTTGGCTGGGAATATCAGAGAGTTCCAGTACGACCCGGAAAATCAAATCACATTCGCTGCGTGGTATGCCAGATACGAAGATCTTTTTGCGAAAGATGCTGAAAGGATCGACGACGAAGCAAAAGTGAGGTTACTTCTTCGGCGGTTGGGCACAAACGAGCACTACAGGTATGTCAGCTATATTTTACCCAGTGCTCCGAAGGATTTTACCTTCCAAGATACGGTGTCGAAGTTGAAGGGACTTTTCGGCACGAAGGAGTCCACCGTCAAGAAACGTTACAGCACCCTCACCGTCAGCAAGGCAGCGACAGAGGATTATGTTTCTTTTGCCTGTCGTGTCAATAAAATGTGCGTTGAGTTTGAGCTATCCAAGCTCTCAGAACAACATTTTAAATGTTTAATGTTCGTGTGCGGTATGAAATCAGAGTGCGATGCGGAGGTACGCACCAGGTTGCTTACAAAAATAGAAGACAACAACGACGTCACCCTTGAAGCTCTGATGGAGGAATGCCAGAGAATTATCAACTTAAAAAGCGACACAGCGATGATCGAAGAGCCCGTCGGTCAGGTTCAAGCTATCAAAGGAAATCCGCAGCACCGTAAGCCGTTTAGGAAGCGGCCCAGAGAACCACAGAAGCCATCTACACCAGAGGGAGGAAGGACAACTCCAGCTACTCCTTGCTGGAACTGTGGTGCGATGCACTTTTCAAAGTACTGCAGTTTCAAGAGTCACAGGTGTGCCAACTGCAACCAGTTTGGTCACAAGGAAGGATATTGTTCGAGTGCAAAGCGATCCAGTAAGCCATCAAAACAACCACGTCGTTTCTATACCAAGACCGTCACTGCATCGGTCAGCAGCGTCGAGTGCCAGCGTAGATACGTACAAGTCAAACTCAATGGCACCATAGTACGGTTGCAGCTTGACACAGCATCGGATATAACCATCGTGTCCGACCGAGTGTGGAAAAGAATCGGTCAGCCAGCAAGTGTACCAGCGAGCCAAACGGCCAAGTCAGCGTCGGGAGAGCAGTTGGATTTACAGTGCGAGTTTGTCACCGATGTCGAAATCAACGATACGACGCACAGCGGTCGAATTTTCGTTTCAAGGCATCCAATAAATCTCCTTGGTATCGATCTCATCGACAAGTTTCAGCTTTGGTCATTGCCGATGAATAAATTTTGTAATTTCGTCGGTGGTACTAGCGTCGATGTTGCTTTCCTGCAGAAGGCGTACCCGAAACTATTCAGCAGCACACTGGGGCTCTGCTCCAAATCCAAAATTCATCTTTCGCTGAAAGAAGCTTGTTCGCCTGTTTTCCGCCCGAAACGGCCTGTCTCGTATGCTATGTTGCCAACGGTAGAGGAAGAGCTCAATCGTCTGGAACGTCTACAGATCATTTCGCCTGTGGAGTATTCCGAGTGGGCAGCTCCAATCGTCGTAGTGCGGAAGGCCAACGGGAACGTCCGCATTTGCGGCGACTATTCGACTGGGTTAAACGATCGTCTTCAATCACACCAGTACCCTCTTCCATTACCGCAAGACATTATCTCGAAATTGTCTAATTGCACTGTATTTAGTCAGATTGACTTATCAGACGCTTTCCTTCAGATGGAAGTGGATGAAAGCTGCCGACACCTACTCACCATTAACACTCATCGTGGCCTGTATCAGTACAACAGGCTACCCCCTGGAGTTAAAACTGCGCCAGGCGCTTTCCAGCAGTTGATGGATACAATGTTGGCAGGTCTTCCATGTACCGCAGGCTACATCGACGACGTCATCGTGGGTGGCAAAGACGCTGCCGAACATAAGCGCAATCTTCTAGCAGTGCTACAGCGAATCGAAGAGTTCGGATTCACAATACGTCCGGAAAAATGCTCTTTCGGTCAACAGCAAATCCGGTATTTGGGTCATCTGTTAGATCGTCATGGCCTCAGGCCAGATCCGGCAAAGATTAAAGCAATCGAGAACATGCCACCACCGAAAGACATCACGGGAGTTCGCTCATTCCTAGGAGCCATCAATTACTACGGGAAATTCGTTCCGAATATGCGATCTCTCAGGTTCCCGCTAGACCAGCTCCTCAAAAACACCTCTACGTTCGTATGGACACGCGAATGTCAACAGGCGTTTGACAAATTCAAACAGATTCTGTCATCCGAGCTGCTTCTAGCACATTATGATCCCAAGCAAGAGATCATTGTTGCGGCAGATGCATCATCCATCGGCATCGGGGCAACAATCAGCCACAAGTATCCTGATGGCCACGTGAAGGTGATTCAGCATGCTTCTCGGGCACTCACACCGGTGGAGCAGCGCTATTCTCAAATCGATCGGGAAGGACTGGCAATAATCTACGCAGTTACGAAATTCCATAAATTCATTTTCGGGAGACGGTTCCGGCTTCAAACCGACCATGCGCCACTGCTGAGGATTTTCGGGTCCAAAAAGGGGATTCCGATCTACACTGCAAATCGCCTCCAGCGGTGGGCTTTATCACTCCTCTCGTACGACTTCTCGATTGAGCACGTCTCGACCAATAAATTCGGCAATGCTGACGTGTTGTCGCGGCTCATCGATCAGCACACCAAACCAGATGAAGATGTCATCGTTGCCTGTACCATCTTAGAGGAAGAGTTGAGGTCAGTAGCTGTAGATAGTACTAATCAACTGCCCCTCAGTTTCAGTATGATTGAAAAAGCGACGGCATCTGACCCGTTGCTTCGGAAAGTTCACCGTTTCATTCGTGATGGTTGGCCCAAATCTAAATCCGAAATCAGCGATCCGGAGATGATTCGGTTCTTCAACCGTCAGGAGGCCCTGTCGGTAGTTCAAGGCAGTGTGATGTTCGGCGACAGACTGGTAATACCGACCACTTTCCGCAGGCGGTGTCTCAACCAGCTACACAAGGGCCATCCTGGCATACAGCGAATGAAGGCCATCGCACGTAGCTTCGTGTACTGGCCAGGAATGGACGACGAGATCGTGAGTTTCGTCAAGGGTTGTCGACACTGTGCGGCTGCAGCACGGTCTCCACCGAAGGCAGAACCGGAGAGATGGTATCCCACGACGGCTCCTTGGCAGCGAGTTCATGCCGATTTTGCGGGCCCCTTGGACGGAGAATATTACCTTCTCATCATTGATGCGCACACCAAGTGGCCGGAAATTTTCCCCACTCGTCAGATAACTTCAAAGGTTACAATCAACCTCATGCGCACGCTGTTCGCCAACAAGGGGATGCCGGAGCTTCTCGTGACAGACAACGGTACGCAATTCAAAAGTGCGGAATTCAGCGAGTTCTGCTGCGAAAACGGCATTCGTCATATGACAACGGCTCCTTTTCATCCACAATCGAACGGTCAAGCCGAACGATTTGTGGACACCTTCAAAAGGGCAGTTAAGAAAATTCAGGAGGGAGAAGGTTCGGACAAGCTTGCGCTGGACATTTTCCTTCTGACTTACCGTTCCACACCAAATCCCAACGTTCCAGGTGGGAAGTCACCAGCAGAGGCGATGTACAATCGTCCGCTAAGAACATCGTTAGATCTTCTACGACCACCGTCAATTCCTGAACCGCAACTGAACCGCCAGGGTTCTTCCAAAGCACGGTCGTTCAATCCAAAGGATTCCGTATATGCTAAAATTTATGCCAATAATAAGTGGTCGTGGCTCCCTGGAACGGTAGTAGAGAGGATCGGCACAGTGATGTACAACATCTGGATGGACAACGGGAAGCTGGTCAGATCACATCTCAACCAGCTCAGACAACGAGTTGCTCCTAAAATAACAACGAAGGCGCAGGCGAAACAACGTCTTCCACTCAGCATCTTGCTCGACGAGTGGAAACTACCTATGCCAGCATTAGCAACACCCCAGGCAACCCGATTGTCAGAAACGGAAGTCCTGGAGCAATCACGGTCCACGATAGTTCCAGCATCACCCGCTACACCTGCAAGTGGCCTTTCAACATCAGCGTCTTCACCATCGACGGCTTTCGAGTCTGCGGCTGATAGCTCACCGGCACTACAACTACCTCGGCGCTCTTCTCGAACCAGAAGACCACCGCAACGGTTCCAGCCGTACCTTCGGTACTAGGAGGGAGATGTTGGGTCAACTGGCAACCCTAAACAGATTCGCCACCAGGGCTCTCCAGCGACAGTTCCGTCTGTCACTCGGTTGATGTCACTGTGACAGCGTTAGAAATAATCATCACTATTCCATTCGACACAGTTAATGTGAGAACACGTTTTAAATATCTAAGTAATTATATTTTATTTGTAACCGTTAACTACATGAGTTTTACTCGATATTTTATCACCTCGTCCACGGTTACAAAAGAAACCTTTTGCCTCTAAGCTTCTCAGAAGATCATCAACTACTAATGACCAAAGAAGGGGTGAAAGAACCCCTCCTTGTGGGCAACCTTTGGTTGCAGTCACCGTTGTTGAGAGCCCTCCTAGCTCCGAGGTGATTTGCCTATGTGTAAGCATACTGTGGATCCATTCGACTATACAGTTATCAAACTGTCTTTTCTTCATCGCATTTACCATTGATAAATGAGAAGCATTATCAAACGCCCCTTCGATGTCGAGAAACGCGCCTAATGCTGTTTCTTTCGTTGAAAGAGACTTTTCAATTTTTGTCACGAGCGTGTGTAGTGCTGTGGTTGTAGATTTCCCAGCTTGGTAAGCAAACTGGTGTTTCGATAATGGATATCTGAGCATGTATTCAGACTTAATGTATTCATATAATACCTTCTCCATAATTTTCAACAATACTGATGATAAACTAATTGGTCTGAAGGCTTTTGGATGTGATTTGTCACGTTTTCCTGGTTTTGGTATAAATACAACTTTTACCAATCTCCATGTAGACGGAATATGATTTAGTATCAGACTTGCCTTAAAAATCTCGATTAGAGATGGAATTAGCGCTGATTCTCCATTTTGAATCTGCGCTAGGAAAATCCCATCTGCACCTGCCGATTTAAAAGGTTGAAAGTATCTCACTGCGTTTTCCATCCTAGCCCTAGTGAAAGCCATCCCTGCGACTCTGGTTGCAATTTCTTTTGTTCTCTCAGATCCCGAAGAGATTCTTTGAGAACATCCTATGTCACAATCAAAGTCCGAGCTGGCAGCAGCATGAACTGAGGAAGATCCCGGAAAGTGAGTCCCCATCATTAAGTCTAGTACTTCAGTCGGAGATTTTGTGAACGAACCGTCATCTTTCTTGAGAGTACCGAGTCCGTTTGAATGATCCTTAGCAAGAGTCTTGTTAAGTCTTGCCACAATTGGAGTACTTTCAATGCTTTCACAATTGTGTACCCAAGATTTCCTTTTTGATCGTCTTAGTTCTTTGCTATATTCGGTTAGAGCTCTCCTATATTGAGTCCAGTCCGAAGTAATCTTTGCTCTATTGAACAGTTTTCGCGCCATTTTGCGAAGCCGTTCGAGCCTTCTGTTCCACCAGGGGACATTCCTAGTTGAAGTAACCCTTTTAAGTGGACAATTACTGTTATAAGCAGAGACTATCGTTTGGTTTAAGACCTTTGAGGCCGACTCAAGTTGTTGAACCGACCTAATTCTTGTAGTGAGGTTTTTCGTTTCGAGCTCAAGCGCATACTGATCCCAGTTGGTTTTCCTAGGGTCTCGATATGCGACCTGTGACACTAGGCCACCCACCCATTCAAAAATAATGGGCCTATGATCAGACAGCGATGCTTCGTCCGACACGTGCCAGTTCTGTATTTTCTCTGAAATTACTGAACTGCACAGGGTCAGGTCCAAGACTTCCTCCCTGATAGCATTAATGAATGTTGGTTCATTGCCTCTATTAGCAATATCGATATTGTTTGACGAGAGAAATTCTAAAAGGCACTCACCTCGATTGTTGATGTCAGTACTTCCCCACAGAGTGTGATGAGCGTTGGCATCACAGCCGATGATAAAGTCTTTGTTGACTTCTCTGCAATATTTTACAAACGCCGCAACCTCTTGAGTGGGAGCCTCAGGACAATCACCAGGAAAATAGGCCGATGCTATGATAATATCGGATTTTCCCCTGGCGGTTGGTACCTCAACTCTGATCGCGACGATGTCTCGTTTAATGAACTCTGTAATGGGAAAACAATTAATATTTGCATTAACCAGGACAGCAGCTCTCGGAGAGTCATGCTTGTCATCATAGTATAACTTACATGTTCTTGTTTGAATACCTTGTATTCTTCCTTTGTAGACCCAGGGCTCTTGAATCAAGGCCAGGTCCACAGCATCTTTGATAAACCTCCTGGAAAGTACGCCCGATGCAGCTTTCGCATGATGGAGGTTTATCTGCAGAACCTTAGTGTTCTGCATTTTTGTGAATTTTCCGCTCACTAGCATTTGGGAGAGACGGATTCCCTGGAGGTTTAGACCTCATGGTGGCAGTTTTCTTACTGCCAGTACCCGAACTCGGTTTGAATCGAGGGGGGGGGCTGGCTTCGAGTGGTTTCGCTTTTTCCACGGATCTTACAGGAGTTTCCTGGGCCACTTGTGGAGACCACTGTTTTGGTTCCACTCGGCCCTGGCACCGCCATACTGTCAAGATCCATGGGCATGGGAGACTCACCTCGATGAATCTTCTCTTTACCAGAATCACTGTTGGGAGCCATTTGAGCATTCTGTGGAACCTCCTGTTTGGTTCCAGTAGCTCCATGGATCCCCTGGTTGTTAGGATTCTTGGAGTTTTGAGAACAGCGCCAGTGGACCCTTGATTCACTTTGACTTCGCTAGTACTGGCCTCAGAAATTTGTGCCTCCATAGGCTGACTTGTGATTTGACGTTGCCTCGGAGTTGTTTTTTTCAGCCGGGTTTCGCCGAACCGAAAATTTATGATGAAGTCTTTATTCACGAGTTGACGCCTAGAAGCTTCATCAATTGTTAGCGACCAATCCGCATGTTTCCCATTGGGATTAGTTCGCTGCAAAATTCGCCATTTGTCAGTAACTAGATTCTCATTCTGACTCTCTATGAGTCCTCTGATTCTCTCGTTATCGAATGACGCGCTTTGTGGGAAGAAAGCATGATAGATTTCTGGACGCGGAATGTTCTTTGCATCCAGAGCAACGAGTCTTGATCCTTCCCATAGAGATAAGCCAGGAACCACTTCCTTCAACCACTCCGAAGTCTCCTGGTCTTTACAAGAAAGAACCAGGTACCCGGACTTATACGAGCAGTTAAAGAACTTAGGTTTAACCTGCTCGTTACGTTGTTGCTCTATGGCTGTTAGTAGAGCATCTTGTATCGAATCCAGTTGTGCAGTACTCAGTTCAGTGCTGGGATAGTCCTCAGAGAGGATCCCAACTCTGATCTGACTTGCGGCCTCCCTGTAGGAGACACCAGTAGTGGAGTCCGAGGGAAGCTTGGGGGCTTCTCTCGTCGACCTCACTCCTGTTCCCCCCCTTCGAGCGGGATGGGTGGTTTGCTTTCGCACGACCTGTCCCACTCGCTCTCTAGGATTTAGAATTCGCTTCTGTTTTTTGGGGATCGGCTTTTCTCCGCTGCTAGGCAGCTCCGATCCTCGTTGCCTTTTACCTGACACAGAAGCAGATTGAGCTAACACTTGCTCCCGTGCCTCCTTTGCAGGAAGCCCAGAGGCAAGCAAACTCTTTAATTTCTTTTTCTGAGCTTTTGTCAGGTTCCGTTTCCACGGAATTTCATTCTCAGCTGGACCTTCCGCTTTAGGTCCAGATCTGATTGTGACGGTTATTCCGTCGCTTTCATCATCCGTCGACTCACAACGAGTCGGCGTGTTGAGAATAGACGAGGAACAAGACGGAACCTCTGCTAACGCATCGTTCAATTCCTGATCCTCCCCTATGCTCATCTCCTCCTTCTTCGTTTCCGGCAGAGACAGGCTGCCGGAGCCCTGTGTTTTATTTATATTTAGACTCTCCATATGAATCCCACGAGTAGCTCGGTAAAAGATGGTCCGCTGCATCAGTGACCGGCTTAATGCAGTAAGGGTAAGAATACTGTGGAGGGTGCCCTGGTACTCCACAGGCTCCGTTAGCGGCTGAGTATTTCTAGAACCCCCTCCACCATTCATCCCTCGGCACGGGTCGCATGACACCTTGGATTAGGGGTTTATCCATTTAGATTTTTACGTGATAGCCATGGATAACAGCTATTAAAACCATCCTTCTTAGGGGCTTTGGACCCTCTGCTCAGGTTCTTAGTATTTCCAGGTTCATTGAACATGTTGCTACCAAGATCCGTCATTTGCAGGCGAAGCTTCCTTATGATTCTAAGTCATCATTTTGACATTATTGATTTCATTATTTAGACATTCCAAAACGAGCTGTCAACGTGATTAGACGTTTTTTCCGAGCTCTCCAAAAAAGAATAAAAAAGAATATTTCTCAATTTCTCTGGGCGTGGTTGAGTTATCGCACTCTTTTCTCTTACCCTCACTTCGCAATTATCCTGCTGGTGACGGTTTTTTATTTATACGGAATTCGGCCCAGGGGCCATGGCGGCGGCGTCTGAAGCCGCTCCCCCTTGGGGGAACTACGGAAATGATCGAAGGTTACCGGATTGGATGAACCCCAACAAAGAAAGTGGTAGATTGGTAGTGTTGGTGATGGTACTGATGGACTGAATAGCTGCGCTGTCCGTGGAACTCGGATAAAAAGAGATAAAGTTCGAGGAAAAACTAATTGACGCGGTACTTTTAGTATACAAAAGGAATACGTTTATTTGCGTGTTACCACTAGGTTCATACACATGAGAATGAGACACAGAATGACATCAAAAAAGAAAATGTCATACAATGCAGTGTTACCAAAAATGAATATGTAAATCTTCAATCGGGAGGGTGACACACAGGTAGTCATTATTATCCTACACTCCTCCTAAATGACTACTCCAATTACAAAAGTCCAATTCTCTCCACAAACTACCTTAACAAACACGGTCCTAACGGCTTCGTCAGAGCGTCTGCAATCATTTCACTTGAAGGACAATAAATAAGTTCCACCACCTTTCGCTCACAAAGCTCTCGAATAAAATGACTCTTCGTGTCGATGTACTTCACTCTTCCACTAACTCGCTCGGCCTTGGCGAAACTTAAACATCCTTGGTTGTCTTCGAAAATCTTTGTAGCTCCAATCTGCGGTTCGTCCAAGTCTTGTAGCAATCGTCTAAGCCAGACCACTTCCTGACACGTCAAAGTCAAAGCATTGTACTCTGCTTCGAGTGTCGATAACGCCACGGTGTCCTGTGCTTTGCTGGTCCAGCATACTGGTCCCTGGCCGTAGAAGAATACGAATCCAGTCGTTGATTTTCTTGTCCGCTGATCGCCTGCATAATCTGAGTCAGAATAGCCTATTAATTCCCAACTATCACTTCGACAAAACTTAAGCCTGTAGTCCTTGGTTGTATTTGCGTACTGCAAAATTCTTTTCGCAGCTGCCCAGTCGCTTTTATTCGGCTCCTGTACTTTTCTGCCAAGCAACCCTACACTCATCGACAAATCCGGTCTAGCGTTCACCGCCAAGTACAAAAGCGCTCCAACTAGGCTACGGTACAAAGTATTATCCTCGAAAGGTAGACTTCCGTTGTTCACCGATGTATAGCTAGGATCCATGGGAGTCTTCACGGGGTGTGCATTCCCCATTCCAAACTTCTTGACCAGATCATTAATATAAGCAGTTAAACGCCATCTACGCCATGCGGGTAACCATCTTCTTTCTGAATATCATAGCCTAGAAAATGAAGCACTAAACCGAGAGACGTAATATCAAAGCGTTCACGAAGACTTTCAAAGACTTCATCCAATTCGTTCTCCTCCGTACATCCAAGCAAAAGATCATCTACATATACAACCAGATACACAGTTGGACCTTTACCTTTACGAACGTAAACACAGGGATCAGAGTTGGATTGTACAAAACCTTGCTTTAGCAGCACCGCGTGCAGTGCCTTATTCCAGCACCGGGCCGACTGTTTCAACCCGTAAATGCTTTTCTGTAATTTGCACACTTTCTTTTCTTGACCGGGTACCTCAAAGCCTGGCGGTTGCCGCATGTACAGCTCTTCTTCGATGGTACCGTTGAGGTACGCTGTTTTTACGTCGTACTGCTTCAACACTAGCTTCTTCTTTCCAGCAACAGCTAACATTACCCGCAATGTTGTTTGGCGAGTCACTGGCGCGAACACTTCTAAATAATCTATGCCAAGGGTCTGCGAGTAGCCCTGAGCTACTATTCGGGCCTTGTGCTTCACTACCCTACCACTTTCATCTTTCTTTAGTTTAAATACCCACTTTGCACCAACAATCTTCTTTCCGATTGGTAGATCCACAAGGTTCCAGGTTTGATTTAGCTTATGAGCATCCATTTCTTCGCACATCGCTCTTTTCCACTCGGCTACAGACATCGCTTCAGAATAATCACTCGGTTCTTCACTGTGAGTGACCTGCCTGACTATATAGTCATCGAATCTTCTCGGTAGTACACTACGCGTATTTCGCTCGCTTCTTCTCAATGGCTCTTCGAAACCATAGAAATCACTTTCATCCGCGTCTTCGTACACAGAGTTTTAATCGATTGCATCCGACATTTCAGAATCATTTGTCGAATTTTCTTCCCGGCTTACGATTTCTATCACTTCACTTTCACTGTCGACATGAGGCTCTTCTTTCAGCTCCTCCTGCGACTCAGAACCATTACTCAGTTCAATGAACCTCGCGTCACGGCTTATAATCACACTACCCATTACTTACTTACTTACTTACTTAATTGGCCTAACGTCTTATGACAAGGCCTGCGCAGTATAATTTCTCCATCTGTTTCGGTCCATGGCAACTGATCTCCAGTCCCGCGGGCACCCAGTGCTCGCCAGATCTCGCTCCACCTGGTCTTGCCACCTCGCTCGCTGTGCCCCTATTCGTCTTGTTCCTACCGGATTTGATGCGAAAACCATTTTTGCAGGATAGTTGTCCGGCATTCTAGCAACATGTCCTGCCCAACGTATCCGTCCAGCTTTAACCACTTTCTGAATACTTGGTTCGCCGTAGAGACTTCGCCTCCATACACCGTTCTCTTGCACTCCGCTAAAGATGGTTCTTAGCACCCGCCGTTTGAAAACTCCGAGTGCTCGTAGGTCCTCTTCTAGCAGTGTCCACGTTTCGTGCCCGTAGAGGACAACCGGTCTAATTAGCGTTTTGTACAGTGTGCACTTTGTACGGGGGCTCAAATTGTTCGACCGCAAGTGTTTGGGGAGTCCGTAGTAGGCCCGACTTCCGCTGATAATACGTCTTTTAATCTCACGGCTGGTATTGTTGTCCTCTGTTGCCAGCGAGCCAAGGTATAAGAACTCGTCGACTACCTCGAACTCATCCCCGTCGTTTACCACGGTACTGCCCAAGCGGGTCTTGTCGCGCTCGGTTCCGCCCGTCAGCATATACTTCGTTTTAGACGTATTTATCTTCAATCCAATCTTCTCTGCTTCGCGTTTCAGTCTGGTGTACTGATCTTCCACCGCCTCAAATGTTCTGTCGACAGCATCCACGTCGTCAGCAAAGCAGATAAATTGACTGGATTTATTGAAAATCGTGCCCCGCATTTCGATCACCGCTCGCCTTATAACACCTTCAAGCGTAATGTTGAATAGCAGGCAGGAAAGACCATCTCCTTGTCGAAGTCCCCTGCGAGATTCGAATGAGTCCGACAATCCACCCGAGATTCTCACACAGCACTGGATCCCATCCATCATAGCCATGATAAGTCTAGTAAGCTTACCCGGAAAGCCGTTTTCGTCCAAAATTTTCCATAGCTCTCGTCGGTTTACGCTATCATATGCGGCTTTGAAATCGATGAACAGGTGGTGCGTGGGGACTCGGGATTCGCGGCACTTCTGGAGGATCTGCCGCAGGGTGAAGATTTGGTCTGTTGTAGACCGACCCTCCATCCCAAGCAGCACCATTTGTTGCATGAAGGGTTACGCAACTATAATTGAAACATTCAAATATGGTAAAAGTTCGCATCAGTTACCTTTATCAAACTGTTATGTGATTGAAAAAGCGCAAGAGGTGGAGCCTATATGCAACTAATTGTTACACAGATGTTTTATGGAACATCAATGCGCGTTATCTATCCATTCGCGACTACGATACTAAAAGAGATTTTAAGCCTGTTCGCACTCCCACGAAATCCTATGCCGCGTTGTCAAAACTTGCGTGAAAACAAAAACAAAAATACTTTCTTCTCTTTTTTCCTCGCACAAAAACCAAACAATTATGAGCAACTTCATCACGAATTATGTTTAGCGGGAACCGGGATTTCCTCTCAGGGCTCCAAGACGAAAATTATTTATATTAATATTCTTAATGCGACTTTAGTTTTTTGGGCCTATTATGAGCTAATCTCCATGCCATTCAAAATTTATCGTGCAAAATATAGTTTTGCTTTGTATTATTTGATGCGCCTCGTGAAAGTTATTAATTTATTTATTTTCAAGTTTAAAGAATTAACCCAGCCAGATTAAGAATTCGTTTACGATGGAAAAATGCGGTGTAAAATCGAACTAGATACTGCAATCAAATAATATTGTAGTAAATGTCATGGATTCCTGATGAATGTTCGTGTAATTATTGTTGAAATAAAAACATTCCTTCGTTGAAAAATATTTTTTCATAAAAATATGGCAGAATATGATGTTACATTGGTTGTATTTGTTTGGTTACATTTTATTTAACAATATGCCGTAATCAACATGATGCAACATCATGTGACATTATTGTTTAGCAATGGCATTATAATAACACGATGTTGCGATGAAGTTTCATGTTACTAGATATAGACTAATATATTTGTGACAGCCAGTATAAGTATTGGATAACCTGAATCCAACATATTAATAACATGAAGTTGCTTATTTGTTGCGTGTTTCAATACTGTAACCGGTGAAGTTTTTTGCAATTTAAACAAGACTTAATAGCCACATGGAACATGTTGCAAGTGCTGCTTGGGATGAAGCCGGCCTGGTAACTTCCCACAAATCTATTGGCAATTGGCGATAGTCGATGAAAGAGGACTTGGGACAGCACTTTGTAGGCGGCATTCAGGATAGTGATGGCTCGGTAGTTCTCACAATCCAGCTTATCACCTTTCTTGTAGATAGGGCAGATAACCCCGTCTTTCCACTCCTCCGGTAGTCGTTCCGTATCCCAAATCTTGACAATCAGTTGATGCATCAGTTGATGATGACAATCAGTTGATCAGTTGATTTGTTGTTCTTCAGCCGCTGGATGGTTTCTTTAACTTCCCTTATCGATGGGGGTTGCACATCTTCGTCGCTTGCTGCACCAATGTGGTCACTTCCTCCGCTATCATGGTCTTCCGCCTGCACGCCATTCAGGTGTTCATCGTAGTGCTGCTTCCACCTTTCGATCACCGCACGGTCGTCAGTCAAGATACCTCCATCTTTATCTCTGCACATTTCGGCCCGCGGCACGAAGCCTTTGCGAGATCCGTTGAGTCTCTGATAGAACTTCCGTGTGTCGTGAAAGTGCTACAGCTGTTCGAGTTCTTCGCACTCCTTCTCCTCTTGGTGGCGCTTCTTCTCCTTGAAGAGTCGGGTTTGCTGCCTCCGCTTCTGTTTGTATCGCTCCACATTCTGACGGGTGGCTCTACGCAGCATTTGTACCCGCGCTGCGTTCTTCTCAGCCAATATCTGCTGGCATTCCACGTCAAACCATTCGTTACGTCGATTCGGTGCCACACTGCCTAGGACGTTCTCCGCTACGCTGTTAATGGCTGTTTTCACGGCATTCCAACAGTCTTCAAGAGGGGCTTCATCCAGCTCTCCCTCTTCCGGCAGCGCGGTTTCGAGAGATAACGCGTAGTTTTCGGCGACCTCTGGTTGCTTCAGTCGCGCTAGATTATACCGTGGCGGGCGGCGGTATCGTATGTTGTTCACAACAGATAGTTTTTGACGTATCCTTACCATCACTAGGTAGTGATCCGAATCAATGTTAGCGCCCGGATAGGTTCTGACGTCGATAATGTCTGAAAAGTGCCGACCATCTGTCAGAACGTGGTCGATTTGTGATTCTGTCTGGTTGGGTGATCTCCAGGTGTACCGATGGTAGAGGTTATGCTGGAAGAAGGTATTACGTATGGCCATGTTCTTGGAGGCGGCGAGTCGACAAGTCTTAGGCCATTTTCATTCGTTTGCGGGTGGGCGCTGAACCTTCCAATCACCGGTTTGTATTCCTCCTCCTGGTCGACCTGAGCAATAAAATCCTCGTTGACGATCTTGATATTATGTTTTGGGCAGCGGTCGTAATCACTCCCCAACTGCGCGTAGAATTCATGCTTGTCGTACTTCTGAGGTGAGGACTGTGCACGTTGATGATGGTTATATTGAATAATCGGCCCTTGATTCTCAACCTGCACATTCGAGGATTGATTGGCCACCGCCCAATCACCCGTTTCCGCATCTCGCCCATCACTATGAAAGTTGTACCCAGCTCGTGTGTGTTGCCGCAGCTCTGGTAGATAATATGTCCATCTCTGAACGTACGTACCGTTGAGCTCTTCCAGCACACCTCGTGCAGCGCTACGACGTCGAACTTGCGGCTCTTCAATACGTCGGAGAGCACTCGAGTGCTCCCTTGGAAGTTGAGAGATCGGCAGTTCCACGTCCCGAGTTTCCAATCCATAGTCCTTTTTCGTGGCGTGGGTCTATTCCTATTAATGCAGTAAGAATTTCTTTGTTCTTCGTTCCGTGCTTTAGTATTTTGCGTGGTGACGGCTTGCAAAGCCTGCTACACCAACCCCCGTTGCGCCGGAGGGCCAACGAAGCTCGAAAGAGTGCTCCAAGGGGATCATGCGCTATCTGAATTCCAACAGTGACCACAAACTACAGCTAGGCGCAGCGATCGATAGGTATTTGAAGATGTTTGTGGTTGCGGATTGGGCAGGAGATTCTCGTGACCGCATTTGTATGTCGCATGAAGCTCGACAAGTTCGTAGAACCTGTCTGGACTGAACAATTGATGGAAGAAATCAGCAAAAGCGTCGGTGGTCCGGTAACTGCAAATAAAGATTTTCCCGTCTGTTTCAACCACGTTTGCCTGTACCTAGGTCGATAATGCTAAAATACCGGCATCCGGCATCCGTTAAGCTTGCTAAATATATCATCTGGTACTGATAACGGATAGTGATTAGATTCCAAAACAGCGTTAAGTCCAGTTGAGTAATCCGCACAAATGCGCACTTTTCCTCCTGGCTTTTTTTACTGCTACGATTGGTGCAGCCCATTGCGAAAAATCCGCTTAATTCTTGCAAACGATCCAATTCAGCATCGATCTTCTCTATGGATGTGGATGGAACTGGACGCTTTGGTTTGAAGACAGGTCTAGCATCTGGCTTGAGATATAGATGAACCTTCATCTTCTTACAGTGTCCAAGGCTAGGCTTAAACACATCTGGAAACTTGGCTTTATACTGTTCAATGCAATTAACTTGATCAGCACCGGCATAAACTTGGTTACAAGTTGCAGATAGTGCGGTGTCCCATAGTCCGAACAACTCGATCCAATCCAGCCCGAACAAATTTATGCAATTGTCCGTCGTATAAAAAATTGCAGTTTTGGTGATATCTCCAAGAGTAACTGTGCATCGGAATTCACCAAGTAGACGGAACGGCTTACCTGACGCTGTCCTTGCCGTTTGAGTAGTAGGAGTCAGTAAAGGTGAACCCATTTTCTTCCACTGCTCATGTGAGATGATTGAAATATCGGAAGCAGTGTCCAACTGTACCGTGATTGAAGTTCCATCGATGTCGATCGTCAGAAACTTCCGTCTCGACGGATAGCTAACTTGGTTTATAGAGTAAATACCATTTACTTTATACTTCCCTAGACCCTCTTTGTATCCAGTTTGCTTACAATTCCGATAAACATGCTTCGTGTATGTGCAGTCTCGAACGTAATGCAATTTCACCACATTGCCAACAGCGTGTTTCAGGACATTCAGTCTTCGACTTCTTGCTTTCCTTTGAACGCGATTTAATCGACGGTGGTTTGTTTTGCTTGACTGAACAAATTGAACTTATCGATTTCTTCTGTTCCACGATAGCTATATCATGTTTCTGATTTTGATTACGTTCGCATTCTGCGATGAGCGATTCAAGATTACACTCCCCTTCTGCATTGTTTTCCAGCTTGGATAGAAGTCTCGTGGACATCCTTCGGAGAGCGTAACCCGCAAATAAAAATCAGGCTTTTGAACCGATCGGCCGTGATCTTGTTCAGCTCAAAATCTTCACAGTATTAGTTGATTATAGCTGCGTACGTCACAAAATCGTCAGCGCCGTTTTTGCTCAGTTGAAAACACAGGTACCGTTAGCTAAACAGTGAGACGCGAACGCTGAACAGCTCTTTCAATTTCTGGATCATAGACGAATTCCCGGATATTGGATGCCAGAGATTCATTGATGAATTCTGGACTGCTTGATGACCGCGCTGAAGCGTTTTCTTGAATGCCGAAACGTTCCATAATCTGCATCATCCGGGCGTTTTGCTCCACCATCTCTCATTCTGCCGCAAAATTTGCTGATACAGGTCTTGAAAATCGCCATTTCCTCCAGATCTTGCTATTTTGAATGAGCGGCTCTTCCTTCAAAGCGTTGAATTCGAGTATAAATTCTCGTCGCTAATATGTTATAGTTGTTGCAGTTGAAAACCGTAGTAATCGACGTGCGACGTTCGGTTTTATTCTTGTTCTGTGTCGCAACTACGTCGCACGTGATGCGCTGTGATCGCACATTGATGCGCTATACAGCGCACTACCTGCGACGTAGTTGCGGCACTCAGAGCAAGAATAAAACCGAATATCGCACATCGATTATTACGGTTTTTAACTGCAACAACAATATACTGCAATCTTGTAGAACTATTTATTATCAACTAACTTGAACAAAGGCTATAACATGAATCTCGTCTGTTTCAAGTTCAACCACGTTTGCCTATACCGTTGCTGCCGTTTACACGCTTGCAATTGCGTCGTTTTCTTTCTTCATTTGACACTCGAAATCTTTCTGCTTTAAAAGGTTCGATTTTGAGTCCAATTTTTTTTGATTGTCGGATTGTCGCCGCCAAAATTTGTTTCAATTGTAAGAACACGATTGAATGAAAATAATAAAAACAAACGATAGAGCAAGTTTTTAACTTCTCTGTGTTTTAACTGTGAATTAGCATCACGTAACAGTCACGTTGCTATGCGTTGCCATAGTTACCGACCAATTCATGTCTGCTATGATTGAAATGGTAAATTTCGTGGTGAGTTTTCCTAATCTGTTCTATACAGGACAGGAGTCGTATGAGTGCTAACAACAATAATCATCGACAAAATGTTTGAAAATCCCTTTTAAATCATTTTCATTATTTCAGATTCAGATTCTAGGCATTTTCTAATTATTTTTGTAATGATGCGACCACGAGAGGTAAAAGATTTGTCGGTCGTGTCCGCTTAAATCCTTCTGCTTCTCAATTTCTACTTCTTTCTGCAATAATTCTACGAGTGATTTGGAAAGAACCATTATTAATAATAAATGAAACATCGAATTAGATATAAATCGAACAAATGCAATTAGTTTATTTTCTCTTATGCTTATCCTTAACCCAACTTATTTCCACTAACTATTCCGTTTCAAATTTTACAGTTTGATGGTAATACTCCTCAGAATGCTGCTGCTGGTGATGTTGCTCGCCAACCGAATCTCCATCTACATCCTGCAAAACAAACTCGTCACCGTAAATGTAGTCTCCATCGTAGGATTCGGTTGCCTGCTGCTGTTCACTCTCCGTCTCACCGCCCACCGCTTCGAGCTCATCCGTGCTGTTCTTGAAAGCCGCCGTGCGTATTCCCCGGCGTCTCTTCCTGCTGCAGGCAGCCCGTCGCTCCGTATGCCCATCGGCATACCGCTTCATCTCGGTTTTCTTCTGACGCAGAAAATCACTGAAAGCCTTTTCGTTATCCTCGTCGGTGTAATCAAAGTCCGCCACACTGACCACACGCCGCATGAAGCGCACAAAGTTCGGAAACGACAACTTGAAGCTGACATTCTTACTGCTCGATTCGTTACCCCGCTCCGTACGGGTGATGCCCTTCCAGGAGTACGGCAGCAGCACCGACGGTGCCAGCAACTTTCGGACAACGGTTTTAAAGAACGGACCACCCTCCCGTTTACCGTTCAGCGTATAGACGGTTTGAAAGTAGCGCAAAAATTTTGCCTCATATTCCGGTTTTTGCAAATTTTGATCCAACACCATTAACTCTTCACTGGTATAGATTCGGGGCATTCGTTCAAACTCGGCAAAGTTTTCGTTGTCACCGCGTACCTTCAGATCGCATCGGTTCCCGGCGGCACTGCACACCGAAGGCGCACCCGTGGCTTGGCATGAATCTCGGCTAACCGGTGGAAAACGGTTCGGATCCATGATGAAGGACGAGAGCTTCTCAAGCATGCTGCTTTGTGCATCCATTTTTCCTTCGATACGGTCCAGCCGCTGGTGCAGATTGTTCAAATCCTCACGAACTAGGGCGGACTCTGCTTTTGGTTGATCATTTTGCTGCAAACAGAAAGCAAAACTGGCTAACACAGTTCAAACGCCGCTTATGTCACGATTCAACTTACCACCTGGCCGGAACTGGTTTTGTTTGGAACTTTTTCTTCTTCTCTGTTGCCAGGGGAACTTGATACAACACCATCACTGGTTGCTTTGTTCGAAACGGAGGAAGACAACACGGAACGGGTTGTTTCAGTTGACTTGCAGCGACGTCTTTGAAACAAGGCGGGACTTTAGTTTCTAACAAGTGTTTAATTTTGGGAACTGTTTAAATTTTTAACAGTTAAGAACAGAAACAATCCTACACAATTTCTGTTCTATCAAAAAGTTTTTCTAATTTTTATTGATTTACACCTCTAAGTGGACCCCATAACAAAGATTTTTAAACAAAATATGTAGACAAACAGAGTTTGTAATTGACTTACCTTTCATTGCCGTCCGGATTCTCGTCGTTCGGTTCGGATTTTAGTTCCGTTTCTAGCTGGTTGGAGGCGTGCAGCTTTTCCACTTCACAGTAGAACTTATGAAATTCGTCAATCTTTGCCCAGCAGCTGCTGCACAAGACACCGTTTCGATATTCATCTTTCTGAAAGTTTCAAAAATCAAAAGAAGGCGATTTAGGTACCTAGGTAATAATAATCACCACCCAGTTGTTTGGTTATTAACTTACGGAAAACCAAAAGTGTTTGACGAAAATTTCCTCCAAGTTTTCCTCGCCCAAGTTATCGTCTTCTGTGATGCAGAGAAAGTTTTCCGTCCGTCGGCAACAGGTGAAGCAGCTTTTCAATCCCGTTGCGACCATCTTGGCTGTAATCGGTACAGCGGCCACAGGTACAGTAGGTATTAGACGGGAAAAACAAGCACTTTTTCGCGTGTTAATTTATAGTTTTAAGATTTTTAGGATTCCGTCGATGTTTACCGTATTTGCAGCGTCGGCCTGCAGAAAGATGACAGTTTGACAGAAATTTCGGACCAGAGCTGCCATATTCTCGAAAAAATGTGTGGTTATCGCGTCAGGGTTGAATCAAACTCTTATCGTTTTTGTTTTTTAACCTGGGTTAGTTCCAATTTCAATCTTAGTTCCAATCGTTCCAATCTGACCACTAAATAAACAAACATTTTCGGGTTGTCAGTTTATTGCTAATAGCGGGGATAAAACTGTAGAAAGACCCAGAGCGAACCCAACGTCTAAAAAGTTTAACTTATAGGTTGCGAATAGCAACCTATAGAGCGAAACTAAGTCCAAACTGAGTGAAAAAACAAACGTTTTGACAGCCGTTCGATTGGAACTAGGGCGAACCTATATTGGACCTGAGCAAAAACAAAAACGCCATTAGAATCGCTTCAAACCCCTTAATAAACCTTTGCACGGTGCCTAACCTCAACTCTGGTTTGACGTTTTTGTGTGTTTTGTTTTGATTCCCTTTGTAACCTAATTTTATTGCTAGTGGGTTTATTACTTGTAATTCGTACCACTTGTTTGCGGAAACCGGAAATGCCCGACTTTTCCTGAAGCAGAAAAATGATATCAGCTCTGCACAACATATATTTTTGTAATTTTTGCAGTTTTTTGCTTCTGGGTCTTGCGAATAAGTAATCAAAACAAACCCCACAACACTGTCAAACCTGGGACAAAAAAAAGTGCACTGACATCTGCGTGCAATGCTTTATAAAGCCGGAAAGGCCAAAGAAGAGAATCATCTTAAATGAAGCTCAGAATCGTTCTAAGCCCCTAAGAAAGGCGGGAAATGGCTCGCAAAGAAAGTGATTCCAAATGAAGCTCAGAATCGCTCTAAACCTCTTAATAAGGCTGGAAATGGCCCGGAAAGAAAATGATTCCAAATGAAGCTCAGAATCGCTCTAAACCCCTAATAAGGGCGGAAATGGCCCGCAAAGAAAGTGATTCCAAACAGGGACGTAAAATGTACTGGTTGGTGACCAAAATCTGAAGATAGGGTCTTTTTCTAATTCCCGTCGTAATAAGGAAAGCCATTCTAATTTTCATCATTTGCTGGATGGATTTAGTGAATACTCCAAAAGTTCTTGTACTGATTTGACTAAAACACACTTACCTTCCGATCCGTGAACTTTGAAATCACTGAAAAGCGACTATTAAAGCATAATATTGAAATTACGCAACTGACTTTATTGTTAAAATTCGTCGTACCGTTTTAAAATCCGTCCAACAAAATTTTTCATCGTCCGAACTAAAAATCACAACAATGTTTACGAAGCTAACGCGCATGTATTTGTGTAGGACGGCATGACAAATGTTATTTTACAAAATTTCTGCAGGTCAGGCAAGTTTTTCTGGCTGTAGAATAACGACAATGCCTTGCGTGAGTTATTTTCATTTATGAATGACGGAAATTAGCACGATTAGTCGACATTGTCTTCTTCGTCGCACGAAAAAACGTAGGAAATTTGGCTGGTAGGACTTCTTTAATGATAAAAAGCATTTAAATAGATCTCAGCTCACTTTGATTGATTGCGTATGATAGACAACTAACTAAAATATTAGGAAATACCTAGTTTTGCATTGTGTGTCATAAAAATGCTGATATTTTTAATAATTTGTGTTGGATAGGACGGGAATAGGCAATTACGACGATGTAGCAACATACCCTATTTGACATTATTTCTTGCGACCAGTCATGCGGCAGATTTCTAGTACACACGCACCGAGAAGAAATACCAGAATAACGACAACATCGCTTGCTCGTCGTGTTGCACACATTTCGGAGCGGCTGAGACACGCTTCAACATTCTAGCACCATGCATGACAAAAGGTGTAGTGGTATTTGGTATTCTCGTGTGCTGCTTCCTTCGTATGCCTACAGCTTTTCCCCAAATAATGTGGGTTCAAAGAAGAACGTTCCCAAACTTGAAAAAGAACTCTACTGCATCTATTCCTACAAGACCTTTAAAGTAGTGATCAACCACAAAACCGTGCAAAAGTTCAACAATTTTCATTACATAATTTTCAGGTGAAAAACGCATCAATAATTACACCTTAAGGGCCAAACAGAATGCTGCGTCAACGCGTCCGTCAGCGTTATTCTGACAGTTTTCCCATGGGTTTACTGTCAAATTGACGCTGACGGATGCGTTAACGCTGCATTCTGTTTGGGCCTTTATTCTCTATCGCTTGTCCATACTATTCGTGCTAGAACTGTAAGCAAAAAGCGGCGAATGCCTGTCACTTCTATACTGTGACACTTTTTTCGACTGGTCACAGTGAAATATGAATGTTTGCTTATTATCATGTACGTATTCCAGCTAGTTTCAACACATCAAGAGGTAGGCTCTCTCGATACAGAAACAATACGAAGCGACGGTGTTGGCTGAGATTATGACATGGCACTGCATACTGGCAAATGTATAGAAAAAATGTAACCGTTTCGGTCCCTGATCCCAAATGAAGCTCAGAATCGCTCTAAACCCCTTAATAAGGCCGGAAATGGCCCACAAAAAAAGTGATGCCAAGTAAAGCTCAGAATCGCTCTAAACCCCTTAATAAGGCTGGAAATGGCCCATAAAAAGGTGATCCCAAATGAAGCTCAGAATCGCTCTAAACCCCTTAACCCCTCTAAGGTCTACATCATTTTTAGCACCGCAAAATTTACTAAAATGGACATAACTTTTATCTTTCAATATTTTTTCACCAAATTTGGGAATTTGGCCGAAAATATTTTCTATTTTCATAATAGGTATCTATAGATAATGGCCATATGTCATATGGCCCCGGAGTTATTCCGGAGTTCCTTTGGGGACCGTGACAAGGCTTTTTTAAATAAAGTTGCCATGGTTCCCATTAAGGGACATTTCAGCATCAGTAAAGCATGTCGTGTCGCATATCAAAAAACATCAGCATTCGACAAAATAGCGATTGGTGATCATCTCAAGTAGAGATGCCAATACTGGGGGGTATTTTGAAAACCGGTTTTTCGGTATTGATAAATGCAATACCGGTAAAACCGGTAAAAGTTAATACTTAAAAACAACATTTACAAATTATATGATTTGAAGAAAATCTCTCTATAATCAATGGTATTCAATTTCTTTTGACATAACTAATTGATTAGTTCATTAAAAAAATAATATTTAAGAACGCGAAGAGAATTGTGTTATCTTAAATTTTAAACAAAAAGCTTCCGGAGATAATTTGGTGTCCACAGATAAAGGAAGTGTAATTTCCCAGCGGTAGATTTGATATGTGGCGTGAGGAAACCCTTCAAGAACTTTCAATAAGCGGCTTTGACACTGACACTTATGATAAATTAATACTGAAAGTCCAGTCATCACTTAATTAAAGCGTATGCTTGTTTTTTAGATCGGACAGAGACGTTTGAAGCGATGATTAAAGCCTGTATAATTGGCTTAGCCCTGCCAACAGGCTATTCGGACTAAGCAAATTGTTATTCCAGTTCGTACTAGCATCCGAACAAATTCTTCTTCCGTGGTGTGTTCTGACATTTCTCTAGAGTAATACCTTAATTTTCACTGAAGATTTTCTGAACAGCTTCACTGCATATCGCACATTTCTTGTATTGCGCAATATTCTTAATTAATTGGCGCATTCAAGCATGAAATCGGACCTACTTTGCCCTTCGCAAAATGCTACGATCAAGAAGCATTCGCCGCCGTTCTAAGCTGACAATGTACAAGACCCTTATTTAACCGATAGTTCTTTACGGAGTTGAAGCTGTGATGTCGCTCACGATGGGAATATGCGCCCTTGTCGTGTTTGACCTGAAGATGCTGTGGATAATATATGGCGGAGTACAAAATGAAAGCGGAGAGTGGCGGAAACGTTTTATGAATCACGAGCTGTATACACTTCTTGGAGAGATTGCTATCGTAAGCTGGCTAAAGTCATTAGGCTACGGTGGGTTGGACATACTGTAAGGATGCCGAATGACAGTGCGACAAAAGCGGTTCTCAACAAGCCCTCCGGCACCCAATGGGATCAACGTGCAAGATGGATCGACCAGATCAAAAGCGACTTGTGCCTTCTGAGATGTCTCGGAAATTGGCGATGAGTGGCTCATGGAGTGGACCGGGTTGACTGGAGATGATTGCTTAAAAAGCGCAATGCACGCCGGCACTATGCTGACAGCGGTGGGGTTTTTCGGGGCCCTTTGGAAGAGTTACATAATTGAGTTATTATTTGTAGAACCTTGCATCATGAAATTTAGTTCGCCCTATAGTTTAAAAGTTTTACTAGTGATTCAAGTTTCTTGAGTTGTTATTTGATCATACAAAAATACCGAAAATACCGGTTTTCGATCGTGGAAAAACCGGTAATTCGGTATTGGAAAATAGCCCGGTAATACCGGTAAAACCGGTAAAGCATCCCTAATCTCAAGTCTCTCAGATGCCGTGTGGCCGGTTCCGGGCCCGGAGATGATTTCTTTTCTGATCCAAGCACGGAACGGATTTCGGAGGAATTTGTCCGGAACCTGGAATCTGCCATAGGGCCTCTGAGAGACATGAGATGATCGCCAATCGCTATTTTATCGAATACTGATGGTTTTTGACATGCGACACGACATACTTTATTGATGCTGAAATGTCCCTTTATGGGAACCATTTATAGTGTCTCCCCGGATCCGGATGGCACGCAACATGGCTCATAAATGCAGCAAAGTAACTGGTATGTCCACAGTTAATGATATGTTTACAAAAATCAACAGATTTCAAACCAATTATAAACATTTGGCAATGCTACTTAAATGCTATTTTGGCAAAATATACAGCTACTTTATTGTACTGGAGTCATCTGCGAGATATAACACACCTTGCACCGTTAGATACAATACATTGGATTAGGTGCAGCGTATCTCTTATGTGATGGTTATCGAGAGAAAGAGCGTTTGACAGCCGAGCAGAGAATCGGCAGTTTACGGATAGACACCCGAGGGATCAGATCGGTACAAATGGCGACGAGAATAAAAATGGGTAAGTTCAGTGAAAACAGGTCAAGTAATTCAACATGGAATGTGAATTACTGGTACGGATCAGTACGAGCTTTTGTTTTCGTATAGGAAAGCTTGGTTTCTGTTCGAAGTGGTCTGCTGCGACGCACTTCGTGTTTGATTTCAGCTTCAGTTGAAGTTGATGTTGATATTTTTTTTGTTCTTTCGACAAGTATTTGTTCAGGCGTTTCGGCTGCGGCCTGCTTGCCTGTTGGAGATGGAGTGCACTTGTAGTGTTTTTGTTTTTTTTGAGGTGGGTTGGTGCCAGTCCAACCACCGAATGAACAGGCATTTTCGGAAGAGTGAACAAACATCGTCGAGTGCAAGTGCATCCCAGATTCCCAGAGCGAAACTAAGTTCAGCAGGAGTGGAAAAAGAAACAAACGTTTTGACAGCCGCTTGTTTGGAACTAGTGCAAACCTAGGTTGGACCTTGCCAAAAATAAAAACGGTACTAGATTTTTCCCGTGTGGTGTTGAGGTGTATGGATTGTCCGGATGTAAATGAGGTAATCCTGTGGAGTGTCTAATTTTTGAGTGGTGTGATATATGGGCAGCATATACCTAAATTAGATGGTGCAAGAACTGATAATGAAATAGTTTATGTGAGTAATACGTTTAGTCATGTGAGGTGTATGTGGGTAGCACATACAGGTAAGGCATGTGGGTAGCACATGGCCGGTGTATGTGGGTAGCACATACATGTAAGGCATGTGGGTAGCACATGGCCAGTGTATGTGGGTAGCACATACAGGTAAGGCATGTGGGTAGCACATGGCCGTTGTATGTGGGTAGCACATACAGATAAGGCATGTGGGTAGCACATGGCCGGTGTATGTGGGTAGCACATACTGATAAGGCATGTGGGGAGCACATGGCCGGTTTATGTGAGTAGCACATACGGGTAAGGCATGTGGTGACCACATGACTGATCTTTGTGGGAAGCACATACGGATAAGCTATCGTAGGGTTCATGTCAATGTAGATATTGGAGGAGCACATACCGAATTACCGATGCGTATGTGCTACGGATAAGCCACCGTAGGGTTGCTTCATGTCAATGTAGAAAGACATTGGAGGATGGTTGATGTTTGCGTAGCACTGCATTTGTGAGAAGCGCATACAGATAAACTACCGTGTGGTTGTAGAACGACATGTGGAAAATAAAGAGATTTATTTATACCATTTTGCGAACGTCGGTAGTTGACCTTTCGGACCAGGTCATGGCGCCCGATGGTTGGATTAAGTGGAGACGCGTTTAGGAATATTGTTTGAGTTTCAGCTGGAACGCAGAAAAGGAGGATGGTGGAAGATCCTCCCGGAATGGTGGAGTGGAGATTGGTTTTAGGACGTATCGATTTGCAAGATCAGTATGAGAAGTAGGTTCACTACTAGCACTGACGAACTGACATGACACTTAGAAGAAAATCCTTTAAAAAACCATCGTCCTGCACATTTTGCTTGCACACCAGCACCCTCTGTTATGCATGTTGCGGAGTAGCTTGCATTTGCAGGGTTTTGTACATTTGAATGGTTTTATACTGAAAACTCAAAGCAACACTCGCGCGCCGCGGTGTGGCCATGTTGCGAAACATGCTTTTTTGAAAAATGAGTGGTTTTTGATTGGACGATGGAATTATCGCGAGTGTCTCGTCTGTTTGTCTGAGTAAAGATTGAAGCGGGAGCCACTGAGTGGACGAGTACGCTTTATTCACCTTTTAGGTTAATAATTGTTATGCCCCAAAAACGGACAAGCGAAGGACACTTGAACAGCATTGGACCAAACAAGAATGAACTGTTTGACGATTTTGATAACCGGTTACGAGAACAAGTTTGTTGACTAGAATGATGCTGGGGTAGATCGGATTGATTGTGGAATCAGGGCGATTTCGGGTCCTGAGCCGGATACGTCTGCTTCATTTCCAACGGAATCGGAAGTTTAACTAGGGATGTACATTGATCTATTAGATAGAGTCAATAGGATCGCAGCAACTGGCACTGCACTCTAACAGCTGGCTGCGAAGTCTGTCGTATAAAAACAGAAGGTCAAGTTTCGATAACGGAATGTAGCACCTAGGCTTTGCTTTGTATATTGATCTTTTCGTCTCGTAGACGTGGAATGGCAGATATAAAGGGGGTTTGCTCGGAAGGTCATAGAGATGGTCAGGGACGCGACCGGTTGGGTGTCCACGACTGGTGTCTGTTCGAAGGGGTGATTCAGGGCTCGGGTTTTTGCGTTTATCTAAGAGCTGCGAATGAACTGGTACTCTTGTCTATAGACAAAGCGAGGAGGGAAATGTGCGTAAACCGAGAAAGATGGTCGAAAATCGAAATTGTCGAATCATCCATCAAAGACTCCCAACAAACATTTTATTTGAACTGTAGATTATTCAACCGTTATATAGCCAATGTTAAGGAATCAAGCGCTTAATAAGCAATTATACAGCATAAATGTTTGTTGGGCTGTAAATCTCTTGTCTACTTATTCGAGCGAGTGTGATCGGGGCACTTCGGTCGATTAGAAAGGTGAATGCTGCATCTCCAGAGTTTTCATTTTGAGACACGCCATACACCGTGAAGACGCGGACTGGTTTTCGACACTGTTCATTTGAAGGCGATTCGTGAGGCGGTGTCATCGTGTGATTGAACTAATGTTCCGGGTTAGTACAGGATGATGATTAAAGAGCGGCTTTCCCAATACAAGTAAATAATTCTAAGAGGCGATCGAGTCGTCTAGCTTCGCAACTGAGAGTCACACATATAGCACATTTGTCACCAAGGGGTGGCTGTTACAAGACACATAAAGATCGAGATTGTGGTTTTCTGGTTAGACGACTCAATCGAGAAGGTCCTAAAAATGTAAAGAATATGGAATTAATGTCAAAACCTGATCCACCATACCCTGTGACGCGAGTATTATCAACACTGGCAGTGTATTTTATTGAAGGTTTACCTATCGACTACTCGATGTTAGTTGTGGTTTACTGTGCAACCCGATATACCATGCTCAAACCAATGAAACATCCTACATGTTTAATGGTAATGGTAGCATTTCCACACCATGGAGCTCAGGAAGTTCTGATTCCTACAGTATCCATTTTAACCTGACAGCACCGTACTGTCCGTACTATACACCGAATGTTTCATGAAGAGGCTGTAGAGGTAACTCCTTAGGCAAGGAGCGAAAAAAGCTGCACGCAAGTGCAAGAAATGCAAAAGATGGTAACTTTTATGTTGGCGACACGGTATTAATGCGAAGCTTAGAGCTGGGATCAACACAACCAAACTTTCAAGGGAAAGAGTTGGAAGTTGCCAGTATGCAGGCGAGTTGGATTGCTGCCAACTCAATGGAAACTAGGAGGGAGTATGCATGGAATGGAACGCACGCCAAAAGGTTTGTTCCGAACATGCTACGTGGTACAGATGTTCGACTTTAAAGCAACTGGCGAATCACTGCTGGCTCCCCAGCGCTGACATGGCCGAGGATCGAAAGGGGACAGATTTAGAGCCAGAGTTCGCTCATGTTCAAGGAGTTTCTGCAGGAAACGTAAATCGCCCCGAAGACGGCGGAGCGCTCCGGGAAAATATAAAGATTGCGAACTGAATCAATAATTACTTTCTTTGTGCAATAACAATACTATGGAGAATGCCCTTCAAGTATATAGTATCGAATGTTATCGAAGACTGAGTACAGTTCTTAATTTGGGGAGGGATGTACTGGAGTCATCTGCGAGATATAACACACCTTGCACCGTTAGATACAATACATTGGATTAGGTGCAGCGTATCTCTTATGTGATGGTTATCGAGAGAAAGAGCGTTTGACAGCCGAGCAGAGAATCGGCAGTTTACGGATAGACACCCGAGGGATCAGATCGGTACATTTATTGATAACCTTCTGATAGTACAAACAATGTTAACTTACAGCTAATTACCGAGACGAAGAATTTGAATACAATTTTGGATGCCAATTTACAACACCTATGCAGTCAAAAAGCTAATATACAACAACGTGCAGTATAAAATACCAGATATGCTGATTTGCTGCTTATCTTAATGCTTATTAGTTACCAGGAATGGGTAGTTTAATATACAAATTCGCAATTTTTCCTCACAGTAAAGTAGAAAACAACTCCCCTGTCCCCTCATTGCATAGCCAGAAAGCGGATAGTAATATTCACCATGATTGTACAACATTTCGTCGAATATCATTTTGCGAAAAACCTTAAGCGGAATGTACCATTTCACGGAAAACTTTTTGTGGAAAGTACCATTTCGCGATCCTCTTCTTACTCGCTGTCGCTCGTTCCAGGAAACCCAGGTAGACCTACGAAAACAAATAAACCTAGACAGTAGTGATTTCTGCGGGGAGTTGCCGCCTTCCCAAAGTGGGCGGGTCACCGGCAACACTCGCGGCCGTCTCGTCCTGAATGATCTAGTGTTACTATCGATAGGATAGTTTTTGTGGTCTTGTTATTGACTAATGTTTTATGGATGAGTCTCGAATTTCTCGAGTTCGATTAGTTTTTGAGTTTCGCAAAAAATTCTGTTTTACTTGTATGAGAGTCAATATCCCTCTACCACAGGGGTGAGAGGTCTCTAACTATCATAAAATAAATTCAAGACTCCAAAATCACCCACATGCCAAATTTGGTTCCATTTGCTTGATTAGTTCTCAAGTTATAAGGAAATTTGAATTTCATTTGTATGGGAGCCCCCCCTCTTAAAAGAGGGGAGGGGTCTCAATTCACCATAGAAAAAAACTTGCCTCCAAAACCACTTACATGTCAAATTTGGTTCCATTTGCTTGTTTAGTTCTTGAGTTATGAGAAAATTTGTATTTCGTTTGTATAGGAGCCCCCCCTCCTAAAGTGGGGAGGGGTCCCAATTCATCATAGAAAAAATTCTTGCCTCCAAAAACACCTACGTGCCAAATTTGGTTTTATTTGCTTGATTAGTTCTCGAGTTATGAGGAAATTTGTATTTCGTTTGTATAGGAGCCCGGAGCCCCCCTCCTAAAGTGGGGAGGGGTCCCAATTCATCACAGAAAAAATTCTTGCCTCCAAAAACTCCTACATGCCAAATTTGGTTCCATTTGCTTGACTAGTTCGCGAGTTATGAGGAAATTTGTACAGCCTGAATTCGTTAATTGGGCCACGACTGCACTCCAGCTGATTCGCTAATTGGGCCGACTGACAGTTGTTAGAAAATTCTAAACTCGAAAATTCCATACAATTTTGACATTCAAGTTGTCACATAGCCCAATTAGCGAACGCCCAATTAACGAACCGCCCAATTAACGAACCACCAATTAACGAAACTTTGCTGTATTTCATTTGTACAGGAGCCCCCTCTCTTAAAGTGGGGAGGGGTCCTAATTCACCATATAAAATTTTCTTGCCCTCGAAAACCATCACATGCCAAAATTCGTTCCATTTGCTTGATTAGTTATCGAGTTATGCAGAAATTTGTGTTTCATTTGTATGGGAGCCCCCCCCCCCCTCTTAGTGGGGGGAGAGGTCTCTAACCATCACTAAAACCTTTCCTGACCCCAAAAACCTCCACATTCACGCCGATTGGTTCAGTAGTTTTCGATTCTATAAGGAACATACGGACAGACAGGCAGACAGACAGACAGAAATCCTTTTTTATAGGTAGTGATGAAAATAGAAATTATTTTCGGCAAAATTCCCAAATTTGGTGAAAAAATATTGAAAGATAAAAAAGACACGGCCATTTTAGTGAATTTTGCTGTGCTAAAAATGATGTAGACCTTAAAGGGGTCAATAAGGCCGGAAATGGCCCGCAAGGAAAGTGATCCCAAATGAAGCTCAGAATCGCTCCAAACCCCTTAATAAGGTCGGAAAAGGCCAAAAAAGAAGCATAATTTGGGACTTTTTTTTCGACCTTTTCCGGCATTTAGAAGGTGGTTAGCGTGTAGGGTAACCAACCTATTTCGGTCCCCATGGTCCACAATAGGTTGCTTTTCCTATAGTGTCCGCGTTCTAGAAACGCCACAATTTTCTCTGATCTCTAATCATGCGCGTTCGAGAAACGTAACCGTTTGAAGAATTACGTCCCTTGAACGGTTGACATGGAATTGTCTCCACACCATCACTGAGTCAGTCAGCCGCTTATTGCCCGTTTAGTTTATGTTAGCCCATTATGATCAGAAAGAACATAACGGGGATTATGTTGGAAGCGGATAGTGGCTTTCTTTCGGTGTCGTGTGTGAAATGTGTTTGTTTCCTTTTTCCTTTTGCTTTCTCGCATATTTATTTAATTTCCGTGTAACACAAAACGATCATCATCAATGTATGTTTGTTTGTTTGTTTGTTTGTTGGTTGGTTGGTTGTCTCCTTACTGATTTCTACAACAGGTTTTTTTTTCATACTCCTACTCTTCTCGACGCTCGATTTGTTCTTTCGCCATTTGTTGTTGTTTTTTTTGTCAAGGAATTCTATTCCTTGCTTGCTTCGGCTCTTTCTTTCTATTGTGTTTCAAACCATTCAACGCATCCTCTGTTTCCGTTTCATTTGATTGGTTTTTTGTTTGCTACGAGATTGAAATCTGATTGTTTGTCTGTCTGATTCTGTCTCTCTTTCTCTCGTTATTTTACCACACATTTTGGTTGCGGTTGTTGTGCTTCCTAATCGTTTTTAGTACAGTTTTTTTTTTGTTTTGTTTTTGTTTATTAGAACAGGTCATTAGTACAGCAAGATTGGGCGGTTGTTTCCACGTGACTTTTTTTTCTTCTTCTTAGATTTAGTACGTATTTTAATACGGGCATGTTGTTGAACTCTACTTAGGATGATGATCGCGAATAATAAGAGAGAATTGGGTTTTGATGTGTTCGAGTGTATGTTTGTGTGTAAAATGAGAAGACCGTTCCGATCTGATCTGATCTGATCTGGCTTTGCGTTGTGGTACAAAATTTTGCGAGCCAAAAAAAATATACCATCACATTCCTATACTTTCTTAGTTCCGACTATGACGACGACGACCATAAACAAATAGCTTTCAGCCTATATCCTAACTATAGTTGCACATAGTTTTTTTTTCTCTCTCTCTGTTTGTCTTAAATAGATCGATCTACTTTACTCGTATCGCTTCCTACTTATTTCTCTGTTCTTTTGTTTTGTTTTGTTTTGCACTCGTTCACACGGGAGAGCGCGGGGTCAAGCGCACCCTCGCCGGTATAAATTTTACTAGCTAATCGTTTCGCGTCTGTCCCGACTTCTGATGTCGTCACTCTAGGAGTGTTTCGTTTTTCCTCTTCTGTATCTGTGTGTAGGGTGTTGTTTTGATGATTTTTTTTTTGCTTCTTCTATGGAGGAGTGTTTTGTTTCGGAAACAAAATAAACTCTGTTTCAATCGTTTTAGTACAAAAAATATAAACAGCAACAGTTGAATAAAATTGAACGCTCTCTATATAGCTAAATAATAATAATAATGGTAATAATAATAATATAATAATAATAATAATAATAGTAATGAAAGGAGTACCGTTAGTCTAACATAAGGAAATAGGGAAGCCAACACGGTAGGGTGGTGCTCCGTGTAACTAATATATGGCAAATATTTCAAACGTGCTCGACGAACCCCCGTCTCCGCGACCAGGAGGTTTTTCTTTCGGTTCAGGCGACATTCAAACGAGCCACCACAGCGCACGGAAATTTGGCTTTGGTTTGTTAGCTTTTGGAGAGCTCGCTCCTCTCTCTCCTCAATACGATAATTCCTCTCGGCACTTGCAACATGGCGACCGCGTGACCGACATGGCGACCGTGATGACAGATGGATGCAAAAAATAAAAAGAACTGGCTTATTCAACGGTAGTTTCCGCGGCGGTCGGGGACTCGTTTGCACGTCACGCTGAGCCGAGTGGCGAGAGCCGAACGGGGATGGGAACGGGGCTGGGGGAACGCGACATTCGCGATCGATCGAACCACCCTACCGGCGAAAGCCCACAGGGTTTTCAACTATTTACACAACTTATTGTCGTAGTTTTTTCTCTTTTTTCTTCTTTCTTTTGTTTGTTTGTAACATTGCTTAAACTTAGACAGTGAGTTAACTAAAAATAAACATTCGTAAAGTGTGTGCATTCTCTCCAATAGCTTTTTTCTTCTTCTTCTCCTGCTTTTCTCTTCCTTTGCGGTTTTTCTATACATATAAATTACTTTCTTTAAAAGAGGAATGTTTGATTTTTAATTCTGGCTTACGTGTTTTTTTCTCTTAAATTCCTTAACGTCTACTAGTTTCCAAAAGTGTATTTTCTTCGCTTTCCTTTCATTTGTTTTTGTTTTCGTTTTTTTTTCTTTCGGTTTTCTGTTTTGCTAAATATGAGTTGGTTTGTTTTGTTTGAGGTTTTCTTTTTTACTTTTAATTCTCCTACTACATTTGTTTTGTTTTGTTTTGTTTGTTACTTAGTGATACAACAAAAGCGTATTCATTCGTTTCATCAAATGTTTCTTTCAACAAACAACTGTTGGTTGTTTGTTGTTGTTTTTTTTTGTTCTGTTGTTTCCGCTGTGTTAGTGTGTTCGTGTGACTTCGAAGTGTTTCGACGATAATTTTTTCGATTCAGTGGGATAATAATGTGAGAGAAGTGGGATGATAAAAAACAAACGGGAAGCATGAAATGTTGTTGTTGTAGTTGTTGTTTGGGATGCAGGGAAAGTAGAAATGCAAATTTTCTTCGTTATTAAAAGTTTTTTTTTGTTAAGAAAACAATATCACATCTCGCAGCCGCCCACTGGCTGCTGGCTGCGAGTTTCGGTTAATTCACTGCACAATCATCAGCATCTTTATCATCATCATCATCATCTATATTATTAGTTATGTGTGAATGAGTGTGAGTGTGTGTGTGTGTTCTGTGTAATTTCAACAAAAAGACAAAAAAAGTGTCCAGCACTTGACAAATCTTCACTACAAACTATTGGTTGTGTTGTTTTGCTGTTCTGCTCTTTTTTTCGGCAAGCCGAAGTTTTTAGTACAAAATATTTAAGAATATACTCTGCTCTCTGCTCTGTCTGTCTGTGTCTGCCGCATCTTTCATCTACGGTAGTTACACACACGCTCACAAAGCGCTTGCGTGTTCTGTTTAGTACACTTTGTTGATAAACGCCCGCAAAAAAAACTAGCTCTCTAGTAGAATCCAGCGGGTTCGGGTTGAGTGATAGCTTTTTTTTAGTACAATCGGACTCACAAAAATAACAACACGATTTAAGGATAAACTTTGAACGGTTCAATGGTACCTTTCCACCGGGCAAAAATAGATACGGACAAACCCGCGTGCCTTCAATGGTCAGTCCTATTACGTGGGTCGAGTCGACCGAATCACCTGGCTCGACTCGACCCCCATAATAGGGGCCTCCCCCTATGACAGGCTTAATTGTGTTTGTATTTCAAATGTGTCTGTAAGTGTGTGAGTGTGTGTGTGTGCTTTGCGATAACAGTATAGGCAAAAATCTGTTCAAATATTTCTAAACGTTCAAATGTTCTAACATTGTGTGTGTCTGTGTGTTGGTTGGTTGGTTGGTTGTATCTCTCGTTCTCCTTCTTTTTCTTCTCCGCCGTTGTTTTGTTTGAAAGCTTATAAATTCTGTTGTTTCTTATAATCTGCTTTAATTTCTTTGTTTTGTTTTTTTTGTTTGTTTTGTTTCGTTGGTATACATTAAGGTCACTCAACATTTATTTAAAGATAAACTGTTAAAAATAGTTTCTTATTCGCTTGTTCGGATGTTCTTTTGTTTTTTTTTCTTTTAATATTCACTATAAATATTTTTTCTCTGTTGAAATTTAGGTTTTGCCATATTTTTTTTATGTTTTACTCTTGCACATTCAGTTGCTTATTTAGTACGGTAGCTAAAAACACACGTTCTCTGTGACACTCAATAGGTTGTTTTTTAATGTTTGTTTGTTTCAGCGCGGGTTTAGGTTCCTTTGTTAGGTATTAGATTATTGTTTGATGGCAGCAGTTATAACGTTTTTTTTTGTTTCTCGTGTGGACTGACATACTACTGGTTAGCAGCACTATTCTTTTGTCGTTTTACTTTGAAGCATAATTATGGTGGCTCAGGGCGAAGCATACAGTGGATGGGTTGAGCAAAATCTTCTGAGACTCTGTAAGAGGATTTCTAGGGTTTTTTTTGCTATTTCGTAAGAGCTCCAACGGCTCTGGGAGAAAAATGACTATGGAAGAATTGGTTTTAATTCAAAATATTTCTTGAAAAAAAGAGTGATAAAAATACGCGATTTTAACTGTCAGAAATGTATAGGAAAATCATTTTACCCCAAAGTTAGTTTGACTTTCTGAGGCAACAACTATCAACTAGTTAGCTTTCTATAAAAATTACTTTGTAATTACCGTTTTATTTGCATTTTGTAAAACAAACGTACTTTTTTTATCTCTTGTTAATAAGAATTCTAATTTTTTTTTTGTTCAACTACTTTTTTCTTCTTTTTTGTTGTAATATTCAATTGTTGAATAATGGTTTTAGAACAAACATTTCCATCGAGGTTGCCTTCACATTCACAAGTTTAGCAAACAGCAAAATATTTGTCTTCCTCTTAGTATTCGTTCACAGTGCGACACAGCTAACAACGAGTAAGTTAGGAAAAACAAAATTAAAGCCGAACTTTTCCACTGGTTCAAAACATACTCACCGACAGTTCCAACCTGCGGTTTCAGCTTGCCTTCGTCGAGCAAAAAAACTTTTTACTTCCCCTAACAACAATTTAAAATTCTTCTAAACTACCTGATCCTATCCTGTCCCGCGAATTTATATACTTTCACCAAAGCATACCGCTTCGCGAAGGGCAACGCGAAACGAAACTGCTTGTTGGAAACTGTTTGCCAAACGCATCCATTCGCGCCATTCGCGACCCGTACTAAGAGGATTGTTTTCTTCTTCTAAATCTTCTCCATTGATAGAAAGTTCCTAAACGACAAAATAAACTCCGAACCGATGGCGTCCGTTCCGGACGATTCGTTCGGAGAACATCTCCCTCTATAAACCACGCAAATATTTCCCTGAATAATAGTGTTTTTTTCATTTTTTTTTTCGTCTCTGTTTTAACGTTACAAATGGTTCTCGCCCACGTTCCTCCAAACTGGGGGCGCGAAACTACCGGATTCATATTCTACCAAAAATATGCTAGAAAATAACTCAGTTCTTTATAAATAACGTTCATAATCTGCTCTATCTCCTACGGTCACCGCTCTTTTTCTCCGTGTAAATTTGTTGTGTATCTAGCCTTGTTTTTTGTTTCTGCTTTAAAACACGCAATTTGCTCATTGCCCCCCCCTCACACAACGAACGAGGTAACATTTCCTAGTTTCAGTTTTCACATCCAAACATTGTTACATTTAGGTATTTTTTTCATTTTGTATGTCTGACTGTATGTGTGTGTTGTTATTTTATGTCGTCGATAGAAAACAAAAATTGTTCGTTCGTTCTATCCCAGATCTTCCGCGCTGACTGTGGCCTTTCGTTCGACCGACGATCGAAACTAATAATGCACACATAATGCGTGCCGTGCGTGCGGCGAAACAAAACGGTACTTATCTCTTGGTACTTTTGTACTCGGCGGTTACGGTCGGTAGCGGCGACACCTGCACGCTGCACACCACCACTGCTCCTGCTGCTGCGCGGCGGGACCTGGAGAACGAACTGCCACAAAAAAAAACTCGCTTTCGGCTGGCAGGCCAGTCAGTCAGTTTACTTCGATTCGTCCTGATCCATCGGCTCTTCCGAGTCCTCCCGGGAGATGTCTGACGTTCTACAAAGGAAAAAAAACCAACATCAAAAACTTTTCAGTCCGATATTATTCAGTGGAAGCACACTCTACCGTCAGTGACGGATTTTTGCAGAAGCCAATCCTGATCTTACTGGAAATGATAATCAAAGCAGGGGACCCAAAATCCCTATGAAGAATCTCCAATTATTCACTATTCGTGAGAGCTAAATCAAGGAAATATCTTAAATAAATGGGAACATTAACAGCACTACTGGCTCCGGAAGTTTTACAATGTCGAAAAAACAAACTTCGAAAATGAAATTGGAGAAAACTTTAAATTCAGACAGCAACGATTCGATAAATGAAGAACCTTCAGACGTTGGAAAGGCGAGACTTGGCCGCAACGACCTGAGTGCGGTGAGTGCAACAATTGTTTACACAAAAAAATCAATTTGCTTTTGATCATTAAGCTTGTGAAATATGAAGATGATTGAATGCATTCGCAAAAAAAAAATTAGGTTTGACTGCAGTGATTACACTATTCTTCCAAAAGGGGGGCGGTGTAGTAAAATGAATAAAATTAGAAGCGTGCGCTAGAAGCAGGCATGACCTAGGACAGCGAATGTAGTGCAATTTGTCTACCAACAGCGCATCTTCTGGTCTGTGGAGGCCTATATTTAGACCAGAATTATACCAAATTTGGTTCAGCGGAATTCAAAACGGAATTGGTGAAATAGATCTACTCGATTCACCAATTTTCGTTCAGTTACAAAAATTCCGAGTAGGCTTCATGCAGCTACAGGCTACACAATAATACCTCAAAAGGCATAACTTTATACTTTAGGAGCCGCTACACAAGTTTCTTATAGAGTTCTTCTAAGAGAAAGAAACGAACAGAATACTAAAGAAGTTTTATTCTAATGCGCGAATTAATAAAGGAAGGCTTACTGCCATACTGTCAATAGGAAAGATGGCGAAAAAGCGCTGAAAAGGTGGTGAAAAAGCGCTGAAAAGATGGCGAAAATACGATGAAAAGTTGACCAAAGACAAGAGATATGGGACGGAAATATAATGAAAATACGATGCAAAGGCGACGAAGACCCCGAAACAGCGAAAGAACGACAAATACGTTTAAAATATACGACGAATATACGACAGAAGGACGATAAAAAAGAAGACAAAAACGGCAAAAACCACCAACGACAAAATATGCCCAAAAAAAATTATCAAAAACAATGAGGCGACAAACAGACTTAGAAAGGACGAGCAAAATATGACGAAAAAGTAATGATAAATAGACCAGAAGACGATGAAAAAAGCGACAAAAAACTAAGATGACGAAAATGCGATGAAAAGATGGCAAAATTTGATGAAAAGATAGCGCAAATACGATAAACAGTTGACGAAAGATGGCAAAGGCACGACGGAAATATAAAAATACGACTACAAGACGTACGACGAAAAGATTTTACAACAGCGACAAAAACGACAAAGGCAATTAGAAAGCGTCGGAAATGCGGCACATCATGAAAAAAAAAGACGAACGAAAAGCTGACGAATATACGACAGAAGGACAGTAAAAAAGAAGACAAAATGCCAAAAACAACGAAAATACGGGTAAAAGATGACAAAAAGACCAAGAAAAGACAACAAAAACACGGCAAAAAGATCAAAAAGACCAAGAAAAGACAACAAAAACACGACAGAAAGATGAAAAAATACTAACAAAGAACGACGAAAAGCCGGCAAATAGATAACAAAAAGACGATGTAAAGGGCGGCGAAAAGCCGACAAGTAGACTAAAAGACGATGAAAAAAAGACAAAAAGCGACAAAAATAAAACCAAAAGATGCCGAACAAATACCAAAGAAGCACAGACAAAAATGCTACATTGATAAGAACAATCGACAAAATAAACTATAAATAGATACAGAAAGGGCGAATAAGAGACAATAAAAAGACGGTAAAAAAGCGAAATGAAATGCTAAAAAACTACAAAAGACGACAAAAAGACGCCAAAAACAACAAAAGACGACAATAAATGACAATAAAAGATGACGTAAAGACGGCGTAAAGATTACGAAAATGTGATGAAAGGATGACGAAAAGACGATGAAACATTGACGAAAGACGTCAAACGTACGCCGGAAATATAAAAAATACTATTCAAAGACGACGAAAAGACATTATAATGTCAGAGACAAAAACGGCAAAGGCAATTAAAAGGCGGCAAAACATGCAAAAAGACAACGAAAAGCTGACGAAAATACGACAGAAGGACTATAAAAAAGAAGACAAAAGTGGCAAAAAGCCGCCGAATACAGCGGGCAAAAAATGATAAAAACAACGAAAATACGAGTAACAGATGACAAAAAGACCAACAAAACACAACAAAAACACGACCGACTGATGAAAAAAGACGAACAAAGCTGGCAAATAGACGACAAAAAGACGATGTAGAGACGGCGAAAAGCTGACGAGTAGGCCAAAAGACGATGAAAAAAAACAGACAAATGGCGACAAAAAAAACTACACAGATGATAACAAACAGATAATAAAATCGCCGAAAAAACAGACGCGGAAAAAACGATGAAGAGACAATAAGGAGACGGTAAAATTGCGACATGAAATGCCAAAAAAACTACAAACAAAACACCGCAAAAGAAAATAAATTACACTAAAAGGTGACAAAAAGACGATGTAAAGAAAGCCAGGTGAAGACGACTAACAGACGTTGCAAAGACAACGAAAAAGCGACAAAAGGACAGAACTAAAGACAAAAAAACAAAAAAAAAACAAACGACGGTAGGCAAAGACGAAAGGCGAATGATGTTGAAAGATCAATTACGCAAGTCGAGAGTAGCCGTCCTTGAATTTTGAAACCAAATTCTGCGGTGATGGCGAAACTATGGATTTTTTATCGAAGCGAAGTCCGGCAACGTTGGTTTTCAGTTGCCTCATTGTACCGTGTAGGTTCCTAAATTTAAGGAAAAATATAGGTTAAATTTGCAAGGCAATTCCCTAGAGATTAACTGATGTCTTCTGCAAACATGTATGTTTGGAGTACTTCTGTAATTGTCTGAAACAATGTCGTATTGTAGATTGCAACTAACAAAAGGTAAGGATGAAAAACTAATTTTGGGACTTCCAAAGAAAAATCTCTATAACTCTGTACTCGTTAGCGACAGAAATGTCATTTTTTCAACAAAGATGTTTACTTTTGTATTTTCTAAAACTTTGTCGAAGAAACAATGTTTCTAGGTCCTAACACAAAAAGTTAGTTTGTTGAGTTTTATCATAACTTTTCATCATAAATTATGTCTATCTTTTGACACTTCCAGATTCCGGACGGTATTCACACAGAGAACAGATTAATGGGTAATTGACGAGAATCAACGAGTAATCCTTCGATGGAGCACCCCTCGAGCAGTAAGTGGCAAATTAAAATTTGATGTCGCTGCCATCGCTACTATGTAACTCCAGCACAATGTAATGTAGATAAAGGTACATACATATTTTTTTATTGGGATAGTCTGTTCTCTGTGGTATTCATTCGAACAAAAATTCCGAAGACACACCAAGAAGAAAAAAAGTGTAGAAAAACTTGTTTCATCTTCAATTACTAAGGACTGATTGGCATTGACCGAGCAATTTCGGTTATGTGCTTAACTTCCTTCTTTAGAAGTTCCAGGCCAATAACACCAACATTCGCCGTGCCATTTTGGAATCGAAGCGGAACGCTTGACATTAAAGCGTGGCAGTGTCCAATCAAATCTTGCAGCTACCTTCTTGAGCGATCGATGGCAAAAGCAAAAACGTCGATGGTACAGGAACCACTTGATCCATCGACAGTCCAAACAGGCTGATATGAGCGTAAATTGATACCCCCAGCACAGCTGTAAAACTGCACTGCTTGTGGTATCGCAAGTAACAATTTGGGTTTTATTACACTCTTATGATGGCATTTAAGACCTTAATTGGTCAAGAAAACCCCCAATACAAACAATAAAACTTACATTGTTGTTTGGGATGGAATCATCATTATCGCTACGGTAAGTCAGCAATGCTCATTCCAATCAATCGTAATGTCTGATATTACCCGATTAAAACCAGAATCTATTAAGGAATGTCCTGAGTAATAAGCGTGCAAAACGTAACCTCTTTTCATTGCATGTTCCCTTTTTCGTTCTTCTACAACAGTACACCCTAGGATGGAAATCAAAGACGTAATCCTACGTCAAAACACTTTTGGTTACTTGATCGTAATATTAGACATACAAATCAAACAATGCAACGACTATTAGTAAAACTGGTTTAAAATGAAAATGATTGTTCGCAAAAAATCTAACTCTGTCTGGAGTGGATTCACCATTCTTCCGAAAAAGGGGAGGTGTACTAGTATAAAAAACAATCTGGGTGGCAGCTCGTGCTGTTTCAAGCAGTTGTCTGCCTTCACGTCGCTAAATTTCTAGTCGTCTCAGAGGTCGCAAATCACGTTCGACCTCTGGTGGAACCATCTTGCACGTTGACCGCCTCTGTTCTGTTCCGCCACTATCCGCTTTCAGTTGGTACTTTTTATTTATTTATATATTGTTATATTTTCAACTTGGAGTCGTACAGACAATCTATTTTACTCTTGTTCCCATTTTCATTGAAAACACGGTAGCACATACCCCACATGGACAGCTAAAAGATATGACGCAATATTTCGTTACGTTAACTTCCGTACCATTTAGAGTTCACCATCGGAAGAGAGAATCAATATCGCGTGCGTTAGAGGGTGCAACCGTCAAGTCCGCTCTTGATTGCAGTGTTTAAGTTATCGACGAACACCAGCTGCTCAGTTACTAGTTACCAAAGAATACAACATCGAGGATCCCAGATGACTACCTTGTGGCACATCGAATTACATCTCGAAACAAGCCGAATTAGTACTATTGGTGCTGCCACAATTGGAGCGTTCAGTTAGGTATAATTGGATCCACTTTTCGCCCAGTTTAGTAACTTCATGCATTTCATTTTTTTGCACTGCCAGTCCGCATGGAATATTGTCGATGTATATCGCATCAACCTGTCTTCTCCTTTCAATACCTTGGAAAACACCAAAGAATTGAAATTCTGCGATAGTTTTCAATGCCGTGGATATTTGGAAGAATACTACAGTCTAGTGAACGATTTAAGACGATTGACACGGGTGAAGCGAGCGATGTAACATATTGCATAACGAACGATGGTGGCAAACCGTCCGGATCTACGGACGAAAGTGTGATAGACACATGTTGTAATGCGCTATGCCGGTGAGCTTAGCAAAAAGTTCAGCAACAGCTGCCGCGGAGTCCGTGCAAGCATCTTTGTAGAAAACGTCCTACGAAATACCGCCGTTATGTCTAAGCTTCTTCACTAAGGTTCAGAAACTCAACGGATCCCACTTTGCATTCGCCTCGTTGTACTCAGCTGAGTATAGTTCACAACAACTTCCGTTTGAACGGTCCGGTCTCATGAGGATTTTGTACATTGTCAGCTTCGATTGGCGACGTACGCTTCTTGATCGTAGCGATTCCAAATAAACGAACTCACAAAGCACTTCTATTTCGTCGTCGTCAACGGCTATCGTCCACCGTCCAATCCGCCAAACTCCGTCTGGCGTAAATTGCTTCCGTCGCCGCAATGTTCCTGGCTATGACATTAAAGTCATCTGTAAAGCCTAGGAATTGGCTGCACTTCGGATCACCCCCTCAAGAGCAATGTTGAAAAGTATGCGGAAAAGGCAGTCACTTCGTCTCGGTCCTCGCCTCGTCTTGACTTCGGGACTGTCCCCGGAATACGCACGAAACACATCACTCGAATCAATATAGCTCAGATCAATCGCGTCAGTTTGTCAGGAAATCCGTGTTTGTGTATTATCTGCCATAGTTGGTCTCGACCGACTGTATCGTAAGCTGCTTTAAAATCAATAAAGATGTGGTGCGTGGGCACGTTGAACTCCCGACATTTCTCCGAGATCTGTCGGATGGTATAAATTTAGTCCGCAGTGGCCCGAGGCTAGCGTTATGCCGCGAAAGTTGCAGCAGCCGAGTCATCTTTCTGTAGATGAGACAAACAACTCCTTCCATTAATTCCTCCGGTAGCTTTTCCGCCTCCCAAATCATGTAAATACTAAACAGCATCGATAACCGTATCAGCAATAATCTCAAATATATCGAAGTTGACGCATTTATCTGGAACATTCAACGAAGCACTACCAACGGCTCCTGTTGGTTAGGGATCGCTATCGAAAACAGATGAGAAGAACGCGGCAAATGATTCATAAGTGGTTGACTCAGTACCATCAAAGTAGACTTCCCCAGGGAAACCGAAGAGCATTTTCGTTTCGAATTCACAAACGTCCAAAACTTTTTCGAATTGCTGCGCAGGTCTGATTCAATGTCCGGAACAAACGACTTACAGTACGCCGCCGAAGATGTTTACCTTGGCATTCATTACGCACACGCTTCAAACGCCGCAACAAGGGGAAGAAAGTTGAGCAGAATTATGATTCTTTAACACAGCGTTTTGTATGGTCCAAGCGATGAATAACAAAGAATAACAGTGCTATTATCAGAACTATTCCCCAAAAAAGTTCCCGTACAGAGGCTGTGTGCGCATCGATAATTGCCACATCGTTGCTTTTGTCCGGCGGTATATATGCAGCGCAAAGTAAAATTCTTGAACCGTAACTGGTCGCCTTAATACAAACCTGTTACGGATATTTGCCTTGCACAGGCTCAAATAATGCACACGGATGTTGTTTTGCCACAGCTAAATTTTTGCAGATCGAAAGCCGTAGTGACCTCGTCACGGTTTTTGTACTCGACGGGAGCATTTCTCCTTCACCCTTGAGGACTTCTGTGGCTTTGGCTTTACGGCCGCTGCCTCCTTCGACTTTCGTCGTCGGTCCCAGAGTTACACCAACCGGAACCCCTTCCGCATTCTTGTTGGTAGAGGGCCGATCGGTCCGTTATTGCTTTGCTACTAACATCGGCGTGCCGTCGGGCGTCACCGCTTTTTGCTTGACTCGGACCACTACCTAGTCATGGTTAAGATGGGTTCGTAGACCTTGGCTCACTGGGAACAGAGGACAACAATACCAGCCGTGAGATTAAAAGACCAAGGTGGCAAGACCAGGTGGAGCGAGCACTGGATATCCGCGGAACTGGAGACCAGTGGCCATGGACCGATAACACGTTAGACCAATTAAGTAAGTAAGATGCGCCTAAGACTCTCCGTTGTGAACAACATTCGGTACCGACGCCAGCCTCAGTTAAATCTCGCACGACTGAAGCAACCAGACATCGCCGTAAACGACTCGCATTCACTCGAAATAAATTGCACTACAGGAAGAGGACGAGCTGGACGAAACTCCTCTCAAGACCTTTTAAAACACCATCAACACAGCCATTGAGAGTGTAGCGGAGATTGTAGAAGGGTTTTGGATGAGGAGAACGCTGCGCGGGTGGCAAAACTGGCCAGAATGTGGAAAGACACAAACAGAAGAAGATGCCGCAAACCCAATTTTTTTGGCAAATAAACACGCTGCCTAGAACTGCAGAAGTATGCAGAGCTGAACCGGCTGCATCGTTCTTAGGAAACGCGAAAGTTTTATCAGAAACTGAACGAGTCCCGCAAAGACTTTGTGCTGCAAGCTGAAATGTGTCGGAATAAGAATGGCAATAGTTTGATGGACGATCGCGATGGAATGTGAAAGGTGAAGCGGCACTTCAATGGATACCTGATTGGCCCACAGGCGAAGAACCTTGGTGGCGAGGAAAGCTACGATGTGAGAAACGGAGAAGAGGTGCCAGCCCCAATGATAGGCGAAGGGCATCAGGGAGGCCATCGTTCAGCTTAAGAACAAAAAATCGCCTGGAAAATTGAAACCGGAAGGGAGACAAATTGGACTGTGAGATCTCTCGTGTAACAATGGCGCCTACAAAGTGTTATTCCAAATCATTTTCCGACGACTATCATCGATTGCGAAGGTTGATGAGAATTTATCAAGCCGGCTTCGTTGACAGGCGGTCACCAACGGATCAAATATTTACACGCCGGCAGATTATCCTAAAGAATCGTGAATACAGAATTTGAACGCACCATTTGTTCGTTGACTTCAAAGCTGCATATAATACTATCAACCGAAAAGAGATATGGAAAATCATGGACGAAAACGGCTTCCTCAGGAAGCTTATCAAACTGATTCAATCTACGTTAAAATGGAGAAGGACGAACTATGAATATTCCAACTAAATAGTATTCCACTGAACTATAATTTTCCCTTTTCTATATTCTTTTTTAGTTTGTCTTGCAGGAAGAGCGTGTAGATTGTAGGATCGAATGAGCCAAAAAACTATCCAAACACTCACCTGTTGGGCGGTTGCATCGACAGTCCCGCCATTGCCGTGACGGTGTCCGACTCTTCCCGATCGGGGGCACCGCTTACCGCTTGCATCGCCGACAGGCCCACCGTATGAGCTAACCGCTTTACGCACGGCCAGTGGGTCATCTGGATGGCAATGGTTTTCTGCAGGGTTTCGATGGCCGACTGACAGGGCGGCCTCGACAGCTCGGCAGCCGCAATCGGCGACAGTTCGTCGCCGAGCAAAGCCCGAACGCATTCCTGGGCGGAATCACAAATCGCCGGCAGATCGTAGCCACCTTCCAGCGCCAGAACCACCTAAAATTGACAAATGTTATTAAACTGACGCATAATTTCATGTTTTCATACAAAAATCTCACCTTCCCATTAGCCAACTTCATCAGCTCCCGCGTCAAATAACCAAAACAAGCCGGTGAAACCATGTAGCCACCCAGCGGCGCTGGGTGGCCAAAAGCAGCATCGAACCCGGCCGAAACGAGCACAATGTCGGGCTGAAAATCGCGGGCAATCGGCATAACCACGGTCCGGAAGGCAGCTAAATATTCGGCATCACCCAGTGGGGGATTCAACCCTCCCGACCAGGGGACATTCACGTTGAAACCCAACCCCGGTCCGGTACCGCATTCCGTTGGACCGCCGGTGCCGGGGAAGAAATTTCCATCGTCATGCCGATGGATCGAAAGGTACAGAACGTTCGGATCGTCGTAGAATACCTGCTGGGTTCCGTTGCCGTGGTGAACGTCCCAGTCCACAATGAGAATACGTCTAATTTCGTCCGGAAGTCTCTGCAGTAGCAACTTCCCAGCGATGGCTATCGAGTTGAAGAAGCAGAAACCCATGGCAGCATTCGGTTCCGCATGATGGCCAGGAGGACGGACAACGGCAAAGGCGTTCTGGATTTCACTTTTAGCAACCTTATAGGTAAGATCTATCACGCAACCGGCGGCCATTCGTGCCGCGGCCGCCGTATGATGCTCGTTCCAGGTAGTATCCAGGTCGACCCCGACGCCGCCGCATGCCAGCCGGACAAAACTGACCCGACTGGCGTCCACCTTCTGACGGTTGATTTGATTTGTACCAAAGAGGAGGGAATGCGCCTCGGTGTGCACGGTTTGCAGTTCTTCCTGGGTAGCTTTGCGTGAACGAAGCTTATCACAGCGGGATGCGAGGCCAGTTTCCACCAGCCTAGCCCAAACACTTTGCAGCCGTCCACTGTGCTCCGGATGAGCGGCATTGTCGCCACAAACGCACGAGTGCTTCAGCATGAGACTATCAAAGGCCAAGCCGGTTGTGAGTTTTCCATTCTGCTGCACCAGACGGACGGGAATGGCCGAAGCAGATGAAGAGGTGGTCAACGCCAGCGGACCGGGACTGGTGAGCCCTTCGTTGGTGTAGTTCAACATCGAACGGCTACGGTTTTGAACGGTCAGATTAACCGGAGGCGGAATGTCGTCTTGGCCGGTGTCGGACAGGGCAACCGGGTGGTTACTGCTGGCCGGCGTTCCCAGGTGAACCAGCGGGCTAGAAGAGGTTCGCGAAAGGGGCCGAAGCAGCGTGCGATTGTACGGATCTTCCAGCATACCGAGCTGCATCGATTGCTGATGCAGCAGCGCAAGCTCGCGCTGCTGAGCCTGCAGGAACTCGACGTGCTGCTGCTGGAGACTTTCCGCGGAGGAGTCACGCAGCAGTGTCGTATGGGAGGTGCTCTTGATTACGCTACTGCTGCTGCTCGAGGTAATCACCGTCGTCTTGGGTGGTTGCTTTTTATCCGTCAGGTCGATCACCTCGCCGGATTCGACTTCCTCCTTGAGCTGCGGCTCGCGGACGCAGTTGGCGCGCGACAGCGCTGCCTGGCGGATCTTCTGCTTCATCAGCATGTGCTGCTCGTAGGCTTGTCGTTCGGCCTGAAAATATAATTGGCGATTAGTGATTGTGGAAATTGTTCCAAAGGGTGATGGTGCCTTACATCACTGTTCTCGTAGTGGGTTTGTCCGATGTTGACCACGGAGCCTGGGGCTCCGGTTAGCATGGGATGTCCGAGGGGAAGAGGAGCGGATTGGGTTCGACCCAGCGGCCGGTGGCCTTGCTTGTGCAGGCGAGCCTGCGCCACCTGGGCATCGGTGATGGGTTGACCGTAGACCGTGGGAACGCCCGCGTTGATGCCTCCAAGGTGGGTCGGGTTGATCGAGAGACCACTGGCGGCTGCAGCTGCTGCGGCCGCCGCCGCTACAGCAGCCGCCTGCAACTGCTGCTCGGTTAGCATCGACGGGTGATTCACGAAATGAGGAGGTATCGGTGGAGGATGATGCGACAGAGAGGGTGGCGGTGGTGGCTGACCGGCGGCCACTAGTGGGTGCGGTGGTCGCAATGGAACCATTGCCTAGTTTGAGAATTTTAAAATTTTAGAACGTGGTCACAAACATCAGAAAACATATCCCAAGTAACAATCCAGTAGTAAATTGGTTTTATTCATGTCTTATAGTAGTTTTATCAGAGCGCTGCAGAGGCTATCAGGTTTTATAATGGTTATCCTCAAGTGACTTTTGTCTTTTTTGATTAATAGTTCTGAAGTATGATTGAAGAAGACTTGAAGAACCATCCATAAAACTGTATTATCAATAAGAGTAATTCAACTTATAAGCGGTTTCAAAAGATACTTGATTCCAGTTTAAAACGACTTTTTACAGCTTCCTTAAGACCTGACAATCGTTCTGATAAGGTTGTGTGACAGACTTCCGCAAGATGGATGTATCTTAACAATACTGCCATAAAACTCTCTTAAAGTCGAAAATTCATGAAACATAAATCATACTCTTAAGAAAGAACATTCTAGCATACCTAATCACATTCTCGTCTGTCAAAATGGATGCCAAAAATTGAAAACTAAGCAAAAATCTGTGCAATATTTTGAACACTTTGAATATAATTTTAAGTCTAGTTTTAGTTCTAATTTAGTACAAATTCAAGTCTAATTTAAAGTTTAGGGAATGACAGACGACTCCAAAGAAAAGTCAGAAAATTACATACCGCCACATGGAAATATTTTGCAATAATTACAATAAAATCTGATAAAAGTTTTATGATAACATTTTTGCTATTCCTAAGTTTTATGGCTGAAAAAGTAGATTTTCTCGAATATTTGCCTGATTCAAAAATTCATATCTCATGAACCAAACAACAACGTAAAGCAAGCAGTTTCCTGTGAAAATGTAAGTAAATTTTCCTAGTAAATTCACGGATGGATTACCGATGGATCTAAAGGTAGTCCGTCTCCTGCTGCTCTCCAGAAAGAGAAACAAATAGGGAAACATGAGACGACGGAAGAAGAAAAAACAGAAAAGAGCATTGCAAACACCGGACAAACTGAATATAAATGAGGAAAAATGCAAGAGAGAAAGAAAAACTGCTATGAAAAAAAGAAAAAACGATGCAAAAACGGAGGGAAAACGGGACAAAAGAAGAGAAAAGTAGAAAAGATGAAAACGGGAGAGAGAAAGAGGGAAAAGAAGCAAAAAAAACGAAAAGACTGGACAGAAAAAAAAGACGAACGGAAGAAAAGAAGAAAAATGAGAAAAAAGAAGGAAAAACCATAGCGAAAAGAAAGAAAATGAGTATAAACTGAACGAAGTTTTCCTTGAAATTAAGATTCACAATCTCGTCTTCCTCTCTCAAACGTTTTACCTCTTTTCAGGTCTTTACCTTTTTCACTCCCGTTTTTCTACTTTTTGTTTCGTTTTTGCTCCTTTTCTGTGCCTTTTTCCTTCCGGTTTTACTCTCTTCTCTTACATTCTCTTTTTCCGGTTTTTCTCTCTCGTGTTTTCTGTTTCATTGTTCTGTTTTTATTCGTTACCTGTTCCATTTTTTCTTATTTCCATTCCAATTTTTTCACTTGTTTTTAACTTTTTTTTATCTTGGTTTGTCGGCCAATCACGGAGTGTAATCAACCTAACCTAAGATAAGCTAAGCTTGTTTTTAACTTTCTTATTGTAATTTGCTTTTGTGTTTTTCGTGTTCCGTCACCTTTCTTCTGTTTTTTGACTCCTTTTTTATTATATTTTTCTATTTCCTGTTTTTCGTCATTTTCTCTACAGTTTAAGCTTTTTCTGTGGTCCGTTTTCCTTTTCTACTTTGTCTGTTCCATTTCCCATCCGATCCCCATTTCTGATTAGCATTTTGTCTTATCGTTTTCCTATTATATTCCGTTTGATCCATTTTCCTCGTTCCATCTATCGGTTTTCTTTTCTCTCTCTCTCTCTTTTGCTATACTTCTTTTTTCCTTTCGTTTCTCCATTCCTAACTGTTCCGTTTTTCTTTCTTGTCTCGTTTTTCCTCTTTTTTCCCATTTTCTAACCTTTTCTGTCACGTTTTCGTTTTCCTGTCCCGTTTGTCGCCCTATTCAGTCCCAATTTTCCTCTTAATTTTCTCTCTTCGATTCTGTTTTTCGCCTTTTTTCATTCATTTTGCTCTTTTCCAGTCTCGTTTACTGTTCTCTGTCGCGTCGACTCTTTTTCAATTTTTTGTTTTCATCTTTCTCTTATTACGTCCAACTTTTGTTCCTTTCCTGTCACATTTTGTTTTCCGCTTTATCCCTTTTATGTTTCATTTTAATTTTTTTCTCTTCAATTTACTTACAATTTTCCTTTTCTTGTTTCTCAATTTTCCTGCTCTCGTATTGTCTCCTTTTCTATCTCGTTGTTTTCCTTGTTTGTTCCATTTTTTCTGTCCAGTTCGTCCTCATTTTCTTTCACGGTTTCCATGTTTTTATCATTTTTTACTTATTTTCTTCTGCCTTCTACCTATTTGTTTTGAAAAGTCTCCACTTTCTTGCCTCGTTTTCCATTTGGACTACGTCTTACGGCAAGGTTTGGAATACGGTGTCATCAAAAATCAAAAAAATCAAAAATCACGAAAAAATGAACGATTTTAAGCGCTAAAGTTTAGCGGTTTCCCCGTCGATTCTTAATATTTTTGCGTCAATCGTTACGAAAATCTTCTGCGCATCCACACCAATAAGGAAAACTGTTGATATTTAAGTGCGCACTTTTGAAAAATTGGAATAATGAAGCATTATCCATACTAGAAATCCTCGCTTCGTGATTGGTTGCAAAGGAGACGATCATAGTTTTAACGTGATTAAAAAAATCTCCCCGTCCCAACAGGTCGAAGCTTCTTCACGACGATCTAAACTTTTACCAATTTGATGTCTGTACTAGGGAAGTAAGCCAGAACAAATAACGAAATCTTCTCGTTTCAACAAGATTTCTTAACACCGCGATTAAACCTAGTCCAATTTGATGTCTTTGCTTGGGAAGTACGCCAGAGAGATTAACAAAGTCTCCTCTTCCCAACAAAAATCCTTATGATCGCCAATTTGATGTCAGTGTTAGGGATTCGTGCCAGAAAAAATGACAAAAGTTCCTTGTCCCAATAGAATGCAAAGTCTTTACGGCAAGACGATTACACAGGGATTACATATGCCTATCACTACAAAGAGATTTAAGTAGTCCTACATCATCTATGCGGTCGTGTCTTGTGCACAACCCCTCTGATGTTTTTCTCCAGTTTTCTTCTTTTCATGTTTTTTCCCTTTTTACGTCTCGTTTTTCCTTCTATTGTGTCACAATTTTTCTTTCGCTTTTCTTGCCAGTTTTTCTTCTTTTTCTGTCCCGTTTGTCCAGTTTTTGTCACGTTGTCCCTAGTGCTCTATTCCGTTTTTATCTCCAGCAGCAAGCAACAATAGATGGACTATATCTAGACACTTTGGTAATCCATCTGTGAAAACGCTAAGAAAATTTACGTATTTCCTCTTTTTCCATCCTGTTTTTTTTTTCATTTTTTGTTACATTGTTTCTCATTTTTCTATCCAGTTTACCCTCGTTTTATTCATTTTCCTCATGGTTTTTCCTTCATTTCATTTACCTTCCGTGTTCGTTTTTTATTTCCAGTCTTGGTTTTTACCTCGTTTTACTCTTTTTTCTCTCGTTTGCTTCTTTTCCACTTTTTTGCTCTTTTTATGCCTCGTTTCGCTTTCCATTCTCTCGCGTTTTTTTTCGTACCAATTTTTATTCTTTTTCCCTTTCGTATTTTTCCCCGTTTCCCAACCCGTTTGTCCAGTTTTTGTCGAGTTTCGTTTCATGATCTTTTCCGTTTGTCCTGTTTCTCTTATATCCCATTATTCTGTGTCTTGTTTTCCGTGCTTCCTGTTTCTTACTACTTTTTCTTACTTTTAGTCCTGTTTTATTTAATGTTTTTCACTTGTTTTTTCGCTTCTTTCTCAATTCCCCGTTTTACTCGTTACCTTTATCAGTTTTCTTTATTCTCACTATTCTTCTTTTTCCTTCTGGTATCTCTTGTCTTCTGTTCAGTATTTCCTCTCTTGTCTCACTTCCTATTTGTCTATTCTATTTTTCGCTGTCGCGTGTTTCGTTCTTTCTCTTTTTATTATGTTCTGCTCATGTTTCTTTTCCGTTGCGCTCTATTTTCCTGCACTCGAATTTTTCTTTTCCTCATTTTCATTTTTTGTTCCGTTTCTCATTTTCTGGCCAGGTTATCCTCATGTTCTTTTCCTTATGGTATTTTCTTCAAACCGTATTTTCCATTTTCCCTTCCATTCTCAAGTTGTTCTTTCTTGTCAGTTTTTATTCTTTTAAATAGTAAAAGTTTTTCATGAAATTGTTAGCATATTTAGCGGAAGGATTACGGAAAAACGTGCGAGAGAAAAATAATTAAAATGTCATGAACTAGAGAAAAATAAAAACGGAACATAAAAAGAAAATCGAAAAAGAAGAAAACGAGAGAGAAACAGAGGGAAAACGGAGCAAAAAACGAAGAGACTGGATAGAAAAAATGAAGAATGTTAAGAAGAAAAGTCATAAAGAAAACGAGAAAGAAAATGAAGATAAATCAAGCAGAAAAGAAGAAAAGATGCGACGAAAAGGAGAAAAAAGGGATAGGGAGAGTGGAAAAGAAAAGGAGAAAATACAGAAGCAGCAAAATGGTGAAAAAAAACAAATGGAGAACAAAAAAAGAGAGAAGAAATGGAAACGGAAGTCAAAAGCGTTAAAACGAAAAAGTAAAACAGAACGTGACATAGGAAAGGAAAATGGGAAAAGTATGTCGTAATAAAGAGGAATAACAGAACAGACGTAAGCGTAAAACGGGATTGCACTCGAGCTAAAAAATGAGTGTAAGACGAAAATCGGGATCGAAAATAAAGAAAAAGGAAAAAAACGGCTTGCTTTGGCCTGAGGAAACGAGAAAAAACGACGATGGAACGGAACAGAGGAAAATATAGACTCAGCAAAAGGGCGAAAAACGGAACAGGAAAGAAAGAGAAAAGGAACAGAGCATGCAGAAAAGGAACAGGCATGCAGAAAGGAAACATGAAAGAAAAAACTTGACTGAATGAGAGAGACTAACTGCATGAATAAAGAAAAAAAAGTAGAAAAGAACAAAAGGAGGGAAAACGAGACTAGACAGATAATACGGAACAGAAAACAAGAGAAACCAAAAGCGAAAAGAAGAATTGTGAGAAAAAACTCATGGAGGAAACAAGGAAAACGAGATATAAAAGGAGAAAGATGGGACAAAAATGGGGAAATTGGACAGAAGGAAAAAAGGAACAAAGAAACAGACGAAGATCGCGGCTTTGTTTCATTTTCCGGTGGTATTTTGCCGTTGTTGCCGTTACTGTTTTAACGTCTTCGCCGTTTCGTCATCGTAATTGTCACTTTTAAGTCATTTTTCATCATCTTATTTGTTGTCAAAAGATAAAAATGTTTTCTTTGTACTGCCCTGTCGTCGTCTTTCTGTTCATTTACATTTTCCAAAGAAACTGTTTGCTCCTACAGCGTATTGTTTGGTTTCCGACCTTTTTTTGGAGTTTTCCACCATTACTTAACTTAAAATCGGAATTAAAATTTAAAATGAATATAAATTGGTTGAAACCGGATATGAAATTGGAATTGAAGTCGAACTCGAAAACCTTTTTTTTATTAACAACCCTAACAAGCCTAAATTTGGCTTGAAACTAAACATGAAATTTGATTTATGAACTTGAAATTCGACTTATTAATTTATTTATCGCAAAAACAGTGGTAGATTAAATTGAAACCTGCCGACGTCTGGGTTACTGGAAATGGTGTGTCGGAGACAGTTGCCATTAACTTCAACCTGGATGGTCTACCAATTTATAGAAGTCCCAAAGATAAATTCTGGCCGATTCTTTTCAAGATCCATGATTTGCCTCACATTGACGGGATACAGTCCTTCCCGCAGAAACCACCTCTATTTGCAGTGCATTATCCTAGGGTTACAAACCAAGAGGCTTTATCCCTTAGTAAAGTTCGAACAAGCGATAGCGAGTAAGGACAGCCTATACCCAATAATTAAGTTTGCCGAAGGCTGCGAATGTTAAATCCAGTTAAATACACAAACCCGTGACACTCCATTTCATAAATCACCAATTACTACTTTGTGCCTGTTTGACAGATTTTTGGGGAACTTTTAACCGCAGACAAACGGACGTAACACTCACTATCCCATTCTCTTCGCACGCTGTGAAGAACGATAGAAGGAAAAGGATAGAAGGAAGTTTGCATTCCGTCCTTCCAGATACAGGAAGTTCCTAGTTCTGAGGAGTCCTACGGGAGCACACATTTGCAGTTGACTCAAGAACGGCGGGGCAGTTAATATCTCCTAAAATCATTCTAGCCAGGCACACGGCTTGAGCGTTGGCATGTCTTCTTTCCAGAGTCTTCAAAATATGCAAGCGGCAACGTTGCTCATACGGCGCGGTAGATTTGGGGGTCACACACTTCAAAAAAATTTTTCTGCACTTGCAATTCAATCCAGTCGGAATCCGTTTTGATTGCCGTAAAGATTTTTACATCTTCGGTATAAAATGACCTACAACCAGGTAGCCGGAGAGCTGACAGTTCATTCATAAAAAGGGAAAAGAGCAGTGGTCCAAGGTTGCTCCCCTGTGGTACGCCAGAGATGTTACAGAACGAGTCGGAAAACTCGAACCCGCTCTTCACACTCACCCTACCTACGGTGTGTTAGGTACGATTGTAGTCACTTGCAGAACAGTGCGGAAACTCCCAGCCTCTCAAGTCTTGCAAGGAGGTTACCGTGATCGACCCGATCAAACGTTGCTTTCAGATCCGTATACACTCCGTCAACGATGTAATTCCTCGATAGGGTAGGGAACCTACACTGCTGGATTGCAGCATTGAACAATAATGAAAGAAGTCCAGTGAGAACAGTTTTCCGATGGCAGTCTCGACAATCTCCTCGGTTCACGCAAAACGTTGAGGCTGACGATTTCGTTAGGAGTGTTTCTAACAGCGGAGGCAATTTGTTCTAAGGAAGCAGGGAATGGATTAATGAATGTTGGTAGTCGATGTTAGGGCAACCGTTTACAGGAACATTCTAAACTAAGCCGGACTGGTTGTAATCATCACACAGTAGCGCTAGGTTTTTTTTTTGTTTATAGGAGACTAGACCACTGCGACCAGCATTTAGATCTATTGTGGTATGCTCCATCCTTAATCTATGTGCACTGCCTGACATACCACCAGTAATCCGAGCAGTTGTCAGTACTCAGTATGCACAGTTGTCCCAATTAGGCACAGCACTTCTTATGAAGTTGATTACCTTGTTGGGACTTTCAGTCCAAATATTCAGAGGCTCCAATGTTCCTTTACCGAGGACTCTTAATCTGTGTTGTATTAACGCACCACACTCGCACAGTAGATGTGCTGATGTTTAAGTGTCGTATCCGCAAAATCGGCATGAATCTTCACTGAGAATGCCCATCTTCGTGAGATGGTATTTACTCGGGCAGTGTCCTGTAAGCAAACCTGTCATTATGCTTAGTTCTTATTTATTTAAGCTAAGCAGCTCCAGGCTTTTCTTACCACGCTTCTTAGCGCTAGGTTATTCGACGCTAGCTGAGAACTTTCAGCTGATTCGATATATTCACTAATATTCCTAGCGTTGTCCTTACGGCTGAGGTATGGTGTCGAATAACCTAGGGCTACTGTTAGGTTTCGGGGATCACTCCATTACACCGATGTTCAGAGAATGAGCGGACAGTAGCACGTTTACCCATAATTGCTCAAGCGTTTCGTCTGTTTGTCTGCTGGTTGCGATCACTTCTAAAGAAGGAAAATGCGCTCCCGAAAAGCTGTTGCAAGTGTTTCCGTTAAAACACGAATATATCAAACTTCGACTCTATTACAGCAATAAAAAAGTCATCGATTTTGGTCCGAAGTCCGCGCACGTTCTGGTAGTAAATCAGCAGCGCATTGGAGTTCTGCTGCGGGTCAAGCACAGAATTGGAAACAGGGACTGCGTCATCGGAAGTACTATCAGTGGCGACTCGTGGGGGTTTAGCTTACCTGTTCACCCAGCGAAAATACAAATTAATACGCAGCCTTTTTTTATTATCGCATTTCTATATTTTAATCATAAAACAAACATTAGGGGTTTTCACCGTAGCGCTTGCTATGTTGCGTAAACGGTGTATTTCGTGTATATACTGCCGCAATTCGCATTGCAGTTCCAGTTTCTATGGAGATGGAACTGTTATGCGAGTAGCGGCAGTATAAATACGCAATACTCCGTATTCGCAACATAGCAAGTGCTACGTGAATATCCCTATTTGTTTAAATAGCAACGGAAAACGACGGTTTACTTTACAAGCAAACTCGTCTCTGAATTTTATTTACGAACCGAAAACTTTTCGTTCAATTTACCTATTGAACCAAATTCAAGAATTACCACCTTACTGCGATGCGCGCACAAACCCACATCACACGCACCACAAGCAACAAGCAATATGCGTAAGTTGTTCAATGCTAAAGATGAACGAGCTAAGGAGAAAATTTTGCGAATAATGCAAGCCAAATTGCCAACCGCGCTCTATTTTCAAATACCCTTCCGTACCAACACATTGTTCCTGGTGCTAATCTCTAAAGCAACGTTCAAACGTCGTGATGAACATTTTGCTCATTAGCTTCCTAACTAAATAAAATATGGAATCAAAGCGCAGGCCATAGGGATATGTGGTAGTAAGTTGTTCAATGCTGAAGATGAACGAGACAATAAACCGCCCGCGCTTTCGAGTAAAAGCTGTGTCACATTCTCTTTTTATCAACACATTGTCTCTGGTACCGTCATCCGGGGATACTTGCAACACTTTTGAACTTTGACTTGGTATAACTTTCGAAGTGTACCGCTTAGGTCCAAGTGTAAGTAGCCAAAACTTGTATAGTGGTCAGTACTTTTGATGTATGATTATGAGATAAAATATCAGCTAAATGAATCTGTAGAATGAACCGAAAATAGGGGTGTTGCAAGTTACCAAGTAAACGGGGTTACTTGCAACACTTTTCTGATTTTGCATTTCTTATGATTTTAAATTTGATTTCAAACCGCGAATGACTATTTTTAGATATTTTGAGTGTATTTGTAGTAAAATAAGGGATATTGGAGGCATGTTTTGTTTCCCAATTTCGTCTATCGCTTTTTTAAAGATATTCGGTGGAAATGCAGCATTTCAGTGAACTCCAAATTGTCGTTTCAAGGCACGTGGAATTTTTCACAGTTTTAATTTTTCTGGAGATGGCAGTAGACAAATTAACATCGTACAGATGCAAACATACTTTGTACATACTGTCTATTACGATAATTATCTATTTTACAAGTGCTGTAAGTCGCGCCATATTGGAAGTAACAGCACGAATTCATCGTTTCTTCTCCAAGTTTAAATTATAAACAAAGTTCAATGCTGCTTTTGTTAGCTTATATGATGCACTAATTGTGGTCAGGAACCAAACGATAAAAAATAATTTCATGTCAATGAACAGGCGCAACTTTGCACATCCATTTTTCCTACTCTGAAAGTGAAATTACTTTCCAGCATTGGCGGAATTAGGGGGGGGGGGGGGGCTAGGGGATGGCTAAGCCCTCCCTAGAAAAGATTCAGCCCCCCTAGAAAAGTTGACTAAGTTTTGTAATTTTTGAAAAACCAATAGTTAGATAACTATAGGTACGAATAACTTCAGAGTAAAGTTTATTTGCATGACTTTTATAAGATTCCAGGCATTAATGTGCATTAAATTTTAATATGCCGACGAAATAAAACGGTTGAAAAAAATTCCGGGGGCTATAGCCCCCCCTAGAAATGAGCGCTAGTTCCGCCAATGCTTTCCAGTCGTATAAAAACAAGCAAAACAATGATGTAATGGATTAGGCATAACTAACCAATAGGTAAACGTCCCTTCTTTAAAACGGCGTTGACCACAAATGGTTATGTAAACAAACAAATGCATTAGAGCTGTCAAAAGCACCTTGCGCAAAGGTGTTGCAAGTAACCCCGGTGTTGCAAGTATCCCCGGATGACGGTACTAATTCAGTATCAAGAATTAATACCAGGAATAATGTGCTGGTATGCTTGTGCATTGAGATTCTAAAGCAACGTTCAAATGTCGTGTTGAACGGTTTGCTCATCAGCTTCGTAACTAAACTAAATTCGTATTGCATTGCAAATGCGTCGGTGCAAACGAAATTTTGTCGGGCTGAATTTTGTTTGCCTGTCCTACGAACAGGTTGAATATGCGGACGAGTCGCCACTGAGTACTATTATTCGGGTTGTTGCACTTGCGTGGTCTGGAATTCAGGGAGACTCCAGGAATAACCTCAGATGATGTCGGGAGAGATGCGGTGAGCTGCAAGCTCTATGATGAAACCTTGCGTTCCAACATCCCATCGATCGTATGTGGTTAGGTCTCGCAGTTCTATATGCATCCCGATTTTAAACCACATGAAGTTCTTAGCAGGTAAGACTGCATCCTCGACGTTGAGTGGTCCATCGCAGTACAATTCCTTTGATAGATCAGTTATTGCTTTCGCATTGACGTTAGGGTGAATTCTGGACAGATACAGCCAGAATAATTCCTTCGGAGAAGGAACAGTTATTACGGCTTCAGAGGTCGCTGGCTTCGTACCTCCCAGGGGCGGCTTGACAACCCGAACGTGCTCATCACGACGACGTTTCATCGGAGGTTTGCCAACTGCAATTATAGGGTCTTGTGGTAGAGAGACAGTCTCTCTTCGATGGCTGTTCCATCTGTTAACCAAGATGACCTGCTTCGACTCACTAATGGCCTCACCACGGTTGGCAGACATTGAAGAGACAGCCTGACCGACGGACGATTCATACTTTCTCAGAACAATTGTAAACCCTAAAACCATCAACCCTTGAGATAGTTTTAAGCGATTGTCTCGAGAACTATCTGTGGTGTGGAGTTTTATGGCCATTTTACCGCAGTTCTGTAGAATTTAGAATTCTAGAAAATGTCTTCAAGCTTGAACCTTGAAACCTTGAATTTGTTACTTGGGATGCGAGAGCGGAGGGGCGAGCAAACAAACAACAATAACTTACGATATGATTCGCCGAGTGCGCGTCGGACAGATGCGGCCGACCGAGCGAAATGTTCGGCATCGAGGGCGAGCTGAACAGGGCCAGATCGTTGATGCTGGACCGGTACTGGGGGTCTTCGTTTTCCTCCTGGATGGGTGCGTTCGAGGGCGACCCGCGGCTTCCGAGGGCCGGCGGTGAATTCGGACCCGAATCCGGCGTTCCACTGGAGCAGTCTAACGGAAAAAACAAGAAACAACAGATTATAATTATTTGCTTTCGAATGATTCGGTTGGAAGTGATTCAAACTCCGGTCAGGCTAAAACAAGTTAGTTGTTTAGCACACGAAGTTGCTGAAGGAATCGACTTCATCGTGCAGCTTTTTTGTTTTTGGTTTGTCACTGATTAGTTTGCTTTAGTAAAAACACTGGCAGAACAACATGATTTGTTTAACTATAAACCTAAGAAACAGAGGGATCCTTTCAAAGCACGGATACATACTTGCGGGATGGGCAGCCATCGAGGAAAGCTGGTGATGTGGCAACTGTTGCTGCTGGGAATGTTGAACCTGCTGTTGCTGCTGCTGAGCATGCTGCTGGTGGGCTTGCGATTGCTTCTGCAGCCGTCGTTGGGCGGCCTGCTGGAGTCGCTCCTGGCGGCGGGCTGCCAACGGACCGGTCATTGCGCGCTTCTCGATCACGCGCTGTTTGATGCGAATCTTCAGCAAATTGGACTCGGAAGCTGTTGTGGGCAAAAATATACATGCGTTCGTTTTGAGAGCGGTTAGTGGTGGCTTCATACATCGATACAATCAGTCAGCTGGGCGTGTTCTAGAGGGGGACCCTAGACACTAGAGGGTATAATCGTGGTCGTGAGGCCAATTAAATCAGCTTTTATTTTAGTATGTTAAGTCGATTCTAACTTGGTTAGATATTATTTGAAGCACAGAGAACACACGGCCAGCCTTTTCTGAGCATGCTTCAACTCGTGACGGTCGAATTTGTGGCTTTCCGGTTGGAACTTCTACCTTGCTTTTCGAAGAAAAGCAGACGAACCAACCGAAACGACTCCTCAATTAGTACCAATCAAGCGAGAAAAAAGTCACACAAACGCACACGCACACACAGAAACAGCGGAGGAACCTCAACCTGCAGAGAGCAGGGGGCTCGGCGCAGCGCAGACTTACCTGTTTTCCTCAGTGGGAAGTCCGAATCGTACTTTGCGATGGACGATGGTGGAGGTGGTGGAATTTTGTACGGATGCGAGCTGGCGGACACCGCTCCGGCCGGTATCGATTCACCGGAGGAGGACTTCACGACGCCCCTGAAAATGTGACATGATTTTAATGTCCAATGTAAGGTCAACCTTCAGAGGAGCCCAGGGGTGTTCAACTCACCAATTTCGATAGGAAGATGGTGAGCTCATCCCATTCGAGGCCGCCGCCTGTTTCTTTTGAATGAGGAAGGTCTGAAAAACGGGGGGAAAACCATTGTTAGAACTGGTACGTTTGACAACGAAGCAGTAAACGGATCACCGAACCTGTAGTTTCTGCTTGACCTCGGAGCTTGCGTTGGCGCTGAAGTCCTGCTTCTCCTTGCGCTTCATCGCTTCCCGTTCGCGGCGCTCGCGCTGCTGGGCAGCTTCCTCGGCCAGGCGCTGATCGCGCAGTTCCTGGAAGATGTAGCCAGTAGTGTGATAGGCCGCAAGCTATATCGGTATATCGTATTCGATTGTGAACAAATTGTTTTGTGTTGTTTTTTTTTGGCTTCTCGCGCGAGCAACAGGGAGGGACCACGGCGAAGGGAGTGGACCACGCACCGCATCAACGGTATGTGACGAGGGCAGTGGGCCGCTCCCAAACACCACAGTGATTACAATGCGCTTACTACAACATTCGAAAGAGATAAGATAAGAAGTCTGTCCCAGTGAAAGTTACCTGGAATTTGTGCTCCAACTGCTGTCGGTGTTGCATCTCCAGCTCTTTGTTCTTCTCCTGGAAGGCATGCCAGAGTTTTTGCTTCTGCATTTCCTGTTCCTTGCGAAGCTGTGAATGAAGAAGATATAAAAAAAAAGAGTTGAGAATGATTCGTCGTGACATTGACAAGCACTACAACCAACCCCAGAGTAAGCACTAGAGTGCCAAGACATAAACGATTAGGTTGAAAACTCCGTATTTTGACGACAAATTTAAAGTTGAAATTCGACTTGGAACACGATTGGAAAGGAGAGTCGGAATTACACTTGACATCGGACTTGTTATACGACATTAAATAGGACTAGAATTTAGATTAATATGGATACGAAATTAGACACGAAGTTTTACTTCAAATTAGGATAGATAATTTTCGTTTTATTCTCTCACACGTTTTATCCCTTTTTGTTTTCCAGTCCCATTTTTTCACTTTTTATTCCGTGCGTTCTCTTTTCCGTACCGTTTTCTTAGTTTTGTTCTCACTTTTCTTCCGTCTTTCCTCTTTTTCTCTCGTTTTACTTTTTTTCTGTTCTTTGATTGCTTTTTCACAACATTCCATTTTTCTTCGTTTCCTGAACCTGTCCCATTTTTGTTCATTTTCAGTCCTGTTTTTTTATATTTTATACTCGTTTTTTGATTTCTTTCCCGTTTCCCGACTTTTCGCTTCACTTTTTTTTTTTTCCAAGCCAAAAAACCAGAAGGAATGGAGATAAAAAGAGTTAGGAAGAGACGAAAACTAGAAAAAAAGGACTTCACTTCTCGTGTTGTTTTGATGTCATCATATTGACAGAAACCGGACTCAACGAGTCCATTAATTCTTTGCAGCTGTTCGGCGAATGGTTCAACGTTTTTCGCTGCGACCGTTCGTCCCGTAATAGTGATAAACGGAGGTTTGGTGGTGTTTTGATCGCTGTCGCCTGGCAGTACCCTTGCGTTGCCCTCACGTCAGCACAAGCAAGTAGGTTAGAGCAAGTCTGTATTACCGCGAATATTCATGGGTTGAAAATTTTATTTGGTGCTGTGTACATTCCTCCCGACAAAAGCCAGGATCCTGTTGTTATTGAATCGCACGTTTCTTCTATTCGTGAATTGTGCGAAAAAACCATTCAACTGATGCTATACTCATTTGCGGTGATTATAATCAACCACGCATTGTTTGGGAATACAATGACGATTTGATAAATCACACTAATACATCGCAGCTTCTCACTGCGAGTGCGGTTTTAGTTGACGGAATGGATTTCCTCAACCTCCAACAAGCCAACTTGAAACGTAATCATCTCGGAAGGGTGCTTGATTTAGTTTTTTATTCTGCTGACCACGTTGTATCCGTTGACGAGTGCGTTGCACCATTACTTTCTGTTGACTCTCATTACCCCCCATTGTTGATTTCGTTACCCGCTTTAAATGACCACTCCGAGAATCATACACCTTCAGAAAATGAACGACGAAAATTAAACTACCGCAAAATAGATTTTGGCCTGCTCTCTAAACATTTACTTAACTATGACTGGGAGAATCTTCTTGAAATGAGCGAAGTGGATGACATGTCTGATGACGAATACTTGTTTACGTAAATACCGACGCCGTAAAACCGCAGAATTAAAACGTGAATATAAACGTACCAGTGACGAGTATCGTCAGCTCAACGCCTCCCTGTATACGTCATATTTTCTCCGTGTGCAAAATAACCTACGAAGAAACCCGAAAGATTCTTGGAGTTTTGTAAACTCGAAACGCAAATGCAATTCTATTCCCGCCAACGTATATCTTGATGGCTCAGAATCGTGCTCCACTACAGACTCCTGCGAAATGTTTGCATCCTTCTTCTCTTCGGTATTTGCAAATGAGATCGCCTCCGACGCAGAAGCTGGTTTGGCTGCAATGAATGTTCCCGAAGGACTCGTCGACCTTGACACTTTCGAAATTACTCCAGTGATGATTGTTGAACCAGCTCGTAGATTGAAGTGATCATATTCCCCCGGACCTGATGGAATCCCAGCCGCTATTTTTTGTCGCTGCGCATTTGAGTTATCCGTACCACTTTGTTGTATTTTCAACAAGTCTTTTGCACAAGAAAAATTTCCTAGTATTTGGAAACGATCCTTTATGTTTCCCGTTCATAAGAGTGGCGATCGTCGGAATGTTAGGAACTACAGAGGAATTACCAGCTTGTCTGCAGCTTTCAAACTTTTTGAAATTATTGTGGGCACTGCCATGCTTAACCGTACCAAAAATTATATATCAGCCCAAAAGCACGGGTTCATGCCTGGCCGATCGGTTTCCACCAATCTACTCGACTTTACCTCCTTCTGCAACACTGACATAAAAGCTGCATTCGACCGGATCGATCATCGCATCGTTTGGGAGCCTCAGAGCAGCTATTGGCTTGGCTTGAATCATATTTACGCGATAGAGTGTTGCAAGTCAAGTTAGAATCTACTGTTTCATCTGTGTTTACAAATAAGTCTGGTGTTCCTCAAGGAAGCAATATGGGGTCCTTGCTGATCATATTGTTTTTTAACGATGTAGTTATCGTACTAGAAACTGGATGCGCACTTATCTACGCTGACGATCTTAAACTGTTTCTTACCATGCGCTCCATCGACGTTCTCGTTTTTTGTCCCAAGATTCTCTTTTTATATTTCGTTTTACCTCTTTTCTCGTTTCCATCGTTTCCTCTATCGGTATTCTTTTCTCTGTTTTCGTAATTCTGCTTTTCCGTTTATTCTCGTCTCGTATTCCTTCTTTTTCTCTATCTGGTTTTTCCATTTTGTTTCTGCAGTTTCCGAATTTTTCTTCCCTGTTTTCTCTATTTTTTCTTTCGTTTTTCCTCTTTTCCTGTCTCTTTTTGTCCTGTTTCGACGTTTTCTCAAAAAAGAATCAAAAATGTGGTCGTGGTTTTCGTTTTTTATGCTATTCTTTTCCGATTTTCGGTTTCGTCATTTCCATTCTTTCTCTTCCTAGTCTACTTTTCTTTCTTTTCTGTCACGTTGTTTTTCTTTTCCGATCCCTTTTGTTTTCTGTTTTCAATTTTTTTTCGTTTTTTACTCTTTTCTTTTCTTTCTTTTCTATCTCATTTTTACTATATTTTTTTCCGCGATTTCTTCCCTTTCTGTTCAGTTTATCCAGATTTTCTTTATGGGTTTCCCTTCTTTTCTTTCATTTTTCTTTTTTTCTTTTCCATTTTCCAGCTTTTTCTGTTTAGTCTTCTCGTTTTTCATTTCCCTAATTTTACATTTCTGCTTATTTCTCTCATCATATCCTGTTTACTATTCGGTCACCTTTTTCTCTTTCGTTTTTACTTTTTACACTTTCCCGAAGGACCATTTATGCTACGTTTCGGTGCTGTTTACCGGTGTTACATTTGTTATAGTAATACAGTAATGTTCCGATATTGTCTACCCCTGATTTTATCAGCTTTTCATCCCGATTTTGTCAGCCTATAAATTTTCTTTAACTTTTCAGCCTGCTTAAAAGCATTTTGATTCTCTGGGGAGAGTTTTTGAATAAAATGATGCCTTCTTGCGAGTAATTCAGGGTCAAAATTAGGGTATTTTTATAGTAAAAGCTCTATAGTTCCTGAACAAGCAAAGATAGAGGTATACTATTTTCAGCAATGTTGTGTATTTTTACTATTTGTACAACTTTGTAGTACATGAAAAAGTAGTATAACAACTATAAAAACAGCTAAAATAGAAAAACTGATTTTAACGATTTTTCACTTATGAGAAATAGAATTTTCCTATCTTTGGTGAAGAGATAGAAGGTTATTGTCTTCAGCAAAATTTCTTGTAATAATATGCTGTAAAACTTTGCAGAACAGACCAATGTGTCATATTGAAACTGAAGAAAAATAAATGTTTTATTTCACTTTTAGGGCGATAAATCAAAATTTGAATTCCGCTGGACGATAAAACTTTTAATTTTAAGAAAGTCTTCCAAAGGTTCGATAAAACTAAAACCACGTTTTCCCACTCAAAGCTAATGCGCACCAAAAAAGGTTCTGGTCCAGTGTGCTGTGCCCGGTTCATTGAGCTTTCGGTTGACTAATTGAGGGTTGAAATTTAAGCTTCAGTAGAAGTCTTCGAAATTGCAAGGTCTTAAGTCTTGAATTTTGAAAAAAAGTATCCCGATTTTGACAAAATTTGATCCTGACAAAATCGGAACATTACTGTATTCTTATCTTTTAAACTCGTCGGATATTAATTTCATTTCCATTTTCGTCTTTTCACTTTTCTTTTCCTCTTTCCCTTTCCCTCTTCCATTTCGTTTTCACTGGCTTTTGTATCTTCTTTTTCGTCTGTCTTGCCTTCATCTGCCGCGTTTATTCTCCCATTTTTTTCTTTTCCTCTCCGACTTTCGTGTTTTTATGTCCCGTTTTTCATCGTTTTCTCTTTCGTTTTACCTTTTTCTGTAGTCCGTCTTTCTCATTTTCCATCTTTCTCTTTTTATACCCGTCTGGTCTGTCCGTTCCTCTATCAGTAATCGTTTTTCTGTCTTGATATTTCTCTTTTCTCTTTTGATTTCTCCTATTCTGTTCCGTATTACCTTTTTTGTCTCGTTTTCCTCTTTTTTGCGTTCGTTTCGATATTTTCCTGTTCTTTTATTGCCGTTTTCCTGAGTCTTGATTTACTGCTTCAGTTCTGCTTCTGTTTTTAGGCACGTTTGCTCTTTTCCTGTCTCGTTTTTTGTCATTTTCTGTTCTGACTTTTTGTCTTTTATTCGGTTGTGGTTTTAGTCTTTTTTCGATTTTCTTTTCCGTTTTTCCTGTTCTTCTTCGGTTCTGTCTTTTCTATCCCGTGTTTTCTACTTTCTGTCTAGTTAGTCCTCTATTTCTCTCTTGTTTTCATCGCTTCCCCTTTTTTCCCTCTTTTTTCTTCTTTTCTTTTCCACTCTTCACCTTACTCTGTCTAGTTTTATTGTCTCCTGTGTTTTACATTTTCGCTTTTTACTCCCATTACATTATGTCCTCTTTTTTTTCATGTAAGTTTTTATTCTTTATTTCTTTTGTGTTTTTTCTCCTCCTCTGGAAACTAGTCCAAAAACGCGAAATAGAACCAAAGCCCGGAGGGCCAAATAGAGTTCGATGAATGGAGCAATGAGTGTGTATCATTTCTTTGTATGTTTTGTTGTTATGTTGGTTATGAATTATTTTCGAAGCATTTTTCATTTTTGTGACTGTTGTTGCACAGAAATAAGGGTTCTTTTTGAATAATTTTAATTATATTTTGCTATTTTACATTTACTTTTTATATTTTTTCGTTACTTTTGTTCGTTTTAAAAAAGAAAAAAGTCAAAAACGGGTAAAAATGACAAAGAACGAGACAGTAAAATAAGAGAAACGGGGAAAACGGAAGAAGAGAGACAGAAAACGAAATATAGAAAGTTCAGGACTCTTCAGGACTTCAGGAAAACGGGACAGGAACAGAAAACAAACGGAATAGAGAAAGAGGAAATAGACAGAAACGTCGAAAAAACGGTACATCAGAAAGATGAAAACGGCACAGAGAAAAGATTGAAACCGGACAAGAAATGAACAAAAAACAAATGAAAAGCATAAGGAAAAACAACACTGAAAATAGGAAAGATTAAAAAAGAGTTGGAAACGCTGACAAATTGCACAATAAAACAGAAAGCAGGGGACATAAAGAAGGAAACTAAGAGAAAAGACAGATGGAAAGTGAGAGCCAATACCAAGAAAAGCGTACAGAAAAGAAGAAAAACGGAATAAATAGCGAAAAACTGAAAGGAAAAAGATAAAAAGTGAAACAGAAAAGAGGTAAAACGTGTGAGAGAATAAGACAAAAAATGTGAATTTCAAGTAAAACTTCATGTCTTATTTCGTGTCCATGCCCAATTTAAAGTAAAATTTCAAATTCAAATTAGTCCAAATTTAATTCTAATTTAATATCCAATGTTAAGTTTAATTTCAAATTTAATTGCATATCCGATTTTAGGCCAAATTAATTCCAATTTTAAGTAAAGTTTAACTCTGATTTCAGGACTAATTTGAATTCCAATTTCAAGACTAAATTTCAAATATTTTGTTCTATTTTATCCCGTCATTTGCTTTCATCTCTCTGTACTTCCTCGTATTATGTCCTGATTTTTCTCCTTTTTTGTCACGTTCTGCTTTTCTTTTTCATTTTATGCCTTTTGCTTTCCGTTTTCATTTTTTCAACATTTTTTTTCCTTTTCTATCCCGTTTGTCCTCTGTTCCTGTTTTCGTTTCTTCATTTTTTAGACTCGTTTTTTCTCCTTTTTTATCCTGTTTTTCAGCTTTCTTCTCTTCCCATTTATCCTCATTTTCTTTGTTTTTTTTTCTTCTCTTCTCTAGTTTTTCTTCTTTTCTCTTTCATTCTTAAACTTTTTCCAGTCTCCTCGTTTTATGCCATTTTTCCCCTTTTTTTCTCTTCCATTTTCTTCGTTTCCACTTGTTTCTCTAATTATGTCTCGTTTTCCTTTTCATTGTGTCACGATTTTTCTTTCGTTTTTCTTTTATTATGCCAGTTCGGTGTCGCATTTTTTCTCTTTTACTATCCGGTCTAGTTCTAGTCACGAAAAACCTAGTTTTTCAGCCATAACTCAGGAACAACAAACCATGTTATCAAGCAAATCCTGTCATTAAAATATTAGAAATTAACAAACGAGAAAATCCATGTGACTGAACTTAAACACATACTTTATTCTACATGGTGTCAAAAAATTGCCCAGCATCCAGGGAGCTCAAGACATGTACCACGAAGAAAAACATTATTTCGAAGAATATTTCGAAAAATTACTCTTCTTCTTCTAGTTCTTACTATGAACAAATAAGAAACTTGAAATGAGTATAAAAATAACCAATAAAAATTCTCTACAAAACGGAAGAAAACCTAACGCTATTGACACGGATTTAAGCTGAGCTAATCCACGGTTAGTGTTTTTCTAGTTTGTTTGTTTTCATTTGGCAACTGCTGAGACTCAGATGACGATCTGACGCCAAACAGAAAGCGAAAAAGTTTCCCACGACGTGTCATCACAGCAGCACATGTTTTATTTTTAAACATTTTCTTTCCCCTTGGCCGGCGACGTCGGCGGCGGCAGCAGCGTAGGCAAATTAGAAATTAAATTTCTGGTGGCAATCCACTAATAAATTTTCACACAGTAATCCGTCCCCCCCTCTAAATACCCCAACAATAAATGCGCACCGGGTCCGGCAGCGCAGAACCACGGTTCCTTTCGGTCAATTTGAATGACATGAAGGGTTTCCAGCGAAAAAACAAAATCAACAAATCAAAGCTAAATAAAACTACACTCACGGGTGGAGCTATTTTATAAGCCACCACAGCCATTAATCTAACCTACAGACAGTTTCCTTTGTTTACATGGCTATTTTTAGAATTCGCTTCCATCCAAGTAAAACCCCTTTCGTGTCAGCACAGCGCACAGGCTCCCCGGCACCCGCACCGTGCACCAACGGACCAACCGACGACGACGACGACGACTGTGTGTGCAAGATTGAAATGTTTGCTCAATACATTCAACTCAACTCAGCTCACTGTTGTTGTTGAGAGTAAAGTGCAAAAATAAAACTCATCTGCAGCAGTGTTGTGTAGGAATAGTTATTATTCAACGAAAATTCCGACAAACGGCCGGCGCGGATTGCGTGGAAAAACTTTTGAATCACCACTTCCGATGCCGCTGGCTGCTGGCAAAAAGATTTATGAATGAAATTCAATTTTTACTTTGAAAAAAGTTCCTTCTGAATAACCTGCCTTTACACGCTGGTTTATATTTTACTGTCCGTCCAAATTATTTGTTTTTGCTGGACCTTTTTTTATTGAACGGACATTCAAATGGATCTAGCTGACCCACCGAAATTTGCTGATGTTCCTCTCCAGCAGACCCTCCTCGTCCATTGATAAAAGCTCGAGACAGCTGATGGTGAACCTTTCACACGGCAATATCACGTTTATATTGCTACCCATACGATAGTGATAGTTAGTGATTCTAGCCAAACCGTCAAGGACCTTCTGGACTTTGGGATTGGCTGGTACCAAGTTCTAAACCGCTTCGGATTAAACTCGTTTCGGATGACAAAAATTAGGTCGATGGTGTCGAGAAACGGGGACTCAATCATAACATTGCATTGCAGAGGCAAAATTCCCAAAATCAAATATTTCAAAATAACGAGTAACTATTTTCTCTTAAAAAATCTTTTTCGTTACACCTAATTCGCCCTAAGACAGTACATGACACGTGGCTTCTTATTTATCTTCATTTTGTTTTTCAAAATGTAATACTGAAAATTGTCTCCAAGAATGTCTTAATTTCACACTTCTTTGGTGAATTTTTGTTCACGAAAAAGTAACGCTTCATGCCCAGTGCATACTAATTAAAAAATCGTTAGAAAAAACTCGACTTCTTGAGCAGTTCTTGTCCTATCTTTTAATCTATGGGTTTGGAATACGGTCTAGTGATGATAATATTATGCGAATAAACTAACGAAGATTTATACAAGTGCAAGAAGAATGTTTTTATTTCACTCTAGACATATCGTAAGCGAATTCCTCACTTCCAATTTTCACTGTCTGGTCCGTTTTTCCTCTTTTTTGTTCCATTTGTATTTGTTCTATTCCTTTTCATTTTTTTTTTCTTTTCGTTTTTTATTTTCCTATTTCTTTTTGTTCCGTTTCCTGTTCTATTTTTCCTTTTATTACTATTCTCCTTATCTTGATTTCTGTTCCGTAACTCTCCTAATATTCTTTTATTGCGTTTTTTCTGTCCCATTTCACTTTTTGTTCGGGTTTTCCTTTTTCTGTACGCTTTTCATCTTTTTGCTTGCTTGCTGTTTGGGTTTTTCCTTTTCCAGTTTTCGTGTTTTCTTTCCTTTTTCCCTTCCATTTATATTCTTTTAAAATCTCGCTTTTCCTCCGCTTTCTATGTTCTATTTTTTATTATCTCGTTTTTCCTTTTTGTTTTTTCTCTATTTCATGTTTCCTTTTTTTATTTTTTATCACTATTTCCGCCTTTAGTCCTGTTTTTCTTTAATTTCTGTTACAGGTTTTGTCTTTTTTATTCTGTTTTTTCCACTTTTTCTACCGCTTTTTACTTTTTCCGTTCCATCATTTCTGATTTTCACTCGTTTTTTTCTCTACCTCTTCCTTTCTCGTTTTCTGCTCTTTTGATTGATTGTTTTCTTTGTATTTTTCAATGATTTCTGTTCCCGTTTTTCTTATGACTTCTTTTTCTAGTTTTTCTACCTAATATTTTTAAGGTCCCTTTCAATCTCTTTTTGGACTGTTTTTTTATGCTCTTCTGTTTATTATTTTTAACTGTTTAACCGTTTTAACTGTTTTTTAAGCTGTTCTGATTTTTCTGTTCTTCCGGTTTTGTTTCAGTTTTTCTCTTTCTGTTGTTTTTTTGGTTCGGACTTTCTTCATTTTTCCATTAACATCTTATCTCTGTTTGTTTTCAGTGTTCCTTTTTTCTATCCTGTTCCGGAAACATTCTCTCAATTGCTTTTTCTGTTTTTCTGTACCATTTGCCGTATTTTTCGTTATCGTTTTTCTTCTCTTACCTTCCCTTGTTTTTTTCTGTTTACTTTTATATTTTTTCAACATTTATGTCTCGGTGATGTTGCGTTTTCTATCGCTTTCTCACTTGTTCTCTCCTGTTTTCCTCACTTTCCTCTCTCGTTTCATCTTATTCTATCCCGTTTTTTCTTCTTTCTTCATCTTTTTATATTGCTGTTTTACCTCGTTTTTTGTCCCCGTTTTTCGTGTTACCTGTTAGGCCATTGCAAATTATTTTTAAAGTTTTTGTTACCCCCACCCCCTTGGAAATTGACTTGAAAAATTGGGGGGCAAATTTGTAGGATATGAGTTGATTTTTTTTATAAAACCAATTGTCTGTGGGCTCTACAGCCTGGAAAACTCGAAAAATGAGTGTACGAGTTGAGTTAACGCTTTAAGTAAAAGTGCTTAAAATTATTTTTTTGCTCGATTAAAAAAATCTGTTTTTTTTCGCCCCCTCCCCCCCCCCACTTTAGTGACTCAACACCGGAAGGACAAAATCTTTGTAAAATATTTGTAATGGCCTTATTATGTTTTCATATTTTTTCTTTTTTTTATGTTTACTTTTTGCTATTTATTTTTTTCCTCTGTCTGTTCGGTTTTCCTCCTTTTCCTATCTCTTTACTTTTTTGTTTCGTTTTTCCCCTTTTCTTTTTTCTTTTTCTCGTCTCGATTTATGTCTTTTCATTGTTTTGTGTCTCATTTTAGCTCTTGTGATCTCCTCCTATCTTTTTTTGCCTTTCTTTTCTGTCCTCTTTCTTTTTTTCTATCTCTAATTTCCTGTTCTGCCGTTTTTGTTGTTTTTTTTTCTTTCCATGTTATCTCTTTCTGTTGCTTGTGCTTTTGTCCGAATGTTCCTTTTTTCGTTCACATTTCACCACTTTGTTTTCATTTTTCCTCTATTTTCCACCATGTTTTTCGTTACTGATTTATTTTTCTTATTTTCTATCCTTTTGTGTCCTTTTTTCAGTTTTTCTTTTATTTTTGCTGTCTAACTCTTCCATTCTCTTTTGTTCTCTTTTTCAGTTTCCCATTTTGTTGTCTTCTCCCTCTGCGTCTCCTCTGTTGGCTTTCTCCCTTTTTTCTTTAGTATTTTCACTATTCGTCTCGTTTCTGCTCATTTTTCGTTCATCTTTAATGTCCCGTTTTTCTTCTATCCTTGTACTCTTTTTAATTTTCCACTATTTCTTTTGTCATTCGTCATTTTTTTTCTCTTTCGTTTTGTTTTTCTTTCCTTCACTTGTTTGTCTCCTTCTGTTGTTTCAATGTTTTCGATCTTTCTGTTCCGTTGCCGTTGCTATCTCCTTCTGTCTAGTATTCCAGCCTAGTATTCTGTTTCACTCATTTATCTTTCTTGTTTAATCCTTTTTGGACCCATTTTTCTTTTTTATTTCTCTTTTTCCGTTTTTTCTGTTTCTGTTTTTTCCAGTTTTTGTCCTTGTTTTTCGTGTTTCCTCTCATCCTGTTTTCATTCGTCAAGTTTTTCTTCTTTAAACGTATTCCTTTGGCTGTTCTTGCATTTCCATTTCTTGCTCCATATACTTTCCTATCTCCATGTCTTTTTCAGATCTCTCTTCCTCCAGGGTGTTAGCTAACTTAGCGCAAATATTTCAGGGGATGATAAAGGATCATAGGGTACGGGAGGATATTTTCAGCCCATTAAGCGGTAGCCTGAACAATGTTCAGGAATTACGTCGAAACTATATTTATTCGAGATAAGATTTTTATACCAGTTGATAGAATAATATTTACTGAATATCGGCGTGTATTTTGGTCTTAATGAAACGCTACTGAATTTGAGTTATAGTCGCGAGAAATGATGAAGTCGCAGCGACTAAATTGGGCCCATTTTGTATAGTGGTGTCTGTGTTTTTTTTAAATCCGACCGGCCGAACTAGCCTGCACAGGGGTTACTGCTTTTCAAAAACAGATCAAAAGAGAGACCGATGGATAACGTGTAGGTATTGCCTACATGTCGGCTTATTGAAGATAACTAGTTTTGCAGTGACAACAGCTTGCTGCTGGTTCTAGTCTATCGTTCATATACACTAGCACCAGAAGCAAGTGGTTGTCACTGAAATGCTAGCTATGTCAACACGATAGAAGAGTTGCAGGCGCAACTGCTTCACATATTGGTAGTAGTGTAAATAGAGCACCATATGCTGAAATTAAAAGCAAAATGCTGCAAATTGCTAGTGAATGAAAATTGATTCACCAATTTGAAGCTCTAGTACCGTTCTACAATTCGTTCTATGACGTAAAACTTCTATCTCTTTTAGTTTTGTTGCAATTTTATTTTAAACGTATAGTTTTGGGTGTTGAATCACACATTTTTAGGAGAAATTCGATAAAAATGCCTTGAAAAACACTTATTTCAAATCCTTTTGCTTCTTGAAAGTTACTAAATCTCATAAAGTGGGAGGTTTAAACGCAATTTTCAATACAAAATTTTCTCAGCTTTCGAATGAAAGTAACAGAATTGAGTTAGCTAACATAGTTTTTGTACCAGAACTAATTTAAGGTAAACGGGTATGAAATGGGGAAGGCAAATGAGGAGCGTCCAATATAGCTCTAGCTATCCCAAGCCCCTGCGTAGCGCCTCCACGTGGCCATACCCGGTAATGCTCTATTGAGTAGCCAAGCTAGGAGGTGCGATACTGGGTGGTTCCCGGCTGCCTGATCTCAAAATTCGAGGTTTTGGGCAGACGGCGGAGCCACACGACCTTGTTAATAGGTAAGCATAAAATAAGTTATTTTGATTATCTTTTTCGTTTTAGCTTATGAAGCACCTCATGCTATATAAAACTTTGGCCAATACGAGTGTTAATACTGCACATGGATATTGGATACCAGAAGAAAAAATTAAATTGATTATTAGAAGCACTTATAGAAACCAAAAGGAAGCAACTCTATTCCATTAGAAGGATTGCTGGTGAGATTGTTCTATTTTTATCCATATATACCACATTTCATAAATAAACTAGAATGGGGAAGAGGGAGGGACCACCAGAGCACTTGTTTGAAGCGATGGGCCTAGGGAGAGTGAAACAGTCAACTTTCTAGGGTTAATCTTGGCCCGATTAACAACACATCGTGAATAATGAGCGGGCTCTTCTCCCCACCTGCTGGAGTCATTCTGCATTAAGACGGTTTATTCAACGATTGACTCAGGTGACTTAGCTCTTGGAAGGAGATTCTCTAAATCCCTGGTACGTGTAAGTGATGTTGCTTATCGACCAATTCCCTTTTGGCCCTTCATACAAGAGGTGGGAAGCATGACCAATCGTTGAATATGTTCAACTCTTTTTGACATGATACTCATTGCTATGAACGGATGTTCTGCTAAGGCAGGTGGTAGCACCATATATTCATATTCATATTCATATTCAAAACGAGAAGTTTATTTGGTACAATTTTTGTGTGATTTGTACCATAACTGCGTTATTTTTGTATTATTTAATATTTATTTATTTATTTACTTGCTTGTTTCGTAGTTCTCCCTTTTGTTTTACTTCTCAATTTGTTTTATTTTCGTTTTTGCTTGATTTGTGTTATTTTGGCGCCATTATTTGTATCATGTTATATTGTTATATTTGGATTTTGGTGTCCTTTTTTCTATTGATTATATCTCTTTCGTATGACTTAGATGTGATAGATCATTTTAGAAGTGTATCCGTACTATTTTTGTCAACAAACTACGATTTTTAATACCATTTTTCTTCAAAATAAAGCATGACACAAACTGGCGCACTGAGGTAATTCATTATAATATATGGGTCATTTCATGCGAAGTGTCCGAGCCCCGTGGAATCAACCTTCACGAATTTGAACCAAATTTCGCCAGATTGTTCGTTTTCGGTCAGAAAGCAAAAATCGAAAATTTGGTGCCGATCGGACATTTCTTCGATTAGGCGACATCCATTTAGTACGTCACGCAAATTTTGACCAAATTCAACCCCCCCTCCCCCCCTTGTCACATTTCGTCACACATTCGTGACCCCCCTGAGAAAGTACGTCACGTCACGGCAATCCCCCCCCCTTCACAACAAAAAAATTAAATATTCATTCCAACCTTTTTATTTAAAGCTATCAAATGAATTTCAGCAAATAAAAAAAAGGAAAATTTTCGAGCTTATAAGTCATCGATTCACGGATTTTGAAGACGATCTTCAATTGCTGCAATCGGATATGCTTCAGAAGTCGCTGATGTGCCGTCGATTAATGTTTAGCGCATATCTACGCCCTTTACATTCATCCACTCAAATTCGTCTGATCTAGTTGAAAGAATCAGGACTTCCAGCTGACGTCTTGCAGCAACACGCCTTGGAAGAACTTTTCTGAGGGACTTTGTCATTTTGTGTATTTCTTCAATCGTGCAATCATTCACCACTACCTTAGATGCGAAATTTAATCCGCAAGTGGCTTAAACCCTATCCTTCAGAGAGCTTTTGAGTGAGGGGCAGTATAAATTATACCGAAAAACCCTAAAAGCAGCCGTGAAACTTCGGTATGAGTTTTTGTTCATCGATTGAGTTCAGCACGAATATCAAGGGAAAACATTGCCATGGGTCTTTGGTAGCATCCCGTAACCCTTCAGGAGTTTGTGCGACTGCTATTTGCGGTTGCAAAAATCTTTTAGGCAGGACTGTACTCAAGCAGCTCTTCAGCGGTGTACTGCATATTCTGTAAAGCCTTAATGGAGAGTTCATACTACATAGAATAAATGAGTCCTGTTCACACATATATGTTCAAAAAAGTGTTCATTCAAAAAATTTAACTATTTGTTTTAAAATCTATCAGTACGTTAATTTTATAGAAGCCTTCAATAGTTGTATCTTCAAATGAAGGCTAAATTATAATTTCCCGAATAAATTTTCCATTTGATTTTTTTTTTCATGTGACGTCACATAACTTCATACTCCCCCTCCCCCCTACGTCACAAATCGTCACGATTAGGTCAACCCCCCCTCCCCCCTATAAGCGTGACGTACTTTATGGATGCCCCCTTAATGGGAGCACCTCCATTTTTAACGAAAATACCCGTTTTTGACAAAACTTCTTATTTGATGTTGCTTATATCTCTGGAAGTATTGGGTTTAGAAAGACACTATTTTCACATTTTTAAAGGAATTCGAAAAAAATATTATTTTTAAGCACCAGTGCTGCCAAATATTTTAAAACTCAATTTGAAAACTGATTTTTTATTTTTCTCTCAATGAAGACAATTTGATCTCAAAAATTCCAATTTCATCGTATTTCGCAGATTTTTTTACATAAGAATCACCTATCGCCCCGAGGTATTCTTTGCCAATCCCGAGATACAGCGTTTTAAAGCAAGCGGCGATACCCCATTTTTACGTAAATTTTTTTTCCTTTTGTTTATATCTCAGGCAATATTAAGTTTAGAAAGACACTATTTTCACATTTTCAAAGGAAATCACCCAAGGAATACGAAAAAGATATTATTTTCGAGCACCAGTGCTGCCAAGTATTTTTAAACTCAATTTAAAAACTAAATTTACATTTTTCTCTCAATGAAGACAATTTTAACTCAAGAATTTCAACTTCATCGTGTTTCGCAGATTTTTTTCACATAAGAATTACTCATCGCCCCGAGGTATTCTTTGCCGATCCCGAGATATAGCGTTTTAAATCAAGCAATACCCCATTTTTTTATGTAAAATTATAAGCAAAATAACTTTTTTTAAAGCAGTGATTCTCTTCGCAATGTAAAACTACTTGGCCATATCGGTCTACAGACGGCCTTATCCGTTAGAGGGTTAACAGTGTTGCCAGTTTTTCGTTTGATTTATAGTACTAGATGACCCAAGCAACACAGCTTGTTATAGAATAGTATAACATTACATACATCAGAACTTCTCTATTACCAGAAAAGCGCAAAAAATTGAAGTCTAATCAAACAACAATTGAAAGAAGTATGTATCAGGTTATTTCATTCCATTTTAAAACGTTATTATAGCATAACCTACAACTTGTTCTTGCAGTAGTTGAGATTTTGTAATGGAGATATAATAAAAACTTTGTGTTGACATGTTGACAAAAACAAACATTATTCATTTGATATGAGCTGTCAAATAAATTCATGTTATCACAAAACATTTCAAAACCTTAATAATAACGACACATGTTTTCAAAGTACGTTAATAGTACCCTTAAACGACTACTTTCTTTGAAGAACTTGTTTTGTGTGTTACTTGGGGAGGAAATGTTACTTCAAAAACGCGTAAAATATACGTTAGTTTTTTGATCATACCCTTGTATGTAAACTGTTTTTCATCTCGCTAATAGACATGAGCTATTACCTTCCTTGTTTATTGCGTTTATTGTTGCAAGGAGACCCTTTATTAATGTAACTAATCATGCAGGAAACTGAAAAGTTGGCAACACTGTTAAGAAAACCCCTTTTATATACTGTATAAATACTTTCCCGATATGCTAAAGTATTTTTACATTGCGTAGAGAATTACTGCTTCAAAAAAAAAGTTATTTTGCTCTTAGTTTTACATTAAAAATGGGGAATTGATTGCTTTAAAACGCTGTATCTCGGGATCGGCAAAGAATACCTCGGGGCGATGATTAATTCTTATGTAAAAAAAATCTCCGGAACACAATGAAGTTGAAATTTTTGAGATAAAATTGTCTTCATTGAGAGAAAAATGTAAATTTAGTTTTCAAATTGAGTTTAAAAATATTTGGCAGCACTGGTGACCAAAAATAATGTCTTTTTCGAATTCCTTGGGTGATTTCCTTTGACAATGTGAAAATAGTGTCTTTCTAAACCTAATACTTCCGGAGATATAAGCAAAAGAAAATAAGAGGTTTTGACAAAAACGGGTATCTTCTTATATATAAAAATGGATTTCTGTCTGTCTGTCTGTCTGTCGGCATGTTCCTTATAGAATCAAAAACTACTGAACCAATCGGTGTGAAAATTTGCATGTAGAGGTTTTTGGGGCCAGGGAAGGTTTTAATGATGGTTAGAGAGACCTCCCCCCACTAAGAGGGGGGGCTCCCATACAAATGAAACACAAATTTCTGCATAACTCGAGAACTAATCAAGCAAATGGAACCAAATTTGGCATGTGGGTGTTTTTGGTGACAAGAATTTATTCTATGGTAAATTGAGACCCCTCCCCTCTTTAGAAGGGGAATTATGACTCCTCTCCCCTTTAAGAGGAGGGGGGCTTCCATGCAAATGAAATACAAATTTCCTCATAACTCGAGAACTAATTAACCAAATGGAACCAAATTTGGCATGTGAAGGTTTTCGAGGGCAAGAATATTTTCTAAGGTGAATTTAGTGCCCCACTTTAAGAGGGGGGGCTCCTGTATAAATGAAAAACAAATTTCCTCATAACTCGAGAACTAATCAAGCAAATGGAAACAAATTTGGCATGTGGGAGATTTTGGAGTCTTGAATTTATTTTATGATAGTTAGAGACCCCTCACCCCTGTGGTAGGGGTAGGGGTAGGAACTGTATATTTTGCCAAAATAGCATTTATGTAGCATTTAAGGCGACTTAAATGCTTATTGGCCTGCATTTGAATAGCATTAGTGATGCTTATTGGTTACCTGGGATGCTTTCATAGTTACGTAACTGCCAAAATGAATCATCTAAAGTTGAACTCGTCAGAAACTTGCAAAACTCGAGATTGTGACAAAGATCATCCTAAATTCATGATTTATGTACAACACAGGTTAATTTGTGGGAATACGAAGTTTGTCGAGTCAGCTAGTTTTCTTTAAAAATGGAGGTGCTCCCGTTAATCAAGGAAATGTCCGATCGGCACCAAATTTTGGATTTTTACTTCCTGGCCGAAAACGAACATTTTGGCAAAAGTTGGTTCAAATCCGTGAAGGTCGATTACACGTTTGAACTTTTTCTCGGTCACATGGCATGGAATGATCCATATTTTGCTTTTTGGGCAAAAAATTGAATAATAAGTTTGGTAAGTTAATAAGTTTGATAGTATTCCGGTATCAAACGTTTATTCGTCGAGGTCAAAAAGGAAGAGTTTCGAAAATAATTTATAATTATTCTGATTCCTGTATTATGTTCGTGTCATTTCTGTTTCAGCTTTTGTGTTATTTTTGTGTCTTTCAGGAGCACTCTCTTGTTCTTTTTTTTAAATTTCTTTCTAGTTTTTTGTTTCATTTTTCTATATTTTTTTCTTTTTTCTGTGTCATTTTGCCTGACACAGAATTCGCTCTAAAAAGTGTTTAAAATTAGATTCACGTAGAGTATATTCCCGGTCGATTTTCGTGTGAATCCATTTTCAAAGAGTAAAGCAGCATCGACTTATCAACTTACGTTAAAAGTTTGTTATGTTTTGTCTGTTGCTTGCTTGATTCGAAAAATGCCACGAGTCACGGACCGAAACGTTGAATAATACAATCTACTCATTTACGTCATCAGTGTCTTAAATTTGCCTGTTCTATTTTTACTTTCAACCTTATTTGCGCTGTTTCTTAAAATATCTTCATCTGCGTTGTTTGCAAAAAAATACCGGGAGCTAGCATTAACCATGCATTGTTTTAACTGTTGTGTATCAAATTCAAAACGCACTGAAGCCATTCGTTCTACCAACTCCTACCGGAGCTTCCCACCAGTCAGCGAGTCGTGCGAGACTCTCGAACAAAAATGACTTAATTTATTCAGCTTTATGTTCGGCGGCTGATGATGATGATGATGAGCTCCGCGCTCACAATCACAAAACTTAACACACAACTTTTGCGGAGAAGTTTTGATACGCAAACGGTCCGATTGAATATTCGGAGGTCAAATCCATAAAAGCGTGCGACTATATTAAAATTTTTAGTGTTGTAAAATTGGATGCCGTGGATCTACTACTAACCAGGAACGACTAAACGGGTTTTCCGGGGTAGCCAAAGTGTCTCAAGGCCAAGTAAACTTGGATAGTAACTGCAGGTTGCCGAAAAAAGGTCTGGGCCACCTTTGCCACAGAAAAGGTTTACACAGAACTGATAAGGACCCATCGGATTATCGAGTGAATCAGGAAGTAATAAAACGACAATCTTTGAAGAAGGGTGAGCAGTTTTGATGATGAAACTAACTTTGGGGATTGTGTTTCGAGCCGAGAGCTTGCGGTGCAAATTAAAAGGAAGGTTATCAACGTCGAGTAAAGCGATAAGGTCAGTCATCGACTTGATCTCGCCACACTGTATAGAGCGTGACATTTTGGGCATTTTGAAATAGTGACGACCAGCCACAAACTAAGTTGCTAGTTTCGGTGGCTCCAAGCATTGTTAAAGATATCGGACAAGTGGGTCGTTGGAGTCAGCAACAATCGTCAAAAGACCAAACTATTGGTTCAGACCGTCGACATAAAGTTTCTAGTTTATAACCTCTTGTGTTATCTGTAACTTTTTTTGTCTCTGATTAGTACGGATCGAAACTAAAAGTCAAAAAGTCAGTCCGTCTGGACTTCCAATATATTTAGAAACGACTCAGCCGAAGGCTGAAAACCTCTCTGATGGAGACTCTAAATCTAATTCTAATTTCGAATATAATTGCCCAGCAAAGAAACAAGCCCGTAGTGAATTTAAATAAACATTTTTCCCCATTCCATACCTCCAGTATCTGTTGGTTGATGTCAGTCGGTCCAGCCGCCGGTTGTGATGTCGATGGTGTATCCAGTGCGATGCCAGTGCTGGGCATCACCAGAACCCGGTCTCGTCCCATCGTGGAGTCGCGTGCCATTTCTGCGAAGAAAGCCAAACAAAAAAACAAACAAACAATTATTAACGACGATTGATAATATACTGGTGCGATGACGGTGGTGGTAGGGTAGTTAGAGTGCTAGCATATTAAACTTAAAATAGCATCAGCAAACCGATCCACAGCCGATAGCAAGCAATTAACTTGCAGCTTGGCTCAAATCGAAAAAAAAAATATCAAATATCGATTTGGTTAGGAAAAAAACCAACAGCGGCTCTTGGCTTGGCTGTCCCTCGCCCATTAGACTTACGATGAAGCAATACACAATATCAGTGGCTATTTTTAGCCCGCCGGTCGGTCGGTCGGTCGGTTGTCACGCGTCTAATGGATGTAAACGGCTCTGTTGGCTTCCCGGCCGGGTCGGGCCGGGCCGGGCCGTGCGGTGATGTACCGTACCGCGAAGACTTATGTTCGAGTTCGCATAAATATTCGGGGCTGATGGATATTCGATAACGAATTGCTTTCATTATTATTATTGATAAGTGATTCGGCATTTTTATCAGGGTATTCCGAAGGGAAACCGGTTTTTATGGTTCTCCACCACATGATGAGCTATTAATATTAGAATTGGGAACTTTAAATTCAACTTTTCACCGTGCACTCTAATCTCACATTTTGTTTCTGATAAGATAAATTGATTGTTTTGTTTTCTTTTTGATAATTTTCTACGCTGGAAAACAAACTTTGAGTTCAAAACCAAATTAGAAAAATGAACAACTTTTTTTTTTCAAATCATAATGCGCCCACTTTCATTTGGAATCGATGGTGGTACCTTATTTCTGCAGCAGATTAGTTAAGAAACCATCACGCATCTACTTACTAACAGTTTGCATACAAAACATGTCTTTCGTAAACAACATGTTATTGTATTTGTATTTCAATCATTCCCATGCTTGTAAGAGGTAAGCTTCTTGCGACCTTTTGCTTCGAGGTGCATCAGCGAGGTGCAATCCGATTTGTTTCCACAAGTCCCTTCACTCACTCACTCACTAGTGACATACGCCATAAACGTGACCGGTGTTCATCGTTGGGCTCGGTTTTGTATGCAATAATATAATGAGCAAGGAATAATGGGTGTATTACAACCTTCCTTTCCCTATCCCTATTGCTACGATGTAACGACCATAGTAAAAACTGTGTTCAATGTTGGACTAAGTAGCTATAGAGCCAATGTGATTCGGTAGTAATTTTGTTTTCCACAGCGGTTTTTGACGTAAGACTACGTCTTACGGCAAGATTACAAAAAATACGAGCGTCACTAAAAGTGGTTAGCTTTAGAGTGCTAATTACTCCATGATTTCCTGATTGATTTTCAATATTTTTGCACCAATCGATTGGAAAATCTTCTAAGCATCCATTTCACTGAAAAACTACGAGGTATTCATCCCTAAGGGTTGTACGAAAAGGTGACGCAGGACTATATCAGATCATTGAATCAAAGACTAATGTAAACTTCAACCTTCAACCATTGAGACATAGAGATTTCTTTTAAAAATTACTTATGTGCATCATAAAGGTTGAAATAGTAATGAATGACCAGCCCACAGATTATTGTATTAAATATGATTATGCGTAGCTTGACATGTTTCAATAATCTTACTTTAACTCGCTTGTGGCCTTTAAAAGGGTCATTGGTTACAAATAACATTAAAGCCAAAGCGCGTTCATCGCAAATATAACGTGCCATTCGGATGTGCTTCTCTTTTGACATGAATGGCAATAGGCACGTAAGTTCGCGGCGTCGATTCACTGTCCCTTGCTCCGAGAAGGTTTTAGTTGTTTACTTTCACAGTTTACCGTTTAGAAAAACATCTTACTTCCAAAAACCTCCACATGCCAAATTTGCTTCCATTTGCTTGATTAGTCTCGAGTTTTGAGGAAATTTGTGTTCCTTTTGGATAGGAGCCCTCCATCCTCTTACGCCTTCCTTGATATTGCTCTCTTACCCCACAGAAAATTGCTGTTCATTTTATCTATCCAACGACATATAAATTGTTCAGTTTCGTTCAGTAGTTTAGTAGTTATTAGCATTTGAAATCTCTCATTCAAACGTTACACTACTATTTTCGTTTTTACAAAGTGCTTCCCAGTCCCAGTATAGTAAACAAGTGACGTAGCCCTGAGTCAAAAAAAAAGCGATTGATGCGTGATCAAATTTTCATCATCCCCTAGATGTAGTATAAATGCCTCCCGGCCAGTGCTCACGGTATCACATCTTTATTGACTTCAAAGCAGCGTATGATACAGTCGTTCGAGTCCAACCTATGGCAGATAAGACGGTTTTCAAACACGGACAAACTAACGCAACTGATCAGAGCTTCATTGAATCGATCGATGTGTTTCGTGCGCATTTCGGGGACACTCTCAAGTCCCTTGGAGATGCGGCCTGGATTGAGACAAGCCAACGCACGTGGGCTGAATCGACCGAAAAACGGAACTTTTCGTTGCCGCTGTTTTTAAGGGGTTAAAAGTGACCTTTCTTATCTAAAAATCTCGAGAAATCGATTGGTGATGGTCTCAACGTGCGAGAATGACGAGAAGTCCCCCATTTTGCCCCATTCACCCGTATTTTCTAATAGTTTTGAAAGAATCATGTACAAACTCTCTCTAATTTGAAATTCTATAGTAAGAAAAGTAGAAGAATTTTAGGAAAAAGATATATGAACAATTTTATTTTAATACAACATAATATAGAAGTTTAATTTTCCCCATTATACTCAAGGATTTTGTACTACAGTCAAAATGCCAATTCGATACTTTTAAGGTAAAACGGGGTAAGAAGGCCCGGCGGGGTAAGACGGACCACATCGATTTCGAATAGAAATCCTTAATTTTTTTACAATTACGCTACCGTACCTTCTTTGTTAACGTATTTGAATACTTTCGAAACACTCTGTGCTGATCGGCGACACGAAACGTCAAAATTAGAATCAAAACAAACTATTCGCTCGTCGTGACTTTGTGTGATCTAATACTAGCAGCAACAAGTTTAAGGGATTTTTGCAAAACAACGGAGTATTTCGACGTTTCTCCGTATCGCTGACGTTTGTAAAACGATTCCTGCTTTGTAAAGGTATGTAAAATAGTTAAGTGAAAAATGCAAAATGATGAATATTGTAAACTTGGGGCAAGACGGGCCATTTTTCACGGGGCAAAAGGGCCATGCGTTGTAGCGCTAATAATGTTTGAAGGTTTTCCTGTGTGATGTTCGTTTTTGTTTGCGTAGATGCCTCGAAAGTATATTAGAAAAACATCGCGGATGCAGAAGACGTCGGATCAGATGAATCAGGCCAAATTAGCCGTTGATAAAGGTATATCCATCAGGACAGCATTTTCCACATTCGGAACTCCAAAGACAACTCTTCGTCGGCAGATTAAAGTACCGTGAACGTACCATATTCTGCGCAGTTAAGACATTTGATTCTTCCGCTATTATAAGTATTCTAGACTTAAATTAATAACGTTGATAGCAGCAACGTGTAGTGCTACGGTCTATAGTATCTGGTAAAAAACATGGGAATTAAAAGTCGACCAACAATTGAGTATATTTTTCGCTTTGTAAACTTATCCACGGTGCCTAATTCTGCGCACTTTCTTGCCCATGTTCCTAATTCTGCGCATGTTTGTTCCTAATTCTGCGCACCCAAAAAGTAACAATAAACACTCATACCATGTTGTTTATGTCATTATACGCTAAAAGCACGTCAAAAATCCGGCATTAGCCATTACAATAAATAAATCCATGATTTGGCGTTCTTGAGGTGTCCAGGTGGCACAGAAATATTGTTATCATTTTGATTGGCTTATTTTAAATATTTTATTGTCGATAACGTGAAGGGCGAGTTGATTCGGGGTTTCTGCATACTGAATATTACACTTTAGACATATATTGAAAATTGTGTTTTCATGTAGAAACCCCTTCGCCACTGCCTGAAGTTGGTCATTAAAAAAAATCAGAAAACATGGTTCCATAAATTGGCGCTCATAAGTTCGGACCCCGAGTCGCAACACAGGATTCCAATCAATGCACGTTAAACGTTCTACTTGAATTTTCATGCCTCTATACCTCAGCCATTTGGGTAAGGTTGCGTATTTTTTCGTGATTTCTTCGAAGGATACATTACTGCGCAGAATTTGGAACATGAATAAAAAATCTGTGCCTAAATTTGCGCACTACCGCGGTGAATTTTTCCAACGAAAGCGAGGCATGCAATCATTCTTTTTGTCTAAAACATGACTAAAACTAATTATTCTTTTTAACTATGGTGGGTAATTTGATCATTGCAAGGAATTTCGATCATAAATTTGTTTTCTAGAATGACAGTTTTAGCGTTGGCGCTAACGACGTAGTTTTCTGACATTTAAAATACTTTCAGTTTCACTTTAATTTATTTCGCTGTCAAATATTATGCCTCTTTGTTGAATAATGGCGTAATATTCAACAGGTATTTATAAAAAAATAACACAATGGTCATAGTTATGCACAATGTTGAAAATTACATATATAAAGAAAAATTAGGAGCTGCGCAGAATTAGGAGCGGTCACAATATGTAACAATACGCCAATAATGAGGCTCGGATCTTGAACTTGTTCAGCATTTGCTAAAACTGAAGGAGCGGTTCTATGGACTCAATATGATCAAAGAACTGACATTGGAGTTGGCTGAGCGGTACAACTTAATTTTATGTTAGTCACAAGCTAATTTTATGATATTTTATGAAAGATCTTTAAAAAATTTGTTTTTGTTGAGTAAATACTATTGAAGTTAGTTTGGCAACTCCAAAAACGCATAAAACCTGCCACGATTCGTCTAATTCCGTCATGGTCTATCTTACCCCTTTGGTGGTCCTTCTTACCCCGCCTAAAAATTGACGCGTGATATTTAGACGGTTCAAAAACTGACGAAAAATCGTAGAAAAATACACAAACCAAATAATTGTATAATTTTAAATGGTAGGTAAATAAATGCTTATTTATGTGTGATACAAAAAAAAAGCGAACTTTCGAACGCATTTTATGCTAGCTAGCAATTTAATTGCTTAAGGGGGCCGTCTTACCCCACCTTCCCCTACCAGTGATTTTTAAGAAGACATGACTGTTGTGCAGATTGAAAAAGTCAGAACACCGAACGACGATCAAGTTTTTCACTAAAACGTCGTTTTCGCTTGTTTTACCCTACAACTTGTACTGAAATCTTAGTATGTATTGATAGGAAAAGGAGAACTTTAAAAGTGCTCCGATTTTATTCAAATTTGGTGTATTTGTTCCTTTCTTTTTTCTTTTTTTCCTTTTTTTCGGGTTATCCAACTGGTCGCTTAATAGCGTATAAAACTCTGCGCTGGGCCCTTTTGTGATGTCAACAAAGTGTCAGGGAGACCTCAAACATCAGTTCTACCTGACGAGACAGGCACTGTCGCCCACTAAAACACAGGTAGAGCCCCAAGCATAGCCGTCACGCCTATACCCGCAGGCGGAGGCGTTTCGGCCCTGCGCGGACTCCACGAACTGACTCTAAGATCTCTCTGCCAAAGGCCGGAATGTCATATTTTAAATATAATGATGATGATGACGATGATGATGATAATGATGATGATGATGATGATGATAATGATGATGATGAGAAGAAAAATAATAGATCGAATTTGTAAATGTGCTTTGGACTTTTTGTACCACTCGAGTTGCAATATGTGGTATAGTGAAGAAGTGGAGGATTCGTCAGCCCCGCTTGACACCGGTTTTCAACTGCGCGCCCGCTTTCAGTTTTCCAATACAAACGACCACAAATAAACCAATAGGTAAGACAAACTTCGGAGCATTAGTGGTTATCAACTTATCAGGGCAAATTTAATCTTTCATCCCCTTAGCATTCACAGTGTATTCCCACGATACAAAGTAAATTGAGCGCAGCACAAGCTGGACGTTCGCGGTAGTCGACAGAAGCTTCAAAATATAGAGACTCGCCCGCCTTCCAACCCTCGAGACCAAAGTGCTGTAAAGCTCTGGGCTTAAACGTCTCTTTAAGACTCGACCCCTTCCCATCGACAGAGCCCGCGGGCGGCCATCAGAGCTCAGAACAGCCACGGGGCCAGTGCAAAAATCCTACTCTATCCAGCAGCACCGCCTAGCCGTAACTCGAACACGCGACACGAATTGACCTAATTTTCCCATCTGCTACCTAAGAAGTGCTATTACCCGTAATCATTACAGAGTGGTCCTTCGGCATCCAATCGGATCCGGTATCCCGGTTACATCCCCTTACTAACCCTAAGCCCCCGGCTAACTCAATCAATCCGACATTTTTCGGAGATATTTGTGACAGTTGTGATAAATAAGGATGAATCCCAGAAAACTTCATCTATTGTCAGAGATCCCCATACTGGCCTTATTCTTGAACGGAATAAAAGCACTTTCTGAACAACGCAACAATCACATTTGGTAAATTTTTACCCCGAGTCCCACTTGAAATCACAAAAGTATTTTGATATATACCCACATTCAGAAGTAAACGTGATCGCTGTTCATTTACTGATTAGTTAAAAAGCCCTACACCACGACAAGGTTCAGTTTTATCGTAGGGAAATTTTGTGTATTTGTTCCTAATCCAAAAAACTTAAACTCAATATTTTTTATTAGACGCTTAGGCTTCCCAGGGTGTTCTGAGTTAGGGTGGCTATAACAATCATCATAGTTGCCAATCTTTTTTTCTTCCAAATTTTTTTGCTGGAGAGCCTTAGGCCACAGTCGAACATACTTTCTAAAAAAGTTGATTAAAATAACATTCAATTGGAGCTAATATCATTAAAATCGATTCGATGGTTCAAAAGTTATGAAGTTTCAAATGAAGTAATAAGTAAAGACGGAAAGATAACCCTAACTCAGAAACTTTTACAGTCGCTCCTTTTCTTATCAATACATTCTCAGACATATTAGTAAAAAACTTGATCGTCGTTCGATCTTCTGATTTTTTCAATCTGCACAACAGCATGCTTTCTTGAAAATCTCTGTTGAAATATCAAATTGGCATTTTGACTGTAGTGCAAAATCCTGGAGTATAATGGGGCAAATCAGACTTCTAAGTTATGTTGTATTAAAATAAAATTGTTCATATTTCTTTTTCCTAAAATTCTTCTACTTTTCTTACCGTAGAATCTCAAATTAGAGAGAATTTGTACAGGATTCTTTCAAAACTATCAGAAAACAGAGGTGAATGGGCCAAAACGCGTTACTTCTCGTCATTTCCGCGCGTTGAGACCATCACCAGATGCGATATTTGGCGGAGTACAAACTGAAAGTTTAGAGCGGCGGAGGTGTATGAAGCATGAGCTACAGGCACTGCTTGGAAAGATTCCCGTCGTACGTCATGACGAAAGTCGGTAGGCAACGATTGACTGGACACGACGTAAGGATGCCGGACGATGGTGCGACGAAAACGGTTCTCTCCAACAACCCAGAGAACCCCAGGAATAAGGAGAGTTCTGACGTGCAAGATGGGTTGAGCAGTTCGAAAACCACTTGTTACTTCTAAGACGCTTCGGAAATTAGCGACGACGAATGGCACAAGATTGAGTTGAATGAAGACGACTACATGAGCCTACATTGGCTAAGAAAACACTACATTGGCTAAGAAAACAAGGTGTTTCACTAACAGAGACGTCAGTTTGATCACAGCCGTAGACAAACGTGCGTTTACCTAAAAATAAAAAACGCTCCAAAAACTTCAGTCAAACGTGCGTTTTCCCGCTTTGGAAAATTTAGTTGAAAATCCTAAAGTAAATTTCTCCACACTATTTCTCCCCTTCCTAAACACAGAAAACACAACTGTACTCTATCCGACTATTTTATTATTGCCACCATTTATTTTATTTTTGAAATTTGAACTTGCTAGAATTTTTTTGGCAGAACGCATTTATGCAATCAAAGTGTGATTTCGCATTTATCATTCCTCTAGTGTGACTCTAGCTAAAATATTCGTTCTTAGTAGTATACAAGAAAGCACCTACCAAATATATGGCATATTGGTATGAAAGTGGAAAAAAATATGGATTTTAATTTGGACAATTTAGACTAGAAGCCTGACCTTAAACTCCAAGTAACATCGTAGGTTTTACGAAACTCTTATGATGGTTGTTATGACCAAAATTGGTCGTAAATACCGTAATAAAAGTGCAATAAAACTCAAATTGTTAAATTGAACACCACTACCTGAAAAAACTTGGAAAATCAGGAATCGTAAGGGATTTTTTATTTCTTCTGATAAAACCTGGGTTTCTCAGAGAATTTCACCCCACTCCAGGGAATTCTTAAAATCTATCGCAATGTTTTCCTCACCGCACTGCACCCAGACTTGGATAACGACCCTACACTCTATTTAATCGAAGACCACTGTAACAAGAAAACTGCCAGCTCTGCCAATAATTAGGAAGCACTGATGGCAGCTCACTCTGCCATGGTTAAGGTGGTCCCTAGATGCATCTGTGTGAGTAAGTCCTAACATTCATACCGCCATCGAACAAAAACCAGTACAGAATTTTGGAGAGCTTACTTACTAATACTCATGCAAAGTTTCCACCTTCGCTAAAAAAGCGTCACGGATGGTGACGCATGGCGTTTATATGGAAAATAATAGAGATGCCAGTCTTCAGTCTTGTTAATTATACGGTCTTCGATCTAATCCAATTCAGAAATCTAGCCTAGACCCAGAAGATAAAATCCCGGTTTATCCAGGCAAAGTAGAGCCAGCCGAATTAGTCAGAAAGTAGAACGACCGACGTTAGCATACAAGTGTAAAACATGTTCGGAATGCGTGGCCCGATTTCTCTAAGGGTGCGCGCAACGAAATTGAAATTAAACAAAAGCCCTAGCCGTTTCGAATGTCTTGTGGCTCGGAGAACGACAATTAAAAATATAAACATTTCCACGTGGTTTACAGTAAAACACCATGGCGGGTTCTAGGGTTAGCCGCAATAGGCGCTATAGAATTCGGTTCGGCGAGAACACAGCGCGCATTGGTAAGCGGTGAAAGCGCGAGTGATGCTTTCCACTTAACCAGCTCCGCTTGCGCTTGAGCTTGCAAATGAACCAGTGCGGGAAAAATAATACATGAGGAACTCACGCGAGGACTGTAATTTGCCAGTCGGCAAAATAGAAGAAAGCGATTCTCGCATGGAGGACTCGCCTAGGGAAAATGAATAGGTGGGGAAATTTCCTCGTTTCGGTAGCTTCTGCTGAGACCCGCTGTATTTATGGTTCTTATTCGCGGCCGTTCCTCAAAGTATTAGTACTAAGGTCGTAAGCTAGGCACATTTAGGAATATAAAATAGTTTAGTCTCCTACAGGAAAAAAATATAAATTATAAATATGGACTGTCTTAACTTGGACTGTCTAATTTCCCCTGCAATCTGAAATCTGTGTGAGATAAGTTCATACCTCTAAAGCAAAGCCAAGCATAGCCTAGGTTCTACATTTCGTTTTCCGAACTTGACATTCTGGTTTTATTCGACAGGCTTCTCAGCCAGCTGTTAGGGTACAGGACAATTGCGGGGCTAGTCCTACGATTTTACTGACTCTGAGATTTAAACATATGACGACTGGTCTTGTTAGACCAGGGTCCTTACTTCGAGGCCACCTGGGAGGTTCTTTTACTTAAAACAAAAATGTTATGCTATGTATGGTGATTGACGACCCCTGCCTACATGCCTAAGTTTTACGAAGTTTTGTCAAAAACGTTTTCAAGCGGTCGTATTAGATATAAGCACACATTTTTGTCTACGTTTAACTGAATTCGTACTTATTTCTTGTTTAGTTGTAGTTTTAGAAAATCCTCTGAAGTATGATCTCAAAAATACATCTTTGATTGATATGACTCAAGTAACTGAGTAAACACCGCATTTCATAGGAACGGAGCCTTTCTCTGAAAACCTGCGCTGAGAATCGCGGCTAACACGCTGACAGACGAACAGCGTTGCACGCAGTACCTTCTACAGGATTTCGACCAGTAGGACACAAATAGAAGATGCCCTTCGTGACGTTCCTCGTGATGTAGTGAACTTGAGTGGTATTGGTTCTTCCAACGAAGATGTACTTGAGGCCGTGAAAAAGTTAAAACCCTCTACATCAAGCGACCCGGACGGTGTTCCAGCTATTATTCTGAAAAGATGCGCGACTGCGCTACGTGCCTCGCTAAGAATAATATTTAACCAATCGTTATCGCAAGCAATATTTCCTGAGTGTTGGAAAAAATCGCTTATGTTTGCTGTGTTCAAAAAAGGGGACAAACACGATATAGTTAATTATCGAGAAATTACTTCTCTCTCTGCTGGAGAGGATCAGCATGGCTTCTACCCTGGCAGATCAATGATAACCAAATTATTGCAGTTCACAGCGCATTGCATTAAAAGTGGACACCATTTACACAGATTCGAAAGTTGCGAGTGTCGATCACTCTATGTTAGTAGCTAAAATTGAACGTCTCAGAGCCTCAATACACCTTACTGAGCGGCTGAAATCTTATCTCGTTGACCTCTCGCTCTCGCTCTCTGGTAAACTAGGCCACATTGAGGCAGACAGTTTCATTGCCTTGGCTGGTGTTCCGCAGGGGAGTAACCTGGGACCGGCCGCTGTTCTCTTTATTCTTCAATGACGTATGCTTTATTCCCACCGCCTGGTTGTAAACTCATTTACGCTGACGATCTTAAATTATTTCTTGTAGTCCGAACTCATATGACGGACTGCATCGAACTGCACACACGTAAGAGTATCCCAATATTATCTTCTTTAAAGATATGTTGTATTGTTGTATTACTAGATTCACAGCACTATTTTCACATTATTACGCGTGCTAATAGAAACCTTGGTTTTATTATGAGGTTTACTGACCCGTTTTGCTTGCGATCATTGTACTCCTCACTTCACTCACTTCCATTCTGGAGACTTCGACCTTTATATGGCGTCCCTATACTGAAATTTGGAACAACCGGATTGTCCCATCTACAAAAAATGGCGATCGGCTAGATTGTCGTCGATCCCCAATAGCAAGAGAATTCGTAGAATAGCATCAGGTGGGCTTTATGTTTCTTCCTATGGATTAAATTTTTCCTCTCCGATAAATCCTACAGAAATGTCGGAAGTACACCGTGCCCATGCATCATATTTTCGTGGATTTCAAGGCAGCAAACGATATTGTCGAGCGCGAACAGCTATGGCAGATGCTTTCATAATTAATGATGACGGATCGTATCATAAACCTCTAGAGTAGGACTCTATGGAATAAATCTGTCTCCCAACAACAAAATGAGACCTCTGGTGTGAAACGGGGGAAGCTCTGGTTTAATTATTGAGCGCTTTCATAGCACTTTAAGCCACACTCGTGTGAAACTGAAGGCTCAACCTAATAAACAATTTCAGTACTAATCAATTCATTTCAGATGTTAAAGGTAACTTCTACTTCACCTAACCACACATTTCAAGCAAACCCAAAATGTCCCACACGAGCATCGTACGATTTTAACCTTTGACATTTTCCGAATCCTTTTCGAATATTTTACACACAACCAGGCGACAGCGTCGCCTAACGAACAAAAAGTACCGAGCACTTTTCGAGACATTCGTGTAGGTTTAAATAGTATGCGGGCTCTTCTTACAACATACCTACATATATGTGCGTGCGTGTATTTGATCGTTGAAATATGCTGCAGGATGACAGAAGGCATTTTCCCAAACCTCCCCAAAAAAAACCAGCTGCCGCTGGAAGAAATCGGTCTGTACCCCATCTGAGCAGGTTATTTTTAGATCACTCGCAAGCAGCATGAGGCCCCACCCTGGCTGGAAACAATCAAACGATAACAACCACCCGAAAAAGAAACTTTGAACAAAAACTTCTCTCCGGCCAAAGGTGAAACACGTGTACCACCATTGCTGCAACCTCTAGTTAAATTACAGCCCCAGCAGTCAGGCAGAAGTTTAGCCAAACACGAAAAAAACATTTAGCCTCTTGGGTCAAGTGCAGTCTGCCTGCACTGCGGGTGGCACGGTTCCAGTTGCTAACGGGCGCCGGGCGTCCGGTGTGGGTCGGTGGGCGAAACTGATTAGTTTGGGCAAAAGTCTCGATCCGGTGTCCGAGGCCGAGCCGGGCCGGGCAGGGATCGGGATGCAGCAACTATAGGGAGGGGTAGCGCGCGCGTGCGGACATTCTATTTTTAGACCCTAATCGATAACGACATTACTCCCGGTCGTGCCGTAGTCGGCGTCGTCGTCGTCGTCGTCGTCATGTGGCAGTGTAGTAGATTCTTCGGTGGCTGTGCGATTGTGTGTTAGCCTAGGTTTCTAGGTGGTGCTAACACGAACGATGGTCGTGCCTACCGGTGGCGATGGCCCACAGGAGGCACACACTGGCACTGCCTGGTGTGCAGTGAGTGTGTCCTACAGTAAGGCACTGATAACAGCCCGAAAATAGCGCCCGGCACTCATACAGTCGCGCATTCAGGCTGTCGTCGTCTGGTGGTGTTTCCATGCTAGATGGCACTATTGGTGAGTACCGCCGTGCCCGTGGTCACAGTTGAAAGTCATTACTAATATGATTATGATAAAACAATAAAATCAATTGATGCTATAGTTCCACACCACTTGAACAGGTATTTCCTTTCATGTTCCATAAAACCGCTTGATTAGAAAGAAACATTGATTTAGCCATTGGATTCGCGGAAATTTTTATATGATTTAACAGAAAGCCTCACTCAGCCTAAAATGAAAAATGGGTTGGGTTACTATCATCACAAATCCCTGATAAATCTGAAGTCCCGCAAGGAAGCAACACGAGCCTCTTATCATTTACGCTATTTTTAATGCGGCGTTTTTCCTCAAAATAAATGCAACTTAATTACTCAATTACTATCTGAAGCAAACCATTTTCAACCTCACAATATTTTATGTGACAAAATTAACAAATACCCACCCAGCATTTATTACATTTAACGTTAGTTTAGGGACATTAAAAACCGGCAAAAAAATTGAAATAAAATTGATGCATTTCTCAATTATACTTGAACTAAATTATTGGCTAGTTTCGATTTTGACGCTATAACAAAAAAAAATCTAGTCCCTCTCATCCATTTGTCTGTTCGTTTTTATTTCTCTTTTGCGTTTATTTTTCTGCATTTTCCAACATCCCTGCATCTGTTATCATTTATTTCTTCTTTTTCCTTTTCTTCTGCTAAACGGTTCCTTTTTTCTGTTCTCCTTTTTCTTCCATTCCATTTTACCTCCTTTTCCATTCCGTTTAACTTCTTTTTTGCTCTTGTCTTTTTTCTCTAGTGTCCCCTTGAAAATAAAGAAAACTTTTTTCACGATCGAACCCCACTATTAAATTTACTCACGGCAGAAACGTATTTCGCCTACAATTTGCAGACTTCACAAGTGTATGTTTTTGAACTAAAAAAATAAACCACAACATGGACTACAAAATGGATCAAAAAATAGACCAAAAATGGAGAATAAAATGGATCAAAAAATAAACCAAACAATGAACCAAAAAAGCGGACAAAAAAATGAATCAAAATATTTACAAATAAATGGACCATCGACAGATCATAAATTAGAACAAAATAAAGACCAAAAAATTGACTAAAAATTTACCTAAAATGGACCCAAAAATGCAGCAAAAAATCGACTTAACTTTCTAAAAATGGACACAAAAAAATGAAAAATGAATAAAAATGCCGAAAACATCGATTAAAACTGTATCAAAAAATGGACCGAAGGACCAAAAAATGAATCCAAAGTTAGACCAAAAATGGATAAAAAATGGACCCGAAAATAAGCCAAAAAATACCGAATCAAAAAATGCACCATAAATGGAATAAAACTGCCAAAATACAGACCAAAAATATATGAAAAAATGAACCAAAAAATTGATAGACAAAAAAATAGAACAAAATAAACCAAAAAAATTGAATCTAAAAATTGAACTAAAAATGTACTAAAAATACAGCAAAAATGAACCAAAAATGAACCAAAACATGGATCAAAAAATTGATTTGAATTAGAACAAAATATTGACCAAAAAATGGATTAAAATTAGACCAAAAAATTAACCTAAAAATGGACCAAAAATGAATCAAAAAATGAACCAAAAAATAAATATAGAATGTACCATAACTTTAAAATAGATCCAATATGCAGCAAAAAATTGACTGCAAATATACAAGAAAAGGACCACATAATGGACCAAAAAATGCATCAAAACTGAAACGAAAAATGGGCTAAAATGTAGTAATAAATAAACTAAATGGACCAAAAAATTAATCAAAAATTGATGAAAAAAAAAACAAAATATTGACCAAATAATAAACGAAAAATGGGCCAAGAGATGGACCAAAAATTGATCTAAAGACAGATAAAAAAATTGACCCAGAAATAGAACAAAAAATTCAGCAAAAAATCGACCAGATGTACCAAAAAATAAACCAAACAATGAACCAAAAATTGTATTGAAAATGGTTTTAAACATGGACTAAAAAATTGACTAAATAGACTAAAATTGTACCAAAAAAATGAACCAAAATATATATAAAAAAATTACCCAAAAACTAAATACAAAAATTAATCAAAAATAGACAAAAAAATTACAACAAAATATTATCCAAAACATTAACCAAAAATGGACCAAAAATTAACCCAGAAATGCAGCAAAAAATCGACTACAATTGTATCAAAAAATGGATAAAAAAATATAACAAAATATTGACCAAAAAAATTCCCATAATTGCAGCAAAAAACATGCAGCAAAAAATTAACTAAAATTAGACCAAAAAAATGAGTAAAAAAAAATTAGACAAAATATTAACCAAAAAATATACCCAAATTGGACCAAAAACAGACAAAAAATGAACAGAACAAATATTAGAACAAAATATTGACCAAAAAATGGATCAATATTGGACCAAAAAATTGACCCAAAAATGGACCAAAAATGAACCAAACCAAAAAATAAATATAGAATGGACCACTTTAAACGAATCAAACCACTTTAAAATAGATAAAAAATGCAGCAAAAAATTGACTGCAACTGTACAAGAAAAGGACCACATAATGGACCAAAAAATAGATCAAAAATGAAACGAAAAATTGGCCAAAATGAACTATAATTGTAGTAATAAATAAACTAAATGGACCAAAAAATTAATCAAAAATTGACCAAAAATAAAACAAAATATTGACCAAATAATGAACCAAAAGATGGACCAAAAATTGACCCAGAAATAGAACAAAAAATGCAGCAAAAAATTGATTAAAACTGTACCAAAAAATAAACCAAACAATGAACCAAAAATTGTATTGAAAATGGAAAAAGGAAATATATATTATAAAATTACCCAACATTTTGTATTCATTTGTTAATCATTAATCAAAACTAGACAAAAAAATAACAAAATATTAACCAAAACATTAACCAAAAATAGACCAAGAAATGGACCAAAAATTTACCCACAAATGCAGCAAAAAACGACTACAATTGTACCAAAAAATGGATAAAAAATAGAACATAATATTGACCAGAAATGGACCAAATAAAAAATTCCCAAAATTGCAGCAAAAAATTAACTAAAAAATAAACCAAAAAATTGAGTAAAAATAGATATTAAAAAATTGAATAAAATATTAACCAAAAATATACCCAAATTGGACCAAAAATAGACAAAAAAATGCAGCAAAAATCGACTAAAACTGTACCAAAAATAGACAAAAAAAGTTGACCAATAAAGGACCAAAAAACGAACCAAAAAAAACAGAAAGGTTGTGTTCCAGACACAATCGCGTAGCTGGCGTAGAACTACGTTAGGTGGGGTTTTGTGAACAAACCTTGAATATTAAAGAAAACCTTTCACACCATATTGACGTTAAGCGTTAAGTTTGATATGCTATTGGTATTAATAAGAGCCACGTCTTGATCTGGCTTCACGTTTGTTTGTCCGTATAGACAATTATCGAAAAGTAAGCTTGCCGTGCAGATGCCATGTAATTCCATTCTTTGCCATCTGAACATATACGCTCTTGTCTGCTCTCTCATTCCGCGGCTGCAACCATCGTCAGGGCACGAAAATTGATTTACATTAGCCAGTTCATGACTGCGTATGTCGTCTGTTTGCAGCTTCATGTAACAAAGCAAAAAGCCTGAGCCTCTCGAGATACAACACTTTTCTAACAAACCAGACATCGCATGTTAGATTCTCAACTGGAAGAGGCGGCTGATAGAGTCAACAGAATCGTTACACTAGTCCTACAATTGTCCTGCATTCTAACAGCTGGCTGCGAAGTCTGTCGTATAAAAACAGAAGATCAAGTTTCCAAATCACAATGTAGCACATAGGATTTGCTTTGGTTTGTAGCAAGCAGAAAACACGATTGAAAGTGAACCTACAATAAATTTCCAAACGACGATACCTAAGTTGGATTACCACTGGTGGTTTAGATCGAAGTAGAAAGTTACTGTAATCAGCTCGGAAGTCAAACAGCGAAAATTTTAACTTGAAAGTTTCCGTTGATTTTCACTATATAGCAATTATAAAACAATCGTTCCGAGAAAGCTATAAAATTGATCCATTTTTTATGAATCGAATGGTATGCGAACCATCAAAATCTGTTCTAAACTGGAAGAGCAATTAGCGTTCAAAATCTTTCATTCTTTCAATCCAAATTTTGGACTGACACCATGCGGTAAGACGTAGTTCTACGTCAAAATAAAAGCAAGGCAGAAAGGAACGAAGGAGGGAAGCGCTCCTGTTTGCTCAAGTGTCTCAAAATTATCCTTTTTCGCTTCCCTTTTGTGCCTTTTGTATTTTTTCACTTTTTCTCACTCGTTTTCCTGCTTTTTCCCTTGTTTTCTCTTATAGATCTGTCCTTTCTCCTTCTATTCTCCTGTGGGTACTCTGGATTTTCCTTTTCGTATTCTTTTGTTTTGTCCCGTTTTATTTCTTTTTTTATGCAGTTTTTCTTTTTTCCGTTGTATTTCCTTTCATTTTTCCCCTTTTCCTTTTTTGTTATTTTTCGTTTTTTTCTCTTATAGATCTTCTATTTCTTCTATTCTTCTATTTTTGTCTTCCTTTTCTCTTTTTACCGTTTTCTACTTGTATTTCCCATTTCAATTATTTTTCTATTTTTTCGTGTCCCCTTTTTTGTTAAATTTTTCCTCATTTACTGCCACGTTTCTCCTCTACTTCAGCATTGTTTCTTTCAGTCCATTCTTCCTTGTTGCTCTATTATTTTCCTATATTTTCCTTATGTTCTTCTTATATTTTATTCCAAAAATCCTACTGACTATCTAGCAGCACCGCCTAGCCGAACATTCGAACATACGACGACCGGCTTGTTAGACCAGCATCGTACCTCGAAGCTAACTGGGCACTTTTTTCCATTTTTCCTATATTTCTGACCCATTCTCCCGTCTTTGTGTTGATTTTCTTCTATGCTTTATTTGCTGCTTTGCCTGCCCTTCCGTTTTTCCCTCTTTCTCTGTTCCTTTTCGTTCGACTCTGTCACTTCACTGTTCTTATTTTTTGATCCGTTAGTTCTTTCACCTTGTCGGCTCATCTGTTTACGATTTTTCCGACCTGTTTTCTGCTGTTTTCCTGTCGCGTTTGTACTTTTCTTTTCCCGATGTTTTTCCATCCTCTTTTAACACTTTTCTGTTATGTTATTCCCATTCTGTTACTTCCAATTTTCCTCTTTGTTCTTCATTTTCTTTCTGTCCAGTCTTTCTGTTCCATTTTACCACGTCTACTTCTTTCTGTTCAGTTTGCATCTTATTCTGTCCTGTTTTCCATCTATTCCTATTCTTCATTTTCTCTCATCAGTATGAATTTTCCCTTTTTTCACTCCAGATCTTCATGTTTTTCTATTACATATTAGTTCTTTTCTCTTTTTCAATTTTACCTCTTTTTCTATTCTCTTTGTTCTTTTTATTCTGTTCGTTCATCTTTCTCTGTTCTCCATTTTCTTCCCTTCTTGACCCGTGTTAACTATTTTTCTGTCCGTGTTTTTTTATGTATTATCTTTTTTCTCCCGTATATCGTTTTTCTTCCGATATTCCTCCTTTTCTATCCCGTCCTTCCATTTTTTTCTTTTCGCTCTCTGGTTTCAGGTCCCGTGTCCTGAATTTCCTTTGCGAAAGTTCCTTTTCTACTTTTTTATCTTCTGCTATTTCAAATTTTTGCGCGTTTTCTCTCATTTTCCCTTTTATTCTCTGGTTTATTCCTTTTTCTGTCCTGTTTTTTCTCTTTTTCTGTTCCGTTTTTCGTCTAGCTCGCTTGATCCAATTTTTTTTATCTATTATTACCTCCTTTTCTGTTCTTCTGCTCATGCTTTTTCTGGCCCGTTTTTCCCCCTTTCCTGGTTCTGGTGTTCTTTTTTACCTGTGTTAACCTTTTTCTGTTGAATTATTCCGAATTTTTGTCTCTGTTTCCCTTTTTTCTGTTTTATTATTCGCATTTCTGTACTCTTTTTTCTCTTCAGTTGTTTTTCTTCCATTCCTGCTCCGTTTTTCCTATTTTTCGTGCCTTTGTTTTCATTTTCAAAGATTCCGGTTCTAGCTCTCTTTCTGTTGTATTTTTTTAGTATTATTTACGGTTGCCCCCTCGTTTTCTGTATTAAATCTCTCTCTCATTTCCGCATTTTTTTCCTTTTTTGTCCCGTCTTCTCATTTTTGGTTACTTCCGTTGTTCGTTTTTTTCAGTCTGATTTTTATTTTTACTAGTTTTACTTCCCTTTTAGTCTAAACTGTCTCTCTTTCGGTTTTCCTCTTTATTAATTATTTTTTGTTGCTCTTTTTCTGTCCCGTTTTCCTCTTTTTGTCCTGTTTTTGTCTTCTATGTCCCAGTTTTAACATTCGACGTTCTAGAATGAACAACTTTTATGAAAATGTATGCCAATTTTTCTTAGTATTGTCTTCTAGGAAAAATAGATTGTTAACTCAACAAAGAAAAGGCCTAATCATTTAAATTTTAACCACATTTGTTTTCCCACCGTTTCACAGACCATTTCGATGTCGGGCATCGCCGAGTAGGCGATAAACAAGGTCACACACAAATACTCCACTGCCACACACTGCACACAACAACAAGCACAAACGAGGGCGAAAACGCCTTCCAATTCCAGTCAGCCAGCCAGCCAGTATTTGCGCGAAAGTGTGCGTGTGGGCCAACCAACCAAACGAGCGAGTAAACGCGAGCAAATTTCCAAGAAACATACAATAAATCATAACCTAAGAGAGGCTCGCGCGTGTTATTCCCTGTGGCGTGGCGTGGCGTGGCGTGTTACAGGGAAAACACGGAATGGAACCGGACCGGAAGCTTCAAGGACTTTTGCGGTCTCTCCCACCGCACCCGCCACCCGGTCCGTTGCGGTGGTTTCCGCCCGCGGTTTTCCCTCCTCCCCCCGGGGGTGTTGGGGTGTGTCCGGTCCCGGTCCCGGTCCAGTAGGGCAGACGTACGTACTGTCGCTGATAACATCGCGTCGGCTGGCTGGATGGATGAACATCCGCAGGATCTCGCTGAAGCCAGTTTGAGCGGCAAATAAACACTTGTTGGTTTTTTGTGTTGTCGTCGGTGCCTTTTCGGGTGAATCGCAAAGGACAGACATACATCGGAAGGGCAGCTGGCAGGGGACCTTTCAAATTATTATTGGGCGTATGACTCAGAGCTGCTATCGGCTACGTTGTCCACTTGACATTGATTGGATATTGGTTGGTTGTAAGTTCTATGGGGGAAAGGTTTTCTTTTGAATTGCGAAATAAATAATTTCGATAATTGTGAACCTTTTCTTCCGAACCAGTTGGTTTTTATCAATCAAACAAATTGCGGTATAGAGAGATTCCTCATTACCGGCGACATAAAGCTATTTATTTGATGTTAAGCCAAATATATTTTCCGTCGTAGAAACGCAAAACACGCCGAACATTTGCCCTGCACCGATCTGTGCTGCGAGTGAGCACAACAATAAAAGGTACTAGGCTAGTAGATAGCAATTCTTCGCGAAATAAGTCTAATCCATAATTCATGAGGCGCGACTTTGAAATAGTTGGTGCGAGCGGTTTCTCGCAATCGCAATACGCCTTGATTGGCACGTCTCCATTTGGTTTCTGTTGTTGTTGTTGTCAGAACTCATACACTGAGGTAAGCCTTTCGGGTACCAAACGATTGGACCAGAAGTCGAAATTTGTTATTTTTATCAGCAACCAGAGTACGGGTTTATTAATACACACACTACAAACAGGCGTACGCGCTATTTATAGTGATCGCATTTGATTGTGAGTTGGCTTGGGCGACGACAGTCACGCCGCGATGGCGGCGGGAGCGAGTTAAAATTTATTAGTGCTTTTTTCATTTACATACTTACAAGAGTACGATGACAAGTGACGCACAGTCGCCACATGTTACCGGCAACAGCAGCAACAGCAGCGTACACAACCAACGCCGATCCAAGATCAGGTCGTAAATTTAGATTACTACTTCCATATCACCCCACTCACTAGAATGGCCATTTGGAGGAAGCCGAACGCACAGCGTCGACCGACAGTGTCAACAACGACGTTCGTTGACGTAATTTGATCCCAACAAAATGTAACGAAAAACACACGAGGAAGTCAGTCAGTCAGTCCGGCTGATTAAGCAAATAAGCACAAAACTACAGGTGTTAATCAGTGAAACAAAACCGCGCGTAAATGATAGTGCGTCTCCATCGTCTCGGTCTCGAAGACGGACGAAGGGGACGGCCTGACTTTCACACAAGTTCACAGGGGAAAAGTGATGAATATTAATGCTGTGCAGACACTCTACTCTCAACGCGAGTGGAGTAACCCCTTCCCGCTGGTACTGGTGCCTCCGTCGCTGCTCGGAACAAACAGCGCGGCGGGAGGCGTGGCTGAGGTTCTAAATTTAACCCTGTGGGAAAATACGACACCCGGGAAGTTTAAATTCCGCTTGTGTAATACCCTTTTTTTGTGTCTCGCATTTTGTTCACAATAAAAAAAAGACAAGCACACGCACTTTACCGTACTACGATAGTGAAAGTTAAGCAACTATATGTAAAGGGGGGAAAATCGAGCGGAATTCTCGCTTCGCGGCTGGCACTTGTAAGAGAGAGGCTGTTCTGTTCTGTTTTGTGTCCCAACGGCGCACAGTGGGATGGATTCAAAAATAGGCGGACATCAACTTTTGCGTAGAAACTACTAAGTTTTCTGCAATTCTGTCTTCACAAAAGTTTCTTTTGATTTTTGAAGTACTTTTTTGCATTAAGGGTATGGGACATTAAATAATCCATTTAACTTTTTTATTTAAAGTCAAAAATAAACAAAGCCGAAGAAAGAGTTGTACAAAATGTTATTTAAAAAGTTTTTGTCTAAGAAAGAAAACTTCTATCTCTTATGGGAAGGAAGTTATTGTCTTACAAACTAATGAATCCCCTTAATATCAGTTTTTCTTATTTTTTCTGGTTATTTAGACTTCTACGCAATTTTGATGTTCCACGAAGTTTAAAATACTATGAAAATACACCTTTTTGCTGAAAGCAGTGCAGGTCTACCTTTCTTGGGTTTCGAGCTATTCCAGCTTCTGTCTAATTTTCAATCAGGTTTTAAGGGGCTTTATTTAAAAAGGGCCCAGACATGCGCAGCTAATCTCAGCCACTTTACGTACTGCAATGTAGTGTGTTTCATTTCATAAGTATGTCACAGTGGATCACGGTGGAACATTTGAGAAAACTGCAAATGAAATTCACAATTTTGCATGATTTCTTTGTTCTGAATCAAAATATGCAAGAAAAAATGTTGCCAAAAATAATCAACAATCACGTGACAAGGCTTGCGGTGCTTATTTGAGACACTCACATCCGAGCATTTTTGTTTTTGACATACTATTGGCATTTGCGCCTAGCGTATTTCGATTTCAATCGTGCAATCGTGAATCGTGCAAAATTAGTTATTTCATTTACAATTTTCTTAAATGTTCCACCGTGATCCACCGTGACATACATATGAAATGAAACTCACTCTATTGCACTACGTAAAGTGGCCGAGATTGGCTGCGCATACCTGCGCCGTTTTAAAATAAAGCCCCTTAAAAACTGATTGAAAATTAGACAAAAGCTGGAAACGCTCGAAAACCAAGAAAGATAGAGCTGCATTTCTTTCAGTGAAAAGGTGTATTTTCATAGCATGGTAAACTTCGTAGAACGTCAAAACTGCGTAGAAGTCGAAATAACCAGAAAAAATTGAAAAAAAACTGGTATTAAGGGGATACATTAGTTTGTAGCACTATAACTTCTTTCCCTTAAGAGATAGAAGTTTTCTTTCTTCAACAAAAACTCCTTAAATAACATTTTGTACAACTTTTTCTTGGGCTTCGTTTATTTTTAGCTTTAGATAAAAAAGTTAAATTGATTCATTATTTATTGACTCATCCCCTTAATGCAATTTTTTTAGTATAACAAAAAAGTACAGCAAAAATCAAGAAACTTTTGTGAAGACACAAATGCAGAAATCTTAGTAGTTTCTACGCAAAAGCTGATGTCCGCCTTTCTTGGAAACCGTCCCACTGCACTGTGGGCCAGAAATTAAAATTTCGGGACAAAAATATTTGCGGTTAAACAGCATGTCTCAGCTCAATGTGGTCTTCGGCAACTTTTTGAATACAAAATTGATGCATATTTTGAAGGGGTCGTCCAATATTTACGTGTTACTTTAACAATAATTTAAGTAATAACTTTTTGAGTAAATTTGTTTTACCATTTTGGTTTCAAAATATTAAAGATTAACCAATTTCAAGTAATTTTTGTGAAGATATCAAACTTCTACCTTTTACCCATTTTCAGCAATAGACCTTTATTTATAAACGACCCCTCAAATCACATTTCTTCTTGTAACATGTTTATTTCAACAGACAGCCCAATTTGATGTTCTAGAAAATATTTTGCACGTAAAAGAGGAATATTATTGCTGAAGACTGTTTTGCTTTATATGCATTAATAACGGCGTAACCGCAAATATATTTGTCCCGAAATTTCAATTTTTGGCCCATAGTGCACTGTGCGGCGGCGTAAAAGCAATCAACTTTATTGAGAATTAAATTTTACGATTGACAACATGTTGGCAGCTGATTTTCTGCTCGAAAATCGGTTGGATGTGAACGGACCCAACAGATATCGGGACAATAAACATTGGTATGGTTGCTTTATGGAAAAATAGAGCCTCTTCTTGGGAAAATGTTGACTTAGTCAGTAAGTTGAGTTGCTGGGCAGAAGTCTGTGCTAATTAAGAGAGTACATATTAATTTTTTCGTACGATTTGGTTAAAAAGCTATGGGCTTAAACGTCCCTTCTAAGATTTGACCCTTCCTTTTCGACAAACTTCACAGCCGGCTATTAGAGCACAGGACTGTTACGGAACTAGTGCAACAATCCTACTGACTCTATCTAGCAGCACCGCACCACCTAACCGAGATTCGAACATACGACGGCTGGCTTGGTAGACCAGCATTGCACCTCGAAACCAACTAAGCAGTTGAACGTACACGGTTCGATTAAGGAACTGTAAATTTATGTACGGGTGACTACTCTTAAGCTGAAAGTAGCATCGAAACTCATTTCCGGTTGACTGGAGACGTCAACTCGATCGATGATTTTTTTGCCATAAACGTAAATCCGTTGGATCTAGCCGACATGTAGTTTCACCAAGACGGCGCTGCTTGCCACAGCACAGCACGTGAAACAATCGACCAATCAGGGGATGAGTTTTAGTCGGCAATCAATTTCTTGTTTTGGACCTGTAAATTAGTCGCCCAAATTGTGTAATTTGCGTAATGTCTAGACTACTTTTGGTGGTGTTTCCTAATTTATACCTATAAAAATGAATTTCTGTCTGTAACTTCCTTATAGAATCAATGAGCCGATCGGCAGAAATTTTTGCGTAACTCAAAAACTTATCGAACTCGAGAAATTTTAGACTCTTGCATAAAACATAACAGACAATAACAAGACCGCCAAAAACTAACTGCAGTCTCCCCGTAGAAATCACTTCTGTCTAGGTTTGTTTATTTTCCTAGGTCTACTGACCTCTATTACTTTCCTTCAGTTGGGTCCGAACGAGCGACCCCGAGGAGCGAAAAGTAATCGAAATCACAGTAAACTGACAGTGTATCTAACTGTCGTCCCTGTCTGTGAAATAAGACGATCACGAAGAAAAGAAAATGTACGGAGAAATTTGAGCTTGAAACTTTTTCACTATTTAGTGTGATTTAAAAATAAAATTATAATAAAAACCACATAATTGGCGCACAAACATCTATTTACACCACACAACTCGATCCGTATCAAAATCGGTCAGTATCCATACCATCAAAATCAATTCATAATTGGCAGAGATATTAGCGTTCAAAATCTTTCATATTTTCGTGACGGTAATTAGAATCTAAAATATGGAATAATACCCTGCAGTAAGACCCATTTCAGCGTCAAATGAATAAGTCAATTAATAAAATTGGTTGGCTATTGGTCGATGATTACGGACTTTTTTGCCACAAATACATGCAAGCATTGGATCTGGCCGATACATAGTTTCAACAAGATGGCACTACATGCCATACACTATGCAAAACACTGGCCCAGTTGAGAGGCAAATGGGTTGCCAAGATTTTAAGATTTGACTCCGTACTTCTTTCTCTTGGAGTTACGAAAAGCCTGTTGCCTGTAAGGATAAACAAGCAACGATTGTGACCTTGAAAAACAATTTTTCATAGGCCATGCTCTTACCAATGGCCATTCGAGATACTCAAAAAAGAGGTGCAAAATTGGACCTTTCGCATGGACCATCACCGCAAGCGTAGTCTCAGCCATTATTTGCATGAAACTGTGTAGAGCAAGAGAAAACTTTCCCATTAAATTCTACTAGTCATTTATTATTCCGCCGACGTATAGATACTTTGCCTGCGCCCAGTGTTGTAAAGCTCGTGTGGTTTATTTTCTTACACGCGCGTTCTCGTTCTAACAAACACACTTGCATGGGCTTTCCCTTTTGGATTTGATTGCGTTGGTTTCGTGAGCGGGCTGTGCAGAAAGACGCAACGAGGCTCTGGGTGCGTGTATGTAGTTAGCAGAATGTATGCACACAGCGTTAATGAAGTAAGTGTACTATGAAAAGATACTATGCTTCTCGATTGTTCTCGTATGTTCGAATCTCGGCTTGACGGTGCTGCTTTCGCTGCACTAGCCGTAAAATTACCCAGTAGCCTAAAAAATGGCTGCGAAATCTGTCGATAAAGCAGGGTAATGTTTTAGAGACGGTTAAACCGAAGGCTTTGCAAAAGTGAGCATCGTTTGCTTTTCGCTCGATTCGCAACACTTAAACTACTTTATCCGTTGAACTGAACCTTTGACCTTAGATGATTTTTTTAAGTTAACTTTAGATTTAGAAACGTCTTTGGCCTTTTTAAGCTAAATTTGAAATCATTGCTTATTAACCTTTTCTAGTCTATCGACACGTTTTTAAGAATTTTAAAATTCCATTTGAGATCATTTTATGTTTTGGCTATTTTTTTATTTATAACAATCATCCCGCACAACAGCTGAAATAATCTCACACAAGAGGCGTAATGTACATTATTATAACCAAGCCTCTAGAGCTCAACCGTCGTCGCCGTCGTTATCGTCTTCAGTATAGAATCGGGGTGCTTCGTACCGATTTAAGCCGGGGTCTCCAATCAACTCGATTTTGGGCCACTTGTAGTTAGTTTTAGTCGCAAATCACGCTCGACCTTGTCGAGCGATCCATCCTATGCGTTGGGCCTATTAATTGGATGAAGAGAACCGTTTTCTCCGCACTGTCGTCAGGCAGCCTTACGATGTGTCCGGCTCACCGTAACTTACCGAATAATATTCCAAATACCGCCCGCAACACCTTCCGCTCAAACACGATAAGAACGCGTATGTCCTCCGCGAGCTGCTAAAACTCGTGCTTCTCGTTGCGATGCCCGCTCTTTCGATCACCCACTCAAGAGCGATTTTAAAAAGTATCCAGGATAAGCCATCACATCTCGTGTTAGCCCTCATCGCGTCTCGAAGGGAATCGGGAGTGTTTCCGAGATGCGCATGAAAAACTTCACTCGATTCTATGTAGCGCTAATCTGTCGTTTCAGTTTATCCGGCAAACCATGGAGGTGCTTTATCTGCTATAGCTGGCCTCCATCGACGGTATCGATTGCTGCTTTGAAACCAATAAACCATGTGATACGTGGGCACGTTGTACTTCCGACATTTCTGCAACATCTGTAGGATCCTAAAAAATTTGGTTCGCAGTGGCGTGAGCTCCTGCTTGACAATTCCCTATAAAACCTTGTCCTCCAATCGCTGACAGCCGGCGTGACAGGATCTGCGAAAGTATTCCAATCAATATTTTTGTATGATGGCATAAACATCTTTTGTCTTTCATTCCAATTCAGATCGTAAAAGCCCCACGAACCACGAAGTCCTACAATACTGCCTTGCGGTACTTGCCATGAGATTGCGTAGAAATTGTTGCTTAAGTATTGCTCTATATTTTGTATTTACGGCGCACTACACTCTTGGTTGATAGCGAGTGCTGCACAAAGAGCGCTGCTTGTGCAACAACGGGAATGAACCGGGAGTGCGCCATAAACGCTTAAGATAGAGCAATATATAATTTAGCAATTTAACAATTAAGCACTATAAATGACATAACTTTTTCAAATTTTGCTTGGTTGAGGTGGTACCGTAAAATCGATGCACAAAGAGCAGAGCAATCCTAGTTCTGAGCAATCCGTCAGGTAAGCCACACCGGGAAACCAATATGCGCTAACTTTGGAATCACACCGGTTGAAAGAATTCTGCAAACAGACTGAGGAAGAAAATTAAAATCACACAATAACTTAGATTACTTGAATCAATCATTTTCCTTGTCAATGGCTAGGCCAACTGCGCAGCATGTATCGCAAAGAGAATTCCAAGGAAACGGGTGGAGCCACAAATGATACCTAATTCCATTCAATGTCTCGCATTCAAGGGAAGGAAAGAAAGCGCGGACCTCCCGTACCACACGCTTTCCATACAGACATTAACTTGTTATTTATCACATGATTTATAGTCAAAAAGTAAACAATCGTCATGCTGTTACTAGAAAAAAGAGTATGGGAGACGTCTAATCGTTTGGAAAGGTTGGCAAGGTCTAGCATTTCACCGTTTCCAGTATGAAAGCTGTTTACTCGCTGTTGCAAGCTAGTGAGTGACTTGACTTGACTTGACTCAAATATACTATATTAACAATATAGTTCACTCCTCTATAATCCTGAAGACACGACTACTAGCACCATTGCGGCATAAAAGGTTACCAAAGTACACCGTAAATTGAACACGTCTTTCGGAAACAACTCAACTTTCAGTATAGAGTTTAGCCATTTCTAGATAGACTTAACAAAAGGGCGAATGTCACAAATGTAACCCAAACGGATGAGTTATTTTCTGCTGGACCAGTATAAGAAAATCAGCTCTCGCTCGGTTTGTTCACGTTTGCCACATTTTCTGGTTTGCTGGTTCTATCTTCAATTCAATTCAATTCAATTCTCCATCATCTCTTTTACACTCATGGAATTGCGCATATGAAAATAGAATCAACAAAAGGGCGAATGCCGCAAGCGTAAAAAACCTTTTGAGAGTTGATTTTGCTAGGCTCGTCCAGCAAAAAATAACTCACGCGTTTTGTTTACACCTGCGGCATTCGCCCTTTTGTTAACTCTATTGAGATATGTGAGTGTAAATGAAGAATTATTGTCAAAAATTTTTCTGTTCCTCACACTCTTTAATGATTTCCTGACCTTACTTGTTTTGAAGACTAAAATTTACTGGTGGCAGCATTTTATTTTCGTAGCCGCGTATTAAGTGAAAATTTACTAGACGGTTTAAAATAAAAACGTTGCTACAATTTAAACATTTGGTTGGATCGCTAAAACCAAGACTTTTGTCAATTTTTCGTATAACAAACTAATCCGGTTAGTTTTATTATTGTTCAAGTGCTAAATTTGTGAAATGGGTCGCATATACTATGCAGTTTCTGGATGTTCCAGTTTAAAAGAAACTCCCTCCAGTGTTTTCTTTTTCCGAATTAATTCTATCAAAAGGTAAACTATTTCGATTTTCAGTTATGTTCCTATTTTATTATATTTTTAGGCAAACGGATACGTGGGCAAAGTTTTGTCGCAAACCGTCAATCAGCAAAAGTAGTCTGATTTGTTCCCTACATTTTCATGAATCCGATTTTTTCAATCCTGATAACAAACGTCAAGGGTTAATACAACAGAGCATGAATGAAAAATTATGACAATTATAAATTAATTGTTTTTAGTTTATTCCTGCACGCTACTGAAATGTCAAAAATGTTGTTCAACTATTACGTACACGTCCGACATTATGGTTCGTAAAAAGCTGGATGGATTCTAGTATTCACAATTAATTTTTATATCTAATGTTACAATTTAGAAGAATGACGTCATAGGGTTAGAGATAGCATATTTAATCTACCGCACCTTTTACTTATGCATTGGTTGCACGCTTAAAAATGTTTGTTACAAAAAGCTTTTAGTCATCTTTTTGTCCGCAAGAGGGTGTTACTTTTGCGTCTTTTCGGATGTATATGAGATTTTGCGAAGTGAACTATATTGTTAATATAGTATACTAGCTGACCCGACAAACTTCGTATTGCCACAAATTAACCTGTGTTGTACATAAATCATGAATCTCGGATGATCTTTGTCACTATCTCGAGTTTTGCAAGCCCCCCAGTGGGCGGCGCTTCCGACGGCGGGTCACCGGCAACACTCGCGACCGTCTCGTCCTGAATGATCTAGTGTCACTATAGATAGTTTTTGTGGTCTTGTTATTGATTAATGTTTTATGAAAGAGTCTCAAATTTCTCGAGTTGGATTAGTTTTTGAGTTTCGCAAAAATTTCTGTTTTATTTGTATGAGAGTCCATATCCCCCTACCACAGGGGTGAGAGGTCTCTAACTATCATAAAATAAATTCAAGACTCAAAAATCTCCTACATGCTAAATTTGGTTCCATTTGCTTGATTAGTACTCAAATTATAAGGAAATTTGTATTTCATTTGTATGGGAGCCCACCCTCTTAAAAGGGAAAGGGGTCGTAATACACCACAGAAAAAAAATTCTGCCATCTAAAACTCTCACATGCCAAATTTGGTTCCATTTGCTTGATTAGTTCTAAAGTTATGAGCAAATTTGTATTTCGTTTGAATGGGAGCCCCCCCCCCTCCTAAAAAGGTAAGAAGTCCTAATTCATAATGGGAAAAATGGTTGCCTCCAAAAACACCCACATGCCAAATATGGTTCCATTTGCTTGATTAGTTCTCGAATTATGAGGAAATTTGTATTTCATTTGTGTAGAAGCCCCCCTTCTTGAAGTGTGGAAGGATCCTAATTCACCGTAGAAAATATTTTTGCCTCCAAAAACCTTCACATGCCAAATTTGGTTCCATTTGCTTGATTAGTTCTCGAGTTATGAGGAAATTTGTATGGAAGCCCCCCCTCTTAAAGGGAAGAGGAGTTACAATTCCCCTTATAAAGAGGGAGGGGTCTCAATTTACCATAGAATAAATTCTTGTCACCGAAAACACCCACATGCCAAATTTGGTTCTATTTGCTTGATTAGTTCTCGAGTTATGAGGAAATTTGTATTTCATTTGTATAGGAGCCCCCCTCCTAAAGTGGGGAAAGGTTCTTATTCATCATAGAAAAAATTTTTGCCTCCAAAAACACCTACATGCCAAATTTGGTTCTATTTGCTTGATTAGTTCTAGAGTTAGGAGGAAATTTGTATTTCATTTGTACAGGAGCCCCCCCTCTTAGAGTGGGGAGGGGTCCTAATTCACCGTAGAAAATTTTCCTGCCCTCGAAAACCTTCACATGCCAAATTTGGTTCCATTTGCTTGATTAGTTCTCGAGTTATGAGGAAATTTGTATGGAAACCCCCCCTCTTAAAGGGGAGAGGAGTTATAATTCCCCTTATAAAGAGGGGAGGGGTCTCAAATTACCCTAGAATAAATTCTTGTCACCGAAAACACCCACATGCCAAATTTGGTTCTATTTGCTTGATTAGTTCTCGAGTTATGCAGAAATTTGTGTTTCATTTGTATGGGAGCCCCCCCTCTTAGTGGGGGGAGGGGTCTCTAACCATCACTAAAACCTTTCCTGGCCCCAAAAACCTCTACATGCAAATTTTCACGCCGATTGGTTCAGTAGTTTTTGATTCTATAAGGAACACAGGACAGACAGACAGACAGACAGACAGAAATCCTTCTTTATAGGTATAGATTTACTTGACTTGAGTGACTCGTCAAAGTGTCAACGTAGTGCTGTTCAGTACCAGCCGCAAGTGCGATATTTTGGTTCGCAAACCCCACACGTTCTGATAGTAAACCGAAAGGACACGTTCAGTGCGCTCGCCCATTGCTGGAATAACAAGTTGTAATGGCTTATCACTATATTCCAGTGCGATACCGAAACGACTGTGTCGAAAAGGGGCTCCCATGATACTGGTTTCGAAAATATTTCTCAACTAGTATTGCCAACCATACAGAAAACTGAACCCAAACTTGGGAATTCTACCTTTTGAACTTAAACAATCTGTCCAAATTTAGTTTAAATCCGAGATCGATTAAACATTTGAACTTCACATATTCAATTTTTGAATGATTTCGAAGCATGTGCAGAAAAATTTCAGCAATCCGTATTTTGGTTTCAACATCTTTCCAAAGGCAACCAAAGCAAATAAAGCACCACAACACATCATTTAACTAAACACTGATAATCAACTAATGCACCATCATCGTAATTACTCCCGGAGCAGACGACCACGTTTTGCATATACGAAGCTGCCTGCCAGCACCATTTGATGATAACCGATGTCAGATAAAGTTTCCGAGAAATCATTCAACTGCAAAACAAGTTCATTCTTCCGGGGACAACATCACTCCGTGATCATCGCCGGAGAAACCATATTGAAAAAGAACGCAATGCGAAAATTCCCAGCCAGAGCAAGAAGAGCCAAGGCAAGAACTTGAAGTAAGTTTATCACACCGCGACAAAACGAAAACAACCGAGAGTTCGTAGGAGCCAATACAGTAACGCAGTAACAAGAAGAAAAGAGCGAAAGTCAAGCAGGAAAAACATAATAATAAACAGCGTGATACAGAAAAACGGCTGACAGAAGAAATAACATCACAGGCAGCAAGTTCGTCGTTCGTCAGCATCGCGTGTCCAATCGGCAATCAACGGGCGGCGGGTGTACTCGGTGAAGCGTCCAACGAACCGAGTTTCCGCATGAAGAATTTCTTCGAAACCAATGATTTTTTTTTTGCAAAACCGTCAACCAAGCTCCCTCTGTAGAAGTGTGTGGAAGCAGTGCCAACAAGTCCGTTTGTGGAAGCGCCGAATGTGTTTGATGTAGCAGCCAGCAGCAGTGAAATATTTTTGTTTTTCATCTCGAGATTCGAGAACAGTCTCGGGTGCAGCAGCAGCATAATGGCTCTGTCATCGGTCAAATACTCTTTGAAGCGACGACGAGCGTCGAGTCGAGAACTGAAATGATGGCGTCACAGATCCGGCCCAGCGCAGCAGGCGGACCGCGGACGGACAATAGAAGCCACTCAAGAAAGAAGACACGACATCATCCGCACTGACCCGGCACGACGCGGAATTAACAAGCTGACTGATTAGCCACAATCAAGCGCACGCCGAACGCCGCGCAGTGCAGCCGGTTGAAGCGTGACCACTCCAATTTAAACAATTTTGATACATATTACGAAGCCAAACCACCAAACAACACAAACAGCTGAGTGGGATCAACATTCTAACAGGACCAATTCCCCGGGGGCGATTCTACTTGCTACTTCTACTGCTGCTGGTGTTGTTGTTGTCGTTCGGTTTGCAATGACGTAAATCGGCATCCTTCATCGCCTCCTCCTTCTCCTGATCATCCTCCGACTTTTATTATACACAATGGCTAACTTTTTTTTTGCACTCTTCTCTTGAAGTTAAGCCATGAACCGGTCCGAGCCGGTTTTTATTGCCCCGCGGTGCCTACGTGGTATGCGGACGCGCTTATTAATGACTAGCAGCAGCGCTGCAGACTCAATTTGGGCCACTCCGTATTTGCAGTTGTCGGCGGCGAAGTCAATGCTTTACTTTTGCCGTCGGTCCGTGTCTTTGCTTTATCATTTAATAATTACCAACAAAACGGGTACGCGGTGGTGGTAATTGCTGCTGGCTGACACATCACGCTTGGCAGATAAACAAACGGAAGATGGAGGAGGTACAACACAACTCGAATGCTGCCTAAATATATACACTTTGCTGCGCACTGGGTTTAACCGGGTGTACCTGACCGGACCGGACCGCGTGTGGAAAGTTTATCTCTTATACGGAATTCATTGAAACTTTTCAGACTAGAATCCCTCTAGACACGGACGGCAGACCAGTCCCAGTGTTGACAGAACTGATTATCACTCTGCTGTTGACAGGTTCAGACGCGTCGAAGCACGGTGCTAATACGTATCGTGCTACGCTAATTGTTTTAGTTCCGTCAAATGCGGTTCGGTTTAAAACCGTAGGAAAGTGCCGACGTGAACCTGGTAAACAGCTGGGTAGGAACTGGTGGTAGAGGAGATAAGGGTAATCTGCAAAGGAAACTGGCCGATCCCTATCACAGAAGTAAAACAAAGTAACAAGAACTTGAAAATTATCACTCCCATTCGTAGTCCTATGCCAAGCCTACCTTTGTGTACACACCTATAGGTACAGTCCCTTCGCATAATATTGGTACTACGGACCTTTCAACAGATTTCGTAGAAATCTGCAATCGTGGCTTAAGATAAATGTACTAAACTAATTTTGGGATCCTGTAGGTTGGAAGAAATTTGAGAGTATTCAGCGCACATAAACGAACTAACTTCTCTTTCTACCTTTCAACAAAGCAAAAAAAAAACTTTCTATTAATTTTTTTTGGAACGGTGGTTCTACACTTGATGAAGGGACGGTAGGGGAAAGTATTTAATTTTTTTTTGGAATGCAGTGGAAAGATCGGAATGGTGAGGGGGGGGGGTTTATTGGTAACTACGCTTAACAAGTAGTCGTTGTGACTCCTACCTTTTGGTCCAAAGCTGGAAGGTGCATGAGCCTAAAGTGTCTAACCAGGCTTCCCCCCACTAAGAGGGGGGGCTCCCATACAAATGATTCACAAATTTTTATGCAGAAATTTGTGTTTCATTTGTATGGGAGCCCCCCCTCTCGAGAACGAGAACTAATCAAGGAAATGGAACAAAATTTGACATGTGGGTGTTTTCGGCGACAAGAATTTTCTCTATGGTGAATTGAGACCACTCCCCTCTTTAGAAAGGGAATTATGACTCCTCTCCCGTTTAAGAGGGGGGGCTTCCATACAAATGAAATGCAAATTTCCTCATAACTCGAGAACTAATCAATTAAATGGAACCATATTTGGCATGTGGGTGTTTTTGTAGGCAATTTTTTTTTCTATGGAGAATTGAGACCCCTTCCCTCTTTAGGAGGGGAATTATGACCCCTCCCCCTTTAAATAGTGGAGGGAGCTCATATACAAATGAAATACAAATATCCTCATTATTCGAGAACTAATCAAGCAAATGGAACCAAATTTGGAATGGGGGGGGGGTTTGGAGGCAGGAATTTTTGAAGTAGGACTACTTCTTTGATTTCTATATTGGGGTGCACTTTAGAAAAACGAAAAGGGAACATGTAACGAAAAGTGGTTATGGTTTGCACGCTTATAACTCAGTCATCCGTCAACAGATTCTAGTGATATTGGTATCAATCGATTGGAAATTTTTCAAAAAATCCATAACAATACAATAGATTCCATGTTTCCCAAACAGACGTTTAATAATTGAGAAAATATTAGACTATATTCATTATTTCATTATTTTCATGTTTTTGCCTTCCCACGCCAATGCTTCCCTAGCACAGATGACAGAAATATATACGAGATGAGCTATGGGTTAAGCTGACCTTTGATTGTATTTAATTTACGCTCTATAGAATCCGCGCGAAAATTGTTGAGCTTCAGTGGGTGCTGCTTGCTCGGAATAAGGCATCGAAGACATTCAAATTCACCAAGCAAGACGCCAACAAACCGAAGAAGCCACCGACTCGTCCGTCAGCGAACGATATGGTTTTTGCTGCTATCATTACCCAGTAAAATCAATGGATCCTCGCTGCAAGCCGTTAGAAGTAAATCGCCGCTAGCCACAATTGTGACGTTCCAAGGTTGGACACATTTGTGAAAAAGGTTTTGAAATTAGCTGTCGAAAAGCTGGTCCAAACAAAAAGAACAGGCGCTTCCGATTTGTTCAAGGTTGATAAAACGGACGAAAATAATTTATCTTTGCTAACTGCTGCAAAGGCGGCTCCGATTAAAACTGTACTACTGGAGTAAATATGCGGGTGCCCCCGAACAAAAATCTACTAAGCCAATGAAAACCGTAGCAAAGGCACCGAAAGCCCCAGTCAAAGGAAATCGTTCCAGCGGAGAAGGTGCCCGAAAAAAACTATTGCCTAGATGTAAATTTCCTTGATATCCATTACTAATATCTGGTAGAAAACAATCAGTTCTTTTAAGAACTACTGAATAAAAAGTATACGAAGCAGTTAAATTGATTTTTCTCACATTTTAAAGTGATGTTGGCAGTTTAGTATGAGCGTTCGAAGTATGAGCCCGTCAGAAATTACATGTTTAAACTGTATTAAAACAAACCTTCCGAAGAATATTTCTGAACAAAATTGTTCATATACCTACACATGCAAAATAATACGAATTTAAGATTCTTTCTAAAAGCATGAAACGAGTAAGCCACATTATCTGGCAAAAGAAAACTGCGCCACTTCGTAATTCGAGACTAAGCGTTTAGTGAGAAAATCGAATTGCATCTTCATTTACATTTATATATTAGGCCCTAAAAAGGGCTAATTGTTATATAGTTACAGAAGCCTGACCAGATACATTTACTATAGGCCGGTATACTTTGGTACCTTCCGAGACGGCGCGCTTGGCAAACTCGCCCGGCACAACCACACACAACTGTGAGTGCACGTCTGCCATGCCCGTTGCCGTGCCATCCCTGTCGGCATCGGCATCAAATGAAAGAATATAGCGTTGCTCTCCTAGTGACGTGGCTTCTTCTTCTTTTTCCTATCACGCTTTGCGGCCTTTCCACTGGTTTTCGGTGGCATGAAGACGATGCTTCATATTAGGTTGCTCTGCAGAAACTGGTAGCTCTTCATTAAGGAAGCACCGGACACCGGTTTTGTTCAAACAATGTACGGAGTACGGTTTCGCTGTACCGCCTTTCTTTCGTGTCTATGATTCTCTGCCCTACGTTGATCCGCCTTTGTTACAACTTGCTGCCGTTTGCTCTGGTATATAATCAGAAGTAAGCCGGCGAACGGCATCATTTTCGCATTGGCATCGGTACGGTACAGAGCAGACAGCAGAGAGTTGCGGTTATATCTCCCTCACTGGACTTGGCAAACTGGTAAAACGTAGCGCAGCGGCAGGCGGCAGCAGCAGCAGCGGATCATTGTTTGGTGTAGAGTGCGCCGAACGCGTTGGTACTGGAGCATTGATTTATTATCAGCTGTATTAGAATATTTGGTTGCGGGAGCGGAAGAGCTTGAATCAATGGAAAATGCTCTGTTCGGTAACCATTGTCACCATTGCCCTGGGAGGTGTTGTTTCAAACATTCAAGCCATTCTGCTGGCCGGATTTTCAACCACATAATTTACCACAACCCGTCCTTTTTAGGACGAAGCAATTTGTTTATGAAGAGATGAAAATTTTCTGTATACTAAATTTCTTTAATTAAATTTCCAAATGTCGCTGATTCTTTAAATCATGAAGAATTTCTTCTGATTTGATCTATAAAACGTTAAATATGTGGTGACTCACCATGCGATCTTCTAACTCATGACGTTGCTTTAATTCTATTTTTGCTAAAAATTTTTGCCTTCTCACGCCAGTGCTTCCCTAACACGGATGACAGAAATATATAGGAGAAGAGCTATGGATTAAATTCCCTTTGAATCAAAGGGATCAAAGTTTGATTGTATTTAATTTACGCTCTATAGAATCCGCTCGAAAATCGTTGAGCTTCAGCTGTTCTTCCCCGGAATAAGGCAACGAAGACATCCAAATTCACTAAGCGAGACGCCAATAAACCGAAGAGTCAACGGATCCTCGTTGCAAGCCGTCTAGAAGTATATCGCCGCCAGCTACAATTGTGACGTTTCAAGGTTGGACACATTCGTGAAAAAGGCTTTGAAGTTAGTTTTCAACAAGAGAAAGCTGGTCCAAACAAAGAACTGGCGCTTCCGGTTCCTTCGCCTACCAAACTTGCTAGCGGGAAGCAAGATTACTAAGTCAAAGAAGACCATAACAAAGGCACCGAAAACTCCAAAGCCAAAAGAAGTTGTTTTAACGGAGAATGCGGTTCGAAAAAAGCTGCTGCCAAGCAGTAAATTTCTTCGATTTGTATTATTAACAGCTGGTAGAAAACAATCAGTTCTTTTAAGAACTACTGAATAAGTATATGAAGCACTTGAATTGATTTTGTGAACGGCATCATTTTCGCGTTGTTTAGGTTACAAATAATAATGAGAGTTACGATTTTATCTCCCTGTCCGGATCCGGACGCGGCAAAGGTGGTAAAACTCGGCAGCAGCCAATTATTGTTTGGTGTGGAGTGGAAATTACGCCGACCGTGTTGGATTCGAAACATCGATCTATTATTGTCAATTGCAAGGAAAATTGTCCAATCAATAAGTACGCAATCGTTCATAAAAGTGCTATTTTAGCTTAAATCGTTTCGGTCTCTTCGGCGCTCTTATTGCTTGGCAGATAACGATAAAGTGCGCCGAAGATCGAAACGATTTAATGCAAAATAGAACTTTATGAGCGATATATCGCACTTTGGGTGGTACAATTTTACTTGCAATTGACAATAAGCTGCTATAATAGAATATTAAATTAGCTAGGAAACCCAAATTTTGGTCGCGGAAGCAGAAGGGTTTAAATGGGTGGGAATAGTGATGTCCGAAATTTTCAATTATTCGATTACCGATTAATCGGTGAGCCTTGTCTGCACTAATCGATTAATTAAACTATTCGATTGATTCAACTACTCGTGCTGGCATTATTCGATTAAAAATTATTCGAATATTCCTTGTGTTATTCGATTAGTTGAATTAATCGAACGATTAACGGACATCACTAAGCCCATCTGAAGGACGAAAGTTGACAATGGACACTACGAGTCAGAAATTTGAGAATTAGAGATTAACAAACGGACCTTGTCAGGTCCACCTTATACATTAGCTGAAGAGTTGAAATTATGAATTTCTCACATGTAAGAACACAATTTTTTAATGCGCAACTTGAGCATCTATATATGAAATTCATACAAAAATCACCGGCTTTAGCATTGGGAGACGAATTGCGCTACATTCGTAGTCCTACTTCAAGCCTGCGCCCGTGCCACTAGGCATGGACCTTTGTACTTTTTTATGATGGTTTGAGACCCCTCACCCCTGTGGTAGGGGGATAAGGACTCCCATACAAATCAAACAGAAATTTTTGCGTAACTCAAAAACTAATCGAACTCGAGAAATTTAAGACTCTCATAAAAAATTAGTCAATAACAAGACCACCAGAAACTATCAATAGTAACATTAGATGATTCAATGCGAGACGGACACAGGCCGCGAGTGTTGCTGGCGACCTGCCGTCGGAAGCGCCGGCCACTGCGGAGGCCATCCCCCCCTTGGAGATCACCTCTATCTAAGTTTATTTATTTTCCTACATCTACTGACCTCTATTACTTTCCTTCAGTTGGGTCACCTCTGCGAAATGGTACTTTTTACGAAAAGATTTTCCGTGAAATGGTACATCCCGCGTAAGGTTTTTCGCAAAATGGTTTTGCGAAACTCTATATTCCGCGTTATGGTCAACCGAGAATTGGTGTTCGGCAAAATGGTATTCGGCGAAATGGTTTGTAATGATGGCGAATATTTAAATGCTAGCCGCTTTATTTTATCAGGCTAAGCAATGGGTGAAATTGTTTTCTACTTTACTGTGAGGAAAATTTGTATATCAAAACACCCATGAACTCCCCAGAAACTTGCAAAACTCGAGATTGTGACAAAGGTCATCCCCCAAGTAGCACTTGTAACTAATCATAAAAATAAAAAAAATACAAAAAGGTTGCACAGCAGTTACATTTAGGATACTTGTAACGAGTTAGGTTACATAAAATTAAAAATAGTTACTTTTTAGTTTTCTAGTGACAAAAATCTCAAAAAGTTACCAGGTAGTTACCAAATGACCAAATTGAAACCTTTTTCCAAACTGTCATCAACTTGCTGGTCGCAAAACAGTTAATTTTCCGTTACGAGCAGTTACGAAGTCAAAAAAAGTCGGCTAGTAACATTTTCGCAACAATTTGTTCACTGTTCCTTGTAAACACAACGGATTAAGGAAAAACTATACCTGAAGAATATTGCTAATGGTAAAGATAAACAATTGGTACACGGGTTGTGAAATGCTCTTGTAAATGCGTTTATTTACTTAATTGATGGTACTTGGAATCTTCTCCGCCCAGACATTGGTATTAAGTAAACAAATGATGATTATTCTCAAACGTCAAAACGATCAAGTTACATCGAAACGAAATCGGCAATGAAAATAGGTTACAGTGTAACTTAGAAATGACGACATAAGAAATAAGTGACTACAACAGATTTAATATTGGTTACCGTATAACCGATACCGTAACCAGGTCGAAGGCTAAGGTTACGTACAACTAGAATGTAACTGAAATGTAACCTTCTATGATTAACACTGGTGGTAACTGTTTTATTCAAACTGAAACTATTCTTTGATATTAAATTAACACTTTCTTTTCACAACAATCACTAAAAATACCTTTTCCCGATATCAACAATGTGAACAATGAACAATGGCTGCTTAAAATCATTTCATGCAATATGCCGAAAACGATACAAAACTTCAAGGACGATGGTGTAGTAGTTAGAACCAAAGGCAAAATGGCTATGAATTTTACTGTGATAGAAGTGATAGCGAAAACAACTTGATTTTTAATGGTTGCTAGGTGAATGCTCCACTAATTCATTATTGCTAAGAATAAATTTAAAAAATCAAAAAATTAAAATTTAAATTTTTATATTTGATTTACAAAACATCAATTTTTCAAAGAAGTAAGTAACGAAAAGCTATATTAAATAAGAGCGCGTGAATTTTTCAAAGCTAGAATCATGCATTTCACCATAAATTTGAAACTGCATTAAAATTTGTGTTGAAATAATAATTTATACACTCTTCTATATTCAACAGTTAAATTTACTGCTTGACGTTGACAGCCATAGATTGAAATAATAAACCTGCTACATTTTCGCTATGCAATAAAAGTTACAAGATAACTAATTTGCCACCAATTGAAAGTCAATTTACAGTTTATGTGTAACTTCAATAGTAACCATTTTGTAACTATACATGTTACATATTGGTTATTGAGTAAATGCAACCAGATTTAGTTACATAAGTTGCGCTATTTCGGTTACACAACTGTTATATTTTAGGTTACTGTAACCGAAGTTTTACATTTAAATTTGTCGCATATCAGCCGCTGCGACTCAATTGTGACAACGTGTGCTACTTGGGCCGGATTTGGATTGGATTTGCCTCTAATTGCCGGTGTTGCCGCCAAAATGCCATCGTTTTTACCTCCACTTGCTATCGGTGTTGCCGCCAAATGCCGTTGGTTTCACCACGAATAGCCGCTGATGGTAAATACTGACCGTCCGTCAGTGCGATCGTGCGATAAATGAGCAGGCGGCGAACCAAGTGTACCATTTTATAGTCACTGGCACTGCCGCTGCTACTTGTAAGCTGGTGTAGGTGGTGAAGGAAACCATATCGGCTGCTGCTGATTAAACGATTGTCCGACACTGATTGAGCAAGCTATCGAACAATTTCGCATGTCTGCGATGGGGATAATGCAAAATGTAAACGTAAAGTGCATCGTGTGGGATTCACGTTGGCCATTGCCCGCTGATTCCGCTTGTCTTCGGGGTCGGTGTTGCCGTCAATAGCCATCGATGTTGCCAAATGGATTGGAAAAGGGGTGTGGCTTACAAAGTGGTCTCAAAGGTTGTCATTTGGATCCAAATCTTTTGGTGTATCTAATTGTCGTCCGTGCCTGTGAAGCTAGGCTATCACAAGGGAAATATATGGGAAAATTCGACCTTAAAACTTTACACACATTTTCACTATTTAGCGTATAAAAAATTATTATTAATATGTTATTATAAAATTGCTGGACATTTTATCTATCCAACGACATATTAACTGTTATGTTTCGTTCAGTAGTATAGTAGCTATTAGCGTTTGAAATATTTCATTCAAACGTTACACTTCTATTTTTCGTTTTTACAAAGTGCTACCCAGTCCCAGTATAGTAAACAAAGACGTAGTCCTACGTTAAAATAGCACAAAATTTTAACAATTCTTACATCAAAAATTTATACTTTAGGAACCAAGCATCGTAGGGCAAAGCAAATATTTTTGAAAGTAATCTTTCTTAGCTATCCTTGATTTAGTACAAAATTTTCTGAAGTGGTAAAAGTTCCTAGGAACAGTCGGAAAAACATACAAAAAGGTTTGATTTTAGTGATTTTAATGATATACAGGAGAGCGAACAGGTAACAGGTCATTCTTCTTTTGACACGATGCCGTGGTAGTCACCAGTTATATAGGCTAGAGATGGTCGGGTAACGGAAAATTTACCCAAAACCCACACCCGTACGTATTGAAAAAAAAAAATAAACTTGCGGGTTCGGGTCGGGTACGGGTTTTTAATTTTTTTTTCTCAACCAGGTACGGGTCGGGTTCGGGTGCTCAAATTTTCTTACCCGACCATCTCTTTTATAGGGCCCAGAATACGAAGGACACGACGGGACAGAACACGTGAGAGGGAACAAGATTGGATAGCATCACAACGGCGAGCTTCCAATGCTTCCAAACTTCAAACGCATGCTTAATGCAAAATTATTTGAGGTTTTGGTAAGGCCAAATCAAGCGACTGTTTTTTTATTGCTACTAATATTTTGTAGCAAAGAATAGCTGGATATGTTTCATTTGTCCTTTTTTTAAAAAAGGGCATTAATAGTTATCGAAGCATAATATTGTTCCATTCTACCTAGAGTATACTCTCCCCTATCTTGACTTGTAGACTAAGATCGTTAGCGTAGTTTTTCGTTGACGGGTAGCAAAAGCTGGTTTTCTTGAGGATCGCTCCACGACGTTTACCCTGCGTCAGTTGCCAGACAAGTTCTGGGAGTACAACTTGCAGACTCATTATCTGTTTGGGGATTTTAAAGCGGCGTACGATTCAGTCAAACAATATGCATTGTAGCAAATAATGCTAGCGCATGGTTTTCTAACGAAACTAGTTAAGTCTAGTGTCAGAATAGCGTATGAAAGCCCAACCGCTTTCATGACGTTGGATGGACCGAAGCAAGGGAATGCATTCTCTAATCTGCTATCACTGGGTTCTTCCAGGTCCAGTGTATCGCCGGTAGTGATGAAGCTTTGAACCACAGCAGACTGGCGGGCCTGGCAGGACCAGTGAGTTCGAAACTGGAAACCTTCTTGGTTCGATCCGCGGACCCCCAGCTTGCATTAAAAAAGGAGCGGTATACTTCTTAAGCGTTGCTTCAATGACCCCTAATTATCCACTCGTTGTCCTTCACGCCCCATTGGTCCCATTTTGTTGGATCCTATCAACATCTTTGTTTCATTACTTTCTTCTGCCGTCCCATACGTTAATTGTAAAAAACTGCCATGATAAAAATTTAAGGTTGTGCAGGTAACTATTATCTAAATATTGCCCAAAAAGAAGTTCCATATATTGGTTTATAAAATTTGCCCCTAAATTTTAAATAATTCTCCTCCAGTTTGACGCAGTTTGATTTGATACAAATATCTTTTGATTTATGTTGGGAAAGTTCCTACGTGACGCTAGTGATCATTTTTTTGTTTTTCGGCTGCGTCAACGTTCTTTGAAAAATCTTAGAGCGCACACGTACAAGCATTTGCTAATTTCAATTGCTAAAAAATTAAATTTCAGATATAATTTTTTGACGTATAGGACTATGTCTTGCGGCAAGGTTTGGGATAGGGTGTCATTCCAATAAATCAAAAAATGTGAGCGTTACGAAAAAATTAAAGATTTTGAGCGCTAACAGCTTAGCGGTTTTTCTATCGATATTCAATATTTTTGCGCCAATCGTTCGGAAAATCTTCTCCGCATAACACATCAATAAGGAAAACTAATGTTCGTTCGTTTTTTATTTGTTAACGGAGACTTTAAATCATAAAATTCATTCGTCTCCGGTAATGATTTTAAAGTGCGCACTATAGAAAAATTGGAAATAGCATTCCCGGATAGAAATCCATAACGAATATTAATGTAAAAACATTACGATTACAATGAATTTTACTATTTACAACCTTTTATGCTGTAACTTCACAGTACCGTTCATGGAAAAATTTTCATATAATTCGGCAACAATGCAAATTGTTTCGAAGCGAATGGCCGCCGGAAACCATCTCTAACTAAGGTCCAATCCTAGGCAGGTTGAGTTATTTTTAGACACACATTGTGCCTCTTCCTCCATCTACTGTAGAAACCACCGATCGAGAAATTTAATCTAACTCATTTTACTAACAGGACGACGACATTATGCAGGCGCTTGAGACTTACGACGCTGTTCGTCTGTCAGCGTGTTAGCCGCGATCCTCAACGTGGGTGTTCGGGGGGAGGCTTCCCGAATAAAAATGTATAGCAAAAAAACATTAAATTTCACTGTTACAAACATTGAAAAACTTCGAAAAACCACATTGAAACAGTGAAAATCTTTGTAAAAGTTACACTGAAGTTACCATGAATACCGCTGTTTTCACAGTAAATTTTAATGGAAACCGCCAATTTTACAGCGAATAAGGGGGTGATTAAGTGATGTAACACTAAATTTTTCGACTTTTTCCCATACAAATAAAAACCAAAAACAGTAAAATTTGTGGTACATTCACTATAAGTTTTACATTGTTTTACAACGAAGTTACAATGAAATTTAAGGTGAGTTCTGCAAAAAAATTGTAGGCTTTCGGATTATTAGGACAAAATAAAACCGGCTGATTAATTACGGTATTTCATGTTTTTGAAGATATAATGAATTTGATAGGCTTCGAACTATTATGATTTTCGAGCCGCATTCATCGCTCATATTAGGAAAGTATTAGAGGTCAGTACACCTACATAAACAAATTCCGCTCTTTCCCATTCACGCCTTATCTCAATCTGTTATATCCTATCGACTCTTTGTTTTATGACTGTCTTCTATCGTTCCCTTTCAATTGTAAAATCTACCGTTATAAAAACTTAATTATATGCCTGACACCTCATTCGATGTCAAGACGTAGAAACAACGAGGTTGGTCTATTTCATAGGAACGGAGCCTTTCCCCGAACACCCGCGTCAAGAATCGCGGCTAATATGTTGACAGACGAACAAGTAAGTCGCAAGCGCCTGCATAATGTCGTCGTCCCGTCAGTAAAACGAATTAGATTAAACTTCTCGATCGATGGTTTCTACAGTAGACGGAGGAAGAGACACAATTTGTGTCTACAAATAACTCAACCTGCCAAGGATTGGACCTTAGATAGAGATTATTTCCTGCTTCTAAACAATTTGCATTGTTGCCGAATTATATGAAAAATTTTCCAAGAACGGTACAGTGAAGTTACAGCATAAAGTGTAGTAAACAAGAAAATTCATTGTATTCGTAAAGTTTTTACATTAATATGAAAAGTGAAGTTACAGCATAAAGTGTTGTAAACAGTAAAATTCATAGTAACCGTACTGTTTTTACATTAATATTCGTTATGCATTTCTACCCGGGTCCGTTCCTATGGAATAGACCAGCCTCGTTGTTTTTATGGCTTGATTTCGAATGAGGTCAGGCATACAATTTATTAAGTTGTTATAACGGTAGATTTTACAATTGATGGAGGTAGCGATAGAAGACAGTAAATAAAACAAAGAGTCGATAGAATCTAACAGATTGAGACTAGGCGTTAAGGGAAAAGAGCGGAATTTGTTTATGTAGGTGTACTGACCTCTAGTACTTTCCTAATATGAGCGATAAAATCATAATAGTTTGAAGTCTGCCAAATTCATTTTCATCATATCTTTTCAAAAACTTGAAATACCGTAATTAATCATAGTTTTATTTTGTCCTAATAAGGCCATTGCAAATCATTTTCAAAGTTTTTGTTAACCACCCCCCCCCCCCCTTGGAAATTGGCTTGAAAAATCGGGGGGCAAAAAAATAAATTGTAGGATGAGTTAAATTTTTTTTATAAAATCAATTGTCTGTGGGCTCTACAGCCTGAAAAACTCGAAAAATGAGTGTACGAGTTGAGTTAACGCACGAAATAGAAATGGAAGTTCAAACAGTGGAATTTCCGAAATTCGGCCAAACATTTTTTTTTTCGTTTTTGTCTCTTTGTTCGTAGGTTTTTGCATGGAAAGCAACAACGTATTTAGTAAAAGCAAGAATAGATTTGGTTTTCACGTTTAAACTTTAAGTAAAAACCCGCATAGAAATGCATAACGAATATTAATGTAAAAACATTACGGTTACTATGAATTTTACTGTTTACAACACTTTATGCTGTAACTTCACTTTTCATATTAATGTAAAAACTTTACGATTACAATGAATTTTATTGTTTACTACACTTTATGCTGTAACTTCACTGTACCGTTCTTGGAAAATTTTTCATATAATTCGGCAACAATGCAAATTGTTTAGAAGCAGGAAATAATCTCTATCTAAGGTCCAATCCTTGGCAGGTTGAGTTATTTGTAGACACAAATTGTGTCTCTTCCTCCGTCTACTGTAGAAACCGACGAGCCAGAAGTTTAATCTAATTCGTTTTACTGACGGGACGACGACATTATGCAGGCGCTTGCGACTTACTTGTTCGTCTGTCAACATATTAGCCGCGATTCTTAACGCGGGTGTTCGGGGAAAGGCTCCGTTCCTATGAAATAGACCAACCTCGTTGTTTCTACGTCTTGACATCGAATGAGGTGTCAGGCATATAATTAAGTTTTTATAACGGTAGATTTTACAATTGAAAGGGAACGACAGAAGACAGTCATAAAACAAAGAGTCGAAAGGATATAACAGATTGAGATAAGGCGTGAATGGGAAAGAGCGGAATTTGTTTATGTAGGTGTACTGACCTCTAATACTTTCCTAATATGAGCGATGAATGCGGCTCGAAAATCATAATAGTTCGAAGCCTATCAAATTCATTATATCTTCAAAAACATGAAATACCGTAATTAATCAGCCGGTTTTATTTTGTCCTAATAATCCGAAAGCCTACAATTTTTTTGCAGAACTCACCTTAAATTTCATTGTAACTTCGTTGTAAAACAATGTAAAACTTATAGTGAATGTACCACAAATTTTACTGTTTTTGGTTTTTATTTGTATGGGAAAAAGTCGAAAAATTTAGTGTTACATCACTTAATCACCCCCTTATTCGCTGTAAAATTGGCGGTTTCCATTAAAATTTACTGTGAAAACAGCGGTATTCATGGTAACTTCAGTGTAACTTTTACAAAGATTTTCACTGTTTCAATGTGGTTTTTCGAAGTTTTTCAATGTTTGTAACAGTGAAATTTAATGTTTTTTTGCTATACATTTTTATTCGGGAATGCTTCAAATCCATATTTTTTTGTTTGATTAAAAAATTCTCTTTGTTTTTTTTCGCCCCCCCCCCCCCCCCCCCAACACCGTTCAGTGGCCCAACACCGGAGGAATATTTGTAATGGCCTAATCCGAAAGCCCATAATTTAATTTGCAGAATTTACCTTAAATTTCATTGTAACTTCATTGTAAAATAGTGTAAAACTTTTTTTTTGTTTGATTATATCCCGAATAAAAATGTATAGCGAAAAAACATTAAATTTCACTGTTACAAACATTGAAAAACATCGAAAAACCACATTGCAACAGTGAAAATCTTTGTAAAAGTTACACTGAAGTTACCATGAATATCGCTGTTTTCACAGTAAATTTTAATGGAAACCGCCAATTTTACAGCGAATAAGGGGGTGATTAAGTGATGTAACACTAAATTTTTCGGCTTTTTCCCATACAAATAAAAACCAAAAACAGTAAAATTTGTGGTACATTCACTATAAGTTTTACACTGTTTTACAACGAAGTTACAATGAAATTTAAGATAAGTTCTGCAAAAAAAATGTAGGCTTTCGGATTATTAGGACAAAATAAAACCGGCTGATTAATTACGGTATTTCATGTTTTTGAAAAGGTATGATGACAATGAATTTGATAGGCTTCGAACTATTATGATTTTCGAGCCACATTCATCGCTCATATTAGGAAAGTATTAGAGGTCAGTACACCTACTTAAACAAATTCCGCTTTTTCCCATTTACGCCTTATCTCTATCTGTTAGATCCTATCGACTCTTTATTTCATTACTGTCTTCTATCGTTCCCTCTGTCAATTGTAAACACCCTTATTCTTTTTTTCGTTCGAATGACATTCATTCGAAAGTTAAACCGATTCGTATTCTTGTTTTCGTTCGAATCAATTCGAACGTTCGAACACCCCTTCCTTTTGCTCATACGAATATGAGAATAGTGCTTCCCGATTCGTTCGAAGCAAACTATTCGTACGAATGCAGGATCCGGCCGTAAACAAGAATAAAGGTGAACATCTACCGTTATAAAAACTTAATTATATGCCTGACACCTCATTCGATGTCAAGACGTACACAACGAGGTTGGTCTATTCCATAGGAACGGAGTCTTTCCCCGAACACCCGCGTTAAGAATCGCGGCTAATATGTTGACAGACGAACAAGTATGTCGCAAGCGCTTGCATAGTGTCGTCGTCCCGTCAGTAAAACGAATTAGATTAAACTTCTGGCTCGTCGGTTTCTACAGTAGACGGAGGAAGAGACACAATTTGTGTCTACAAATAACTCAACCTGCCAAGGATTGGACCTTAGATAGATTATTTCCTGCTTCGAAACAATTTGCATTGTTGCCGAATTATATGAAAAATTTTCCAAGAACGGTACAGTGAAGTTACAGCATAAAGTGTTGGAAACAGTAAAATTCATTGTAATCGTAAAGTTTTTACATTAATATGAAAAATTTTCTAAGAACGGTATAGTGAAGTTACAGCATAATGTGTTGTAAACAGTAAAATTCATAGTAACCGTAATGTTTTTACATTAATATTCGTTATGCATTTCTACCCGGGTACCCTTATTCTTTTTTTCGTTCGAACATTCATTCGAAAGTTAAACCGATTCGTATTCTTGTTTTCGTTCGAATCAATTCGAACGTTCGAACGCCCCCTTCCTTTTGCTCATACGAATATGAGAATAGTGCTTCCCGATTCGTTCGAAGCAAACTATTCGTACGAATGCAGGATCCGGCTGTAAACAAGAATAAAGGTGAACATCTACCGTTATAAAAACTTAATTATATGCCTGACACCTCATTCGATGTCAAGACGTACACAACGAGGTTGGTCTATAACATAGGAACGGATTCTTTCCCCGAACACCCGCGTTAAGAATCGCGGCTAATATGTTGACAGACGAACAAGTAAGTCGCAAGCGCCTGCATAGTGTCGTCGTCCCGTCAGTAAAACGAATTAGATTAAACTTCTGGCTCGTCGGTTTCTACAGTAGACGGAGGAAGAGACACAATTTGTGTGTACAAATAACTCAACCTGCCAAGGATTGGACCTTAGATAGATTATTTCCTGCTTCGAAACAATTTGCATTGTTGCCGAATTATATGAAAAAATTTCCAAGAACGGTACAGTGAAGTTACAGCATAAAGTGTTGTAAACAGTAAAATTCATAGTAACCGTAATGTTTTTACATTAATATTCGTTATGCATTTCTACCCGGGTAGCCACTTTAACCAGTTTGGGTCATTCGTGACTTCTGCGGGGTTGGGATTTGAATCCGGGTTCTCGGCGTGAGAGGCATGAATGCTAACCACTACGCCGGGACTGACCCCTAAAGCTTACAGTGAATTCACTGTTTTTCGTTTTTATTTGTATGGAAAAAAGCCGAAAAATTTAATGTAACAGCACTTAATCACCCCCTTATTCGCTGTAAAATTGGCGGTTTCCATTAAAATTTACTGTGAAAACAGCGGTATTCATGGTAACTTCAGTGTAACTTTTACAAAGATTTTCACTGTTTCAATGTGGTTTTTCGAAGTTTTTCGATGTTTGGTAACAGTGAAATTCAATCTTTTTTCACTGTACAGTTTTATTCGAGTTGTCCACCTGGAAATCCTCGCTACATGATTGGTTGGAAAATACGCCATCATAGTTTGAAAGTGATTTTAGAAAGTAAAGCGACAAAATCCCCCGTCCCAACAGGTCGAAGATTCTTTGCGACGATTGAGCCTAGACCAATTCGATATCTGTGCTTGGGAAGTAAACCCGGGAAGTGGAAGAGCTTGGGAATTGAACAGGATTTTTTAACACCGCGATTAAACCTAGACCATTTTGATGTTTTTGCTTGGGCTAGAAAGTGTGACAAAGTCCTCTCGTGCCAACAAAAAATTTCACAAACGCGATTAAACCTAGTCTAATTTGATGTCTGTGTTGGAAAAGTACGCTACAGCTATAGTATTCGGTTAAAATATAAAATGGGATTGAATGGGTAAAATCCCTTCAACGTGAGAGAACGATTGGTAATAAAAACAATCCTTACCTTCAGTAAAGCAACAGAAAAGAGATAGTTTGTTTTCTTGATTTTGTTGAATTGTTTCCAAATGCAAATAGAAATAACTCGTAATAAAAATAAATCTATTGAACAATGAATTTTTACCTATAAGAGATTAGTTCAAGGGATAGAATTTCCGTGCCACTTTCGAGCTGGGTTAGGAGTAAATTTGGAGAGCAACGAAAAATTGTTCCCCGGGTTATTGTTAAAAAGTACGATTGACTGTTACTTGTATATTTCGAAACTTTCCGCTGGATCCAACGTCCAAGGTGCATTAATTGGGCGGACGAGATGAATGTTTTCAGGGGTTAATGGATGATCTTCATCAAAGATATGTTACGTTACTTTGGAGCTAAATACTAAGGTTTACGTTTTAGTTATCGCCTTTTTGTTCGCTTTGGTGGCTTCGACCACGTGTTCCTTACGAATACCTAAATTTCTTTTAGTTTGTCCAATGTAAACGTTTTCTCAGCTGCTGCAAGCAATTTTAGAAATGCCTGCTCTACTTAACAACCTGCTTTGTCTTTAGATCTAATTTTGGTTTGGTTATTTCTACTGGTATAAACAATATCTAAAACGAAACATTTTAGTTTTGGATGAAGTTGGTGTGTTAAGACCGCTTCGTATTCAGCAGTTCAGATTTTCTGTTATCGGAGAGAGCGTTGTAAATGAGGAGCAACTGGTTTGAAACGCTAGGTTAGTATTTGTGGGTTTCCTATAAACTTCAAACTAGAAATTTCTAAATTTTCTTATCTCAATGAGGTCCAGGAACGAAAGTCTGCCATTCTGCTCTACCTGGAAAGTAAATCTAACGGTTTAGAAGGAGATTTCTTTTACACAATTTGTTTTGTACATTTGCCACGACGTACTCCAATAGAAAAGATGAAAGAGGATTCCCCATGGGTACTCCTTACATCTGTTTAAAAAAAATCCTTAGTTTTTAAATTAAAAAAAAATTGCAAACCCGGTACGTGCTGCTTCAGCGACCCTTCGCTTATTTAACTTCTCGCTTTTTCCTCTTCACACCTTGTCCCGCCCTAGGGATACTATAAAACACCACTGTCTCATTACTTTCTTCTACCATATTCACATATTTTGATCTACGAGCAGACATCAATATCAATGTTTCAATTTTTCCGTAATTCATAAACATTTCACTTCAAAGTTCAGCTCAATTTAATTTGAACACAAGTAAACTGTTCGTACTCACCAAGTTTCAAAACGTGCATTTCTCGAACCGGGTCGAACAACAATCGCAGCCGCGGTGCTGGGTTCGGTGCGGGCACGGCCGGGCCGGCTTCGTCGGGCTGGCTGGCTGCCTAGTGGAAAAATACACCGCTCCTAGCAGAGTGCTGCATAATGTTTACCAGGCCAGCGAAAGGCCTCACACCGCACTGCACTGCAGAGAGCACTTGTTGTTGTTGTGTTTTTCTTTGTCGATGGTAATCAAAATTCAAATATATGTATATTGAATACAGAAACTACTAAACTGTTGAATTCTTCAAGTGCACCCTTCTTCTTCTTCTTCTTTTTTTTATCTCGTCCACTGATTCACCGTACACTACTAATCGAAGCGAGATTTCCTGTCGTCGTCGTCTCTTGCGAACTGTCGAACTTTCCAAATTCGTCGTCGCTCGATTGCTGTTTTTGCGCTTTACTGATTAACACTTTTACTAGCCCGGTGCCCGGTGATGACGGTGATGCTCCGATATGGCATTTTCTTACAAACCACTTTCATGTTGTCGTCGTTTGTTCACTATCACTTCGGCCAAAAATTTTTATCTTCATCGATTTACTTTCAATTGCCGGTGTCCGGCACCGAAGAGTTCGTTCATTTAGAAAACTGTAAAACTTTTTAACTAAAAAGCATTATTTTTTTCACTTCACATTACACTTTCGCAAGCTGCTGCTGCTGCTGCTGCTGCTGCTTCTGATTGATGGATGCTGTCGGTCGGAGTCGAGGAGAAAATCACTTTCAAAAAACTTGTTTCTTATAGGTAATCGTCCACAACTTGCCCCCCAACGTGAGTACACGGTTTGGCAGATTGCGAACGAGTCACAGCAGTTTTTGGCCCGCTACAGAAACAAGAGGAAGAGCATTCCAGGACAATACCAGTCGCTCACGGGGAATGACAAATTCGATCTTCACTAGGTTGTCCGAATTAGATAAGCCTAAAGCTTGGTTGAAACTACTCAGAATCACTTTATGGTGTACAAACTCAGATTTTGAGTAGAAAATATGTCCTCTTTTGGTTACTAGCTGACAATAATTGAATTTATTCCATCGATTTCTCAGTTCAAAACAACCCACAATTTGAGTAGTTTCAATTAGTTTATAATCGAAACTACATAAGAGTGTACATTGTACGTACATCCAAGTAGTCAGGGAGATTGACTGACCAAACTTTTCCTAACTTAATCAATCTGAATTCGAAGAATTCAAATCAAATGAGAATCGATCAAAATTAATTCATCAGTTGCATCAGCTTCATCCGGTTCCGGCTGTCTCTGACTTCAGCAGAAGCAAAGCAGAAACAGCAACCAAATCAAGCTTTTTGCAAATCTGCGCAAAAAAAAATCACGCACTGACTGAGCTATCACCATTCACCACAACTTAAGAGGGAAAAAAATCAGGTTTCGATGATTTCGACTCGCGAATGTTGCTGCTTATCCGATTTCAGCCAGATTTCTCTCCTTCACATGATTGTTGCTGATATTGTTGTTGTTGTTGTTGTTGCAGTTGCCGTATTTTCTTCGCACATTTTTGCAGCATTTGCTCTTCTGGCGGCGCTGGTGGTTAGCGCTAACATTTAACACTTTGCTTCATTCGTTAGCCATCGAATTATCACATTGTACCACTCAATTTGTTGTTTGCCCTACACAACCACAGAATGTTGTTTCACCTGAAGCTTTCGGGGACCAAAAGTGTTACTTTTCACAACCTTCAGGAACCTTCTGCTGCTGCTGCTACTGTTGCCACAAAGAACACTAACCTCTACTAACAGTTGATGTAGATTCTGTTGCGAACGGATCGCTATTGACAACCGAAGCGAACCACACCGAACAGCCTGCTTTGCTCTTATCGGCGCGCACATGAGGCAATAATTATTGTACGCATCGCACAAACCGCCACTCTCTTTTGCTTGCTGCTTCACTCGCTTTATCGCCTTTCGCTTAACGCTTAACGCCGGACGGACCGCTAGATTTCACACACAGCTGCTGCGCAACCAATTCTGCTGATACGCATTTGGTATCAAAACCAAACAAGAAAACCGATTACGTTTTGCGTGCGGGGGCTACTCCTGCCTGGCGTGTGTTCGTGTCTAACTACGATCTACTATAAGAAAGTTTTTTTTTTCTACTCTAGAAGGAGGCTCCGGTCGCCGCGAACCCCGTCCGTAATAGTAGAGTACAAATGACGGGGGACGATGTAGGTACGACGCGACGCGGCCAAGGAAAATAACGCCAAAAACACACTGGGAACACAGACCACAAAACACATCCGCACGGGACAAACTGGTTCTCTAGACTGAACGCGAAGAACGAACGGACTGCCATGCCAATGCCAGCTTCATCGGGATCGGTGCTCGGTGGAACCGTCTTCGTCCGTCGTGCGATTCGTGCTCATGTATGCGGGTGCCACCCGACTTGGGTTTATTGTATGGGTGGTGGAGAACCGACCGTCCACCCAACCCAGAGGGAGATTGGGGCGACTTTACGTGCTTGAGTGTATGTGCGTGATACGAGAATGGGGAGACAACCGAACAGAGAAAACTGTACGGCTACAGATAGAGTGTGGCTCTGCAAAAGTCGTACTTACTCGCGTCCCATTCCCATCCCGCGTGTAGAAAGAAGAATGTAACAATTTTTCTATCTGCCTTCATTAGGTTGTGAGAATAAAAACGAAAAAAAAAAATCCGGCCTACTAATATTTTGTTTCATTTTATATTTGGAATGCAAAACAAAAAGCAAAGCAAAGCCTAGGAGGTGTTACATTTCGTTATCGAAACTTAACCTTCTGTTTTATACGACAGACTTCGCAGCCAGCTGTTATATAGTACAGGACAATGGCAGGGCCGATCCTATTGACTATAACAGCCTCTCCCAGCCAAGATTCGAACATACGACGACTGACTTTTATTAGGCCAGTATCTTACCTCGAGGCCAAATGGGGGAGAAACGAAAAAACTATTTAATTTTGCAATCATTTCGGGATGCACTTAGCAATAATCGAACGGCGCACAATATCTGGGGAATACGGTGGGTGCGGTAGAACTTCTCCCTTCTAAGTGTTTAGGAATTTTCCACGGACCTACGGATCAAGTGCACGTGTCTACGGATTTCCATAAACTTTACGGAATCACGAGTACGCTACATGCAATAAGAATAATCCCGTAAAGTACAAGTTTATTCTTTAAGGTGAAAGTCGTCTTAAGGTAGTCGTCATCGAATCTGATAATTTCAAAAGCAGTATTTTTGTTTGAAACAAAAATTCTGTTCATGAAAAAATATATTCACTGTGTTCAAATTGGCAAGAAGAATGCCGTATTTACATTTTTATGAACAGAATCCCACTTTTGGGCCCAAAAACTGCTTCCGAAATTGGGCTCTCCGACGAAAAGCTAATGACTGCTGCTAATTTCCCGCTAAGAGCCGATATGAAAGTTTTTAATAGAGTTCTTCTGAGCGAGAAGACAAAATGCTATATAGGAGATCCGACAAAGGCAAACTGTGGTGAGATCGTTCTAAATATTAATTGCTTACGAAGTTTCTGAGTGTATTGATAATTGTATATGCAAATCCCGGCATCGTTCAATGCACAGTACATAGTTTCTTCATGTGGCCGAAAAAAGCGCAAAACTGACGTTGGAAATTCGGACACTGCCACTAGATATATTTTATATACATATTTATATATGTGTATTTATATATTACTAGCTGACCCGACAAACTTCGTATTGCCACAAATTAACATGTGTTGTACATAAATCATGAATCTCGGATGATCTTTGTCACAATCTCGAGTTTTGCAAGCCCCCCAGTGGGCGGCGCTTCCGACGGTGGGTCACCGGCAACACTCGCGACCGTCTCGTCCTGAATGATCTAGTGTTACTATAGATAGTTTTTGTGGTCTTGTTATTGATTAATGTTTTATGGAAGAGTCTCGAATTTCTCGAGTTCGATTAGTTTTTGAGTTTCGCAAAAATTTCTGTTTTATTTGTATGAGAGTCCATCCCCCTACCACAGGGGTGAGAGGTCTCTAACTATCATAAAATAAATTCAAGACTCAAAAATCTCCTACATGCTAAATTTGGTTCCATTTGCTTGATTAGCACTCAAATTATAAGGAAATTTGTATTTCATTTGTATGGGAGCCCACCCTCTTAAAAGGGAAAGGGGTCGTAATACACCACAGAAAAAAAATTCTGCCATCTAAAACTCTCACATGCCAAATTTGGTTCCATTTGCTTGATTAGTTCTAAAGTTATGAGCAAATTTGTATTTCGTTTGAATGGGAGCCCCCCCCCCTCCTAAAAAGGTAAGAAGTCCTAATTCATAATGGGAAAAATGGTTGCCTCTAAAAACACCCACATGCCAAATATGGTTCCATTTGCTTGATTAGTTCTCGAATTATGAGGAAATTTGTATTTCATTTGTGTAGAAGCCCCCCCTCTTGAAGTGTGGAAGGATCCTAATGCACCGTAGAAAATATTTTTGTCTCCAAAAACCTCCACATGCCGAATTTGGTTCTATTTGCTTGATTAGTTCTCGAGTTATGGGGAAATTTGTATTTCATTTGTATTGGAGCCCCCCTCCCAATGTGGGAAGAGGTCCTAATTCATCACAGAAAAAATTCTTGCCTCCAAAAACACCTACACGCCAAATGTGGTTCCATTTGCTGGATTAGTTCTCGAGTTATGAGGAAATTTGCATTTCGTTTGTATAGGACCCCCCCTCCTAAAGTGGGGAGAGGTCCCAATTCATCATTGAAAAAAAAATTGTCTCCAAAAACACACATATGCCAAATTTGGTTCAATTCGCTTGATTAGTTCTCGAGTTATGAGGAAATTTGTATTTCATTTGTACAGGAGCCCCTCCTCTTAAAGTGGGGAGGGGTCCTAATTCACCATAGAAAATTTTCTTGCTCTCGAAAACCTTCACATGCCAAATTTGGTTGCATTTGCTTGATTAGTTCTCGAGTTATGAGGAAATTTGTATGGAAGCCCCCCCTCTTAAAGGGGAGAGGAGTTATAATTCCTCTTATAAAGAGGGGAGGGGTCTCAATTCACCATAGAATAAATTCTTGTCACCGAAAACACCCACATGCCAAATTTGGTTCTATTTGCTTGATTAGTTCTCGAGTTATGCAGAAATTTGTGTTTCATTTGTATGGGAGCCCCCCCTCTTAGTGGGGGGAGGGGTCTCTAACCATCACTAAAACCTTTCCTGGCCCCAAAAACCTCTACATGCAAATTTTCACGCCGATTGGTTCAGTAGTTTTTGATTCTATAAGGAACACAGGACAGACAGACAGACAGACAGAAATCCTTCTTTATAGGTATAGATAACTGATGTATAAACCGCACCCCATACATTATATTTTTTCCTAATGGAACCTCATAAGTATTGTAGTAATTTCAGTTATGAAAAATTTGTTAACTAACACAATTTTTCAAAAATCATATTTGCACTTATATAATTTTGGTAGATGGCGTGTTTAATCTATTTTCAGAGAGCGAAATGAGGCGCTATAACCTTGGCCTATTGTAGCTTGGCTTGTGGTTAATGCCATAAGTTCATCCCTGAGAGTCCGAAGTAGCAATTAAGAGCGACCAAAGGCGCTATAACCTAGGTTTTTACCAAGGGCAAGTAAGTAAATGTACTTGTCCCATCCCCGAGGGTCCGGAGTATTCATTAACCTTTACTAGCCAAATACTCCCAACGAAAATCAAAACTTAATCAACTTAATTATTAATCAGAAGCGGTTGGTACGAGACGTCCCCGTTTCTTCTACCCCTGTAGATTCAGAAATGTATCTATGTATGAATAACTTATTCACACAAGATTCATTTCAATGAATCGTCTCTGCGTCAATACTTCACAGTTGGCCTGGCCGATTTAACATTTGCAAGATATCTCGGATGTTTCGCAAATGTCAATACTGACAAGAAAATAATTTGAAATATTTCTATGATTAGAAATAATTAAAATTATTTCCAGGAATCCTTTATTGTGGCTATGATGGTATTAATAAGAAATAAGAACTAAGAAATAAGAGTTCTTCTGAGCGAGAAGAACGAACCGAATAGTAAAGATCTTGGTTTTTATAACCTAGTGGCTGAAATCCTTAGCTTATTATTAGCATTAATTGGTTTCACTTCCTTTACCGTAGAATTGAAAATTGTTGAAGATTTGAGCCTTCAGGAAACAACAAAAAGGCAATGAAACATGAGTGAATTACGAGTACGAGAAATGACACGGTGAAAAGTTGACGAAAAGACGGCGAAAGACGATGATGATAGCCAGTATAAGTAAAACAGTTTGCTTTGCTTTTCCCGGGTAAATCCTATGGAGGAAGCAAAGTAAACTGTTTCATTCATACGGCCCATGAGAAGACAACGAAAAGACGCTAAAACAGCGACAAAAAACGACAAACAGATAGTTAAAAAGCGCTTAAAAGGCGACAGAGCATGCAACTACAAACAAGTGACGTCGTAAACATGTTGAAAACATTACGGCAAGACGACAAAGCAAAGCCTGGGTGCTAATTCCGTTATCGAAATTTGACCTTCTGTTTTTATACGACAGACTTCGCAACCAGCTGTTAGAATACAGTACAGTGCGGGGTCAGTGCTACGATCCTATTGACTCTAACAGCCTCTCCCAGCCGAGATTCGAACATTCGACGACTGGCTTATTAGACCAGCGTCTTACCTCGAGGCCAACTGGGAGGTACAAGACGACAAACAAACGGTAAAAAAACGCCAAAAACGCGACAAAAATGCCAAAGCAGGCGTAAAAAAATGACGAAAAGACAATGAAAAAATGAACAGCAAAAACCACGAAAAGACAAAAAACACCCCGAAAAACGACGAAAAGATATCGAATATACGATAGAAAAACGACGAAAAAAGACTGCAATTTTGTGGTTTAGCAAGAAATAAGATGACGAAAACATGGTAAAAAGTTGACGAAAGGACTGCAACAAAAGTATGGCCGAAACGGTGACAAAAGATGATGAAAAGATGACAAAAATAAATGAATGAAAAAGGCGACTAAGAAATGCCAAAACTACATCAAAAGGGTTGACGAAAAAACACAACAACTGCCATTGGACATTAAATTGGACTTAAATTTGAACTTGAATACGAAATTAGACACGACGCTTTACTTGAAATTAGGACTGACATATTTTATCTTACGTTTTCCCTTTTTTCTGTTCCTTTTTTTTCTTTTTCAGAACCATTTTTTCGCTGTTAGTTCCTTTTTTTCTATTTTATTGTACCGTTTTCTTTGTTTTCGCTCTCACTTTACTTCTTTTCTCATCCGTTTTTAATTTTTTCTCTTGTTTTTCTTTTTTTAATCTTTTTGTAATTTTTTCCTGTTTTTGGCCTTTTTGCTGCCCTTTTTTTGTTTCCAGTTTTCGTCGTTTGCTAACTCTTTTAACCTCTTTTCTTTTTCGTCTTTGCTCTCCGTTTTTCCTTTTTTTTTCAACCCCCCAATTTCCTTTGAGCTGCGATACTGGTCAGTCGTCGGTTGTTCGAACCTTGGTTAGACAGTGCGGCTAGATAGAATCAGTAGGATTGTTGCGTCAGCCCCCTAATTGTCCTCTAATGGCCGGCTGCGAAGTCTGTTGACAAAGAAGGGTTAAGTTTCAGAAAGACGTTTAAGCCCAAGGCTTTGCTTTGCTTTGCGTGTCTAACAAGCCAGATGTCGTATTTTTATTTTATTTATTGATTTACATTTATGACCCTATAACTCATTCCTTTAACCTTTAGAGTCATTGGAGTCACAGTTGCCGTATTTTCGAATCTCGGCTGGGAGATACTACTAATTGTTCGCGAAATTGTCCTGTACTCTGCGAACCGGTAGCGAAGTCAGTCGATAAAGAAGGTTCAAGTCTTAAAGGCGTTTATACACACAAGGCTTTGCTTTTTTCTTGTTTTTAGAAGTCTTTTCAGCCACATTTTGGCTATTTCTGCCCTCCAGAAGCGTTTTAACGATCTTGAAAATTATCGTTACGCACATTTTGCCTGAACACTAGCACTATCTATGGCCGACATTCCCAAATATTAACTTAAAACAGCAGTATTCCGGAACCACACAACCGATTTCATCAATCTTAGTACCAAATAAAAGCTCTATCATAAAACTTTCTAGGAAGTTTTATTCAAAACAAATAAGCAGTTAAAAAGTTATGCTTAATAACTTGCTTTGATTAGGTAATAACTGAGATTATTAAAGGAACTAGATATGCCAGTCTTTGATTTCCCCATACATGAGTGAAAACTAGCTGATAAAATTTGTTCTAGAAACTTTATTGATATAAATTAAATAGAATGGCATTACAGGAAATTATGTATAGTTCAACTAATTACCCAAAACCTATAAACTCTAAGCTATCACTTTGGAAAGGGGCAGCAACCCAGAAGGAGAAACAACCAAATCTCCGACTCCTGGTCTGGGAGTGATGGAGCAGACACAGAAGGCCTCTTTTGTTTCCGTGTCCCAGGGCATTGCGTTTAACCTATACGCAAATCAGTTATATCTTATTAATTGCTGCAGAAAAGGCAAAACAGTCTTCAGCAAAAATAATCCTCTTTGATGTGTAAAATGTTGTCTAGAACATCACATTGAGCTGTCTGTTGAAATAAACATGTTACAAGGAGAAACGTGATTTGAGGGGTCGTTTAAAAACAAAGGTCTGTTGATGAAAATGGGCAAAAGGTAGAAGTTTGATATCTTCAGAAAAAATACTTGAAATTGGTTTATCTTTATTATTTTGAAACCAAAAAGGTGAAAAAAAATTTACTCAAAAATTTATTACTTAAATTGTTGGTAAAGTAACACCCTTCAAAAGATGCATCATTTTTTCATTCAAAAAGTTGCCCAAGACCACATTGAGCTGAGACATGCCGTTTAACCGCAAATATATTTGTCTCGAAATTTTAATTTCTGGCCCATGGTGTACTGACCGCCATTCTCATTTTTTTTATATGGACATTATTAGAGATCGTCGGGTTTCGGGTTTTCAGACCCGAAAGAAAACTGGCAAGTTCTGGATCGAAGTGCGCTTTTTATGAAAATTAAAATAAAATTCGAGTTCAGGTTCGGGTTTGAAGCCCGGGTCGGGCTCGAGTTTGGAACATTCCTATGAAACCGACCATCTCTAGACATTATCACTGTACTTTGGTTAATTGCGATATCGACTGGATGTATTTTTCTGTATTCCGCACTTCGCTCTTCTTACATTATCCCTATTGATTGAGCAAACTGCTTATAATCCGTGCACCGACGCTCGAGGTGTGTGTCATACACTATCTTCTATATATTTACTACTTTTCAACCAATGTCGCTTTCTAGCGCCCGAAAGTGCGGAGACTAGTTATAATTTGCCCTTAGACAAGTGTTTTTTTACTGAAGCTAATTACTTTCGATCACCAATCCGGTGAAACAAGTTATAATTTACCCATGAACAAGAGTTTTATTACGCACGTCAATTTCGTTACGCATCTCGAGTCAGTAGCATTCTTATAAACCTTCCAGTATAATCTAGAAGTCTACAGTTTTCAACCTACTCACTCTGTATTTGCGAAAAGGGATTAAATACACAGAAATAAATCGGTCATTATTGGATTACCTTACCATTCCAAGCCAGGACATGCTATTGAAACAACTTTTGACGTAGGACTACGTCTTACGGCAAGTTTTGAGATAGGGTGTCATTCCAAAAAATCGAAAAATGCGAGCGTCACGAAAAATGAAAGGTTTTGAGCGCTAATAGCTCAGCGGTTTCCCGATCGATTTTCAATATTCTTACACCAATCGATCGGAAAATCTTCTAAGAATTGACCCAAAAGAAGAAAAGTATGGATTCTTGATGTTGAACTATTGAAAAATTGAAAATAATGAACCTATGTTTTACCAGAATTCTCGCTTCGTGATTGGTTGGAAGATTCTTTACGATGATCTAAACCTATACCAATTTGACATCTGTGCTTGGGAAGTAAGCCAAAGCAAGTGACCAAGTTTCCTCATTTCAACAAGATTTCTTAACACCGCGGTTCAACCTAGACCATTTTGATGTCCTTGCTTGGGAAGTACGCCAGAGAGAGTAACAAAGCCCCTTCGTGCCAACAGATTTCTTACGAACGCGATTAAACCTAGTCCAATTTGATGTCTGTGTTAGTGAAGTGTGCCAGAAAAAATGCAACAGGCTCGTTGTCCCAACAGATCGCAAATTCTTTACTGCGAGACGATTAAACCTCGGCGAATTTGATATCTGTGCTGGAAAAGGTGCCACAGCTGTAGTGTTCGGTTATAATGCGACTCTGTATGTATTCATACAGCATGCTTGCCGTTTCATTAGAAGTGTAGTGAAAAGATGTGCTGTTGATAAAATAGGATTGAATTGGTAAAATCCCTTCAACGTGGGAAACCATGGGTAATAAAAACAATCTTTAATTTTAGTAAGGTAGCAGGAAAGTAATAGTTTGTGTTCTTGATTTTGTTAAATTGTTTTCAAATGCACAATCTTTTGAGAATTGAACGTATGCAATGTTACTACTTTGATAAATGTTATATACAACGCATGTAGCATGTATATATGTTGCATATAGCATGTACATGCCACTATCACAAAGAGACTTACGTAGTCCTGCGTCACCTAAATATGCGGTCGTGTCTTGTACACAACCCCTCTGATTTTTTGTTTAGACTGGGCACGCCACTAATTTTAACGCCATTGGTTTAGCTTTGCTTCTTACTATAGCATACATCTACAGTTACATCGGAAAAGTAAATAACTACTCTGGGTTATCATTTACAACATTGATTCGCATACTTCAATTGTGATAGATTGTTTTGAAGTACACTCAAGTCGCTTTTTACGCGAAGAATACGTCCCGCGTAAATCAAAACCGCGTAAATTCCGAAATTCGCGTAAAAAACCGCGTAAATTTCGAAATTCGCGTAAAAAAACCCGATTTAATCCACCTAGTGGTGAAAGGAACCTTTGTTATACGGTCTTACTTGGTATTTGAGATAGAAATCGACACGTTTTCGGAACATAATTCATCTATTGGTTAACGTTGCGTAATGCGTTGGTTTACATAAAATTTTTGAAAATTGAATAAGTTTACAAGTTTTGAACAAAATAGGAACACTTTTAAATTTTGATAGATACTTTTTTCATGTAATTGCGGAGTAAGGATAAGTAAGTTGTTATTAATTTGAGTAAGTGCAAATAAAAGTAAGTTATAAGAGGAAATCTTATTCTTTAACATATACATTGCGTAGTAAAGGTCTAGTTTATAGGTTTTTGAACTATGCATAATTTCCTGTAATGCCATTCTATTTGATTCACATCAATAGAGTTTTCTTGAATAATTTTAATCAATTTTTATTAACCTTCGGTTACTCACGCTGTTGTATTTTGTACAACATGTGTAGGTTTTTCAACGCCATGTAGTTATAAAGTTACAAATCGTTGTTTAACTAACGAATATTCTTCAATAAACTTATTCTGAGCAAAATGTCATAATTATTCAATGCATTAATAATTTAAATTGTTTGAAAAATAGATCAGCATAAACCGCCATCACAGAAACGAAACAATCAGCATGCGAGGTGTACCGCAATTGACCCCAAGTGGAATTTTCTCTCGTTTCTTCATATGGAAAAATGGTGTCTGTATGCAGCAAAACTAGCCAATGTAAAATGTTTAAAATGTATCCGTCTGCTGGTAGTCGAGTAATTCGTAGTCAAAATTAAGGTATTTTTTATAATCAAAGTTCTACAGTTCCTAAACAAGCAAACATAGAGGTATACTATATTCAGCAAAGTTGTGTATTTTTATCATTTGTACAATTTTGTAATACAAGAAAAAGTCATACAACAATTACAAAAAGAGCTAAAATATAAAAACTGAATTTACAAATTCATATACAATAAATAAGATTTTTCTATCTTAGCTGTAGAGATGGAAGGTTACTGTCTCTAGCAAAATTTCTTGTAATAATATGCTCTATAACTTTGCAGAACACATCAATGTGTTATATTGACACTGAAGAAAAATAATTTTTTTTATTTCACTTTTAGGGGGATTAGTCAAAATTTAGATTCCACCAGACGATAGAGCTTTTAATTTCAAGAAACTATTCTAAAGGTTCGATAAACCTAAAACCAAGCTTTCCCAGTCAAACCTCTAGTGCGCACGTTTTCTTTGGTTTGGGGTTATAGTGCGCGCGAGTAACTGTGTTGCAAAAGTTGGCGCGAGTGTTCGAGGGTTAATATCTTTTGACCGGTACAACCAATTCTTATGAAATTTTGCATATATATTCGTAGTGTCAAAACCTCTCGTTTGATATTAAAATAATTGAAATTAGGTAAATTATCTTGGTTAAAATCATTACAAATTAATGTTAATTTTGGTGTGGTGTATACGGTTGCTCATAACTTTCAAATTAAGCGTCCAATCAAAAAACCATTCAATAGTGATCTATTAGCATATATTATCTTTCAAATGAGACTAATAGCGCATAAATCGGTTTGGCCATCTCTAAGAAACAGGCGATAATTATTACCTTGTCAAAACAGGTTTTTTAAGCATAACTTTTAAACTACTTGTTTGTTTTCAATTAAAAATTTCTGAATAATTTAGCTTTAATAAGGGCTTTCATTTGATACTAAGATCGTTGAAATCGGTCATGTAGTTCTAGAGAAACCCGTGTCACGTATTTTTCACATTTTTGTTTATAACTTTTAAACGAAACGTCGTGTCACGAAGCAACTCAATAGTGATCTACTAGACAATAATACCTTTCAAACAAAAGTAATAGCGAACGATTCGGTTCAGCCATCTCTGAGAAACAGGCGATAGAAAAAATCATTACATACATACACACACACACACACACACACACACACAGACATTGCTCAAATCGTCGAACCCTATCGATTGGTATATGTGACTTGGCCCTCCGGGCCTCGGATCAATTTCATGTTTTTCGACCAATTTTTAAACCTTTGTTATAGTATAACAAAGGTAAAAACCGCGTAAATTCCGTTATTTGCGTAAAAAAACCAAAATTTCGCGTAAAAAAACTTTATGGATTTCAACACTCCGCGAAAAAATAGACGTTTTGAGCACATCCGCCTAAATTCCGAAAATCGCGTAAAAAACCGCGTAAATTCCGAAATTCGCGCAAAAAAAAACGCGTAAATTGCGAAAATCGCGTAAACAAACCGCGTAAATTCCGGAAATCGCGAAAATACCGAAAATCGCGTTAAAAAAATCGCGTAAATTCCGAAATTCGCGTAAAAAAAACCGCGTAAATTCCAAAATTCGCGTAAAAAACCAAAATTTCGCGTTGAAAAACTTTGTGGATTTCACCACTACGCGAAAAAATAGAAGTTTTGAGCACATCCGCGTAAATTTCCGAAATTCGCGTTAAAAAAAACCGCGTAAATTCCGAAAATCTCGTAAAAAACCGCGTAAATTCCGAAAATCGTGTAAAAAACCGCGTAAATTCCGAAAATCGCACAAAAAAAAACCGCGTAAATTCCGAAAATCGCGTTAAAAAAACCGTGTGAATTCCGAAATTCGCGTGAAAAAAACCGCGTAAATTCCGAAAATCTCGTAAAAAACCGCGTAAATTCCGAAAACCAAAATTTCGCGTAAAAAACAGCGTAAATTCCGAAATTCGCGTGAAAAAAACGCGTAAATTCCGAAAATCGCATAAAAAACCAAAATTTCGCATAAAAAAAAATTCCAAAAATCACGTAAAAAAAACTGCATAAATTCCGAAAAACGCGTAAAAAACCGCGTAAATTCCGAAAATCGTGTAAAAAATCGGGTAATTTCCGAAAATCGCGTAAAAATACCAAAATTTCTCGTAAAAAAAACTTTGTGGATTTCACCACTACGCGAAAAAATAAACGTTTTGAGCACATCCGCGTAAATTGCGAAAATCGGGTAAAAAACCGCGTAAATTCCGAAAATCCGGTAAAAAAAAACCGCGTAAATTCCGAAATTCGTGTAAAAAACCGCGTAAATTCCGAAATTCGCGTAAAAAACCGCGTAAATTCCGAAAACCGCGCAAAAAACCACGTAAATTCCGAAATTCGTGTATAAAAACGCGTAAATTCCGAAACTCGCGTAAAAAAACCGCGTAGATTCCGAAATTTGCGTAAAAAACCACGTAAATTCCGAAATTCGTGTATAAAAACGCGTAAATTCCGAAACTCGCGTAAAAAACCGCGTAGATTCCGAAATTTCCTTTAAAAAGCCGCGTAAATTCCGAAATTCGCGTAAAAAAAACCGCGTAAAAAGCGACTTCCAGTTGAACAGCGGACAGCCAGTTAAAATTTCAATTAGCTACCGTCCTGTTTACTTCCAGGACATCAAATTGGACTAGATTAAATGCTCAAACGATAAAATCGGTTGAAGATAAGGGGTGGTTTTGCACTCTGGCGTACTTCCCAAGCACAGACATCAAATTGGTATAGGTTTAAACGTCGTACGTTAAGAATCTTCGACCTGTAGGGACGGGAAGGTATTGTTATTTTTTTTGTAAAATGGTTGTGTTTTTTATCGACTGGATTCAATTGTAACTGTTAATATTCGGCAGGGCAGTCTTCGGAGAAATTTATCAAGACTGAAGTTTGATGTTTTCCCGACGTTTCGACACTTTGTTGGTGTCTTTTTCAAGGGGTAATATCATTTAGTCTTTTGTTCTGTTTTTTGGTTTGTACATATTACGGTCATGGAGGGTACCTAGCTAGCACCAACTCGTGTTATCGCACCTGCCGAATATTAACAGTTATTTTTTGTAAAAGGAAACCACACAATGGTGTTTAAGTGTCGTCCCTACCTGTGAAGCAAGGAATCACAAAGAAAATGTATGGGGGAATTTGACCTTGAAACTTTTCATTAATTTTCACTATTCAGTGACTGAAAATGAAAATTATTGAAATATGAAATTTGTACAATTTATTATGTCGGTTCCTGAAAAAACCATTCCAAACAATTTCTTAGTGTATAGAAAAGCAGCACCGAATGTATTTGACAGTTTCCAAACATCTTTTTTGGAAAGTAAATTCCATTGCTTCAACATTCTTCGATTCCTCATAAAAATGAAACATCTCCAGCTGAAAATGGTACCTCCATATTTGCAAAAAGGTGAAAGGAATCCGTTCGGTCGTTCGTTCAAGTTTAAATTCCATCACGAAATCTGGAAACGGAACAACACAAATGACTATGTACTGTAGTGAAGGGAGTTGGGAAAGTTGAGGGAAACGCGAAACGAAACCTTCTTTGAAAAACGAGTAAATAATGGTGGTAGGCGCGAATGACCTACCGGCCTGGTTGGACCGGGCCGAGGCCGGATCCTAGTGTAATTTGGCCAATGTTTCATGGATTTTAAACTCGACGGGACGTGCCTGCCGAATTCCAATTAATATGTTTTTTTTTTCGCCGCGAGTTTGTTGGCGAGATTCCCAGAAGCGTCGAAATAAAATTAGCACTAGATTTGCCTTCACTTTGCGGGGCACTTTTTCCACTAAACTAACAATGTTAAGGCCTACTGCCATTGTCTGCCAGTTTGTCGTAGTTGACTCGAATCGAAGGTAGAGACAACCAATTAAAACAAGAAAAACTACATTGTGATAAAAATTCATTATTGCGAAGTTTTTTTATGACCTCATCCTCCATCGCGTTAGCCTTGGTTTGGTCAATTCGCAAAAATAGACAGCTGATTATTGCTGGATATCACCGCCACTATCGAAACGAGAGAGGTTTTGTCTTCGTTCAAACCAACCAGTGTGCACACTGGTTTATGTTTGCATGTGTGTGTGTGACATGTACGTATGCATGAACGGTAAGTTTTTCGGCCATCCATTACGGGACAACAACGGGATTGGTACAGCATTTCACGGCGAACGCGACATTGCGCGTTCCTCGCGAAATTCTTGCGTTCATTCGCCTGCTCTGCTGTGAATAGTACGAAGTTTTCCCACATTGTCGCCACATTCTATGTGGGTAGGTAGGTTAGGTACCTATCGTGGACAGACGGACGGAGCGCAGCGGAGGCTGCGTCTGCTTTCCGCCAATAAACAGCCCATCATCATCATAATATTATTATCGTACACGAAGTGGAATAGATGATGAAGAGCAACAAAAAAGGAAAGAACGAAACGAACAAAGTGGTGTTTGTTGCTTACTGATATACCTTCTAACCTATCGGCACTGTGTACAAGCATGGTTCTATACCATACACAACACAGTTGTACAACAAAAGGTATGAGGTTCTAAAAATAGACTCTGCGCTGTGTCTGTTTGCGCACTTGTTGTCATGTTTTGGTAGAACACACTCGCGCAGCACACTGTCACAGACAAACGAAACCGTTGTTGCTGTGCTGTGTTTGTTCACTCCAGCACGGCAGCGCCGTGCTGCCGTGCGTGTATTGGATGACAACTAGTATTAGTGGGCCTACTACGATCTATCTGTACACACTGACAGATGGATAGATGGATGGATGGGCTGACGAAACAAACATCTGTGAACTGTGATACGAAACGAACGAACGAACGAAGTTCGTTGTCTTGGCCGTCTTTCGTATCGCGTAGGGCGGTGGTGGGGTGACAGTGGGCGGGTTCAGGACCTTCCACAGAGTGAGAAGCGTTCAGTACACGGGAAGGTCAGGGACGACAGGTGGAAAATGAGGGGCGCACAGCACAAACACGGGGGAAGTTTACCACCTCGAGGCGGGTTTTGATAGTAAAAATAATAACAGTTAATATGGCTTGTTTTTCTTTTCTTGTTCAAATCAGCAACGCTGACTAGATCACTGATGGATGGATGAGTTGACAGCGGGCAAAAAATGAAAACTTTTTCCCCAACAACGCGCGCTGCTTGTTTGGGTTCGCGTCCTACACGGGCGCGTTCAAGTTCAACTCGAACTTTTCCAGCACACCCAGTCAGCCAGCCTGCCTGCCTCTAATTAGAGCGCAAATTAATGAAGCAAGTTTTCACCGCTAAAATTAGAACCGTGTTCCGTTCTCGAGCAGTAGTTCCTGCTTGCTTGCGAGCTGCTTCAAAATCCCAATGAAACCCCGCACTTGCTTGCTTGCATCATACCATACGGTTCTGTTCTGTGTCCTATCATAGGAAATCCCGCCGCATCCTCCGTTCTAAAAATAGCAATCCATCTTACGAAGAAGAACCCAATCTGTGTTCTGTGTGTTTGGGTGTGCGCTCTATTTCCGTCCTTCTCGGGATGCTATATTTAGCCGCAGTGTCTCTCCCGCTGTACGTCGTGTATGTATTCAGGATCAACTCAGCCGAAAAGTTTCCAATGCACCTTCCTTCCTCCGGCAGCACACACGATATAACGCAATAATGCTAGAGCAATCATCATCGTCATCGTCGTCATCGCAGTCGCAGCATTTGTGCTGTGTGTCGGTGAAAGAATACGACCGATAACTACTACTGTGCAGGGAAGAACCGTCGCCAGCGGTGCCTCCGTGGCGCAATCGGCTAGCGCGTTCGGCTGTTAACCGAAAGGTTGGTGGTTCGAGCCCACCCGGGGGCGGGATGCTTTTTTTGTCCTCGTGCCAGCAGTTTTTTGCTATTAGTCAAAAAAATAAACCACAAAGTTTGTGATAAAAGCTTCCTGTTACTCTACTATTTATTCGTTATTCGATCAGATAGATCGAAGTTAACTGCGACTGTGCGCACGAACACCCAAATTTATGCATCAGGATCAATTTCTTTTTTTAGCTGTTCAAATATCCAAAGTGTTTTCTGGAAGAAATAGAGCAGTTCCACGTAAAATAGGTAAATGACAAAATTTGAACCTTTCTGATTTAAGTGAAACTTTACAGTTTGGTAGTAGGAAATATGCACATTCCACAGGTTTTGGTGCCATTTTGATTCAAGACTCATTTTTAAAAAGGGCGTATTTATTTTTATGTGTATTGTTTTTAAAAGATTGCATCTCGAAAACTATCGATTTTACAAAAATTATGTTTAAGCAAAAGTCTGAACATGAAAAACATATACACTGAAAAAAATATTTTACCAATTTTTCAACAATTTGAAAATAAAACATAAAATCAAAATATCAAAAATATACCATTTTTGAAAATTAAAAAAAAATTTCGAAAAAATAGAAGTAATTTGAAAGTTTTTAAAAGTTATCCTGTGTTGGAGCAACTTTCATGGACGGACTTCGTAGAACAACGACTTTCATGATTTTTTTCCAACTTGAGGTTTTTCAAGTAATATATGACCTTGTAATACAAATAACAGTTCTTTATGTCATTTACAACAAAATTGGTCAGAATAATCATTTGTCTAAATGCAGCCGTTTTCGAGGTAATCCGAGCAAAAGTAGGTAATATTTTAATTTTTTATGTTAAACACGTCTTTTTCATATGAACATACAGCTGCTCAACTGTTTCTATAAAATTTCTGATAACTAGGGTTTATTTCTAATTCCCGTCGTAGTAAAGAAAGCCACTCTAATTTTCATCATTTCTTATGTGGATTTAATGAATAATCCAAAAGCTCTGCTGCTGATTTGACTTAAACACACTTAACTTCCGATCCGTGCCATTTGAATTCACTAAAAAGCGATTAATAAAGCAGTTAATTGAAATTACGCAACTGACTTTATATCTTAAATTCGTCGTACCGTTTTAAAATCCGTCCATCTACTGTTTTCGTCGTCCGAACTAAAAATCACAATACTTTGATTAATCTCGTATGAGAGGCAACAAACTAAAATATTAGGGAATAACTAATTTTGCATTGTGTGTCATAAAAATCGCTGATATTTTTAATAATTTGTGTTGGAGTTTTTTTTCTTCCTCTTCCTTACCACTGTGGCCATTATTTTGAACTATTGTGGTATCCCCCATTGTTTCTTTTGCTGTACGCTTCAGGCTTACCTGTATTGGATAGGACGGGAATAGGCAATTACGACGAAGCAGCAAAATACCCTACATTTAATTTCCTATAACTTATCCGAATACACACCTTATTAATTCAATCTTTTGCTTTTGAGCTGTGAGTATTTAAAAAACTGTATTCGAAAAAATGGACACACTGATTAGTTAATACCTTTTTGCTGCGTGACTAAACATAACAGAAATTTTGACTAAAAATAATTGAACGTATATTGTTTATATCGGTAGAGTTTTACCAAAATAGATTAAGAGATTATAGTGATATCTTTGAAACAAGAGAAAGTACGCAAAAAACTTTGGGTACTTTCTTAGAAAAACCAAATGCTTCTCATCGACGGAGCAGTAAACAGCTCAGAATCGAACACTCAACCGTATATCCCAAGTAATTTGACGTTCAAGAAGCATCACACTACCAAACGGAATGATGACAGCGGTAGGAAATGCGGCACCACAGACCCGACGAATGCCAGCATGGTAGTTGCGCATTCAAGCACAACCCAATATTTCGATTCAGGATGTGGCCAAAACAGGCTAAATTTTCGATTTGGACAAAAAACAATGACACGTTGTGGACTGCACATGTACAAAGTTCGGATGACACCGTACTGGAGTGACAAACAGAACACAGTGGCCAAAACCCGCGGAAGGAAGCTGTTCACAAAATTGTTCTGTATTGTGATGAATGATGAAACCTACCAGACCAATACCGGAACAGGAATATTATGCTGCCACCTCTAAATTTTCAGTTTCTGGGAATGTACAAAAGAAGAATACGTTGTTGAAAATTCGTTGTCTCGAAAACGATCTGTGGATGACGTAAAATGAGTCAACCATTCATCACATTTTTACCTTCCTTGATATAGCTATACGGTAGGTGGCAGCTACCATCCTGGCATACTTTGCATTTGTGGTGCCCGTTTCCTGCCGCTACCATCCTTCTGCTTGGTAATCTGATGCTTCTTGAACGTCTGATTACTTGGAATACGGTCGAATGTTTCATTTCGAGTTGTTTACCGCTTTATCGATGAGAAGCATTTGGATTTTCGAAGAAGGTGCCCAATTTTTTGTACGCTTTGTCTTGTTCCAAAGATATCACTGTAATCTCTTAATCCATTTTGGTAAAACTCTACCGATATAAACAACATACTTTCAACTATTTTTAGTTAAAATTTCTGTTATGTTTAGTCACGCGGCAGAAAGTTTCAACTAATCAGTGTGTCCAGTTTTTTCGAATACAGTTTTCAAAATACCCACAACTCAAAAGAGACAGGTTGAATCAATAAGGTGAATTCGGATAAATTGTAGGCAATTGAATGTAGTTATTAGAAATTTTATAGAAACAGTGGAACAACTGGAGTAACATATGAAAAAGACGTGTTTAACATAGAAAATTTAAATAAATCAAACTTTTTCTCTAAATATCTCGAAAACGGCTGCATTTAGAAAAATAATTATTATGACCAATTTTGTTGTAAATGACATAAAGAATTGTTATTTGTATTACAAACTCATATATTACGTGAAAAATCCCAAGCTGAAAAAAAATCACGAAAGTTGTTGTTCTACGAAATTCGTCCATGAAAGTTGCTCCATCTCAGGATAACTTTTAAAAGCTTGCAAATCACTTCTATTTTTTCCAAAAAAAAAAAATTCAAAAATGGTATATTTCAGATATCTTGAATTTCAAATTTTTGAAAAATTGGTAAAATATTTTTTTCAGTGTATATTTTTTTATGTTCAGAAATCAATTTTCTACAACTTTTGCTTTGACATAATTTTTGTAAAATCGATAGTTTTCGAAATACAGGGATAGCTCGATATAAGACAATTTATAATTTCGAAAAGTTGTCTTGTATCGAAATTGTTTTATATCGAAACATGATTTTTTCAAGCATTTTTGCATTAGCACTCGCCAATTCTACTCTGTGTTGTGTGTTGACGACTTGACGTTTTACGAACTATTTATTATTGTATGAGCTATTAGATTTTAACAATGTTTAACATTATTTAGAAATAATAAACATCTTTATAGCGCCACTTTTGGATTGGAAAATTGGCTCAGATGTCGTTACCAACTATCGAAGGAATTTGTCTTATATCGAGGGAAAAAATGTCTTATATCGAATTGTCTTATATCGAGGTTGTTTTATAACGAGGTTGTCATGAAAATAAATATACCTTTTTTAAAAATGAGTTTTGAATCAAAATGACGCCAAAACCTGTGGAAGGTGCATATTTCTTTCTATCAAACGCGTTTGTAAAGTTTCAGCTGAGCAGAGCGAACGATCCGATCCGACAGTTTCTTTCGTTATTGTTGCATTTTAAAGCCGTGATAAGATAACCACATTAGGTGTTAACTAAAATTAACAAAAACTACAGAAAAAGTCACTGGAATTTTTTATATTGGTTACTAAACGTTTGCAAAGAAATCTTTTCTACATAAAGCTCATGCGAAGACGCCTGGCTTCAACGTTAAGACACAGAGAACAGACATTTCATTCAAATTGTGTGTAAAATGTTGAACAACCCATGTTGCCGATATTGCCCAACTAAAAAGAAACTGGATGTCAAAAATGTTTGTCAAATTAGAACTGACAATCAGTCGTCAATTCTTTCAAGGGACATGCAAAAGTGTATCAACTTGTAATTCGCGTTAATTTTCAATAATAAATTTTTGAAAAATGTCCGCATATTACCCGTTTCGCTTCACGAAACTTCGATTAGTTCAAGGAATTCAAGTCGCGTAGCTTCCGATACATTGTTCTCAACGTATTGAATGATTAAATTCGGCTAAGTCTATGGTTATGCAAATGCACTTTAATACATCAGCTTACTTAGGTCTTTTTGAAAAAGTAACTTTTTTATACGGTAGCCTTCGCAGCGAGAGTACAGGACTATTGCAGTGCTTCTTAGTGCATTCCTTATTCCACCTGACGCAACATACTTGATATTCAACTCAATAATATATATGTAAATTGATGTGCATTTTACACCTGTTTTCACAACAAACACCTCATTTTATTCTTTAAACAAACAAAAATCAGAGATTAACTTAAGATCGATTTAACGTTTTACATGAGTTAACGTTCTCCATGAAATTTTGCCCTTCTATCAATTGGCCCGACTAACGAATCACTTTCACTAGTTAGGCCGAGGCGGTGGCCCAACCAGCGAAATACTACGGTATTCAGTGAATAACAACGATTTTTGCTTCTTCAGACTAAGTTTATCGAAAGGTCAAACACGTAGTTCCCGATGCCGTAAAAACAATAAAAGTTTTTCACCACTGCACAGTGGTCGAAACAGCGAAATACGTGATCGTTTGATATAGCGCCGAAACGTGAAGTTTTTCGCATATAATGTCTTTAGGAACATTTCTTGGTATAATAAGCCCCTTCTTGTGAGAGAAACCTTTGGGTGATTAATTCCCTTAAAAGTGAGATACGAAATTTATTTTCTCGTATATTCGAGATACAGGTTTAGTACTTTCAGCAAAGTTGTAGTAAATATCAATACAAACAACTTTGTCAAAGACACCATACTTGTATCTTTTCATGGAAATTGTCTATGAAGCGTTATTCGTGGACAAACCCTTCAAAACAGTTTTTAAACCTATTGACAGTGCAAAATGAGACCCTTATAGTTAAATGCACTGGTGCGCAGTGCCAGGGATGGTTATAATTGGGGACAGCGCTATCATGTGGAACAAGGTGGGTAAAGTAGAGAAAGCATTGAAAGAAGGGTAAAACCCAATTACACACAAGCACGCATGAAATTCAATAAGCATATCGCTCACTCAATAGCGATTATAGCAAATAAATGCAGTGCAGGTCATACAGCAAACACTCCAGCGATATCACAATAGATCTAACTATACTGGTCGCAGTGATGAGTCCATACAAAAAAAAGGGCCTTATTATACCAAGAAATGTTCCTAAAGAAACTATATGCGAAAAACTTCACGTTTTGGCGCAATATCATACGATCACGTATTTCGCTGTTTGGACCACTGTGCACTGAACAATAGTCCAAAAGGGCGAAAAGTGAAATTTTTTCCTAGTGTCTCTTGTTTTCACTTTATCATTTATGGTCTTCAGCACTTTTGTTCGTATGAATATCCCGCTTAATCTAAAATTGTCAAAGGTTCCAAATTGAAATTGTCCAGCGATGGTCTGTACGGAAACTCAGTTTTTCTTCATGTCTTCCTCAGATATGACCTCCTTGGGATGCTTCCGTAGTACCAGCTTTATAATAGCCCAGTATTTTTCAATGGGCCTTAGTTCCGGTGCGTAGGGGCGGTTCTTTTTCTGGCATTTTTTTTGTCACTTGTTAGGCGAAGAATTTCTTGGCAAACTTTTACATTTAGGTATTGGTTTCGGAGGTTCCCTGGAATATCAAACTTATCCTTGATACTGGTTCCCCGAAATCAAGTTAAAGTGCGGTGCGGTTATACCTGTGCGCCGTCTATTTCCCACCGGATCGAGTAAAAGACGCTCCTCTCCTCAAGGCTCATATGGCGTCGGTCTCCGTGGTTTCTTCGTCAAATTCCGCCTCTGCGGATCTGCTAAAAATGGATGATTTCGACCTTTCCGGGATTAATTGGTGTGAACGCGGCAACGGCTATCTGTTCGTCGATTTCAGTTCTTTAACTCTTGCCCCGATAACCACCGAGTTGAATAAAAGGCTGCCTTGAGGAGGTACTCAAGGTATAAAACCCAATCACTGCGAAGCCACGATTCGAATCTCAATAAGCGCTACAAAAAGTTTAGCCGACACTGCTTCCGTAAATACTTAAACAACGTTGAGCGTAGACTGAAGCATAATTCTAAATCGTTCTGGAAATATGCTAGTGTTCAACGGAAATGGTCTTCTATCACTTATCCCTTTAAGCACGGTGGGTTAACGAAACCAATCTATTCTACACATTGCAAAAAATATTTGCTAAACTTAGCAACCTACACAATTGTGTAGGTTCGGCCTTATCTTATACCATTGCACTATGGGAAAAAACGAGCCGAAAGAACGGACGCAATTCAGATGTGGACTGCAGGCTGATAAAATATAGGTGATCTTATGTAAAATTTTCCGGAGAATCGCATGGTGCCCACCGCTTTCCTGTTTGTCATCGGGAAATGCCCCATTTTGCACATTTTCACCTATTTTTAACATTTTGTACACTTTTTGGACTATACCAAGCCAGGCTTTGAGAAAACAAAACGGAAAAAACCTAATTATTTTGTGTAAAGAAGTCCACAGAATTGAGTAGGGTTGACCCCGTTTAGTTTAGAGCGAGATCATCGCTTCGAGGCTCATAGACTTTAGCTTCTGAAACAGCGGAACGGTCGTTACGTAGCTTTGGAAATACACGCAACTTTTTACAAGTTAAGTTTATTAACCTTAATTAGTTTTTACTAACCTTAATACAATAGATATTATTTTACAGTTTTACGTTCCTGTAGTACTCTAAACGGAAGTTCCGTAGTGTGTAGTCTGGGAAATTCTTCAGCGGAAATTCTTCAGCGTCGATGGAGGACTGCGCCAATCTCAGCGATTTTCTTAGTAACCTGACAATACTATAATCAAGCAGGCAGCTTTGAAGTGCCTTATATGCATTATCGAAACTTTTCGAGCTCGTTGTGACCAGGGCTTCGACCGATCCTTTTTTTCTACCGCAGTCACACCAACGCGCATTCAAGTTCACACCGTCCGTTTAGAGTTGGAATACGAATGCTATGCATAACACAACTGGCATTTTGCTCAGTCAAACGCCGACTGCACGCTGCAGAACGAACGGCTTCTAAAACTTTTTGACATTTTCGTTTCGATCAAGTTGCCTTTACCGTTTGGAGCAGCGAATGACTGCAAAACAGTCAAATGACTGGCAATCACCACGCTACGAAAAGCAACCGCACAATCGTATGATTCAATACTACAAAAAAACAACCACTACATGTGCATGGAAGAAGTCGGTCGGATTCCGTCCAATACAAACGAATATTTTGCTTGCGTCGGACCGACGTCTGGGTGACAAACTTTTACTGTGAGCAGCCGATTTGGAGACAAAAAGAGAAACGAAAAAATACGTCACCGTATGCTTCCAGTCAGTTTGCAGTTTATATTCTCAAAGCGCAAAGCAAAACGGGAGATCGACTGTTTGCTTATGCTGAGATGCCGCATGAATTGTACGACGGCAGCAGCGCAAGCGGCAGTTTGACTGGATTAAAAAAACGGTCAAGTGATCGTTCAAAAATCGGAGTTTGAATGCGGAAAGTTCGCATTCACGGCAGTCACATTCAACTTGCGATCCCTTTTTAAGCCCTGGTTGTGACCGTCAGAATTTCCTCGTTTGTCCAGCAATACATCGCCGACGAGCAACGCCTACGCCCAAGCGCTCAACGTGTACTAAGACTCACTACTTACGTAACCGATTGCTTTGAACACCGTTCTCAGACGGACGTTATCGACATGAACCTCTCCGTTGCTTTTGACAACGCAAAACTGGACAAACTGGGCATTGGAGGACCGCTGCTCCAGTGGTTCAAATCGTATCTTTCGAATCGTCCTATTAATGTGTATATTGATGGGTTCATCTTACAGTTTTTACGGAGTCCCACAAGGTAACCATCTCGGACCGTTGCTTTTCCATATTTACTTTCACGGCGTCAACGTAGCACTCAGCAGTCTTCGGCTTGTGTTCGCCGATGATTTGATACTGTTCTCGAAAGTCAACGACTCATCAGACACTCTTGCACTTCAGGAGCAACTGTTAATATTCACCGAAACGGTGTCAACCGAATCGAAACGGTGCAACGGAGGTTCATTCGATTTGCCCTCCGCAGCTTACCGTGGAACGATCCACTCCGGTTACCAAGTTACGAACAGCGCTGCAAATTAATCAACTTAGAAACTCTGCCAACACGTCGGAACGTAACTAGCACGTAGCTATCTTCCTTTCAGACGCTCGAACCGCATCACTCGATCCAATACAGCTCTGAGCAGTTGGGTCAATTTGTCCGAAAAACCACGTACGTGCATTAACAGCACGGCTGGCATCGTTCAACTGTATCGTATGCTGCTTTAAAGTCAATAAAGATGTGATACGTCGGCGCGGTATTCTCTCGACGTACTGCAAGATCTGTCGAATGGCAAAAATTTGGTTCGTTCCTAAACAAATGTGACCAATTTTTATAACAAATTTCGTAAAAAAAACTAGCAGTTATTTTCAGTAGTTAATGCCACAATGGCTCCAACTAACCCGTATCTTACATGCAACGAGAGCTTCTCGGAGCACCATTTGTGCAGAATTAATCTGCTTACCGATCCAGTAAGAATTTTTCGTCCGACGTGTTGCAACAACGCAACGCAAGCAATAGTTTCGCTTGCGTCGGACGATGCCTGTCCAACGTGTTGATGTACTTAACACTTGACTTTAGTCATCTGTTTCTCGGAGAGGGCCAACCCGGTTCATACACAATTACTGTCGTTTGAAAGGTGTTATTATACCTAGCAGATCACTATCGAATTGCTTTGCAGTCCAAAGTTTTGTTTAAAAGTTATAAGTAAAAATGTGAATACAACTTGACACGGTTTTCTCCGACACCATACAACCAATTTTTTCGATGTTTTCGTAAAGCTTGATTGTTTTTTGAATAAAAGAAAGAACCGATATACAAACATAGCTTGTACATTGAGTTCAGACTCAATAGTAAGCATATTAGTATACCCATGAGTGGTCATAAGGAGTTCAATAAGATATTTAATTATATACCTTTACAGATGCCGATTTAATATACTCTATGTTGATCATTCATTTGGCTTACCTGTAATGAAACAAAAACAGAGCAATAGTTATTATTCAAATTACCACTAAAGTTCAGAACAACTTCAAAAGTAAACAAATCTGTGTTTATTGATTCGAAAAATAAGTTTCGCGATGATTGCAGCGCAACAACGTATCTCCTTCTGTGGACCAAAACAACTTGTTTTTGTTTAGATCCATTCCAAATCAACAACAAACCTGTTTGTTCCCAAAAACATGTTTATGCCGAAATAAATTCGCAATAAAAAAAGCAAAACCAAAAAATATGCTCACGACGTCATAACGTGTTTGCGAAAAAAAAACGAGCGCAGCGGCTGCTGCGATAAGCCTGGTGATTCTGCGCCATCATCACTAGCCTACTAAGCTGATGGGGCGTGATCAAAATGACATTTTAAAAATCAGCTATAAACAACTCACCGTACCGTGGCTGCCCCGCCAGGTGGCGTATTCTTAGAAGTTACAGCATTGATTGACAGCGACAGCAACGTATAGCAACCAAGCAACAATGACGGCTCGGTTATGACGTCCATTTCCTATACGGAGAACGTCGTAATAACCGGATAATCGGCCGGTGTACCATTTATGTCACTCGGCGACAAGATGAAACCATAGCAGAAAATGATGTCATTCACCATCGGTTGTATGTACCAAACGACTGATACAATAGATCGTTATGCCACTTGCAGCAATTTTCCTGTTGCTATTATGCAGCAAACTCTATAGAAATAGACCACCGACCGGAGCGCTCCAACTGCAACAACTCTTCCAGAGTTTTTCCTTTGTCATTGCGAGTTTGCCATAGCAACTGAACGAGAATGTATACATAATAATTGATACTGTTTCACCACCTTCTCCGTCTCAGCACAGGGTTTCTCGGTCGGTATGTCACATAATATTTTTACCGATTGCTTAGATGAGATGAGCGCCAATAATGGGTTGAGTTTGCGTTTGTTACGTGATAGTGATGATGGTGCCGGTTTCTGGTAGTATTTTTACCTTTTACTCCCCCGCCCGGCTGATGGCATCGCGGCCGGCAGGCAACGTTAGTGTGTTACGTCGAAAAATTTATAGAAAACTGTGCGAACTGAAAGTCTGGAGCTACGCAATCCTAAGTTTGAACATGCTGAGGTGTTTGCAATATTGTTTTTTTTTTCGAAATAAACGCGATGAAAATGTTCGGGCAATTTTCACGATACCCACACGTTTCAAGCTTTAAAGGCTACCGAATCCGAAGGGAGTTCACATTTGCGTGATGTGAGCACCAGATCCGGACCTGCCGGTATACTGCCAGTGACCACGAAAATGTCAAGGGTAGGCTGCGGAACAGGCAGCAGCATTTGTTATTCATTGTTTTCATTGATACCGAACCGTGTACCGACCGACCGACCGACCGAACCGTGGATGGAGGAGGAGGCAAAGTTGATTGTTTTTCTTTTTTCTTTCTTTCTCTCACTCTCTCTAATTTTAGACATCAAAGTGACCTTATCAGTATGTGGTCCTTGGGCGCACGTTGTGGGTGAATTATGCTCATGTGTGCCTACAAACTTTGTCCGAAGGATCGGATCGTTTCGTCCACGTGCTAGCCTCTGTTGAATTATCCCACACTTAGGTATTCGTATTAGAATAAAATTTTGTGAACGATTCTCTTGTAAAAGCAACTAATCAAAACAAATCGAATAATAACCCGTCTTAGATCGGTTTGGCTATAGTTTTTAAATTGCGGAGAGGTACGGCCAAACGACTATTTTTGATGACAGAAAAGTTACAGAAAAATTATAGCAAAATGAAAAGAAATGAAAAATAACTAAAAATGAAAGAAAATAACAAAAACAAACACAAAAAATGTAAAATGACAGAAAAATGATAAAAATCGGACAAAAAAGTTGCAGAACTAAAAAAAACATGATAGAAAAATTACAAAAAAAGTCGAAAAGTAACTAAAATATGATCAAAAGGTGAACTAAATATATAACGAAGCCGGAAAAGTTACAAAAAATTACGCAAAAAATGCTAGAAAACTAAACGCAAAATGACAGAAAAATTAAGAAAAAATGTCATACAAAAAGGATCGAAAAATGACAGAACAATTTACTAGAAAAAAGCAGCAAGGTACAAAAAACACCTAAAAATTTGGAAGTTCGAAAACAGACACTGAGGAAGCCTGCAAGTCGTAGGCGGAATACGTACCTGTCAAGAATAAATATACATAGTAGAATTGAATTGAATAAGTTTTCTTTTTATTTAATTCCAGGTTTCGTATTGTACTAAGACGCTCCAAAAACTTCAGACTTAAAAATTGCAGAACCTTACGGGTAAAATGGCCGTTTTTCTACCGAGAAATGAGTAAAAGATGTACTCTAGAATGGTATGGATGTATTGGCAAAAAATTACAGGACAAAATCGACAAAAATGGCAGGAAAATGATAGAAAAATGATCAAAGACTTACTAAAACGACGAAAATTGCCAAAATAAAAAGAGAGGAAAACGGCAAACAAATGGAAAATAAAAAAAAAGAAAAAAAAAATACAGAAAAATGTCAAAAAAGCGGCAAAACTACTAAAAATGATGGAAATGTGATAGAAAAATGATGAAAAAGAATGATCGAAAAAAAAGGATAGAAAAATGTCAAAATATAATCGAAAACTCCCAAAGAATTTTCGAAAAACGAAAAGAAAAAGGCTAAAAACGACAGAAAAATGGTGGTAAAATGACAAAAATATGAGCAAAAAATAACCAGAAAACGGCCAAACAATTGTCACAATAACAGAAAAATACAAAGCAAAAAGTTGCAGAACTGAAATGAATAGGGTAACAGCACCAGTTTTCACACGGGGCACAAGTTTTCGCCACCCTGGGGGTTCAAAAGTAGGGTATGAAATGGGAAATGCAAATGAGGAAGCGTCCAACATAGTTCCAGCCATCCCAAGCCCCTACCTAGCGCCTCCACGTGGCCATACCCGGTAATGCCCTATTGAGTAGCCAAGCTAGGAGGTGCGATACTGGGTGGTTCCCGGCTGCCTGATCTCAAAACTGCGGGTTTGGATGACGGCAAATGATGCAACTCTATTCCATTCGAAGGAAAAAAAACCCTTCAAAGGAGCCAAGTTCCACTGGGTTCTCACTCCGTTGTTAATTGTAATTTAAATCTCCGCGTTTTTCTTTTAAGTTTTTGTTTTGTACTTGTCCACTGCCAGGGGGCACTTTCTGAGCTCTTTGGTGTGGGGGTCAGTGGAGGGTTAAAAAAAGGATTGCTGGTGAGATTGTTCTATTTTTATCCAATTTTCATATAATGTAGATTCGTATAACAATATAACACATATTTTATTACATTGCCATATACCATCATTATCGTAAAGGGGAAGGATCATCAGGGTATCGAATTAATCGAAGACTGGAAGAGGGATGTGGTAACAAGCGCCCTTCTAGCACACAAATCATCACGCAAGATAAGTTTGCGCGGCGAAATTATGTATCTAGAAACCGGAAGTCTATGCTGGAAGGAGTGTCTTATATTCCCGTGGAATCGTGTAAGCGATATTGCTTATTGATCCAACCCCCTTTTGGTCCTTCACGAACAGCATGGACATGAAAGTTGCTAGGTAGATAAATTCGATTCAGCAGTAATTCTACTTGCATACAATGGGAAACCCTTGAGGTGATGGTGGCTACCCCCATACATACATACATACATACATTTTATGTTATGGCATTCCAAAAGCCATAATTAGCATAACATTTTCAATAATTTAAACATAGTTATTTACCGAACCGATATAATTTAATATGACTTCAAACCCTTAAAGGTTATATAACTCAAATTGGCATTATTTTTAGTAGATGTTGTCATATTGAAATGATTTAAATATGATTCACTTTTCGTCATTGGCGAATTGAAATTGGGCCCGTTCCTAACCACATTGCGGGAACCAGTGATGCGGTTGTTTCTCAACAGAAATCCATTTTGTTTTCATTATTCAACTGAAACTTAATTCTATTTTTCGGAAAAAATGTTAATATTATTGAATTTTCAGACTAGCACAAGATGCTTCTGGGGGTGGCGAAAACTGGAGCACGGAAATGGCGAAAACTGGGTCTTGGAGGTTGAAAACTGGTGCCTCTACATGGAACTAGACGGCGAAAAATCTAGGTTTTCTTGTTTGCTGTCTGAAAAAGTGGCGATTTCTGATGTCATTACCCTATGATAAAAAACACGCAAAAAAAGAAAAATATTTAAAAAATTATCACAAGAGGATCTAAACATGCTTAATTGCGTATAAAACTTTGCGCTGGGCCCTTTTGTGATGTCAACAAAGTGTCAGGGAGACCTCTAACGTCAGTTTTATCTGACGAGACAGGCAATGTCGCCCACTAAAACACAGGTAGAGCCCCAAGCATAGCCGTCACGCCTATGCCCGCAGGCGGAGACGTTTCGGTCCTGCGCGGACTCCACGAACTGACCCTAAGATCTCTCTACCAAAGGCCGGAATGTCATATTTTAAATATAATGATGATGATGATGGTGACAATGATGATGATAATGATGATAATGATCATGATAAGAAGAAAAATGGTAGATCGAATTTGTAAATATGCTTTGGTCTTTTTGTACTACTTGAGTTGTAAAATGTAGTATAGTATAGAAGTGGAGAATTCGTCACTCCCGCCTAGCACTAAGCAGAAGCAGAAGGTTTTCAGGCACTAACACTGATCAGGGGAAATTTGATCTTTCATTCCTCAGCCTTTATGCACTGTTCCAAGATGCAAAGTATATTGAACAAGCTGGACGTTCGCGGTAGTCGACAGAAGCTTTAAAATATAGAGACGCACTCGCCTTTCAACCCCCGAGACCAAAGAGTTAGTGCAATAAAGCTGTGGGCTTAAACGTCTCTCTAAGACTCGACCCCTTCCCATCGACAGACCCCGCGGCCGCCCATCAGATCACAGGATAGCCACGGGGCCAGTGCAAAAATCCTACCGACTCTATCTAGCAGCACCGCTCAATCTAGACTCGAACTCACAACATGAATTGACCTATTGAATTTTCCCATCTGCTACCTAAGCATTTCTATTATTACACGTAATCATTGTAGAGTGGTCCTTCGGCATTCAACCGGATCTAGTATCCCGTTTACATCCCCTTACTAATCCTAAACCCCCGACCGACCCAATCAATCAGACATTTTTCGGAAATATTTGTGATAGCTGTGATAAATAGGGATGAATCCCAGAAACATTCATCTATTAATTATCAGAGATCCCCATACTGGCCTTATTTTTAAGCGGAATAAAAGCACTTTCTGAACAACGCAGCAATTACCTTTGGTAAATTTTTACCACGAGTTCCACTTAAAATCACAAAAGTATTTTGATATATACCCACATTCAGAAGGAAACGTGACCGCTGTTTAGCCCTACACCACGAGAAGGTTCAGTTTTATCGTAGGGATACTTAAAATATAATAGAAAACTGAGCGCAAAATGACGGAAAAATTTAAAAAAAAAAACAATGTCAAAAAGAATAAAAAATGACAGAACAATTACTAGAAAAAAGCTGACAAAATGACAAAAACATACAAAAATTACAGAAAAAAGACAGCAAAATGTCAAAATTATGAAAAAAAAAGATACAGAAAAATGAGACCAAAAAACTGCCCAAAAATAAACAAAAGATGTACTCTGGAATGGTATGGATGGGTTGGCAAAACTTACAGGACAAAATCTGAATATATGGCAGGTTGTATCATTTTCCTGATCAAAGAATTACTAAAAGGGCGAAAAATGGCAAAAGAAAAAGAGACGAAAACGACATGACATAACGGCAAAAAAATCGGAAAAAAGAGAGCACAATTACTGAAAAGTGACGGTAGCATGACAGAAAAAAGACACAAAAATTGCAGCAAAATGTCTAAAAATGATTACTAAAAATGATCGAAATATGATGGAGAAATGATAGCAGAATGATTAAAAAAGAAGGATAGAAAAATGACGGAAAAATGACGAAAAACAATCGAAAACCCGCAAAGCATTTTCGAAAAAGGATAGAAAAATGAATGATACAATATTCACGAAAGAAAAATTATAGAAAAAACACAAAACAAGACAAAAAACGAAAGAAAATACCAGACAAATTACTGGAAAACAATAACAAACACAAAAGGTGCAAAATGCTACAAATATGACAAAAAATTGCAGGATTGAAAAAATTATGATAGAAAAATTACAACAAAAAAAGCGATAAATAATTAAAAAATTATCAAAAAAGGATCCAAACATGCAAGGAGGAGGAAAAAATTATAAAAGAGTTACCGAAAAATTAATAGAAAATTAAACGCAAAATGACGGAAAAATAAAGATCAAAATCAAATAAAAAAGATCGAAAAATGACAGAAAAATTACTAGAAAAAGTTGCCGCTATATATCTGCTGCTGGGAAAGCTGATAAAATGACTAAAAACCACAAATAAAAAGGTAGAATAAATACCGAAATCTTGAGAAAAGAGTAAAAGGTTACAGAAAAATGATAGGAAATGGCAAAAATCCTACCAAAAAATGGACAAAAGATGTACGCTTGAGTGGTATGGATGTATTGGCAGAAGATTACAGAACAAAATCGGGGCTCATGGCAGCAAAATAATAGCAAAATGATCGAAAAATAAAAGATAAAAAATGCGGGATACAGACAGCACAATCTGAAAACTGACACAAAAATTGAAAAAAAAACAAAAATTGCAGGAAAATGTCAGAACAAGAGAGAAAAATTACCGAAAAATGATCGTGTAATGACCCAAAATTAATTGAAATATGATGGAAAAAGAAAAGCCGAATGATCGAGAAAAAACTAGAAAAATGACGGAAAAATGTCAAAAAATAATAGAAAACTCCCAAAGAATTTTCAAAAAAGGATATAAAAAGGTTGAAAATCGACAGAAAAATGGCAACGATGACAAAAAAGCACAGAAAAATAACAGAAAACGGTTAAACAAAAATAAACAAAATGGCAAAAACTGAAGGAAAATAATAGAAAAATGACAAAAAATGCATAATGATAGGAAAATGACCGAAATATGACAAAAAATGCAGAACTGAAAAAAAATTATGGAAAAATTCAAAAAAAAGACGAAAAATTAAAAAATGATCAAAAGGTGTTTCAAACATACAAGGAAGACGGAAATATTACAAAGAAATATGATGGAATAATGTCAAAAAAACAGATAAAAAATGATAAAAATATATTTAAAAAAGCAGCAAGTTGGTCAGAAAAATGGCAAGAAACTGACAAAATGGCAAAAAAAACACAATAAAAAAAACAATAAACGAAAAGACAAAAAAATCTTAAAAAAAAGTAAAAACACTGACGAACTGACATGACACATAGAAGAAATTCCTTTAAAAACCATCGACTTACACATTTTGCTTGCACACTAGCACCCTCTGTTATGCATGTTGCGAAGTAGCTTGCATTTGCAGGGTTTTATGCCGCGGGGTTTTTACATTTGTATGGTTTTATACTGAAAGTTCGAAGCAGCACTCGCACGCCGCGGTGTGGCCATGTTGTGAAACATGCTTTTTTAAAAAATACTTCTATTTTCGTTTTCACAAAGTGCTACCCAGTCCCAGTATAGTAAACAACGACGCAGTCCTACGTCAAAAAATCATGAAAGTCGTTGTCCTACGAAGTCCGTCCATGAATGTTTCTCCATCACAGAATTACTTTTAAAAGGTTGCAAATTAATTCTATTTTTTCCGAAAAAAAAAAATTAAAAATTTTCAAAAATGGCACATATATTTTTTATATCTTGATTTTAAGTTTTATTTTCAAATTTTTTTAAAAATTGGTAAAATATATTTTTTATGTTCAGATATCAATTTTCTACAACTTTTGCTTAGACAGTATTTTCGTAAAATCGATAGTCTTCGAGATATTTCAAACAAAATAGACATGAAAATCAATACGCCCTTTTTAAAAATGAGTCTTGAATCAAAATGGTGCCAAAATCTGTGGAAGGTACATATTTTGCCCAGCCCTATCAAACACGCTGGTAAAGTTCCATCAAAATCAGAAAGGTTCATATTTTGTCATTGACCTAATTCATTTGGAACTGCTAATAGACAGAATAATTTTTAGACTGGAAAAGCAGTTTTTGATGTAAGACTACGTCTTACAGCAAGGTTTGGGATAGGGTGTCATTCCAAAAAATCGAAAAATGCGAGCGTCACGAAAAATGAATGATTTTGAGCACTAAGCTTGGCGGTTTCCAGATCGATTCTAAATATTCCTACGCCAATCGATCGGAAAATCTTCTACGCATCCACACCAATAATGAAACCTATTGATTTCAAAGTACGTTCTATTGAAAAATTGAAAATAATGCAGCATTATCCAACTGGAAATCCTCACTTCGTGATTGGTTAGAAGATTCTTTACGAACCTATACCAATTTGATATCTGTGCTTGGAAAGTAAGCCAAAACAAGTGACAAAGTTTCCTCATCTCAACAAGATTTCTTAACACCACGATTAAACCTAGACCATGTTGATGTCCTTGCTTGGGAAGTACGCCAGAAAGAGTGACAAAGCCCCCTTGTGCAAACAAATTTCTTTCGAACGCGATTAAACCTTGTCCAATTTGATGTCTGTGTTAGGAGGGAAGTGTGCCAGAAAAAATGACTAAAGTCTATTGTCTCAACAGATTGCAAAATCTTTACGGCGAGACGATTAAACCTAGGCGAATTTGATATCTGTGTTGGAAAAGTGCGCTACAGCTGCAGTGTTCGGTTATAATTTAATTCTGTATGGATGAGCATGTTTGACGTTTTATTGGAAGTGTAGTAAAAAGATGTGCTGTTGATAAAATGAGATTGAATTGGTAAAATCGCTTCAACGTGGTTTCAACAACAAAAGAAGGTCTCAATGAACAAGAGCAATATCCCTTTCCTTGCCCTTAAGAAAAACTAATATGCGTCTTCATTGCATTTTCGAATCCTCATTTCTTTCAAAAATAAAGATTATCCCCATTCAGTCTTTAATTGCGATGTGTGTCAACTACCCACTTCCAATTGGCTTAAATTACGAATAGAAGGTTTATGCATGCTAACGATCAGGCTTTTCTATAATAAATCTAAATGTTATTTTTCGCTATTCCGAGTAAACAATAACCGCCCTATTTTAGGACCTCAAATAATCTGTTTGTTATCCTTACTGCGTCACGAATGCTATAATAGAACTTTTCGCCTCGAAAGATGCGCACTCTAGCGACCGGCAGACTGGCTTGTTTCTCCCACTATCGACACACGAAATCGACATCCGAGATCGACTGTATGGGGGAGTCGCCTCCCCCAAGAGTTCTCCCCTTCGTTCCCTTCGCTCTAACCCCCCTCCCATTCGGGCCACTTCCCTCCTCCGATCCCCCGAACAAGCGTTGGTTCTGCTTTTATTGGTTTGAAAATAAATTTACCAAGAATTTTCTATTTTCGGCTATTCGCGTTTGCTTGGCTAGCTGGCTGATCTGCATCACAAGCCAATTGCTGCCGCTCAAATAGCACTACATTTACATGTACTGTCAGTGTGAAAGGAAAATTTAGCAGCAATACGCCATATCGTACGTAGGTACATACAAACGAACGACGACGGATCATGCCAAGATTGATGAACAACAAATGCCTTAGTGCTGCGTCCACCAACCAAACCAGCCGGCAGACCGAATGTCGTCGCTGCTGGTCGTTACGGTTTTCTAGCGAATTCGTTACATTGTCTACACCTGGCAACTTATACCGACATTCTCGGCATATCATAATTAACTTAGAAATTCTACTTTATTATCAAGTTCCTGTCCGGAACAACACAATACCGTCGGTACCGAAATGAAATGAGAAATAATATGAAATATCACGCCCATTGCTTCGAATTGATTTAGGTTATTTTTGGAATATTCCATTTGGCCGTTTCAATAATATCGTTAGCCGTGTGATCCGTGTCTTCCCAAGCACCAAGCACAGGCACAGGCACTGACTGATGGGACTGGGTACTGTGGGGCACTCCCCAGTCTGCACCCGTCGACCATGCGACTCCACCGCGCAGCACAAACAAAGCACCGGTCGGTCTCCACTTGATCGGAATAATCGACCCGCCCGCAGCGGCCTGCTTGCTTGCACTTGTTTCTATTTTCATTCCGAAGCCATTTTTAACTGCGCGCGTTTATAAACAAAGCTCCGTAGGGCAGAAAGGCGAAAGAGCGCATTATAGAGCGTGTGTATAGATATATTTATATTCACCCATCGAGTACAGAAATACTCGCGCAATCTGACAATGTTCGGTTCCTGCTCCTCGCGTACCGCGATGATGGTTGCCTGGCCTGGCCAGGCCAGCCAGTGTAGGGCTGTTTGCCGGGAGTTGCAGCACCGCCGCTCGAGTCAGCCTCCTTCCAAGCGTTTGGCCGTTTGGTTGGTTGGCACTTGAACCGAAATAGAACCACGCAAAGAGCACCAGGCATTAGGCGGTAGTAGCAGCAGCAGCAGCAGCAGTCACAAGCAATACAGCCGCACAGGGAAACGAGAAGAAATTATAAACTAAACTAGAGAAAAGAGAAAAAAAAACACAACACAGAAAGATAACGAACAGCAAAACCCATCAACGAGGAGGAGCTAAATTTAGACCGCGCGCTCCGTTCGCCGTTTATTACGATTTGGGTTGCTATTTTTAGGTTCCCTTGCTCTCTGGTCCACGCGCGTTCGCATCGGGAATATATCGAATTTATACGTTATACGTATAGGTACAGCACCAAACCAATCTGCTGCCGCGGCCGCCGCCGCCACCACCCTCGAAAAGCGGCCGGCGGACACGATCCTGAACGGCGGTGGCGGCGGTGGGAGCTAAGGTGGCTAAGCTGGGATGAACGATTTTCCAGTGTTGATTTTGTAAAACTTTTCCTCAACAGCTAAAAAATCGTTTTTCAATACTTTTTTTTCATATAAAAGTGGAACTTAACAGTCCTTTGACAGTCTTCCTTTTATTCAAGGAGGATTCTGCCTTATAGCATTTGCATCTGCTATTCTGTGAGCCTCAACCTCACCCTGTCTGGTTAGGCCAGAATTATTGAATCATTTTGAGAACAAGCAAATTACTCCTTTATCTTATCTCCTATCAATTCTGTCAACTGTTATTTATCAACTTATATTTCTAAATGGGATAGGGCGAAACATGCACCTACGGACTGGTTGGAAGGTCTCATATTCCCAATTTACAAAAAGGGCAATCGACTCGAATGCAGCAATTATCAAGATATTACTCTCCTCAATTCTGCATACAAAATTCTCTCCCGCATCCTGTTTCTCAGACTGAGGCCGTTACAGGAAACCTTTGTTGGCGAATAAAAATCCGGGTTTCGAGAGGGACGCTCCACGACGGACCAAATGTTCACCTTGCGACAGATCCTCCATAAATTCCGGGAATTCAACTTGCAGACTCATCATCTGTTTATTGACTTTAAGGCGGCGTACGATTCAGTTAAACGAAACGAGCTGTGGCAGATTATGCTTGAACATGGTTTTCCAACAAAACTGATTAGGCTGATACGTGCTACCCTTGATGGTTCAAAATCAAGCGTCAGGATAGCGGGTAAGACTTCGGACTCGTTTGTGACGTTAGATAGTTTGAAGCAAGGTGACGGACTATCGAACTTGCTGTTCAACATTGCATTGGAAGGTGCTATTCGAAGGGCCGCCGGGCAGAGAAGCGGTACCATCATCACGAAATCTCATATGCTCCTAGGGTTCGCGGACGACATCGATATCATCGGTGTTAACCGTAGAGCTGTGGAAGAAGCGTACACGCATCTTAAGGAGGAAGCTGCGAGGATAGGGCTTATCATAAATTCTACCAAAACAAAGTATATATGGTGGCCGGTAGAGAGCGTGGTAGCCCTTCGGGTGTAGGAACTGCGGTGGTGATAGATGGAGATACTTTTGAAGTGGTCGACGAATTTGTTTACCTTGGTACGTTAGTGACATGTGACAACGATGTGAGCCGTGAAGTAAAAAGGCGGATAGCGGCTGCCAACAGGGCTTTCTACGGATTACGTAGCCAGCTGAGGTCCCGTAGCCTACAACTCCGTACAAAACTCGCGCTCTATAAGACGCTAATTCTCCCGGTGGTACTCTACGGCCACGAAGCGTGGACGTTGAAAGAAAGCGACCGACGAGCCCTTGGCGTTTTCGACCGTAAGATCCTGCGATCAATTGTTGGCGGCATATTAGACGAAGGAGTGTGGCGCAGACTAAAATATGGCAGGCTACTGTGGGCTGGCCACGTAGCAAGGATGCCGGATGAGAGACCAGCGAAAACAATATTTAGTAGAGAACCCGACAGAGGCCGACGACTTCGAGACAGACCCCGTGCCCGTTGGATGAGCGCTGTTGACGAGGATGCTAGAACAGCGGGTGTTAGGGGCGACTGGAGAGTGGCAGTCCAAGACCGAGTAATGTGGAGACGGCTCCTGAATTCGGCATGGATTCGATAAGCGGATTGCCGCCGAAAAAGTAAAGTAAAGTAAGTATTTCTAAATGAGCCATTCCATATTTATTCTTGTACTAGCTGAGTGCCCGATCTTACTCGGGGCACCTTTGTCTCAAAGCCACTTGTACATCAGTTATTGTAATTGAAATGCTTATAATGCAAAAATATAACGCTTGTTCCTCTTTTGGACGTTCCTCCCCATTTGTCAGCTCCCCCTCTTTTGTCTACCCAGCCACTTACACATCTGTTTTCTTTACGGAAATCCCTATAAACCCTATAGAGAAAGAGATTTATCCTATTTGCACTTTCCGCTAACAATGGCCACCCCACCCATAGGTAATGAATAGTTTTGTTATTGTACTTTTCAAAAAAAGTAGAAGGTGCAACAGTGTTTCTTCCATGGATACAACAAACCTGTCATTCCTTTCATCTCACTTCAAGACAAAGCTTGTTTGTAAACAATGTTTTTAGTTTTACCACCAGGAGCAAGTATGCACAAATTATTGGTCGAGCCCGCTCTGGAACATGCCACATAAAGTTGACCATGGGAAAAACGTGGTGTTCTCAGATCAACTCCACACTGTTTGAAGGATTGCCCCTGTGACTCAAATAGAGTCGGTCAGCAACACTTAGCACTAATGGTCGAACACTTTTTATACGGGTCACTTTGATTCAGCGCATAATTACACTTGATCTACAAATCTACAGCTGCGAGCATTGCCGTTTAGTGTTACGTCTTTTGATTTTTTCTGTTGTACGGATAAATTGTTACAGTCATGTGGGCGTTACTCCCCCCTTCCTGTCAGCAACCTCTTGTCATCAGCTCCCTCTTCTGTCCCACCGTCACTTAAGGAAGAACTGTCCAAACATTTCGGAGTCTTTCCCCTGTTACCCACTGTTTTATCAATCCCTGCAGTTCTGATTCCCGGATATCAAGGAACATGTATGAAAGGTTGATAAAGAACGATCAAGGCGTTTCAGAGTTATCGTCTCCCCCATCCCCTATTAGTCCCATCCCCCTTTGTCAACCCCGGTGCTGACTCCCTGATGTCAAGGAACATGTGTGCCAAGTTTGATAAAGTACGTTCAAGGCGTTTCGGGATTATGCCATCCCCCCTATTAGGGACCCTCCCCCTATCAGGGAACCTCTCTCCCTCGTTTTTGTTTATCCCCAGGTTTGATTCTCTTATGTCAAGGAGACATGTGTTCCAAGTTTGATGAATAACCGTCCAGACATTTCGGAGTTATGGCCTCCCCCCATGTTACGAACCCCTCCCCTTCCCCCCAGTACTGATTCTCTTATATCAAGGAACATGTGTGCCAAGTTTGGTGGAGATCGGTCAAGGCGTTCTGGAGTTATGGTGGAACATACAAACATACTCACGCTCACTTTTATATATATTCTATACCTATAAAGAAGGATTTCTGTCTGTCTGTCTGTCTGTCTGTCTGTCTGTATTTTGTTCCTTATAGAATCGAAAACTACTGAACCAATCGGCGTGAAAATTTGCATGTAGAGGTTTTTGGGGCCAAGGAAGGTTTTAGTGATGGTTAGAGACCCCTCCCCCCACTAAGAGGGGGGGCTCCCATACAAATGAAACACAAATTTCTGCATAACTCGAGAACTAATCAAGCAAATAGAACCAAATTTGGCATGTGGGTGTTTTCGGTGACAAGAATTTATTCTAGGGTAATTTGAGACCCCTCCCCTCTTTATAAGGGGAATTATAACTCCTCTCCCCTTTAAGAGGGGGGACTTCCATACAAATTTCCTCATAACTCGAGAACTAATCAAGCAAATGGAACCAAATTTGGCATGTGTGTGTTTTTGGAGACCAAAATTTTTTCTATGATGAATTGGGACCCCTCCCCACTTTAGGAGGGGGGGCTCCTATACAAGCGAAATACAAATTTCCTCATAACTCGAGAACTAATCAAGCAAATGGAACCAAATTTGGCATGTGAAGGTTTTCGAAGGCAAGAATATTTTCTATGATGAATTGGGACCCCTCCCTACTTTAGGAGGGGGGGCTCATATACAAGCGAAATACAAATTTCCTCATAACTCGAGAACTAATCAAGCAAATGGAACCAAATTTGGCATGTGAAGGTTTTCGAAGACAAGAATATTTTTTATGATGAATTGGGACACCTCCCCACTTTAGGAGGGGGAAGCTCCTATATAAGCTAAATATAAATTTCCTCATAACTCGAGAACTAATCAAGCAAATGGAACAAACTTTGGCATGTAGGTGTTTTTGGAGGCAAGATTTTTTTCTATGATGAATTAGGACCTCTCCTCACTTTAGTAGGGGGGGCTCCTATACAAATGAAATACAAATTTCCTCATAACTCGAGAACTAATCAAGCAAATAGAACCAAATTTGGCATGTGGAGGTTTTTGGAGGCAAAAACATTTTCTATGGTGAATTAGGACCCTTCCACACTTTAACAGAGGGGGTTTCTACACCAATGAAATACAAATCTATACCTATAAAGAAGGATTTCTGTCTGTCTGTCTGTCTGTCTGTCTGTTCTGTGTTCCTTATAGAATCAAAAACTACTGAACCAATCGGCGTGAAAATTTGCATGTAGAGGTTTTTGGGGCCAGGAAAGGTTTTAGTGATGGTTAGAGACCCCTCCCCCCACTAAGAGGGGGGGCTCCCATACAAATGAAACACAAATTTCTGCATAACTCGAGAACTATTGCTTGATTAGAACCAAATTTGGCATGTGGGTGTTTTCGGTGACAAGAATTTATTCTAGGGTAATTTGAGACCCCTCCCCTCTTTATAAGGGGAATTATAACTCCTCTCCCCTTTAAGAGGGGGGGTTTCCATACAAATTTCCTCATAACTCGAGAACTAATCAAGCAAATGGAACCAAATTTGGCATGTGAGAGTTTTAGATGGCAGAATTTTTTTTCTGTGGTGTATTACGACCCCTTTCCCTTTTAAGAGGGTGGGCTCCCATACAAATGAAATACAAATTTCCTTATAATTTGAGTACTAATCAAGCAAATGGAACCAAATTTAGCATGTAGGAGATTTTTCAGTCTTGAATTTATTTTATGATAGTTAGAGACCGACCTCTCACCCCTGTGGTAGGGAGATATGGACTCTCATACAAATAAAACAGAAATTTTTGCGAAACTCAAAAACTAATCCAACTCGAGAAATTCGAGACTCTTCCATAAAACATTAATCAATAACAAGACCACAAAAACTATCTATAGTAACACTAGATCATTCAGGACGAGCCGGTCGCGAGTGTTGCCGGTGACCCGCCGTCGGAAGCGCCGCCCACTGGGGGGCTTGCAAAACTCGAGATAGTGACAAAGATCATCCGAGATTCATGATTTATGTACAACACAGGTTAATTTGTGGCAATACGAAGTTTGTCGGGTCAGCTAGTATATATATATATATATATATATATATATATATATATATATATATCTTCTATATATATAAAAATGAAATGCTGTTCGTGTGTCCGGTATAGACTCGCAAACCGCTCGACAGATTTTGATGAAACTTGGCATACACATTGCGTTTGATGTGAGGAATGTTGTTAGTATGGTTTGAGACACCTCCCCCCTCTAGAAGGGGGGGGGGCTCCCATACAAATGAAACACAAATTTCTTCATAACTCGGGAACTAATCAAGCAAATGGAACCAAATTTGGCATGTGAAGGTTTTTGGAGGCAAAAATTTTTTCTATGGTAGATTGAGAACCCTCCTTATTCTAAGAGGGGGGGCTCCCATACAAATAATACCAAAATTTCCTACCAAAATTTTTTTTTCGGAGGCTGAAATTTTTTCTATAGTAAATTAAAACCTCTCCTTCCTTTAAGAGGGGGGGGGGCTTCCATACATATAGAACAAAAATTTCCTCATAACTTGACTATTAATCAAGCAAATGGAACCAAATTTGACATGTGAAGGTTTTTGAAGGTAGATTTTTTTTATGGTAGATTGAGAACCCTCCTTCCTCTAAGAGGGAGGGCTCCCATACAAATAAAACAAAAATTTCCTCACAGCGCTTGATTATTAATCAAGCAAATGGAACCAAATTTGGCATGTGGGGGTCTCTGGAGATAGAATTTTTTTTCTATAGTAGATTGAGAAACCTCCTTCCTCTAAGAGGGGGGGCTCTCATACAAATAAAACACAAATTTACCATAACTCGACTATTAATCAAGCAAATGAATTTGGAAGTTACTGGAGGCAGAATTTTTTCTATGGCGTATTGAGATTCCTCTCCCGTCTTGAAGAGGGGAGGGCTCTCATACAAATTAAACAGAATTTTTTGCAATATTCAAAAAGTAATCGAAATCGCAAGTATTGCCGTCCATACTAAAATATAAGATAAATTTGGAAGACAATTGTTAAGAATAAATCGGTGAAGCCTAGATAATGGGTCAAATTAAATAAAAGTAAGATAATATAATACTTATTTTAAAAAGAAAATTGAAGAGAAAATACATTGTTGAAATGAAAATATTAAGAAAATAATGATTACACTAAGTTTATCGTTTCTGACCAGTTTTCAACTGATTTCAATCGAATTGCACTGATGTTTTATTACAATTTTGCCAACATTACCATTTTAAGGGTTGGTAATAAAACCCAAATTGTTACGTTGGGCTGCTCGAGTCACAAATGCTGATGCGTTAGATTAGAAATTTGCGGCATGATTTAGGAATATCTTGGGTTGTCAAAAAGAAAGCTCTTGGTTGCAAGAAAACAATTAATCAAATCTTCAGGATTACGCATGTACCCCCTTTTTAGAATGGCGTAGCAACGCGCGCCGGGTCCTCTAGTATATATATATATATATATATATATATATATATATATATATATATATATATATATATATATATATACAGGCCGGACTCGATTATCCGGGGATTCGATTAACCGGGGATTCGATTATCTGGGTTTTTAGACTCGATTATCCGGGTGAAAAAAAAATATTTTTTTTTCAATGATTTATTTTAAACCTTAATGGTATAGTTTTCATGCTACATGATGATTCCAACTTGACAAGTATTGATACACCTCCCTAAAGCTACAAAATTCCTTTCTTATATTCCTTTTATCGGCGAACAAAACAAAAATAAATCCTGCGATGATGGAATCAATTTTTTTACTTAAAAATCATCATCATCATCACCATTACCATCATCATCATCATCATCGTAATCATCAATATTAAAAAGAATTGCAAAAAAGGAAAGGGGGGGGGGAGATTGATCAATAATAAAAAAACGTTTATAATTCCTAAATATTGAAAAACATAACATACAAAAAATAATATGGTACCAAAAAAAATTATCAGTGGAAAAAATCATAAGAAAGGAATTTTCTGACTTTTGGGAAGATAGATCAATAATAAATAAAACAGTTCTGATATCTAAAAGTCAATAAACTTGACATGCCTAAAAATTTTTTGTACCAAAAATGATGATTCGATTATCCGGGCTGAAAATAAAAATTGTCACCCGAATAATCGAGTCCGGGCTGTATATATATATATATCATATATATATATATATATATATATATATATATATATATATATAACCTCTTTTTGCTACCAACGACATCAAAGTTCTATAGCGTCATACATACAAAAAATAAAACTATAAACATCAACAATGTTGTAGACAATAATCAACTCTACAATTGTCCCATACATCACTTTTTCGAATTTTTTCTGGTTGGTCGGTTTAATTCCTATAGTAAGTAGCACTCAAAAGTACCTTAAAAGAAAGCAAGACCTAAAACACACAAAAAGAACCATCACAGAGTGTTTCAAGTCACTAGGACTTCATTTAAGAAGTGGGGTTCTCTATTCCTGTCGGTTTCCCTCGGTTTTCTCAGTCTCGTTTGTTGGCCACTTTTGTCCCCGTTTTTCTCCTTATCACAGTCCTATTTTTCGTCTTTTGTCTCATTTTTTTTCCTAAAAACAAAATACTTTTCTGATTTCAAGTGGGACTCAGGGTAAAAATTTACCAAACGTGATTGTTGCGTTGTTCATAAACTGCTTTTATTCCGCTAAAGAATAAAGCCAGTGCGGGGATCTCTCATAATTAATAGATTAATGTTTCTGGGGCACATTCCTATCCATCACAGCTGCACAATCTCCGAAAATTGCCGGTTTGATTGGGTCGGCCGGGGGCTTAGGGTTAGTAAGGGGATGTAAGCGGGATACCAGACCTGGTTTGGATGCCGAAGGAGCATTCTATAATGATTACGGGTAATAATAGAGGTGCTAAGGTAGCAGATGGGAAAATGAAGTCAATTCCTGCACTATTTTACATTTGATTCACAATAATAATATTTCTAGTGGTCGGGTTTTGATGTTTGGTGACAGAGATCCGTTGTAGACTCGAGGGTTGGGAGGCGGGTGCGACTCTATATTTTAAAGCTTCTGCCGGCTACCGCGAACGTCCAGGCCGTGATGCGTTCAATTTACTTTGTAGACCTGTATTGGGACAGGGCTGAAATGCTGGGGGATGTAAGATGAAAAATTGCCCTGATAAGTTGATAGCCACTAACGGTCCAAAATTTGTTTTCCTGTTGGTTCGTTTGTGGTAGTTTGTGCTGGAGAATTCATAGTGGGCGATAGTGATAGTGACCGGTGTTTGATGGGGCTGACGAATCTTTTACTTCTTCACTATACTACATTTTACAACTCAAGTAGTACAAAACGTTCAGGGCAAAGCACATTTACAAATTCGATCTATCATTTTTCTTCTCATCATCATCATAATTTTTATCATCCTCATCATCATTCTCATTTTATTTGAAATATGACATTCCGGCCTTTGGCAGAGAGATCTCAGAGTTAGTTCGTGGAGTCCGCGCAGGGCCGGAACGCCTCCGCCTGCGGGCATAGACGTGTCGGCTATGCTTGGGGCTCTACCTGTGTTTTAGTGGTCGACATTGCCTGTCTCGTCAGGTAGATCTGATGTTTGAGGTCTCCCTGACACTTTGTTGACATCACAAAAGGGCCCAGCGCAGAGTTTTATACGCTATTAAGCGACCAGCTGGATAACCCGAGAAAAAGAAAAAAAAGGATTTTGCTTCCTTTTCCTTCCGTTTTTCCTCTTTTTTATTCCGTCACCACTTTTCTGTCCCATCTCCCCTCATTTTTGTTAACGTTTAACGTCTTCTTCTGTTATACTTGCTTTCTTTTCCTGTCCGGTTTACCTTTGAAAACCATGACCATTACCATGACAGTTTTTCATCTGTTTAGGTCTGTTTTTCCTCTTTCTTCTGTTCCGTTTCGGTTCTCTTTTCTGTTTCGTTTTATGTCTTATTTTCGAATAGTCCACCCAAGCAGCACCATTTGTTGCATGAAGGGTTACGCAACTATAATTGAAACATTCAAATATGGTAAAAGTTCGCATCAGTTACCTTTATCGAACTGTTATGTGATTGAAAAAGCGCAAGAGGTGGAGCCTATATGCAACCAATTGTTACACAGATGTTTTATGGAACATCAATGCGCGTTATCTATCCATTCGCGACTACGATACTAAAAGAGATTTTAAGCCTGTTCGCACTCCCACGAAATCCTATGCCGCGTTGTCAAAACTTGCGTGAAAACAAAAACAAAAATACTTTCTTCTCTTTTTTCCTCGCACAAAAACCAAACAATTATGAGCAACTTCATCACGAATTATGTTTAGCGGGAACTGGGATTTCCTCTCAGGGCTCCAAGACGAAAATTATTTATATTAATATTCTTAATGCGACTTTAGTTTTTTGGGCCTATTATGAGCTAATCTCCATGCCATTCAAAATTTATCGTGCAAAATATAATTTTGCTTTGTATTATTTGATGCGCCTCGTGAAAGTTATTAATTTATTTATTTTCAAGTTTAAAGAATTAACCCAGCCAGATTAAGAATTCGTTTACGATGGAAAAATGCGGTGTAAAATCGAACTAGATACTGTAATCAAATAAAATTTTAGTAAATGCCATGGATTCCTGATGAATGTTCGTGTAATTATTGTTAAAATTAAAACATTCCTTCGTTGAAAAATATTTTTTCATAAAAATATGGCGGAATATGATGTTACATTGGTTGTATTTGTTTGGTTACATTTTATTTAACAATATGCCGTAATCAACGTGATGCAACATCATGTGACATTATTGTTTAGCAATGGCATTATAATAACACGATGTTGCGATGAAGTTTCATGTTACTAGATATAGACTAATATATTTGTGACAGCCAGTATAAGTATTGGATAACCTGAATCCAACATATTAATAACATGAAGTTGCTTATTTGTTGCGTATTGCAATACTGTAACCGGTGAAGTTTTTTGCAATTTAAACAAGACTTAATAGCCACATGGAAGATGTTGCAAGTGCTGCTTGGGCAATCGTGTAGTTGAGTCAAGCAGCTCATTCGAGCAGTAGAGTCGAGCAGATGAATCATGCTGTCCAGTCAAGCAGTCCAGTCGAGCAGTTCAATCGTATCGTTAAGTCGAGCAGTCGGATCAAGTAGTACGTTAAGCAAATGTGTCAAGCAGTCGAACGGAGTAGTTAATTCGAGCTGTTCAGTCAACCAGTCAAGTCGATCTGTCCAATCAAGCAGTTGAGTTGAGCAGTCTAATCGACCAGTCCAGTCGAGCACTCTAGTCTACCAGTTGAGCAATCGAGCAGTCCAGCAGTCGACTAGTGAGGTGACTGAGAATACAACCCATTGCTACGAAAGCATGACGTCCTGTCAGGGACCTGTTTTTAGTTACCGATAAGCCTCTTATGACGTCCTGTCAGAGACCTGGTTTTCGGTACAGACATAAGCCTCTTATAGGTTATATTTTCCATGCAAAAATGTACGAAAAAAAAGACAAAAACAAAAGAAAATTATTTTGGACGATTTTTGGAAATTCCATTGTTCAAATTTCCATTTCTGTTTCGTGTTAGAAGCGTTAACTCAACTCGTACACTCATTTTTCGGTTTTTTTAGGTTGTAGAGCCCACAGACAAATGATTTTATTTAAAAAAATTGACTCATATCCTACAAATTATTTTTTTGCCCCCCGATTTTTCAAGCCTATGACAAACACTTTGAAATTAATTACAAGAAAAACAAAACAACACAAATTAATAACCTAAAACAGAAAAACAAAACTCGAAGAACTGATTGAAAATGAAGAAAAAAAATTTCAAAACTCGGCTAGATCTATAAAGGCTGTCGACAGTCAGAAGTGAAAAGCCAAACATGAATCGTAACTAAAGGAGATCGTGAAAAATTGAAAGAGAAATAAAAAAATAAACCTGTAATTTTAAAATCGAATAGCAAGACTTAAACCTTTTCGGTTCATCGCGATCAATGCCTTCGAAAGCAGTTTTGTGAAAACCAGCGACACATCCTACTAATTGCATAAAGTTTTTCAAATACTTTGTTCCCAGTAGCGACGTTACCAGATGCCAGCAATAGCATAACTCACAAAGATTCTAAAATTAGACTATCCCGATAGTTTGTCATCGTTACAAGTGCATGCCAGCCAGAGCGCTGTTAACAAGCTTCAACTAGACTATAGGGATAGAATATGCTGAGCGAGCCGATTGTGAAGGAGCATCGTCCATCCATTGACAGGCCGTCATCACCGCATGTGGGTGGGTGTGTTTGTTCGGTACGAAAATAACTTGTAAGCCCTTTTTGAATCCCACACAAGAAACCAATAAAAGACGCCGCAGCTCATTGTCCTGCCCGACATGCCAGCCAGAAATAAGCATCGCCTCTTTCGGTCTAAAAATAGGCTTCTGTATGCATCATTCATTGCATACAGCAATAAGGCAACAAAGTTGGTAGGGTGTCACTTGATTCGAAATGGGATGTTCAAACAATTTCCGTCATTATTTCTGGTGGCCACTCTTTGGCTTTGCTGCAATCCTTGATAGTTTTGCTGAAGCAGCGGTTTAACCAGGAGCACCGCAGAAGAATAGGTAAATCCCCTACCAACCCGCTTGGCGGGCGGGGGTAGGTGGGTGGTTGGGATGCGTCGCAAAAATTAATTCACCGAGAAAGGTGGTGCACTATGCCAACCCGAACTCTCATGGACAAATGTTCCTACACATTTCCGTGGTGGACTATTTTAAGGCCAGATTTGCGTCTGCATTAATTTTATTACCGAAAAAGTTTCTGGTTTCAAGTGTCGGTTCCATTTTTAGCCTGTTCTCATCTGCCTACCGTTGCTTGAGGCTGCTCTCCCGTTGGTGGGACGTGGGGCTGTGGTTGGTGACGCAGGACCGGGAAATTGTCACGATGCTCGTCACGATAGGCGCACTTAGCAGCAGAAGCCACAGCAGCAGCAGCAGTAAAACATTCCTGATATATAGATATTCGAGTGCAGGCAGGGGAAATTTGCTTTCGTTCTATTTTTAGCCCGTCCAACGACGTTGTCGACGTCGTCAAAGTGCTATTTTTGCTGAGTTGCAATCAGATATTTCGAGCGCCGCCACCGCCGCCGCTGGCTGGCTGGCTGGCTGGCTGGCCGCTTATCATAGCACAAGCGTTCTTGAGTGATGAAGCAAATTTTGCCCTCAATTAATTCGGGTAAAAATAGAAGCAGATAATTCACCTGGCAGTAACTTTACGTCAAATTTGGTTTATGAAAAAAATGCTCACATAATTTGAGGATAAATCGTCCTTACTGACAGCTTAAACATCAAGAAGTTCAAATTAGGCAAGTTGTGAACAGTGAGTTTTATTGCTCACACGCCACACTAATCGTTTATCGTCACTCACTTCTTACTCTTCGCTATTCACTTCTCCTTTCTCACTTGTCATTACTTAATTCTTATTGTTCACTAGTTATGACTCACTTCTCATCCGTCATTTCTCACTTTTCATTACACACACACTTCTCAATATATAATTTGTACTGCACACTCATCCAAATACAAATATCTTCTATTTTTAAATTTAATTTATCAAAATTTTTACGACGGTCGTATATATTATCCGCTTACGTATCCCAACTATGAACTATGATTACGGTTAGAGGCTGAAACAATAAACACTGCATTCGGAATCGTGCTTCCTTGAAGTAGAGAAACACGACAACAATTGCTGATACCCTTTCGTCGAGCATCAGCAGCTGGTCCGAGCAAAGCGATTCACTTCAGTGAACGTGAGAGGCAGTCAGACAGACAGAGATGCGAAAGCGAGAGAGGCAAGATAGACAGACAGGGATTGTTAACAAAAACCTAAATGTTATAAGGTGTAAATAAATATTAAGGTAAGGTAGATACTAGAGGTCGATGCTGGCCTAATAAGCAAGTCGTCGTATGTTCGAATTTCCGCTGGGAGTGGCTGTTGGAATCAATAGGATCGTAGCAACTGGCCCTGCAATTGTCCTGTTGCGAAGTCTGTCGTATAAAAACAGAAGGCCAAGTTTCGTTAACGGAATGTAGCACCTGAATTAAAACGAAGTGCTTTTACAGTGACCTAAAATCAAAGTAAACAGACAGAGAAATGGAGAGAGACAAACAGTAAGATTGATAGAGAGGTATAGACAAAAAGAATGTAGAAATATAGACAAAAACTGCGACCAGTATTTTGATTTGTTGTGATAGCATTCAGGTGTTGTATTCCGCACTTAATTCTTTTTGTAGCATCGCTCTAAAATGAGCGAACTGCTGTTAATGATTCGCGCTTAAGTGTCGGCGTTTTCACCCTTTTTTTTAATTTTCCCTTGACCAAGCGAATACATCGAGTAAGTAACATGCTTATAACTTGTTCTGGCAAAAGGTTGTTGTTATTGTTGGTAAAAATGCGAAACTCTATAAGAAGCAAATATCTGGGAAGTCTGAGAATAAATCCGTGCCAAAGTCACTCAACCTCAAACGGCTTGATTCAAACCCACAACTATTCGCTTGTCAACGCAGACTCAGTGGCTATTAGGACCCCTTCGTCAGAAAAAAAAGCAGAAGGAAAATCTGAAAGGTACTGTCGGAAAAAAGCATACAGACAGAAAGAAATAAAAGTCAGTCGAAAGGGTGACAGAGTGAGAGAGAGAGATGATAAAAAACCAGTCGGAAAAAATTGAAAGATATTCGGAAAGAGACATAAACACAGTCAAAGAAACAGAAACAGAAAAAAGATCGGAAGAGAATAGAAAAACGTTGGAATAAGTCAAAGAGTCAGAGTGAGACAAAAAGATAGTTGAAAAGAAACAGAAAGACAGTTGGAAAGAGGTATAAAAAACAAGCAGAAAGATAGTCGAGAGGAAACAGATAAATAGTCGGAAAGAAACCGAAGAGTCGAAGAAACAGCAGTCGGAAAAATAGTCGGAAAGAGATATGTACTTAGAAAGACAATTGGTTGGTGTTAAGTCAGACTGAACCAAGTGACAAATTTCTGAATTCTGGTTTATAGCTAATGTTCTCAGATCGATCAAGAGCTCATAGCTCTGGCTGTTTGAAACGGTGATGTAATCTGATATCTGAAACCATACCACTCTAGCGTCCATCTTTTGCTCATTTTTCGATGGGTTTTTGGTCATTTCCTATCATTTTTCTGTAATATTTTACCACAGCCAAACAGACGAGACACTCGCGTTAACTCCATCGTCCAAAAGGTGAAAGATTTCAAATGCTAATAACTATTAAACTACTGAACGAAACTGAACAATTTATATGCCGTTGGATAGATAAAATGACCAGCAATTTTATAGGGGTGTAAGAGAGCAATTTTATGAAGGGCATAAAAGGGGGGCTCCTATACAAATGAAACACAAATTGCTTCAAAACTCGAAAACTAATCGAGCAAAAGAAACCAAATTTGGCATGTGGGGTTTTTTGGAGGCATGAATTTATTTTATGATGGTTTGAAACCTCTCACCCCTGTGGTAAGAAGATAAGGATTCTCGTACAAATAAAACATACATTTTGGCGTATGTGCCAGATTTTCTGCTATGTAACAAGCGTTAAGCTGTGAAAGTAAACTGGTAAAACTTTTTCGAAGCAAACGACAGTGAATCGACGCCGCTAACTTACGTGCCTGTTGCCATTCATGTCAAAAGAAAGGTACATTCGAATGGCACGTCACATTTGCGATGAACGTGCTTTGACTTGAACAGGAAATTAGCAGTCATTAATTTTTCGTCGGAGAGCCCAATTTCGGAAGCAGTTTTTGGGCCCAAAAGTGGGGTTCTGTTTATATGTATGTATTAAATGCATTCTTCATGCAATCTGAACACAGCGAATATATTTTCATGAACAGAATTTTTGTTTCAAACAAAAAAAACTGCTGAATGTTATTTGAAACCAATGGCCCTTTTAAAGGCCACAAGCAAGTTAAAGTAAGATTATTGAAACATGTCCAGCAACTCATAATCATATTATTTGATGGTTGCAGGCGTTGTACTTATGAACCCCCGTCCACGTATTTTCAAAGGCACCATTGCTTTCAATGAAGAATTGAATCTGAATATTTTGCTCTTTTCTTTTAAACATTCACTTACACAATGACACTCACAGATTCTTATAAACATACATATACCAGAAATGCAGTTTACATTAGTCTTTGAACTAATGACCTGATATAGTCCTACGTCACCCTTTGGTACAACCCTTAGGGTTGTATATCTTGTAGTTTTTTTTTGTATGCCATTTTTTCTGTTCCATTGTTCCGTTTTTCTTCGTTTATTGTCCCATTTTTTCTTATTTTCAGTCTTGTTTTCACTCATTTTTTGTAATTTTCTCTCCCATTTTCAGTGCCTTCTCATACTCTTTTCCCTTTTTTCGTTTGCAGTTTTCGGCTTTTCACAGCTCTTTTTATCTTCTTTTCTTCTCGATTTTCGTTTTCACCTGTTTCGTTTTTCCTCTTTTTCTGTCCCATTTGCCCAACCCATTTTATCCAGTCTTTCTCCTTTTACATCCTGAGTTTGACCAAAAGGCCAAACCTCGGTCCCGTTTTCCTCGTTATTTCTATCGGTTTTCTTTTCTCTCTCTCGCTAATCTTCTTTTCCTTTTTTGATTTCTGTTATTTTCTATTCAGTTTTGCTTGTTTTTCTTACCCGTTTTTTGTCACGTTTATTTTCCCTCCTTTGGTCTCTTGATTATCCTTTTTTCTGTCCGCTGTTTCTACTTACTCTTCTTGTTCTGTTCCGTTTTTCGCACCTTTAAGTTTTGACGTTCCTCTTGGTTCTTCCGTTTTTCCTTATTTTCAGGCTCGTTTTCCATCTTTCCTGTCTTGTTTTTTTTTGCCCGAGTTACTCATTTTCTATTTTTCGTTTTCGTCTATTTTTCCTCTTGTTATTTTCTACATTTCAATCAAGTTTTTTCTGCTTTTTTGTTCCGTTTTTTTCTTCTTTTGCGTCCAGTTTATCGTCACTTTCTTTCTGGTTGTCCTCATTTTCTTACCATTTTCCTTTTTTTCTTTCATTTTTCTTCTGGCGTTCTCCGTTTTTCCTCTTTTGGTGTCCAGTCTCCTCTTTTGTGACTCAATTTATCTTTTTTCTCTCACTTTTTTTTATCTTTTTATGTCCCGTTTTTCTTCGCATTTTATCACGATTTTTTTTTTCGTTTTTTTTCATGCCAGTTTTTAATTTTTTTCCCTCTCACATTTCCCTTTTTTTATCCCGTCTGTTCAGTGTCTGTCACGTTTTCTTCCATGCTCCATGCCGTTTTTTTCTGCAGAAGTAGCAGGAAACGGACTGCCTCCTCTAGATCTATCAATAACCCATCTGTAAAAATGTCGTGCAAATTCACATAACTTAAGAAATTGTTTGCTCGGCGCTATTTGCTTCATGAGATATGAATTTTTGAATTAGGTAAATGTTCACTGGATTTGAGATCAGACTTCAAATTGTACTTAGTAGCAAACAAACAGGAGAATAGTTTGCCGTGATGTGCCCAGGTGGAATATCCGCCGGAACGCTAGCGCCTGTTCAATAGGGTCAAAATCACGTCTAACTGGGAAGCTCTACAGAGCTTTTCGCACCAAATACAACGCTGAGCTAGGCAAAAACCAAATCCGGAGTTAAATTTGCGAAAGCATTCAAACGATGCCAAGGACCCCAACATTGGTCTAGAGGGCAATTAAAAAAAGAGGATGGGTGTCTAACTGTTACCGCCGAGGAAGCTCTCGAAGTTCAACTGGTTCAACAGTGGCAATTGGACAACGTATAGGCGGGCAGTAGCGGAATAGGTCTTTACATAATGTGGCAAATGGTGCGATTCTGCTTACACACCGAATGTTTACGGAGGCTTCGATCAAATTAGCACTTAGCTGTTTTGAATCTATGAAATCTCCAATTATTCTACCCATTTTCTTATAAAAAAACGGATGGTGTCATAATGTCCGAGCTGATCAACTTCTTACCAGTCAGTGGACATATCCCGGCGATTGGGCGGAAAGTAAAGGAGGAGTTCATAGCTAAGACTGGTATAAAAGACACAACCATCTCTAAGGCTTTCAGACAATTAAGTCAGACGTCAACGCTTCTTAAGCTAATGGAGAAAATCACGGATAACTTCACCCTTCGTTGCATGGAAATAAATATGCATACCAGCACGGTAACTGAATCATACGCCGCCTTGAAGTCTATAGATAGTGCTAATATTTCCTAAATAATTCTATTTCCATATCGCGTCATCCATCAGATGATCGATTCAAACTGAAATGCAAGTTTTATTGCCACTCTAACGCTAATTCCAAGCACCGAATCCATTCTGTCCGAAGCTATTTTGAAAACAGTTGAAAGCTAAATCAATTTTAGACAGTAAAAAACTTTACCACATTCCTAAACGAGCAAATATGACTAACATATGCACATTTAAGAAACCTCTTGCCGATGTTCCAATTTGCCACCATTTGTTTGCATAAAAAAAGAGGAGCAAAAGAAGAATATCAGCAACAACTCCGACCGATTGTTTGACGAATTGACGTCATAGGCAGCCGGATAGTGATTGGTCTGCGGTATGCGTTCGTTCGCCACCTGCCAAAAATAAACGCTAATCTACATTATGGTTTAAAGCTTACTATGCCGGCCGGCCTGCCTGCCGGTCTCAGCTCGACCTGCCACCACCGGCCGGCTCGACCGCGCTCGCTTGATGACGCAACGGGGAAGAACAAACCCGTAATCAATCGCGTATTTATGATGCGATTCCCCATCCAACTAACTGTTGTCATTAACATTGCATGGAAACAAACAAAGATTGCGGGTTGTTTCGACGAAAACAAAAATATTTATTGTTGACACAGTGCGCGGCTGTGGCGCTCATTTTTGGGACCCAGCCTTATCGGTGAAAATAAAGCAAACAAAAAAAAATGCATGTAGGAAAACATTGCCGAATTTCGCCCAATAACAGGAAAAACAAATGGCATTACGTAGTGAAGGTATTTTGAAAGTTTAAAACAACAAGATCCAGCCCCATCCACGTGTTGAACGGTTGTTATTGATGGAAGCCATACTGTCAACATTTATCATTTTACATTTGCGGGTTGTGAAAAATTTAGCATCTGGGATTTTACCTGTGGTTTGCTGTCACTCATTCAATACGTCTTGTAAACAGTCCTTTATAACACACTTCCTAACAAATTGAATTGAATTTCGATTTGGGACAGTTGTTTGACAAGAATCTTGATAGTGCATCACGACCTCCCGATATGACGAATTCGACCCTTGCTGCAGTTAGTGGTTGCTACGCAACTCAGATAAACAAAAACAGTTTCCTCAGAACCTTTCAACCAATTTAGAAAAGTACATTTTGAAATGCCTACCTGTCACATTTGCTAGAGACGCTCAATTTCCAGCACATCACACAGCTAATGTCACTTTGCGGACAGAAACAAAAGATTGATTACACGCGTGGGAAGCAAATGTAGCTGCTGAACCATACCGGGCCGGGCCGGGCCGGGCGGGCACACAAAATTGGAGACGTTACTGGTAAAGCTGCTGCCGGTGTTCACCGGCTTAGCTGGAGTCCAAAAATATCCTTTCCGTTTCGGCGCCGATGGCGAGGCGTATGTATGTGATGTGATGATGATGTAACCGTCACGGAAAAGGTCAAACGTAACACGATACGGCACATATAACACGGGGACACGAACTCGGAAGCAGCTTCACGACGACGGGGGGTCGGTCGCCTCCTACCTGCCTACTTAGGGGATTAGGATAATCGGGCAGAGGCTGTAAATTAGTAATGAATCCGGCGCGAGCCTGAGAAGTGCGTGCTTCGGGTTTTGAAGGTGAAAGTCGTCCGTTGTCGTCGTCGTTGTCGAAAGGTCGGGTTGCTCTTTCGTTTTTCGTTTGGAAAGTCTATTTTCGACGACGCGATACCCGCCCGAGAACAGCGGCAGTAGGCATCAGAGCAGGTAGGTAGGACCTGCGGAAAACAATTGTATATCGGTCGCACCATTTTTTCTGATCAAAATCCCATGGATAAATTATTCAGGGCGCAATCAAAGTAATCTGTGAGTAGAGTGTTGAACAAAGTTTTTCTTTTTATTGAATTCAGAGAATTAATTTTTTCTTCGTTTCCGTTAGGAAAGGTAAGCGTAAGTTTGTAGAATTTATCTTTAGAATTTTTCTTCGCAGAAATAGAATTAATCAAATATCCAAATATTTGATTCTTTCTTTTGCGACGAAATGAAACAAAACGAAATTAGAAAGTCCAAAATTCGTTCAAGCTATAAACAGCACTCGATCGGGCACGAATTAATAAGAGTTTTCAACTTTCGCCTGCGGACGGTGAGAGGCGGTGAACGCAATTTCTCCGTGATTTTGCAACTATTTACGCAGCAAAATAAAACCCAATTAATTATAGCGTATAAATAAACTTGGCATTGGCAGTACGTGAAAAGCCGACTAATCAACGGCTGTAGGAGTGGCAGTTAGCTGCTTTTGGCAAAATGCAGGTCGTTTTTGACAAAAATATCATTTTTTCAACATACAAGCCTTGAAAGTCCATTTCAAAAATAACAGGAAGAGGGGAGCCCTTAACTCCGAAATGCCTTGACCGTTCTTCATCAAACTTGGCACCCATGTTCCTTACATAAGAGTATCAGCACTGGGAGGTCAACAAAAAGGGGGGGAAGGTTCCCTAATAAGGAAAGAGGAGGCCATAACTTCGAAACGCCTTGACCGTTTTTCTTCAAACTTGGCACACATGTTCCTTGACATAAGAGAATCAGCACTGGCGGGGCAACATAAAGGGGGAGAGGTTCTCTAATAGGTGGGGGAGTGTCCCTAATAGGGGAGAGGCCACACCTCCGAAATGGCTTGACCATTCTTCATCAAACTTGGTACACATGTTCCTTGACATAAGGGAATCAGAACTGAAGGGGTTGACAACAGGGGGACCGAAATGTTTGGACGGTTCTCCCATAAGTGACGGTAGGACAAAAAGAAGGAGCTGATGACCGGAGATTGATGACGAGAAGGGGGGAGTAACGCCCATATGACTTTAACAATTTATCCGTACAATAGAAAAAATCAGAATACGAAACACTAAACTGCAATGCTCGCAGTTTGTCAGATTTGTCAAGTGTAATTATGCACCAAATCAAAGTGACCTGTATAAAAAGTGTTCGACCATTAGTGCTAATTGTTGTTGGCCGACTCTGTTTGAGTCACAGGGGCAATCATTCAAACAGCGTGGAGTTCATCTGAGAACACCATGTCTTTCCCATGGTAACCTTTATGTGGCATGTTCCAAAGTGGGCTCAGCCAATAATTTGTGCATACTTGCTCCTGGTGGTGATACTAAAAACATTGTTTACAAACAAGTTTTGTCTTGAAGTGAGATGAAAGGAATGACAGGTTGGTTGTATCCATGGAAGAAACACTGTTGCACCTTCTACTTCTTTTTTTTATTAGGATAGCATGTAATACTAAACTAATAAATAAATAAAATGCTGTGTTTAGAAAAGTACAATAAAAAAACTATTCATTTCCTATGGGTGGGGTAGCCATTGTGAAAAGCGGAAGGTGCAAATAGGAAAAATGGCTATGTTTTTCTTTCTTTTATAGGTTTTATAGGGACTTCCGTAAAGAAAACAGATGTGCAGGTGGCCGGGTAGACAAAAGAGGGGGAGCTTACAAATGAGGAGGAACATCCGAAAGCGGAAGAAGCGTTGTATTTTTGCATTATAAGCATTTCGGTTACAATAACCGATGTACAAATGACTGTGAGACAAAGGCTCCCCGAGTAAGATCGGGCACTCAGCTAGTTTAAAATACTTATCACTTGTAGTGCAATTTTAATCCGGACATTCCGTCCGCTGATGTATTTTCCGCTTCCAACTAGGAATCTAGGAGAGTTTTGTTTCGGAGCTTTCTGCACACGCCAATGACGTGGATGGTATTTGTGCATACTATCAGAATGTGCGAGGTTTAAGGACTAAAGTGGACGACCTATTTCTTGCAACTAATGACTGCAATTACGATGTAATCCTGCCAACTGAAACCGGTTTGGACGGCTGCATCGATTCTCTTCAGCTGTTTGGAGCTAAAGCTGTAAAGCTCTTTAGCTGTTTGGAGCTTAGCTGTTTAGCTGTTTGCCGTTGCTCAACAGTACCCTAGTTCGCTGGTCAACTTAAGACATGGAAATTGTCTCGAACAAGTCTGTGTTTCGGCTGTCATCAAAGGAATTAAGTTTTTGCTTGCTGCAGTTTACATCCCACCTGACAGAAGTAATGTTGTCAAGTTTATCGATGAGCATATTATCTCAATCCGTGAATTACGTGACAAGGGTTCTTCAGAAGAAAGAATTTTCATTTGTGGTGATTATAACCAACCGCAAATTTCTTGGTTTAATGGAGAGAACGGAGTACAATACAACAATTCTCTCCCGCTTCCTGCTGCTAGCGCTGCTGTGGTCTGTGGATGGATTTGAATTCCTGAGCTTGAAACAAGTTAATTCACTGCGTAATAATCTCGGACGAACACTGGACCTCGTTTACTGCCTTCCTAAACAAGAGTTCGCTGTGCGTCGGGCTATTTCTCCGCTACTTCCCGTTGATCTTCCCCATCCTCCATTAGATTTTTTCTTGCCTATACTGGCAAGCCCCGTTGAAGTTCCAGCTGTCAGTTTCGAAATTGCGCCTCTGAACTATTGTCGTATTAACTTTGATGTTCTTGTGAACCACCTTTTGTCTCTGGATATGGCTACTTTAGTAGACGAGATCGATGTGGATGATATCCCGAGCAAGGGTTGACAGCAAAAGTATATCAAAATTATTACATATTCTGTTGTTGATATCAACTAGAAAACATGTTTTGTTACAACTCAAAATGGCTCTTATGATGTAGCAGACTTTGCTATCATTTTGCTTTCATTTTTATTGAAAGAAAATGTGTTGGTAGATTCTATATATGATGGAAATAAACCTTCAATATTTAAATTAATCTATTTTCACTTAAATTTTTATTTAGTAAAAGGGTTGGTTCAAGTTATATGATGATAGCAAAATGATGATGATATGATAGTAAATTGATAACTAATTCTGCTCTACTATTAATGTTGTGTAACAGCAGGATTGGTATTCCGTTTGATATTTTTGATAGCAAAAGTAGTATTCAATTTAATTTCACGGCATGGAATTTTTGCAAACAATTTTGATATTTTAACCGCTAAGTCGACCAAAATGAAATAACACCGAGTATTCAAAATCCGTTACATCAAGATATCAAATTTTGTTTTCAATTTGCTCTAAAACCCTGCTCGGGAAGGCATTGCGGTTTTGCGATGCTATTTGCACCTGGCTGAACGAGAATCTTCCCAGAATTATACCTCCTTTAAAACCTGTCTGGAGTAATAGTGAGTTGCACAGCTGCAAAGCAGAGACTACTTCGTGAGCAACGAACACCGCAGAATGAACGAGCTTTCAAATTTGCCAGCGATGCATACCGTAGGCTAAATAGTTCTCTCTACAAATCACATGTACTGCGGTCGCAATTCAGATTGGGAACTAATCCAAAAAGTTTTTGGACATTCGTAAACTCAAAGAGGAACAGATCTTCGATTCCTTCTAGTGTATTCTTGGGCGGAACGGAATCATCAATTGTTACTGAATCTTGCGCATTGTTTGCTGATCATTTTTATGGTCATTTCTGGTGCAAATTGAAGAGCTCCTACTCGCCTGGTCCCGATTGTTTTCTGGCTATTATTTTTTGTCGCAGCGCTACGGCTCTTGCCGTGCCTCTAAGTAGAATTTACACCAAATCGTTTCGAGCAACGGACTTTACGGGTGAAGCTGGATTCCACAGTTCATCGTTCACGTTCATTCAGTAATACTTCTGGTGTTCCGCAAGGCAGTAACCTGGGCCCTTAGCTATTCGCCTTGTACTTTAACGACATTGCCATTCTGCTTGGTTCCGGATGCACACTGGTATATGTCGACGATCTAAAGATCTACCTCGTAGTGAAATCTATCGCTAATTGCTACCGATTGCAAGCGCTTTTGGACAGCTTTGCTAATTGGTGTAATAGAAACAAGCTCACAATAAGCATTGCCAAATGTGTGGTTATAACATTCCACCGATGTAATTCGCCCATCTCATTTGATTATCGGATAAAAGGAGCTATTCTCGGACACGTCGATCAGATCAGCGATCTTGGAGTTCTGTTGGATCTGTCAGCTTCGCAACAACTTGGGTTCATCACAAAAATTCCCCAAGACTTCACAGATCCCCATTGCTTGAAGGCATTGTACTGCGCGTTGGTACGGCCAATACTTGAGAATGCCTGTGTCATCTGGAATCCTCATAACCTGTGTTGGAAAGCCAGAATAGAACGTGTTCAACGAAGATTTGTTCGTATCGCCCTGAGACATCTACCCTGGCGTGTACCTCACAATCTTCCCCGCTACGTAAACCGATGTCAGCTTTTGGATTTGGAGACATTGTGGCCAAGCTGCTTAACAATGAAATAGATAGTCCCGTATTGATTTTCGTGCATCACGCAGACAGCTTCGCTCATCGAATCTACTGACAACCAGATTCCATCGGACTATGTACGGGTTTTATGAACCACTGACGTCGTGCATCCGCACCTTCACTGACTGACTGACAAGGTCTAGGATGCTGCAATAGTTTTGTTCTAGATTTGTCCTAGAAATCGTCAGATGAATCGACCAAAATACAAATACAAATACAAAAAAAGCGTCATATACAGTTCAGGCTTTCCTAAACCCCTTCCTAAGCGGATCTAAGTCAAACGATAACGTTCGATGACCATACCTGGAAATGCTTTATGTACATACGGAACCAGCTATGTTAGGAGGTGCAAACTTAAGCGCGTGTTCCCCAGGCGAAGGGCGACTCAAACAGCGTCTGTCTCGAAGCGTACGGCTGAACAGGCTGAACATGATGCGACGCTGTATCCCGTAAGCTACACCTAAGATGGTAACCCCATCAGCGAGATGTAGTACTCCGAAACTCTCACATATCACGAACAATGAAAAATCTGAATGGATCAAACCGTGTAGGACACAGTAAAGAATAAGGAAACCTAGAAGCTGGAGTGTCCGAACTCTTCAGGAGAGCTATGTTGACTCGGAATGAACATCACTGCTATTCAGAAACTCCCGTGTCCAAATTCCGGAGAAAGTTCCAGTTCCCCATCTACTATAGTGACGGTAGAAAGACAGGCAGAACATGGAGTCGCTTTCGCAGTGTTGGGAAAGCAAAAGCAACGAGTTATCCGGTGGAGGACCGTATATGACCGCAAATGGGTGCTGAGAATTAAAGCCAAATCTTTCAACTACAGCCTAATCAACATGCCGTGAAAATCATCATCGCAGATGTAAACGTGCAGATCGGGAGGGATGAATTTTTGAAGTAGGACTACGTCTTTGATTTCTATATTGGGGTGCACTTTAGAAAAACGAAAAGGGAACAGGTAACGAAAAGTGGTTATAGTTTGCACGCTTATAACTCAGTCATCCGTCAATAGATTCTAGAGATATTGATATCAATCGGTTGGAAATTTTTCAAAAAATCCATTACAACACTGTAGATTACATGTTTCCCTATCAGACGTTTAATAATTGAGAAAATATTAGACGACTATTCATCATTTCATTATTTTCATTTTTTCGTCTTCCCGCGTCAACGCTTCCCTAGCACGGATGACAGAAATATGTAGGAGATGAGCTATGGGTTAAGCTGGTAAAGAACCGTTGATTTTCTCCCCAGCAGAGTACAGCCATCGCCATGGATAGACTTGAAAAAATAATTGATGGAGCAACCAACGACCCCCAAGAGTTGGTGATAAACACCGGAGTAGGTGTAGAGGTGGCGCACGACGGTAGACCGGAAGTGCGCAGTCCGATCGGCACGGACGATACTGGCGAAGTGATGCATACAGGGATGGAAGAGGACTTTAACCTCGACCCAGCAAACCACAAATCGTATAATAATGTGTGAAAATCATCTTGAATATCGCGAAACAAACTCGAAATCGTACATAAAGCTTAAGAAAGCGTACCCTAGTTTACATTTATTCGTACAAAATGATAGTAACTGATTCACATACGATTTTCGTCACAGAATTGTCTAGAATTATGGAACTAATCATGTTGAGTCGGATTTCATCGTATACAAATACTTATGAATGTGAATTGTTTTCTTATAATTTATAGTACGTATATCGCCTCCAAAACAGTACGCATCCCAAACAACAATGTGAGTTTTATTGTACTCTTATGGCGGTCTTCATGACCAATTTTGGTCTTAAATTCCATCATAAGAGTGTAATAAAACCCAAATTGTTACTTGGGATATGCTGGTTTCGTGCATCGAATGCGATTTTTCTAGATACATATTGGTACCTATATCATATTTGTTACTTTGATATACGTACGAAAATGTTTGCTGGGGACAGCATGTCGCTGGAAGGAGGACTCTTGGCTTCATCCCTGATCCTGAATTCACCAACAGGGAATGCGGAGAGCGACGCGGATAATCTTCCCGATCCGGCGACGCTACCTGAAGTCAAGGGGCAACCTGAGACTTCCGGAGTTGTGGCCAAGCGTCTCTCCAACGCGCAACGGCGATGGCAGAAGTGGTATCGGAGCAAGGGCTACTCAAAGGACGAAGCGGAGGAACTTGCCCTTCTGCCGGCCGGCCAGCCTAGCCAGCGGGACCTGGTCGTTACCAAAAGGCAACTATTCGCTGATACGGCGCCGCCGAACATCAGCAGCAAAGGTCCCACTAAAAAGAGACCACGCAGTCGAGTCTGCGCGGGTCCTTCGGCACCAAAACCATCCTCGAGGTGCACCTACAGGGAAATGGTGGATGCTTTCAGTGTAGCCATAACTACGGCTGATTATCCCGTTTCCCTGCTCACTACGGATCAGCTTCAGACTGTCCGCGCCGTTCTTCTGGATCAAATAGCTGACCAGGAGACTCCAGACATTAGACCCAAGTTCAGGAGCTGCCAGTTCAAGACCGGCTACTTGATACTGGCTTGCTCTGACTAGAACACGGTAAAATGGCTGGAGCAAACGGCATCTACTCTCGTCCCGTGGGAAGGAGCACAACTACGGGCCTACGACACGAAGGACCTGCCGAAGGCTTATACCTTCATAGGGTACTTCCAGGACAGTGTCGGCACCACGGACGAGTGATGTGCCCTGGTGGAATGAGACGCTTAGCAATCTCCGTCGGAAGGCAAGGCGTCTGTTCAACAGGGCCAAAATCACGTATAACTGGGAAGACTACAGAACTTCTCGCCCCAAATTCAACGCTGAGCTACGCAAAGCCAAAAGGAAATCACGAGTTAAATTTTGCGAAAGAATTCAAACTCTGCCAGAGGCTACGTGTCTGTAGAAAGCGATGTCCAAGGACCATTGCAATGGTCTAGGGCAATTGAAAAAAGAGGATGGGAGTCTCACTGTTACCACCAGGGAAACTCTGGAAGTTCTGATGAACCCTGGTTCGACAGTGACCACTGGACAAAACATAGGCGGGCAACAGTGGAATGGGTCATTACACAATGTGCCAAATGATTCGGTTCTACTTGCACGCCGATTGTTTACGGAGGCTTCGATCAATTGGGCACTCAGCTCTTTTGAACCAATGAAATCTCCAGGTTCGGATGGTATTCTACCCATTTTCTTACAAAAAACGGACGGTGTTATAATGTCCGAGCTCATCAACCTCTTTCGAGCCAGTTTCACTTTGGGGTATATCCCAGAGAATTGGCGGAAAGTAAGGGTTGTGTTCATACCTTAGGCTGGCAAAAAGGACTGAACCATGCCTAAGGCTTTCAGACCGATAAGTCTGACTTCAAAGCTTCTTAAGCTGATGGAGAAAATCACGGATAACTATATCCGCAATGAGTTTTTAAAAAACTCTCCGTTACATGTAAATCAACATGCATACCAACACGGTAAATCTACGGAAACCGCATTGCACTGCTTAGTGACGTTAGTTGAGAAATCGCTCAAATATCAAGAGACGGCACTTTGTGCTTTTCTTGATATTGAAGGCGCTTTCGATAACACGTCCTTTGCGTCAATTAATACGGCTCTCTGTCAAAAGAGAATCGACCACACTACAATGAGCTGGATTCAAGCAATGCTCTCGAGCAGACAAATTACAGCATCATTGGGAGATACGTCGGTCAAGATTTCGGTGATCAAAGGATGCCCACAGGGAGGAGTTCTCTCTCCCCTGCTCTGGTCACTGGTGGCCGACGCACTCCTTCACAAGCTATCACAGCTTGCTTACGCCGACGACGTTGTACTTATCATCAGAGGAAAGTTTGACGCAGTACTGTCAAGTCGCTTGCAAGGAGCTCTAAACACCACCATGTTATGGTGCTCACAAGAAGGACTTAATGTAAATCCCACCAAAACAGTCGTTATGCCATTCACTAGGCGAAGAAAACATACCATTACTCCGCCTATACTGAATGGTGTCAGACTGGGCTTCAGTAATGAAGTCAAACAACTCGGAATAATTCTCGATAAAAAACTGAACTGGGCTGCCCACCTAGATTATGCTGTTAAGAAAGCAACTTCGGCTATCTGGGCATGCAGCTCACTGTTTGGTAAAACCTGGGGATTGAAACCTCAACTAGCCTTTTGGTCATATACTACTATTGTACGGTCTAGGATAACCTATGCTGCAGTCGTATGGTGGCCAAAGGTGAATGAGGTGACAGCCCAAGCCTAACTGAACAAAGTTCAGCGCCTGGCCTGTCTTACAGTTACCAGTGCCATGCGTACAACACCTACTGCAGCCATGGAGGCAATGCTATGCTTACTGCCTTTGCATCTTGAAGAAGGAAGCAGAGCTCGGCGCACTACGGTTGCAAAGGAGTAAAACTATTCTCGAAGGTACATAACACAACACATAACATCATCATAACATAACATCATAAACATAAAAGTCTATCTTGATTACAGATCCTTCCAGTAGCGTTTGTCCGGTAGACAGTATTCCCACCATTAATCCACACACCAATAACCCATCTGATGGATGAAAGTAGAAAATGGACACCACGAGTCAGAAATTTGAGAATTCGAGACTAACAAACGGACCTTTTCAGGTCCACCATTTAAATTAGCTGAAATTATGAATTTCTCACATGTAAGAACACAATCCTTTAATGCGCAACTTGGGCATCTATTTATGAAATTCGTACAAAAATCACCAGCTTTAGCATTGGGAGACGAATTGCTCCACATTCGTAGTCCTACGTCAAGCCTGCGCCCGTGCCACTAGGCATAGACCCTTGTACTTTTTTAAAATTTTGTGACTTGGTCCGGTCTGATTTAACACCGACCATATGATTTTGCGACTAGCAATCGAGTTGAGCAGGCTAGTCGAGCAGTCGAATCAAGCAATCGAGTCAAGCAGTTGGGTCGAACAGTCAAATCAAGCAGTCTAGTCGAGCATTTAAATCAAGCTGTTCAGTCAAGCAGTCCGTTCGAGCAGTCGTGTCGATCAGTTTCATCGAGCAGTTAAATCGAGCACTCCAGTCGAGCGGTTGAATCGAGTCAAGCACTTGAGTCGAGCGGTCGAATCGAGTGGGTTGTCAAGCTGTCGAGTCGAGCAGTCAAGTCGAGCAGTTGAATCGAGCAGTTAAGTCGAGCTGTCGAATCAAACAGTTAAGTCAAGCAGTTGAATCGAGCAGTCGGATTGAGTGTCTAAGTCGAGCTGTTGAATCAAGCTGTCAGTTAAGTCGAGCAATCAAATCGTCTGCACCGTGAAGTGCGTGAGGCCTGCCATTGCCGATTTCGAGCACTACAGCGAGTGAAGTCTGACAATTGTACGGCGCAAAACAAATAAAAAATCTACGACAAACTGAAAGATAATCGAATCGCCACTAGACATGTGACAAGTTTTAATTCAACCGATCAATCTGCGTATATTTTACACGAAATTTGATTCGATTCCAAAGTTGATCAACAATATTTCCGGGTAAATAAAATTTCGCTGATAGCATTTGAAATTCCCTGATATTCCCTGATTTCCCTGATCCAAAAACGAATTCCCTGATATTCCCTGATTTTCCAGGTTTCTCCAGGAAATCGACACCCTGGAGTAGTTGATTCAAGAATCGAACAGTTGAGTCGAGCAGATGAATCATGCTGTCCAGTCGAGCAGTCGAATCGAACAGTTCAGCCGAGCAGTTCAATCGAGTAGTTAAGCCGAGTAGTCCACTCGAGCATTCAAATCGAGCTGTTCTGTCAAGCCGTCAAGTCAATTGGTCCAATCAAGCAGTTGAGTCGAGCAGTCGAATCGAACAGTTCAGTCGAGCAGTCTAGTCAACCAGTTGAGCAATCGAGCTGTCCAGCAGTCGACCAGTGAGGCGACTGAGAATAGAACTCATTGCTACGAAAACATGATGTCCTATCAGGGGCCTGTTTTTAATTACCGATAAGCCTTTTATGACGTCCTGTCAGACACCTGGTTTTCGGTACAGACATAAGCCTCTTAAATAAATAGATAGGTTTTTCTTTCTATGTATGGGGTATAAAATGGGAAGAGTTATCTAGAAGGAGCGTAAAATATAGCTCTGGAGGAGCGGCTTAGACAGCGTCTATCTCGTAGTGAGCTGCTGAATATAAACTACACCTAAAATGGCTGACCCGTCAGCGGGATGTAGGTATCGCAACCCCGGTCAGGTAGTATACGGAAACTCTCATTTACCACGAAAAACAAAAAAGGGAAATACGCAATGGATCAATCTTTATATTATAGGGCATGGCATACAATAAGGAAACCTGGAACCTCGAGTGTCCGAACTCTCCATGAGCTGGCACGAGCTGGATTGCTTGCTTGAGAGTTACATTGACTCGGAATGGAGGTCACTGCTGTTCAGGAAGTTGCGTGACCAAATCCCGGAGAAAGTGAGTTCCGTGCAGTAGACCCTATTGCAGGCACTTCTTTCAAGTGCCACATCTACTACAGTGGATGGCGGTAGAAAAGCAGAATATGTTATCCGGTGGAGGCCTGTAAATGACCGCAAATGGGTGTTGAGAATTAATAATAAATTCTTCAACCTACAGCCTAATCAATGTTTATGCACCGACAAATTATAAATCCAACAATGCTAAGGACGAGTTCTACGACAAACTCGAGAGGATTTAGTTTTAGTGAGAGTTTCCAAAACATGACGTGAAAATCATCGCAGATCAAAGGCGCAGTTTGGGAGGGAGGAATTTTTCCTTTCCGTCATTGGAACAGATAGCCTTCATCTGACGACCAACGATACCGGTCTGAGGCTCATTGGAGGCTTGAATCCTGCTTACGCAATCGAAAAACTGTTATAGAGTTGGGTGGGTCTCAATCTGGCTGGTTCATTAACAATTCTGGGGTCCCTCAAGGCTGCCTACTGGGACCCTTACTGTTTTCGTTGTAAATTAATGATTTTACCAAACTACTACCACCTGACACACGATTATTGTACGCAGATGGTACTAAGATATTTCAAATCATCGTAATAAGTAACTTATGGTGCATGAGCATGACTACCGCACTGACGGAATACAGCTGCAACGCTGCGCTGTTCCCTGGCATAGTCTTGAAGGCCCGAAAGATGTTCAGGCAGCATTATTTCATGATTATCAGCAAGGCTAACCGACAACTCGGAATAATCATGAGAATTGGCAAGCAGTTTGAAGACCCTGATATCTTGCGGACCCTGATATCTTGCGGACCCTGTATTTGCTCGCTGGTGCGGTCAATCTTGGAGACAGCGTGCGCTGTATGGGATTATTTTACGACAACTTTACTTACTTATTTTAGACAAATTTTACTGTGCAGAATGACGCTACGAGGCTGTGCGCTCGCGAGTGTGTAGGTAGTAGAATGTATGCACACAGCATCGACGGTTGGTTGTCGTACGCTTGCGTCAGTGGCATAAGCGTTGGATGGTATGTTTCTCATACTCGCCCGTGTGAGAGTGGCCATCGTCTGTTTGTCGCTCGAGAGAGAGAGAGAGACTCCTGCGCTTCGATTCCATTGTATTTAGCTGCAAAGCTGATGAATAAAATGTTTGACATGACGAGAGCGTTGGTTCAGCGATCTCATTGAACAAGCATACCAACACGTGGTTCGTGGTGCTAAAACAGTATCAATGAAGGAGCCAAAAGAAAAGTTGTTTCACTCAATATGAAAATAGAGCGTGGTTGCCATATCTGAGTGCATCATTCGAAAAATTTGGTTATTTACTGGTCCAGCGATCCTATTGAAAAACTTATTACCACATATTGCTTGTGGTGCAATGCAAAGTTATAAGGCTGTTTACCATCGTCTTCGTGCATCGCAGTAAGGTTATTTTTGAATTTAGTTGGTTGTAATTTAGTTTCTGCTGGTGAAATGTCGAATCGCCATTGCAGCCATGTGAAGCGAGTACTTCCATACGTTGTAGAATGGAAAGGATAAGAATTGTGGGCTCAGGCTAAGCAGCGCAACCATAGGAGGAGGTTAAGAAGGCAATAAGTGAACTGAAAAACGTCAAAGCTGCTAGGAAGGACGGTACGAGCGTCAGTTACTAGACAAGTTCCGGAAGTACAACTAGCAGACTCATCATCTGTTTGTGGACTTTAAGGCGGCGTACGATTCAATCAAACGTAATGAGGTGTGGTAGGTAATGCTAGAACATAGTGTTCCGCTGAAACTAGTTAAGCTGATTCGTGCGACGCAGGATGGGTCAAAATCATGCGTCAACAAGCAAAGTGATCCACTCTCTAACCTACTACTTAACATTGCCTTGGAAGGTGCAATACGAAGGTTAAACGTGGAAATAAACCGGACTATCACGAAATCTCACATGCTTCTTAGTTTTTCCGATGACATCGATATAAATGGAATCAATCGAAAAGCAGTGGAAGAGGCCTTCAGGCCTTTTAAATTGGAAGCAGCGAGAGTGAGACTTATCATTCGAGTTAAACTCCATTTTCCGAACCGGTACTGATTGAGAATTGATGAATCCCAACACCATTTAGCAATTCTTTTTTTTTGAACAGCAACTTCACCAGCTCACCAGCTGGCAGCTCAGGGATGCTGTGCCGGTGCGGTGCAGGCAAAAATAGATTGACGGTTCATTCATCCATGATGGAAATAAAAACCAGTTCCGTTCCGATTGGCGCACTTTCAAGCGTCAAAAAGATCCGGGAAAAATTTGTTTACTTTCCTTCGCTCCTCCAACCTATGTGTGGAGGAACGGGCAAGCTATTTTCGATATATTTGGCTAAACTGAGTGTATGTCGTGTAGTAGCAAAAGGTTGGAGGAAAAGTTCAGCAAATATAGCGTTTGAAATTATTTCAATCGAGGAGGAAAACATTTGGCAATCAAATGTCATATTATTCCGTTATGAAACGAGCATTCCATCCAGCTTCACATTCCTATGTTTCCCCGCGATTGAGTCGCAAATTTCGCGAAAAACATTTCTGTTTTCCCCCGAACTTCCTGCCTGCCCCGTTCCCATACCCCACCATCACCCCATCATCACACGTACACGTGTAGCTACTTCAGTCGTCCCCCCTTTCGGCAACGAGCGGGTCTCCCTCGACCCATCGGTCCCATTCACACATTCGTTATTTATAGCATCTTCTCCGCATAGCCAAGAATAAACTGGCTGTCTTCCATTTTTCCTACTTATATAGTTTTTTTTTGCTTCGTTTGCTTCTCGTTTTTGAAGGACATCTCCCATCCGTAGCCACCGAATTGGTGGTGCAAGTTTTTCTCCCTTCACTCTCAGGCGGGCAAGCCGGCCGAACCGGCGGCCATCGTGACGACTACTGTACTGGCCAGCGAGCCGAACGAGCGACGACAGCAGCAACGACGACGCTGATGATGGCAGTGAAATATGCAAAACCGGAAATCGATGACAAATCAGGTTTTTTCTTTCTCTCTCTCTTCCTCGCATATATGCTAGTACTAGTTGACCACCGAGCGCCTCCACCTGCGTGGGTGGATTGCAGCATTTACATAGTTTTTGTTCCGGAGTTTCAGAGCCAACTTCTGCTACTACTGCTTTTATAGAACAACTCGGTCGACCATCTCGGGAGCTCTGCCCCATGTCAGAAGTCAAACTGGTGACACCAATTAACGTTATTATTTGATTACACTATTCTCGCTCGACGGCGTCTTTTTACTGTCCCGGTGTATATTTAGAACGGGGTAGCGTAGGAGCAACAAAAAAAAAGCGAAACGGCAAACCCCACCGTTGTCACCGGCCAACCAGTCCGGCCCCACACCGGCACGCAATTAGAATGCCAACACTTGACCAAACATCCGAAACTGCGAAACATCGCCGTACGCTCGACTCGGGGCGTTTTATTTATATGCATATTTATCGATGACACGATGGTGATGGTTCTTTGGTTGCCGCTGAGGAGGGCATCCGGGAACACATCTTTTTATCGTGTTTGCGCGAGAAATGTATACACACAGCAAGCAAGCACTGTGGCGCGTTTCTCTGCAGGCGAAGTAAAGCTAAAAAAACACGATCAAACGTTCAAGTGTACATTTACTTTATCGTCGCTACCTGATGCAATGGAAGCGTTTATTTATAAACAGATTTATTTATAAAGTGAAATGAAGCATGTTTACGGGGCTGATGATGATCAGCCAGAGTGGATAGCTCGCGCACAATATGCGAACGTTGTTGGGCAAACAATTTGTGCTATTATTTTCACTTATTTGAATACATAACTAACGTAAATGCAAACCTAACATGCCAACGACAATGTTGGGGACAAAGCAACCCACAAACGGAAAGAGTGGTTGAGGGAACAGCAGTTATTACATATATTCAGGCTATGGAAACAAGCTGAACCTCTTCACCCTCATCCCAGTCGGCGTGTGGTGCTGTGTCTGCAAGAAATAAGTAGCCAGGGATGAAAAATCGTTCGGAGGTCTTTCTCTCTCCCCCCTGATGTCGTACACCAGACCTGTCAGGCTAAGGAAGGTAGCGAAAAATATATGTTAGTATTTATTTTCAAGGTTAGTGGAATACTTTTGCTGCTACCATCGTCGTCTCCCTCGTCTCTGCCGATCTGATGACTATTTTCGCCTTCGAGGAAAGACGACGACGGTGATGATGATGATGATGGTCGACCGGTTCAATTGCTTTTTTCAACACAAAGCTGGAGGAGATGTTCCGTAGAAAAATCCGCAATACACGTGCCACTGAAAGAACAAGATTTATTACACGAATCGATGTTGCTAGAACATGACAACTAGCACGACTGCAGTAAGGTTTATTTGGGATATGTTTTAGGAATTCGCTTTTCGTTTAGGCCTGCCTAACTACATTGATTGACATTTATAAGCCTATTTTTCTATGCTTTAAAGCAAATAAAGAAATCATATAGATTCGACTCCTTTGCATTGTACATACCAACCCAGTCACCAGCGCAGGCAGAAGATCATGCAGAACTAAGTTTCCGGGCCCGTCGTTTCCAGGCAGCCGACGAAAATAGCACATGAGATAAACAGCACAAAACCAATAAACAATATTTGTTTGTCAGCCTGTTATTCACTGTCGCCCGCATCGGAAGGCACTTTGGGCCCGTGCTTCCATCCTTCTGGGGAGAAAATTGACTTGCACTTGACTATAGGCTGCTGGGGCGCTAGCTACATTGTTCTCTGTGCAAGAAAATCAAAACATACCATCCTTGCCACATCCCATTGCAAACCGGGAGAAGCTTTATCCGTCTGCTGGTTTCGCTCGGCGGAAATGGCCCATCGCATGGAGACAACCATTTGCACTGTGTGTGTGTGTGCGTCGAACGCTTGCTAAAAATAGATCCACCCGCCGTTACGATTTCAACGCAAACTAACCAACCCGACGCCCATTAAAATCGATTACTAATGGTCTTTCTTTTCCTATGGGAGGTTGAGGCGTATCTCCTCCGCTGCCTGTTCCTGCTTCCAGTTGCCGAGTCAGTGTTCCACCGTTTGCTGTTGTTACCGTTGTTCGTAATAGTGATTAGACTTTTATAGACTGATTCCAGTCAAGTGTACAACGGTTTGCCTCCCAGATCGAGGAGCATCGAACTAGCCGGTCTTTTGGCCTTGTTCTTTGTAAAAAGCATGTAATATAAAAGTGTTCTGATATTTACCGTGACTATTTAGAAAGTGTCCTCTGGAAGCATCCATCCTGTCCTGATTTGCAGATTAATTCTGTAGACGAGGAAATAATAATGAACATTCAATATCTATACTTCATTGTAAGACTTTTTTTAGAAATTGAAAAAAATGCTCACTAAGCCATGATTTACGATTTAAAGTGGGTAATTTCACTGTAAAATTTAGCGCTAATCTAAGCAACTGTCGAGCAAATATTTACCTTTAAAAGTGCCGTCCAGCAAATATCACCATCCTCCTCCTTCTCTGGAAGAGAGCACCACAACTGCAGCTCCCGCCTTCGTGTTTCCGTTCCGCGGAGTCGGAGCGCACTGAATTTCCACTTTTCTTCGCTTATTTTCCTATACACCCACCCTATATAGTGTAAACAAACCACCTCTTCTCACTCACGCGGAAAGGCTCTTCTCCTATTTATTATTTATTTACTCTTTCTTGCGCCTGCCCTTACACCAACACCAACGCGTCGTGAAATTCTTCCACTGCACAACACAACACAACACACGCTGACTGGCTGGCTGACGGACGGACTGAGTAGGCTGGTGAGAAACACACTGCTCAGATTGTTCATCAACAAAAAAGTGACATCGATGACGATGACGGTGATGATGATTACCGAGAAGATCGACCAGATGATTATACACAATTCCCGAATGGAATTTCAACCTTTCTGTGATCGTATAATAAACACTGTTTGAAACACACCTTTCGCCTGCCTGCCTGCCTAAGCGGATCGAACAACCACCATTCAGGATTTTTTTTCTTCACTTCGCAATAGACTTTTATGGCTCCGAACTATGAATAACATCAACATCGATAATTTTTGCATATAATTTACGAACGCCGAATAGCCAGTCAGCGCACACGGACGGACAACACCAACGCAACGCAATGCCTGCTCACCACGACACCACCCAGCAGTATAGAGTGTGGACAACTCCCGAAATATCACCGAGATTCCTGCTTCCCGGAGGGACGCGACCCGAAGAAACAACACCCTTCTTTTGGCTTTGCCAAGCAGCAGGGTGAATCAAACTAGATATGATGATGATGACGGCGATGATGATCATTCACTGAATTCATTCACTGTGTGCAATGCAATCTAATCAGTTTATAACCACGACGGTGGAGGACACGATTCGATTTCCGCACCCCAAAGCCCGATAGCGACAACGACGACGACCACGGCAATCGCACTTGCACTTAGGATCTGCCCAAATCACTACTGTTTTTTAGTTTCTGTATCTTTTTTGCACAATTTTATCCAAACAAAATATTAATTTCGCGTATCGAAACGAGACGAAATATGCGTACGCGTGTGACTGTCTGAATTTCGCGAAGAACAAAACACACTTGTTCGAACGAACCATCAGTCAGTTCAGTAGCTCTAGCTCTAGCAGCAAAGCAATCAAAGCAACCCGATGAATGAACGAGCACAACGAACGACGAAGACGACGAAGAGAGGTGTTTGACAGGTTGCGTGTTTCTTCTTTGACAGTGCGAAAGCGATGCCAGTTGCGCAGACATCGTTGTTAGAGAGCAAAATTTTACTCTAACTTTTAGTTTTGTTTTTCCTCTGTTTGAAAATAACCCTGCTGTTTAACGCATGGTCGGCAGTTCATTGTACAAAATAGCGTTATGTGGCAGGAGCGGGGGAGACCAAGCATGGGGAGGGTTTTAAAAATCATTAAAACCTGCGTTATGAACTTTATGAACGTTTCTTAAACATCCTTTTTAAAAATGATCTGGCATCTCTAGTCAAAGGCAAACTTGTACATATTTTCTGCTGCAAGGGTAAAGACAAGCATTTCTGGGGATGTGAGTCGTCTTACTTTCGTTAGGGTAGTTGCTAGTTGGGCAGTTCTTTTCTTTAACGAGATCATTTTGCATCGCGTGATTTTAAATTTGAAGCTCGACAAACATTTCTCGCGTAATGCCAATTTCTAATTAACAATGAGAGACGAGAGATTACGGAGATTCTTTTTTTTTGTTTTGGGGTTTTGTTGGCTAAGACCATGGTTGGTCCATCTCGCCAGATTACGGAGATTCAAATGCAATTGAATGCATTTGGGTGGTTCAAATCGTGACCTGCGGGGGATCCCAGTGGGCACGTCGTACTGCCGACATTTCTGCAACTGCAAGATCTTTCGGATGGTAAAAATTTGAACCGTAGTGGCGCGGGACCTCATGAAGCCCGCCTGATAATTCCATACGAACCCTTGTGCTATCGGTGACAATCGTCGTAACATGATCAGGGAGAGTACCTTGTAGGCGGCATTTACTAGTGCTATGCCGCGGAAGCTGCAGCAATCGAGCTTTTTCTTTCGTTTCTACGAGTAGGGAAATCTAATGGGGCCTGAGGATCCGGACCCACTAAAACCCTACTCGAGTCTCCAGCCTGATAGGTTTCTTAGATTGGCCGCAATGTCCCGAAAGAATCAATTATAAACTATTCAGAGAAAAAGCACGTTTTTATTCAGTTTTGCATTAAGAGGTTATATAGAACGAAAAATGACAGTAATACAGGTGTTAGACAAGTAGATCGAAAGCCGAAATTGTCGATTCCCAACACCCCTGCTCAATTTCGTATTGGTTTAAGTCCTAGTTTATCTCGCAGTCTCCTAAACGCAGCTACAGGTAATCCTTTTGTTAGTATATCAGCTTGTTGCTCCTCAGAAGACACATATTCAATACTTATTTGTCTCTTTTGAACCAATTCACGAATAAAAAAGTATTTCACATCCACATGTTTCATTCTCCGGTTATCACGAGGTTCTTCCGCAATACGGATACATGACTGATTATCTTCATGATACACTACCGGTCCATCCGTCACGATTCCAATGTCTGATAACAAACGCACCAACCAAACCCCTTCGCACGCAGCAGTGCATAAGGCAACGAATTCAGCTTCAGTTGACGAAAGGGACACCGTTGGTTGTTTCCTAGTCAACCAGGCAACGGTGCATCCAAACACCTTAAATAAGTATCCTGTCACGGAACGTCTATCGCTGACGTCATTGGCCCAATCGGCATCACTATATCCCGTCAAAGGAATGCGAAGACTGTCGCTACAATATTCCAATTCAAGATCCAAAGTCCCTTTTACGTATCGCAGGATTCGCTTCAGATGAGTCCAATGCTCTTCAGTCGGACAGCTTTGAAACTGGCTCATGTAATTTATCGCAGATGATAAATCTGGTCTGGTAGCGAGAGTAACATATAAAAGACAACCCACCAATTCTCGGTACGGTTTGTCAGTTCGTTTCTGCTCCTCGCCTTTTTGCAATTTTAAATGACATTCAACTGGCGTTGACACCGGTCGACAATCCTGCATGCCGAACCTTTGCAGTAATCTTTCCAAATATCCACGTTGATCAATTCGCAATACCTTTCCTTGAATATCACGTACTATGCGCATCCCGAGAAAACTGTTTACTTCACCTAAATCTGACATTTCAAATTCCTTAGACAAGCGATTCTTTATTTCACTAATTATGGTCAGATTGTGGCTCACAACAAGTATATCATCGACATACAACACGAGAAAAACTTTATCTTTTCCAGAACTGCGTACATATAGACAAGCATCGTTATCGCTCCGTTTAAAACCAATGTTGACCACAAAACAATGAAATCGATCGTTCCATGCCCGAGAGGCCTGTTTTAAACCATATATAGAACGCTGCAATCGACAAACCAAATCTGTCCCCTGCTGAAACCCTTCTGGCTGTAACATAAAAATCTCTTCTTCCAAACGCCCATTCAAGAAAGCAGCACGTACGTCCATCTGGTGAACTAATAATTGTTGTTCATTTGCGACTGCCAAAACTACCCGTAAAGTATTTAATTTGGCCACTGGCGCATATGTTTCCATATAGTCATAACCGTATCGTTGCGTAAATCCACGAGCCACCAATCTAGCCTTGTACCGATTTTGCTTGCCATCAACGCCCGGTTTTATGTTAAAAACCCACTTGCAAGATATTGGTTTTTTGCCCTCAGGTAGTTTTGTCAAAATCCATGTTCCATTTCTGTTCAATGAATCCATTTCCTCTGTTACAGCAGCTTGCCACATAGGCCAACCATCACGTTCACGCATTTCATGTAGTGTATCTGGAAGGTTATCAACAAAGTTCATCGCGTTTAAAGCGTAACCTGCAAAATTCATATCATAATCCTTTTGCCACACAGGTACCTTTGGTATACGGCGGTATTGTTCAATCGATTCTGCTTCCCTATTCATAACTTCCGACTCTCCTCTTGCATGTACATCGGCAGAACTAGAAATACTTTCAAAATCTTCATCAGAACTTTTGCAAAATACTTAAATCCATATCGAGGTCACAATGAAGCTGTTTGCCCTCACTTTTCAATGAAACATTACTACGTTTTTCATCAAACACTACATCTCGAACGATTTCCACCTAATTTCTTTTTGGATTGAACACACGATATCCGTTTTTAACGTAACCAACGAATGTTCCTTTCCAAGATTTTTCATCGAGTTTGCTCCGAAGTTCTTTAGGAATATGGCAATAAACCGCACATCCAAACACACGGAGACCAGACACATTGGGTTTGCAACCATTCCATAATTCAAATGGTGTTTTGTTTCGGTCAATCGCACTCGCCGGACTCCGATTAGTAAGGAAAGCTGCCGTCTCTATCGCCTCACACCAAAAACTTTTACTAATTCCTGCGTCTATCAACATTGACCGAGCTTTTTCAACCAGTGTGCGATTCATCCGTTCGCTGAGTCCATTATGTTCTGGGGTATAGGGTACTGTATATTCTACTTGTATGCCTTTCTTACTACAAAATTTATCAAAACCAATACTGCGATACTCACCGCCATTGACACAGCGAACACGCGAGATTCTTTTAAGAATTGTGCTTCCGCGACTGCCGTGTATTCCACAAAACACCGCAACACTTCATCTTTTGTAGCAATAGGATACACTTTTACAAATCGGCTCCAATCGTCGATGAAACTCACAAAGTATTTCATTCCGTTGTGGCTCACTGGTGTTACATGCCCACACACATCGGTATGAATAAGCTCCAGCACGCGCGATGATCGTTTTCCATCGTATTTCTTATCGAAAGGCTTTCTTAACTGTCTCCCTTTAATACACGATTCGCAAAACACAGAAGTAGAGTCATCATGAAATCTATCCTCTGGCCATTTCGTTAAACCTTCGACTATTTCGTTCCGAATAATTGACGTCAAATTCTTCTGACTAAGGTGACCATATCGCCGATGCCACAACTCGTTACACTTTCAAATTTCTCCGCACGAATACAATAACGACGCGTCGGTCGCACCGTCAACCATGTAAAATTCGAGTTCGTATAGCAGATTTCCACGATTACCAATAGCAACAACATCTGAACCATTCAAGATTTTGACAGTCCCGTTTTGAAACATCACCAACATTCCAGCGCTTTCAACTTTTCTAACGGAAAACAAGTTGCATCTTGCTTCAGGAACGAAAAGTACATTTTTAACTCGGCATTCGCGATTATTTTTCCCAACGATAGAATTTACTAACACAGTACCGGTGTACTTCGCGACAATATACTCTCTCCATTTTTAACCACAGCAATCTCCATCGGACGTTCCAGCTGTTTCAGCTCTATAAAAAGATTACGATCATTCACTATTACCCTTATTCTGCGAGTCACATGACTCAATACAACAATTGTCACTCGCCGTGACTCGCCACGGCGAGTCGAGTCACCTAGGTAAGAAACCCTTGTCACCTAAGTGACAAGGCGAGTCACCTAGGTGACAATTGTCACCTGATTCGCGGTGACTGCAACATAGTCACGTCACTCGCCTCGCAGAATAAGGGTATATATGTTCCCCAGGTAACCGCTAAGCACTGAATTAAGCTTGAAAGCTGCTCTATATTTGCAAGTTACATGCTGCCAGATATAATTCAGCATTGTCAAAGCATAGCAGCTTTAAAATGGCATTCTCAATGCTAAATTAAAATTTACTTGAAGCACTATGAAAATCTGATTAGATGCTCTAAGCGAGCTTTATTGCCGTTACCGGCATCAAAAGAGATTTTGAACACTGCTCACACTTGCAGGAAATCTCCTTGCGAACGTACGTGTGATAACAGAAAAAAATGCTTCCCTCCCTTTTTATCTTACGCAAAATCCTGCACCGTCAATTGAATAAACATCAACACAAATCTATAGGGCATATGCATACGGATAATATGCAAGAAATATTTCTATACATGTATGCCATCACATAAAAAGAAAATAAAAGGTAGGTAATTCTCCAAAATGCGCAACTGATGGAAGAAATGTGAAAAACAAAATATTTCCCTTCATTCCGCCTTGATAAGCATATCAAACATCCGAGTTAAGAATTTCGGTAATTTAAGTAGAGCTATTGGCAGCTGACTCGCAACTACCGTTTACAGATCAACTGGTAAAGGCGTTGCCCAGCTCCTCCTCTCCCAGCCACGTAATCGACAGATTGGCTGGCTGGCGGTTCAATTCTAACCGAAAAAGAAAATAACAAAAAAGCAATCTTGAAACGTCAACAAAGTACGCCATATAAGCATAACAGAGAGAGAAGATAAAAAAAGGATGTACAATATATTTTTCGCTTTTTTTTATGTTTGACGTTTTGCCGTTACGCAACAGGCGTTACGTTTTATGACTTTTGTAAATCTCCAAGCACTAATGTAGCCGGATATTTCGCCAAAATCGGCTTTCTAGCAGCTTTTTAGAGGCATATTGAACTATGCTGCACGATATGGTGTGCATCATAGGCTAATAAAAAGCTAGATTTCTGCTTCTTTAAGTACTCACTGGTTACTTGGGTCTGATGCGCCGGAATCCACAAACCACAAGATCTTTTTTTGTTTTAATCGTACTGCTCACGCTCATAAAGCACACACCCTCATTTTCTTCTGCAAAATGAGCTGTTGACTTAGAATTTTCCTCTTTCTTCTTCTGTTTTTCCGGGAAGTCAAATGCTTTATGTCCTTCTTTCTGACAATAAAAGCACTTCAATCTCTTCTTTTTTATGCTACTACCAAACGCTGCTGGTTCCTGCTTTGGTGTAACAGAATCGGCACTCGTTCCATTGTGTTTTAGTTCCTGATCCAATAATTTACCTTTAACAAACTCCAGTGTAAGCATCTCAGCAGAAAACGATTCTAATGTTGTTACCGTTGTCCCATACGTTTCGCCCATACTGAGCAGCAACCCGAAAACAACATCCTCCATCACAGCTCCAATTCCACGTAACTGACGAACAAGGGATTCGTACTTTAAAAAATGCTGCTGCAACGGACCGCTCTCGTATTTGAGTTCTTTCAGCTGTTTACCTAGATGTATTCTATTTGCTACACTTCTGCGTTCAAAAACTCGAGAGAGCCAATTCCAAATAGCTTTCGGGGTGTCGTGTCCTTGTACATACTCGATCTGGCTGTCACTAATTCGCGAAACAATAAGAGATGTACATTTGCGTTCCCGTTTCTTCCATTTTTCCGTTTCCTTTTCCTTTTGGAGCTTCTGTTGCGCAGAATCCTCTTCTTTTACTAGTTCCTCCCGCTCGAAAAAGTCCCGTTCAATGCATTCCAGTAAATCATGTTCTTCCAGAAGTACTTGCATTCGGTATTTCCACGTTGGGTAGTTGGTTCCATCGAAGAGCTGCACCCGAAACAGGTCCTTTTGTTCTTCCGATTCGCGCAACATTTTTTATACACAAAAAAAACGATACGATCACGCATAAAACATTTATTTCACGTTAACTGGGCACATAACCTGATAGGTTTCTTAGATTGGCCGCAATGTCCCGAAAGAATCAATTATAAACCATTCAGAGAAAAAGCACGTTTTTATTCAGTTTTGCATTAAGAGGTTATATAGAACGAAAAATGACAGTAATACAGTGGAGGTGTTAGACAAGTAGATCGAAAGCCGAAAGTGTCGATTCCCAACATAGCCTCAATCCCCCCTGGCACCACCTTATCGGTATTACTTCAGGGAGGGGCTATTGTGCTTAACGCACCCTCTTAGATAACTACTGGACTATGGTAGTTAGGCTATTTACTCGCCGTTGATCGGCTCTCCAGCGGTTTTGTAGGTCAAGTACAATCGGGGTAGCTGCCGCATTGACCGCTCCCCAGACGTCCGAACTAGAACACATCCTTTGGACTAAGTTATCCGGAAGTAAACATATTCTGTAGTTTCTTCAACATCCAGGCATTCGGGACACGCGGGGGACTCCGCGTGCCCGAACTTGTGCAGATTCTGTCTAAAACAACCATACCCTGATAGAATCGGTGTCGGATGGAAGTAGTTGAATTCGCCGTGGCGCCTGTTGACCCACCCGGATACTTCCGGAATAAGTCGGTGTATCCACCGGCCTTTGTGAAATCAGACCATGCCCGCTGCCATATTGTCATCGAGGCCTATCTTGTGGTACTCCGTATGCCTCTAGTTCTACGATGGTTGAAGCACTTTACGTCCTCACTGATGATGATGCCAATAGGAATCATACCCGCTAAGACGCAGATTGCGTCATATGAAACTGTGCGATACGCACTCGCCACTCTCAAGTACATGAACACGATACACGATAGGTACTTTCCAGCTTACCTAGGTAGCTTTTAGCTCCTAACGCCGATGACCACACCGGTCCGCCATACCTAAGTATAGACTGGACCACGTTGACTAAAAGCCTTCGCTTGATGTATATACCGCAGAACGATTAGACATCATACGAGACGATGCCGAAATAGCTGTGGAAGCCTTCTTGCAGGCATAATCGACGTGGCTTCCGAACTTGAGCTTGTCGTCGACCATGACTCCCAGGGTCTTAAAGACCGCGTTGACGAAATAGTGCAGTCCCCGACGCTGATATTTGCTTGCTGCGCCGACTTGCGGTTGTTCACGACGATAACCTCCATTTTATGATGCGCTAGCTCCAGTTTCCTGGAGCGCATCCAATCTTCAACAATGCTTATAGAGTGGGCAGCCGTCAACTCAACCTCTCTGATAGATTCACCGTAGACTTCCAAGGTGATGTCCAACAATCACAACACCTACCGGGAATTTTAGCTTCAACACCTTCACGGAGAATAAAAATGTAGTTTCAACCATATTTATGGTTGTTTTACGCACAAACAAAAATTTCGTTTTGTTTCAAACTGAAATGTATGATTGAAATGAAAATATTTATTGTTATATCAATGTTAACTTCAAATTTAAAAATACTTTACATTTAATTCAAAACTGTTATTTTCTTGATTCAAACAGAATCTCGTTTTGAAACAACAATATTTTCAGGTTGTTATAAAAATAGTTTATTGAGGCTTAAAGCAACAATCATTTTGTTTGAAACAAACTGGAGCTTTTTCGCTCCGTGTTGTCATACATGACGTTCCACAACACCGGTCTCAGTATGGAATCTTGGGGAACCCCTGCGGTGATTGGAACGCACTTTTGACCCTCCTCCGTATTGTAGCATAGCACACGATTCTAGAAATAATTTTCCAAAACCCTGTACAGCGGCGCCGGCACTTGGACGTTCCGAAACGAGTTGGCTGTGGAGTTCCAGCTAGCGCTATTAAACGCATTTCTCACGTCGAGCGTGAAAACTGCGCTCAGCGTGGCAACTCGATACGGAAAACAAAATTCCCTGATTTTTCCAGGTGTGTTTAATAAAATTCCGGGTTTCATATTGCGATATAATTTTAACTGAAAATGTGTTTCGCTCATTCATATTTGAATTATTTTTTCTATCAACGAGGAAGTAAGAAAAATTATCCAGTTATCAAAATTTTCTCGTCCAAATTACTCACTTCCATCTGTGCTTTCACATCCCGTATTCTCTTCTAGAGCAGTAGCTGCTGTTCCTTCAGCATTCTTGTTACGAAATTCGTTGTCTTCAATGACCATTGAATGTGCGGTTCTTGCTTTCAATACAAGAGACTTAAATGTTTTGCGACATTCTGAAATGACTTACACTTTCACGATCAAGTGGTTTTACGCCGCTTTTTATTATTAGCAAATTTCATACCTGACGAAGTGACCACAATTTCTCTTCGAGCTAATATTCGTTTTCTAGCCTCCGATGTCAGCTAAAGTTTAACTCTAAAATAAAGTCTAATGGAAAAGTTTTGCGTTTTCTTCGTGTGCCAACCATCCTGCTAGACTTGTCAAGAACCACTCTTATATATTTTGCCTTATTATTTTCCCCATACAGCGGGTCCAACCCAACCTACCGAAATGGAGAAAGTTCCCCACTTACTCTATTTCCCAAGGCGGGTTCTCTAATCGCTTTCTCCTATTCTGCTGACTGGAAAATTACTTTCCGCACGTGAGTTCCTTATTCGTTCTGTTTCCCGCGCAAGTTAACTCGCAAGCTCATGCCCAAGCGGAGTGTGAAAAAGTGATAAACACAATTGATTTGGCGGAGAGTGTCGGTCGCACTCTCATCTTCTCGCAGTACCGAACTCTATAGCGCTCATTGCGGTTAACTCTAGAACCCGCCGTGGTGTTTTTTCTGCATGACACGCGAAAATGTTCATGTTTGATTTTCATTCTCTAAGCCACAAGTCATGCGAAAAAGCTGTTTAATTGAGCTTCTGTTTAATTATAATTTCGCTACGCGTTCTTGGCAAACTGGGCCGCGCGTTCTAAGAAATATTTTTGTTACTTAATAGCACCGTTCGCCGTTCAACTTTTTATCCAACGCGGATTATTTTACTTTACATAGATTGATTGGCTTCTACTCCTTTGGGCTCAAGTCAGATCCTAAAAATCGTAACGTGACAGGTAGGGTCATTAGTAGGATGATTCATTCTATCGCTAGTGCGTCGTACTTCTTTATCGATTTCGAAGTGTGCTTGGCTGCTCAATGAATCGATCATTGCGGTTGTTTGAAAAATTCCAGGAATTTGTGCAAAATTTCCTAATTATTTCAGGGTTCGATTATTTGAAGTTCCCTAATTATTCCAGGTTTTCCAGGTAGTTGCCACCCTGTGCGCAATAATGGATACCTGGGGCCCTATTGCCCTATAAATTTTTAGGTGAGGTGACAATTTGCGATCCTCACAGTCACCTGAGTGACTCCGCTCACCTGGGTGACTGTACAAATCAAACGAGGAGCCGTTAGGTGAGGTGAGGTGACTCTGAGAATAGGGCCCCTGTCCTCTTGGACTGGATTGCCACCTCGGCTGTTTTAGTGACAGACAAGATGATTGCATCCACCGTAGATTTGCCTTTTCGGAAGCCGAATTGGTTCCTTGACAGACCGTTTGTACCCTCCATGTACTGTACGAGTCTGTTAAGGATAAACCTCTCCAGCATCTTGCCGGCAGTATCGAGCAGACAGATCGGCCTATATGACCAGGGGACACCCGAAGGTTTTCCCGGCTTCGGCAATAGGACCAGGTTCTGTCGCTTCCATCTATCCGGGAAGTGGCCATCTTCCATCAGGGATCTACTCATTACTGCTCCGAATAATTCGGGAGCCTCCAAAATAGCCGCTTTAATACCCAAATTCGGGATTCCGTCTGGTACCGGTGCCTTGCTCACCTTTAGAGATTTAGCGATCTCAATGAGTTCCTTGTTCGTAACCGACGCTTTCTCCCCGACCTCTAAACCGCCGTCGCCCACGTTACTTTGGGTGTTCGGCTGGGAGGCCGACCATCCTAAGCTATGGTCTGAGATACTGGAACGTCGGCCGTGGGATGACTCACCGGCCTGAGGCCAGGGTCTTGGCTCGTGGCGCTGAAAGAGGCCCTCGATGATCCGCTCCAGCATCTCCGGCGATCGCTCTGCGGGTGCCATCACGCCCTTGATCTTTGCCATTACGACCCTGTAGGCATCACCCGACGGGTGCAGCAACAAGTGCTACTCGACATTCAGCCTACCTTCGTCCGAACGAGCTCTTTGCATAATTCTCCTCGCACGAAAGCACGCGCCGCGGAGTTCCGCAATTTCAGCTGTCCACTAGTAAGCCGGTGACCTCCCATACCTAGGTCGGCTTTTCCTAGGCATGATAGCGTCGCACGCTCGCGACAGTACCTCAATCAAATGATCAGCGTTCGGATCGGGCATACCGCGATCACTGCACTCTCTTCGGATCGCTTCCACAAATACTTCGGCATCGAAGTATGATGTCTTCCATCCACGGGTGTCGGCTCTACACGCCGCCTGCCGCCTCATTATCTGACCGACACCATAGCGGACCGCCTGATGGTCACTGTGAGTGTAGCCATTGTCTACCCTCCAGTCTCCTATCAGACCAGGACTGCCGAAAGTCACGTCGATGATACCCAAGTAACCAGTGAGCACTTAAAGAAGCAGAAATCTAGCTTTTTATTAGCCAATGGTGCACACCATATCGTGCAGCATAGTTCAATATGCCTATAAAAAGCTGCTAGAAAGCCGGTTTTTGCGAAATATCCGGCTACATTAGTGCTTGGAGCTTTACAAAAGTAATAAAACGTAACGCCTGTTGCGTAACGGTAAAACGTCAAACATAAAAAAATGTGAAAAATATATTGTACATCCTTTTTTATCTTCCCTCTCTGTTATACTTATATGGCGTACTTTGTTGACCTTTCAAGATTGCTTTTTGTTATTTTCTTTTTCGGTTAGAATTGAACCGCCAGCCAGCCAAATCTGTCGATTACGTGGCTTGGAGTGGAGGAGTAGGGCAACGCCTTTACCAGTTGATCTGTAAACGGTAGTTGCGAATCAGCTGCCAATAGCTCTACTTAAATTACCGAAATTCTTAACTCGGGTGTTTGATTTGCTTATCAAGGCGGAATGGAGGGAAAGATTTTGTTTTTCACATATCTTCCATAAGTTGCACTTTGGGAGAATTACCTACCTTTTATTTTCTTTTTATGTGATGGCATACATGTATAGAAATATTTCTTGCATATTATCCGTATGCATATGCCCTATAGATTCGTGTTGATGTTTATTCAATCGGCGGTGCAGGATTTTGCGTAAGACAAAAAGAGAGGGAAGCATTTTTTCTGTTATCACGCGTACGTTCGCAAGGAGATTTCCTGCAAGTGTGAGCAGTGTTCAAAATCTCTTTTGATGCCGGTAACGGCAATAAAGCTTGCTTAGAGCATCTAATCAGCTTTTCATAGTGCTTCAAGTAAATATTAATTCAGCATTGAGAATGCCATTTTAAAGCTGCTATGCTTTGACAATGCTGAATTATATCTGGCAGCATGTAACTTGCAAATTTAGAGCAGCTTTCAAGCTTAATTCAGTGCTTAGCGGTTACCTGGATAGACTCCACACCGTTCCTACTGAAGGTACTTGTGTTGCCAACGTTGGCCAGATCTACGTTAAGCTTTGCCAGAGCCTCAAGCAGAATCGCCGACCCCTATGGTTCGTGCGACGACTTCCCCACTCTACCGCCCAAGCGTTAAAGTCGCCCACCACAACCACCGGTCTTAAACCAGTCAGTACAACTGATACTTGGTCTACCATCCGCGGAAACTACTCGATAGACCAACTCGGCGGAGCATAACAGCTGGCAACCGTAAATCCCTCGTCTGCAGTTGACAATTGGCTCCTATCTGGCCCCTTGCAGTTCCAGGCTTTATGTCTGTGCTCGAAGCACCAGAAGCAAGCTTCCGACTGCTTGAGCACGCTCAGTGGGCATACCGACCACCCCACTTTTAGCCAGCAGCTTTCAGGGCTTCGTTTTCGTCCTCCAACGCAAGTTGTATGATGGCTACCTGGGTCCCGGCCGGACTCTTGCCCTTGCGTAGGCAAACCGCCTCGGTTACCACCACCACTCCACTTTGCTCTTTGAGAGCTTGTACGACCTCGCGCACTTCGGTGATCCCATCCAGGTTCTTAAGCTGGAGAGTCACTTCTGGTGTGAAAGCCCGTACCTGCACTCCGTCCCCGAGCACTTTTTCCGCTATGGACTTGTATGCGGAACTCTTCTTGGTGGCGTCCTTCTTTAACTCAAGGATCATATCGCCCGTGCGTGAGCAGCGGATACTCCGCACGTCCGCGCCCAGATCCCTGAGTAGGGTGTCTCCTCTCATGGCCTTCAGAACCTTCGAGTATTTCGACCCGTCGGTTTTCAGGATAAGAGCGTCGCCCTTCTTCGCTCGCTTTCTTGCCAGTTATGGGTTATCGGTTAGCTCTGCTAACTCGCTAGCATGAGGGCTTTTACCGATCAGTCGTTTTTTCGGTCCACCAGGGGAGCTATCCTCCGGGGACTGTCTCATACGCTTGGCGGACGCCTTACCGCTGCTGGTAGCGCTTTCCGTGACCTCCTGGACAGCATTGCGACACTCCGTCAACGGGCAGTCGTCCGTCTGTACTGCCTTCGACGCCTTCACGGTTACCTTCCTTACCTCTCCTGCACGCACCACGAGGTCGCTGTGCGTTTTGGTCGCTGCATTCACGGTTCTCCGAAGCATGAGCAAGCTTTACTCCTGAACTTGGGTCTGGTTATTCCGTACAACTCTCCTCATTCCTTCATGGCGAATCTAGGATCAGAAATGGAATGTGCGATCGGCCTACGGCCGGCCAATGTATTCTTCAAAGCCAACATGGGGAACCTGCAAGTAAGCTAGATTTAATGGAATTTTCTTTCGTGTAGTAGCAAAAAACATTCCAAAGCCAACCATTCGTGTGAAAGTTACCCAAATTGTCACCGGAAAGTGTTTGTGTGTTGTGTGAAGGTTTTTTCTTTATTTTAAATGTTGTTCGCGTTTACCTAACAGAGCTTCTCGGCGAGCTTATCGAAGCCTTCCGTCGGGGCAACCCTTTTCTAGTGTGTAGTGATCTTTATCTAGCACTATTCGTTCGTGGCGTATACGCAAATCAAACGCTGCTCGAGCCTAGCCTAGTTACATAGTAGTTTCCTGGATTTCAAAAGTTCGATTAGTTTTAAAAATTTCATACGCGTCGTAAACAAGCATCCCGAGCGGCTATGGGGCATCTCCTGTTTAGTTTAATACTAATTCATTCACACCGTTCTGTTTGGTGATTGGTTGAGTTCCGCAGTTTTCCCTTCTGGCTCCTTCATGTGCCCGGACAGATATTGGCAGCTACATTACATTAGATCGGAGTGAAACTTTCGCTAGATGGAACTACCGGAAATGCAGTCAAGTGCAGTCTTCGATTTTTGTCTGTCTTCATACTTCTTTTTTCTTCTATCGTTTATTGTGACTTCTCGCGTGGCGTGACAGGCGCGAAGGGAAAACGTTTCATTTCTTTTTTTTTACCCCGTGAAAGCTATCTGTTTCGTGAAACGAAAGTTCATAGGAAATTGGTTCTAATTTTGTTTTATACTCGGATATTCTAGCTTGCTTATATTCTAGACTCAAACTATTTTACTATATTATAGGTAATCAAGATGAATATTCCTATTTTTTGGGAAACATTAACATTGTTTCCCCCTTCTGCCAGTATTTCTATAGGTTAAATTTGACTAGATCAGTTATCTCCACTACCGACTGACTGACTGACTGACTGACTGACTTTGCTTGTTAGCGAAATTAGCTGTAAATTCAACAATTATTAATCTGAAGTCGATCAAATAAATTACTTACCCTGATAACAGATATATTACTAGATTTAAACTGTAAAAAGTGTCATTAGAAAATAGAAAACAGATAAAACGAGGAAAATTTATCGAGCAAACTGCATGCTGCGCTGCTCGTGTCTTTCGGCAAATCTCAGAACAATACAAAACTTGTCGACCCTTCGACTGCATCTTCGGACCTCTCTTCTTTGGCTTCATCAAACTAATAACTGCAATCACTTCACAAAGGTTCTGTCAAAAACTGTCTGTTGTTGTGGAAAGTTTACTTCGAAGTGAAGTCCGGCCAATAGTTGATACAGTACCGATGGGTGGTACCCTCAAACAGCCGGTCCAACCAGTTGGGCAAACCGTCCAGGAGGTTCTCCTCCAGCAAAATCTTTGGCTCCGATATGTCCGATGTGCTCGCTTCCGAGTCGGAACTATCCAGCCCCAGGAAGGCACCGGCTTCCGGGTCGGATGGCAGGGTACTCAGCTGTCGGGTCATCTTCATCATGCGCTGTATGTACCAGTTTGGAGATAAGGAAAACATAACTTTAAAGGAAAATCACCAAATTTAGCCACTAATCACTTACCTTCGCGCCCCGATTGGACTCCGGATGTTTAGCGTGGTACATGCAGAAATACTTCCGGTGCCCGTTGAGTGCAATCACCGTGCCGATGCAGTTGCGTGGGTTGATTTTCATCTCGCGCGATTCGGACAGCGAGAGGCGCAACAGTTCGGCATACCAGCCGATTCCCTTTTCGATCAACATATGGGCGAACATTAGTGTTTTGTTCCTGGAAGAATCGGAATCGGAAGAATCGGAACCGAGACTGTGTGTTTATAAAATATCACTAAATACTGGTAGTTCACGCTCTGCAAATTTGCACACTTACTTCCGGTAGGGCCATACGGCTTTGTGAAAAGCCGGAATCAGCTTGTTGCGCGACTGCATATCCGTCAGCAGGACGATGGTGCGACAACCGGGCTTCAGCAACCGTACCAATCCGTTGTACTTTTCCGCCCGCAGCTCGTGCAGGCGCAGCTCCGGAACGTAGTTGGTGGTTTTACCTGTCGCGAAAAATTTGTCAGATGAAGCAATTCAAAGCAGTTAACTTTAGTTTTTACGGTACCATTTTTCCCATCTGCACTCTTGCTTTGCTTCTTCTGGATGTTTTCCTCTTCAATGCGTACCAGATAGGACATCAGATAGCCGGCGGCCAGTATGAAAGCAACCGTTCCCATAACGGATAGTGCCGGCAAAATGTGCTCCTGGCCTAGGTTTTCCGTCATGTACTCGAACGCCAGCAGGACCTTGTTCAGGATGCGAATGACCAGTCCTTGGGCATGCTCGTCCAGCAGGTCCTGAAATTCGAACGAAATTGTAGGTTTAAGTGCAATTAGGGATACTCCATCAAAAACGCTGTTAATTAGCTCCAATAGTTTCCCAAAAGAATGTGACTAGGAGTCAGGGTTTTGGTAATTTTCCCTCTGTATAAGGATCCTTCGCAGTAGATTTAACAGACCAGACAAATCTTTCCCAAGGCCCTCCCATATATGGAGTCTTGTAGGAGGATTGTTGCGTTCCGACGTTATCGTACCAATGTTGTGTGCACAAAATGGGAGGCTGGGAGGTAGCGCGATCATTGGTGAGCCGGTTGGTGTCACGAGCCTTGCGAACTTGAAGGAAACAGTTTTATAGTTGGTCATGACGGTCTTCTGTAGAAAAATCGCTACTCGATGCTTCGATGGGAGAATGATAGAATACCGGAAAACCGTAAGAAGGATGCTTTGCGGCGGCGATCCATTGTCTCAAGAAACTAGCGTCATCAACAGTTGACTTCAGCGTTCGATAAAGAAAGAGCTTTCGGATCTTACATTCTGTAGTTCTATTCTGCCTGATCGAGTGGTTGAATGCAGCAACCCAAGGGCCTCCCCCCCCCAAGGGCCTGACCCCCACCAAGGGTTGCTACCTCTAGGGGGCGCCAAAAACAGCCTGAACCTCAGTACTCTCAGGCACTCTCAAGTGGAGTGAAGTACAGGATGAAGACAGCTGTACGAATTATGTATGCGAGTGGTGTGGTCACAAAGCTGTTCCTGAAACTGAAGGAGGGGTAATATCTGATTCAGGTCCAGAGTCTTGTCCAAAATATAATGAAAAATGTAATCCAAAATTAGGTTTAAAATATAAGTCAAATTTGTTCCAAAATTTGTTACAAAATCTGGAATAAAATTTGATAAAAAATGTCCACAATCTAGTCCGGGTCCTGTTCAAAATCTGATCCAAAATCTTGTTGTAGTTTAAAACAAGTCGAAAATACGGTCAAGATCCGGAACTATAGTTCAAAGCATGATCCAAAATCTAGTTGGTGATTTAAAAGCAGATCAAAAAACGATGACCCAAAATACGCTCCAGGTCCCAAATCTGGCCCACAAACTGTTCGAAAATATGGTTCAAAATTTGGTTTACAACTTGGTCCCGTTCCAGAATCTGGTCCGAGATTTGGTCCAACAATTAATCCAAAATCAAATTCGTCCAGGTCCAAAGTTTGGTCCAGGACGAAAATCTAGTTTTGGCCCAAAATCTGATCCAAAATCTAATGGGTATGAAATGGGGAAGGCAAATGAGGAAGCGTCCAACATTGCTCCAGCCATCCCAAGCCCCTACCTAGTGCCTCCACGTGGCCTTTCCCGGTAATGCTCTTCTGAGTACCCAAGCTAGGAGGTGCGATGCTGGGTGGTTTCCGGCTGCCTGATCTCGAAACTGCGGGTTTGGATGACAGCTGAGCCACACGACCTTGTTAGTAGGTAAGCTTAACATAAGTTATTTTAATGATTTGTTTCGTTTTAGCTCATGGAGCAAGCACCTCCTACTCTACAGTGAAAACTCGGGCCGAAGAAAGTTTAGATAGTGCTCATGGATACCAGAAGAAAAATTAAATTAATAATGGAAGCACTCATGTAAACTCAAATGATGCAACTCTATTCCAATCGAAGGACTGCTGGTGAGATTGTTCTATTTTTGTCCATATATCTTTATATCATATAATGTATATAAAGTATAAAGTATCATATAACTCATATCTTATTACATTGCCATATACCATCATTATCGTAAAGGGGAAGGAGCATCAGGGTATCGGATGAATCGAAGACTGGATGAGGGATGTGGTAGACAGCCCAAGCCATATAAGATCGGAGAGGATTTTGACGCGCCCTTCTAGCACACAAATCATCATTGCAAGATAAGTTTGCAAGGCGAAGTTATGTATCGAGAAACCGGAAGTCTATGCTGGAAGGAGTGCCTTACATTCCCGTGGAATCATATAAGCTTAGAGATCCACCCAACTCCTTTTGGTCCTTCACGAGCAGGATTGTCATAAAAGTTGCTAGGTAGATAAATTCGATTCTGCAGTAATTCTACTTGCATACAATGGGAAACCCTTGAGGTGATGGTGGCTAACCCCATACATACATACATACATATTTAAAAAGCCAGGAGTAACCGTTTCCAGGGTCTTTGCTTAGTAAAGTGGAGGAGCACCTCTTGTAAATCTCTAAACTTTCCGTTACATCCATCTTCCACGCAGAGCAGTTGTTTACTACTTTTGCGTTGTCAATGGTCAGCGGATGGTTGTCATTGAAGATATGCTCAGCCACTTTTGATCTAAAATGGCGTTTTAGACCCTTCTCGGCATCTCTTGATGCTTCTATTACCTCTGCCAAGTGTTCTTTAGTACGTGTTTCCAGATTCCTTCTAGTCTGGCCGATGTCAACCTTTTCGCAATGTGGGCAACTGATTTCATAAATCCCGGATTTTCTGTGTTGTTCAATCGGGTGTTTAGTTGATCCCAACTTATTTTTGAGCTGGAATCGCCACCATCTTTTTGGGAGCACCTTGTTTTGTTCCAGCTTTCTTCCAATGTTAGTTATGAGCAGCTCACACAGGAACGGTGATAATGGATTGCCCATCGGTGCACCTTTCAATTGTTTGTAATAATTGCCTCTAAATGTAAAGTAGTTCTCCTCCACACACAAACGTGTCAACTTTAAATAACCTCCCACCTTTTTTCTCCATGCGTTGTCCTCAGGTTGTTTCAATAGCCAGTCTTCCAAGAGGCCTATCGACTCTTTCACGTGGGCGCTTGGGAATAAGGCCGTAACACCGAAAGAGATCATTATGTCGTCTTCTGCTAGTTCTCCCGATGTTTTTAGGTGCTCGACGAGCTCTCGTGTGCTGCTGACAGAACGACTCGGGAATTTTATTGGCATTCTTTGGAACTCGGTTACCAACCACTTGGCAATCTTTTCCGTGGGTGATCCGTTTGCCGTGGTTATTTCCCGCATTAACGCATTGACGATTAACTCGTTTAACTATTTCGGGTAGTGGGTCGTTCCTTTGCTGTCTATATGGGCCGTTGTTTATTTAATCTTGCATCTGTTTATCGTAGTCCTCCTTGTCCATCATAACCACCTTGTTTCCTTTGTCTGCCTTTACGTAGTATACTGGTTTTTCTTTCAGTTCCTTGACGATGCGAACTTCAGGGTTCCTCTTCTTTTGATGATGATTCTCTTTGATGACCTCGGCGACCGTTGTTCTGGCGTGGTTTATTTGGGAGGGTTGAAGATCACAGATGCTAACTGCTGTTTGTTTCCATGTCGACGGTAGTGTTCTCGATGTTTGGTGTCGTTGTTACTGCGTAGTTTAGTCCCATGTTTAGTCCCACACATAAATCACGTAACCTTAAGCTCCTATAAAAACTGGAAAATTGCTTTGGCTAATTTAGTTCGAAAACAGACACTGAGGAAGCCTGCAAGTCGTAGGCGAAATACGTATCTGTCAAGAATAAAACATACATAGTAGAATTAAATTGGATCAGTTTTCTTTTTATTTAATTTCAGGGTTTCGTTTTTTACTAAGACGCTCCAAAAACTTCAGTAAAGTAAGTGAGATTAATGCTGTTATAAAATAAATAAATAAAATAATTATTTCTAAATAGCCGAACCACGTTATTGTAAACCGGTAAAAAAACGAGGCAATATTGGTCAGAAACGGTGTGTAGAAAAGTGAGTATTGGCAAATCGTTGTAAGTAATACCTTGATTATATTTTAGCAAATTCTTAGAGAAATACATTTGCAGTTTGAGCTGCCCATAAGAAGCTGCTACAAAACTTGGCTAATTCGATTCCGAACAACCGTATTAATCTGCGCCAAGCCTTGGTGGTTGACTATTGGTGGACTCACTTCATGAGAAATTCCAGATGAGACCGGATCGGAAATCGTTAGGTTTGAATAAACAGCTTCGACAGAGCAAATGTGATCGTTAATGCTAATCGGATCCGCCTAACGGTCGGGTGAAAGGTCAATAACTCCGATGCTCATTGTTTGAACGGCCAACCTTACTCTTACTCATTGTTGTTCGAGTGAGTTGCAAATGATAATGGGATCAATGGAAGCACTTCGCCTTGTAGAAACCGCAATCAATACTCCGCTGCCACGTGATTTGTTGCTATTGTATGAGCTCCGATCACAGCGGAATACCGGCACATTCACACCAAACAACTGCGCAGAATAGAATTTCTCATCGAGCCATGTTTCAGCGAGGACGATGCTGTCAGCATTCGATTTCGCCATAGCAATGAAAAATTCGTCGATTTTAGCGCGTAATCCTCGCATGTTTTGATAATAAACCGACAGGCGTTCTTTCAACGAGGTCGGAGCAACTGGCCAAACGGTGAAGAAGCACTTAGCCAAAACGGACATTTTTATGCGGTAGCATCAGTCGAAACCGGTCATGTCTTTACAACAGGCATCTTTCTGGTGAAGCGCGACGGTCGTGATCATAATGGATGATCAGTATACTGCCGTGAATCGCATAACAGTCCCATTAATATAGGAAACTCCATAGAAAACGGGACTGTTATGCGATTCACGGTAGTATACTATAGGATCGTTGCATCCCCGTAATTGTCCTGTGCTCTAATAACCGGCTGCGAAGACTATCGATAAAGAAGGGTCAAGTCCTAGAGGCATTAGGCCGTATGAATAAAAGAGTTAGAGCAAACGCTCCCACATTTATACAGGAAAAGCAAAGCAAACTGTTTTATTCATACGGCTTATTTTTAAGCGGCGTTGATAAGCGTAATGCCACGGTAATCACAGACGATCGAGCCGCTCGCCCGTTCAGTAGCTGGAGCAAGACACTCTTTCCATTTACAGTCGATATTTGTATAAAGCGGATAATTGGGACCGCGTTATAAGAAGCGCGTTATACAAGTACACGTAGCATATGGATATTAAGTTAATTGGGGCTATACCCGAATTTTACGAAATTTTGAATCAACACGACCATGGTTCCTTTGGGAAAGATGTCAAGTATATATTTTTCCATCTTACAGATGCTTGGTGAGACAGAAAAAATCCCCTCTTGGTCTTCCAGATCGTCCGGAACCAGGCTTGGCATACACTTTTCGCTTTGATTTTGCTCTTTCGATTACTGCTCCTCAGCCAAGCAGAATTTCAGAAAGTGATATATGGGGCATTTGTAGAGCTTGTAATTATCTATAACTAGCTGACCCGACAAACTTCGTATTGCCACAAATTAACCTGTGTTGTACATAAATCATGAATCTCGGATGATCTTTGTCACAATCTCGAGTTTTGCAAGCCCAGTGGGCGGCGCTTCCGACGGCGGGTCACCGGCAACACTCGCGACCGTCTCGTCCTGAATGATCTAGTGTTACTATAGATAGTTTTTGTGGTCTTGTATTGACTAATGTTTTATGGAAGAGTCTCGAATTTCTCGAGTTCGATTAGTTTTTGAGTTTCGCAAAAATTTCTGTTTTATTTGTATGAGAGTACACAGGGGTGAGAGGTCTCTAACTATCGTAAAATAAATTCAAGACTCCAAAATCTCCCACATGCCAAATTTGGTTCCATTTGCTTGATTAGTTCTCAAGTTATAAGGAAATTTGAATTTCATTTGTATGGGAGCTCCCCTCTTAAAAGGGGAAGGGGTCGTAATTCACTATAGAAAAAATTTCTGCCATCTAAAACTCCCACATGCCAAATTTGGTTCCATTTGATTGATTAGTTCTCGAGTTATGAGGAAATTTGTTTTTCATTTGTATAGGAGCCTCCCCCTCTTAAAGTGGGGAAATCCATAGAAAAAAGCCCCCTCTCTTAAAAAGGTAAGGGGTCCTAATTCATCATAGAAAAAATGGTTGCCTCCAAAAACACCCACATGCCAAATATGGTTCCATTTGCTTGATTAGTTCTCGAATTATGAGGAAATTTGTATTTCATTTGTGTAGAAGCACCCCCTCTTAAAGTTGGGAGGGGTCCTAATTCACCTTAGAAAATATTTTTGCCTCCAGAAACTTCCACATGCCAAATTTGGTTCTATTTGCTTGATTAGTTCTCGAGTTATGAGGAAATTTGAATTTCATTTGTATAGGAGCCCCCCCTCCTAAAGTGGGTAGGGGTCCCAATTCATCATAGAAAAAATTTTTGTCTCCAAAAACACCCACGTGCCAAATTTGGTTCCATTTGCTTGATTAGTTCTCGAGTTATGAGGAAATTTGTATTTCGTTTGTATAGGAGCCCCCCCCTTCTAAAGTGGGGAGGGGTTCTAATTCACCATAGAAAATATTCATGCCCTAGAAAACTTTCACATGCCAAATTTGGTTCCATTTGCTTGATTAATTCTCGAGTTATGAGGAAATTTGCATTTCATTTGTATAGGAGCCCCCCTTCCTAAAGTGGAGAGGGGTCCCAATTCATCATAGAAAAAATTTTTGTCTCCAAAAACACCCACGTGCCAAATTTTGTTCCATTTGCTTGATTAGTTCTCGAGTTATGAGGAAATTTGTATTTCGTTTGTATAGGAGCCCCCCTCTTAAAGTGGGGAGGGGTCCTTATTCACCATAGAAAATATTCTTGCCCTCGAAAACTTTCGCATGCCAAATTTTGTTCCATTTGCTTGATTAGTTCTTCAGTTATGAGGAAATTTGTATTTCATGTGTATAGGATCCCCCCCTCCTAAAACGGGGAGGGGTCCCAATTCATCATAGAAAAAATTTTTGTCTCCAAAAACACCCACATGCCAAATTTGGTTCCATTTGCTTAATTACTTCTCGAGTTATGAGGAAAATTGTGTTTCTTTGGTACAGGAGCCCCTCCTCTTAAAGTGGGGAGGGGTCCTAATTTACTATAGAAAATATTCTTGCCCTCGAAAACCTTGACATGCCAAATTTGGTTCCATTTGCTTGATTAGTTTTCGAGTTATGAGGAAATTTGTATGGAAGCCCCCCCTTTTAAAGAGGAGAGGAGTTATAATTCCCCTTATAAAGAGGGGAGGGGTCTCAATTTACCATAGAATAAATTCTTGTCACCGAAAACACCCACCTGCCAAATTTTGTTCTATTTGCTTGATTAGTTGTCGAGTTATGCAGAAATTTGTGTTTCATTTGGATGGGAGCCCCCCCTCTTAGTGGGGGGAGGGGTTTCTAACCATCACTAAAACCTTTCCTGGCCCCAGAAAACATCTACATGCATATTTTCATGCCGATTGGTTCAGTAGTTTTCGATTCTATAAGGAACATACGGACAGACAGACAGACAGACAGACAGACAGAAATCCTTCTTTATAGGTATAGATAATGCTGAAGCAAGTGAAGTTGTATCTTTAGTATTGACGGCGCTGTTGGGCAGCAATGCCGTTGGTAGCAAAAAGAGCGCTCTTTTTGCTACCAAGAGGGTAGCAGCCTTATAGCGCCATAAATACAAAATGCACAGTAATGCTTACTTCAGCAATATTGAAGATAATAATAAATTCTACAAATGCCCCATACATCACTTTTTCAAATTTTGCTTAGCTGAGATGCAGTAATCAAAAGAGCAAAATCGAGGCGAAAAGTGTATGCCAAGCCTGTCCGGAACATTCGCTAGCGATAACTCAAGAATTTTCGGATATTTCACTGCCACACTAAGCCACTTTTTAAATTTTTAAATCTATAATGAACCTTACATTAAAGTACACTGGTAAGTAGTTTCCTGACGTTTCCTGTACTACGGCGTAATGGAATAAGAGAGTGCGATGATGTTGTAACAAGCCTTTTATAGCATTAATTATATCGTGGTCGTCGATCAGTTTCAGTGCAGTGGAGTCGAAATTATTCGATACATAGGTGGCGAATTTGATCTGCATTCAGCGAACCGGTTGAAGAGTAACATTCTATCGCGGATAAGCGACCATTCGCTAAATTTTCATTTCTGTGAAGTCTTCTCATAGCTTCAAAATTCTTTTTAAAGTCCCTATGGCTTATTATTTGGCGTAATATAAGTAAAGTAAGCAACCCGTGCTATTGAGAAGCCATCATGCGATTCTCCGACAAATCCGGAACATCCGTAAAAGATGTCAACAAGCGAAAATTGTTCTTTGAGTTCGGAATTATATTCATTCAACCTTGAATTGAAAAATGTGAAATAGGAATAAAAAGTATAAGGGTCCATGCCTAGTGGCACGGGCGCAGGCTTGAAGTAGGACTACGAATGTAGCGCAATTTTTCTCCCAATGCTAAAGCCGGTGATTTTTGTATGAATTTCATATATAGATGCTCAAGTTGCGCATTAAAGAATTGTGTTCTTTCATGTGAGAAATTCATAATTTCAACTCTTCAGCTAATTTATATGGTGGACCTGAAAAGGTCCGTTCATTAATCTCTAATTCTCAAATTTCTGACTCGTAGTGTCCATTGTCAACTTTCGTCCTTCAGATGGGCTTAGTGATGTCCGTTAATCGTTCGATTAATTCAACTAATCGAATAACACAAGGAATATTCGAATAATTTTTAATCGAATAATGCCAGCACGAGTAGTTGAATTAATCGAATAGTTCAATCAGTACGTATAATCCCCGAATAATGCTCGGTAATCGTTCATAATCGCTCGATTAATCGAATTATGCAAAGAAATATGCGAATATTTCTAATCGAAGACCACTAGATCTTTCCAGTTATGTGTGTATTGGTGCATGAAATGAGGCAAACAACAACAGTAAACAAAAGAGATGCATTCCTTTGTCACCAAGGTACAGAATGAGTTTCGTCTTCCGCTGGCTTAAATACCAGCAAATTTTCAAAATATGTGCTTGAATTTGGAACAGGATGAAAAATTTGACCGAAATATGTGCTCTGCAGTGTGGCAAACGGAGAAACACAACTAGTAATCGCTATTTTTCGGTTTGTTCCTCCAGCATCAGCTGTTCCCTAAAATGAGGTAAACATCATGTATATACACGCGTATTTCGTGTTCGCTAGTGTGGGTGCTTGAGCTGTCAGAAAGCTCTCTAGCACGAATAGTTGAATTAATCGATTAGTGCAGACAAGGCTCACCGATTAATCGGTAATCGAATAATTGAAAATTTCGGACATCACTATTCCCACCAATTTAAACCCTTTGCTTCCGCGACCAAACTTTGGGTTTTCTAGCATATTTAATATTCTATTATAGCAGCTTATTGTCAATTGCAAGTAAAATTGTACCATCCAAAGTGCGATATCGCTCATAAAGTGCTATTTTGCATTAAATCGTTTCGATCTTCGGCGCCCTTTTTCGTTATCTTCCAAGCAATAAGTGCGCCGAAGAGACCGAAACGATTTAAGCTAAAATAGTACTTTTATGAGCGATTGCGCACTTATTGATTGGACAATTTTCCTTGCAATTGACAATAATAGATTGATGTTTCGAATCCAACACGGTCGGCGTAATTTCCACTCCACACCAAACAATAATCGGCTGCTGCCGAGTTTTACCACCTTTGCCGCGTCCGGATCCGGACAGGGAGATAAAATCGTAACTCTCGTTATTATTTGTAACCCAAACAACGTGAAAATGATGCCGTTCGCAAAATCAATTCAACTGCTTCATATACTTATTCAGTAGTTCTTAAAAGAAGTGATTGTTTTCTACCAGCTGTTAATTATACAAATCGAAGAAATTTACTGCTTGGCAGCAGCTTTTTTCGGACCGCATTCTCCGTTAGAACTTCTTTTGGCTTTGGAGTTTTCGAAGCCTTTGCTATGGTCTTTATTGACTTAGTAATCTTGCTTCTCGCTAGCAAGTTTGATAGGCGAACGAAGCGGAAGCGCCAGTTCTTTATTTGGACCAGCTTTCTCTTGTTGAAAACTAACTTCAAAGCCTTTTTCACGAATGTGTCCAACTTTGAAACGTCACAATTGTAGCTGGCGGCGATATACTTCTAGACGGCTTGCAACGAAGATCCGTTGACTCTTCGGTTTATTGGCGTCTCGCTTAGTGAATTTGGATGTCTTCGTTGCCTTATTCCGGGGAAGAACAGCTGAAGCTCAACGATTTTCGAGCGGATTCTATAGAGCGTAAATTAAATACACTCAAACTTTGATTCAAAGGGAATTTAATCCACAGCTCTTCTCCTATATATTTCTGTCATCCGTGTTAGGGAAGCATTGGCGTGGGAAGGCAAGATTAAAGCAACGTCATGAGTTAGAAGACCGCATGGTGAGTCACCACATATTTATCGTTTTATAGATCAAATCAGAAGAAATTCTTCATGATTTAAAGAATCAGCGACATTTGGAAATTTAAGTAAAGAAATTTAGTATGCAGAAAATTTTAATCTCTTCATAAACAAATTCGTTCGTCCTAAAAAGGACGTGTTGTGGTAAATTATGTGGTTGAAAATCCGGCCAGCAGAATGGCTTGAATGTTTGAAACAACACCTCCCAAAGCAATGGTGACAATGGTTACCGGACAGAGCATTTTCCATTGATTCAAGCTCTTCCGCTCCCGCAACCAAATATTCTAATACAGCTGATAATAGATCAATGCTCCTGTACCAACACGTTCAGCGCACTCTACACCAAACAATGATCCGCTACTGCTGCTGCCGCTGCGCTGCGTTTTACCAGTTTGCCGAGTCCAGTGAGGGAAATCGCAACTCTCTGCTGTCTGTTCTGCTTCTGCACCGTACCAATGCCAATACAAAAATGATGCCGTTCGCCGACTTACTTCTGATTATATACCAGAGCAAATGGCAGCAAGTTGTAACAAAGGCGGATCAACGTAGGGCAGAGAATCATAGACACGAAAGAAAGGCGGTACAACGAAACCGTACTCCGGTCCGTACATTGTTTGAACACAGGGATGGCACGGCAACGAGCATGGCAGACGTGCACTCACAGTTGTGTTTGTCTTAATACAGTTTAAACATGTAATTTCTGACGGGCTCATACTTCGAACGCTCATACTAAACTGCTAACATCACTTTAAAATGTGAGAAAAATCAATTTAACTGCTTCGTATACTTTTTATTCAGTAGTTCTTAAAAGAACTGATTGTTTTCTACCAGATATTAGTAATGCAAATCAAGGAAATTTACATCTAGGCAACAGTTTTTTTCGGGCACCTTCTCCGCTGGAACGACTTCCTTTGACTCTGGGGCTTTCGGTGCCTTTTGCTACGGTTTTCATTGGCTTAGTAGATTTTTGTTCGGGGCACCCGCATATTTACTCCAGTAGTACAGCTTTAATCGGAGCCGCCTTTGCAGCAGTTAGCAAAGATATTGTCAACCTTGAACAAATCGGAAGCGCCTGTTCTTTTTGTTTGGACCAGCTTTTCGACAGCTAATTTCAAAACCTTTTTCACGAATGTGTCCAACCTTGGAACGTCACAATTGTGGCTAGCGGCGATTTACTTCTAACGGCTTGCAGCGAGGATCCATTGATTTTACTGGGTATTGATAGCAGCAAAAACCATATCGTTCGCTGGCGGGCGAGTCGGTGGCTTCTTCGGATTGTTGGCGTCTTGCTTGGTGAATTTGAATGTCTTCGATGCCTTATTCCGAGCAAGCAACACCCACTGAAGCTCAACAATTTTCGAGCGGATTCTATAGAGCGTAAATTAAATACAATCAAAACCCATAGCGCATCTCGTATATATTTCTGTCATCTGTGCTAGGGAAGCATTGGCGTGGGAAGGCAAAAACATGAAAATAATGAAATAATGAATATAGTCTAATATTTTCTCAATTATTAAACGTCTGTTTGGGAAACATGGAATCTATTGTATTGTTATGGATTTTTTGAAAAATTTTCAAACGATTGATACCAATATCTCTAGAATCTGTTGACGGATGACTGAGTTATAGGCGTGCAAACCATGACCACTTTTCGTTACATGTTCCCTTTTCGTTTTTCTAAAGTGCACCCCAATATAGAAATCAAAGAAGTAGTCCTACTTCAAAATTCAGCGGTTTATGACTCAACCTGCCCACTATGAAATGCATCGAAAGATCCGATATTAAATAATTAAAATTGATGATTAAGGGCATCGAACTGCTTATCGCGTTGACGAAAGCAACAAAGTTTTCGTAGCCTGTTCGGTCTTACAAGAAGCCCCATTCTGAATTGTCCAGGAAAAGGTGAAACTTTTCTCTCATTTTTTCTCAGGCAAAACCCATAAAAATATTAGATACCGTCAATGCGGATTACGGAATAGCCATGGCTAACTACGATAGTTAGATTTCTGTTAAAATTTTCCCAAAAAAGCACAATACCTGGTAAACTGTACTACCGGTAACATAGTAAATGTTACTTACAATACTTACAAATCTAATAGCAAATATCTCAACTTTTGTATAATTTTGTATTAGATTTGTAAGTATAGTAAATGTTACCGGTAGTTCAGTTTACTATACCAAATCTATCAAATTACACTAGCAAAATTGGCAATTTCAACAAACTTGCGAAATGACCTTTGTCAGTGAACATTTGCAGTATTTGCATAATTTCTGTTTCTAAATCCGAAATGTTCAATGTTCAAATGTTCTTTTTCAAATTGTAACGCGGACTTCAGCATGAATTTTCACTTATTGTTCACTTTGACGGCAAATCCTAATTTTCCAGTGAACGTTTTAGCGACCATGTCGAGTCGTGAGCGGCCTATTTAGTTGAGGATTGCTGATATTCCATTTCATTTTGATCTGTTACAAATCAAATACATTTGCATTTCCAGTGACCAATTTCAAGTAAGCTTTGAATTTTCTCCCGGTAAACCATCCAATGGCCAAATTGACTCAGAAATAGTCGAAATATACTTCTTGTGTAGTCAAATTACACTAAAAATTCACGATATATTCTGAATTTTCCGGAGGAGCACCTTACTTCCTAAGAGGAGCACCTTCCTAAGGTTACTTATTTATTACTTTTTTTTTTAAATTGTATCAATTACCCGACCTTAGTTACTACAAAAATATTTTACCAATTTTAACCAACTTTACCAATACGAAAATTTCAACGGATGTTCCGGAACCTCCAGCAGGCCAACCCGCAACTTTGTGGTTTCTGTATAACACTTAGAGAGTCAACTATTATATGCCCTACAACTTCTTAAAAGACACCACGGTCGTATTTGTTCAAAATCGCTTAAAATTCGAGTTTAGCCCCAATAACCTCAATATCCATATGCTACGTGTATTTGTTATGCGCGGAAAACCTCGTTATAGAAATATCGTGGTACCCGCGCTATAGAAATCCGCGTTATACAAATCTCTATTGTATTTCTTTGGCAGTCAGGGATGGTCCGATCACTTTGAGTCAATTTTGTCTCATTTGACAGTACCGTCTCAGCCGAGCAAAATTTGACAAAGTTCTTATGTTTACTTGTTGCTATGGTATCATACCAGCAACACAGACTGCGATTACAGAGGCGACAAGGCACTTGAAAACCGCTAAATCTTGAATCAAAGCACAGAGAACCATTCTAAACAAAGGTAATTCTATACTTTGATTCAAAATTTAGCGGTTCTTGAGTGCCTTGTCACCTCTGTAATCTATAGTCACTGTAGCTACGATAGATTCGAGATTTACAATGTCCAACCGCCCGCTCAAACCGACAATCTTAAGTTTTATATCAGCAATTTGAGCCGGGTAGCTCGTAGAGGCTTTGTGAATAAATCTGCCAGCTGATCACAGGTTCCGATAGGCTTGATATCCAGAGTACCATTTAACACTAGATCCCTGCTAAAGTGATGTTTCACATCAATATGTTTTATCACTACCGGGGTCCTAGGGCATTCGCAGGGATCGAAAAATACCTAGACGTTCATCAAATGATCTGACGCTCCGGAATCTAGTTTGAAGTGTACCATCCTTTCGTCGGATTTTGTTACATCATTACGACTCACCATGAAGCTGACCGCGTTTTGCTTTAGAATGACTTTGACTCACTTTGCTACATTTGTGAAATTTTCCCTTGAATTTGCCACTACGCTGGCTTCGTGCAAATGCCGCCGAGTTCTCTTCAGCTGAATCTTGCACTCGATCAGCACGTTTCTGCGCTTCAGTCAGGAGTCTTTGTTTCACCACAACCAACGTAAGATTCTCCTCCTTCATATTTTCGAGCATCGTAACTACCGTGTTACACGAATCTGGCGATGTCAGGAATAACTGTGCCACGAGATCTCCATAAGCAGCCTGTTCGGCCCAGCCGTCTTCAACTGCCTCACCAAGTTATTAAAGGCCAAAGTATGCGGTCGCATTGGGTCCCCTTCTTTGATTCGCAGTCGTCCAATTTGCTTTCTCAGTAGCGTTTGGTTAGCCACCGACTTTTTCGAGAAAACTTCGCACAGACTTGAACACATTTCTTTTACGGTGCGCTAATTCCGGACTACTGGCAGAATTTCATCAGCCAGGAATCCAACAATCAAACTCTTCGCCTTTTGGTCCGCATCTAGAAATACCTTTTTCTCTGCTTCCGCTGCAGGACTTGTAACACTAACATCGCGTCTAGAAACATCTGGACCCGAAAACTCCAATTCTCAAAACCTAATCCACCGGAATATTGGGGTATTCCGTGCGCAGTTTCCTTCGGGGTGCCCATAACCTCTTATATTTACTTGTTGCTGTAATATCAGCTTTTACCACCCCTCGTCAGCTAGAGCTAGTACTGGAATAGCCAGTTTCGAGAGAGTAAAATGTGTTGTTCATTTTCGAACAGCTAAGAATTAGCTGTCGGTATAAAAAGAATAAACGGAACGTTTATGTTCGATTTCTTGTTTCTGAAGTGAAGACTAGTAGACTTGTTTGCTTTACCGAGAAGGTCCGAATTCCGCGAGTGTTAAGTATTCAAAAGTGGCGTACGAGGTGGAGATTTTACCCGTACAGTTTTTTTTCGGTCACCGTGAGTGAAATAAAAGAATATAACGTGTGTGCGCAGCGGAGAAGTGATTTTTTCTTTAGGCGGATTTTGCCTATAGGTAATTGTTTTCCATTTTGTTCTGCTGAACAAAATAGGCTGTTATAGATTCGGACTTTATTTTACGCTTTTGGAACGCCATCATTTGTTTTGTTCCATTAAACAAAGCGACCTTTGTTTCTTTGTTTATTAAACAAAGGTGCAAACAAACATTTATTGTCACACAGTTGACTTATTGTCTTGTTTACCTTTTGTCATCTTTTACCAGGCAGTACGGCAGGTTTTTGCTGGTGTTTCGGTTTGCCTGTGTATACATCGACAGAAAGAGGATTTCGCTTTTCCCGTGGATATTTGCCGAATGGTTTTGAGCAACAAATCGTCGGTTTTTTAAAGCGATCACTGGAGGATTTGGATTTGGCGGACATTTTTAACAACGATATAACGAACGGAATTGTTGCGGTTGGTTTTTTTTGTCATCGGTTGCTGGTTGCTTTCAAGATTTTGTGTGCTGCTGCTGTTGCTTTGCTGAACTCGACCAAGTGAGACGCTGGACCTGTGGTAGAAGGATTTACCGGAAACTGGTTAGCTGTTGTAATTTCAAGTGCATATTTTACAATGCCTCTGATAGGCTCGATGGAATCGTACGTGCCAGGAACTATTTCCTTTGCACAGTACGTTGAGCAAATTGAGTGGGTTTTTAAATGCAACAAAATTCCCGAAACCGATAAAAAAACGTATTTTCTGGCTCTGTGTGGAGTCGAAACGTACAGTGAATTAAAACTATTGCACCCGGGCATAGATTTAGATACGAAATCCTATGAAGAAATCATAGAATCTTTAAAAAAACGTTTTGACAAGGTTGATACTGATATGTTTCAACGATATAAGTTCTACAATATGATGCAAGCGGAAAGTGAGTTAGCTGAGGATTTTATTTTGAAGGTAAAACTGCAAGCGGAAAGCTGTATGTTTGGGGCTTTCAAGGAAACAGCTATCAGGGACAAGCTGGTCATGGGTGTGTTTGATAAGCATGTTCAGCAACGTCTTTTGGAGGAAGAAGATCTAACCTTAGCCAAAACCGAGAAAACTATAGTAAATAAAGAGGTAGCTGGAGTAAGAACCAGAATGCTTGGTGATAATAGGCTGACGGTTGTAGCTAATTTAGAGAATAGAGGCAGAAAGATTTACAGATCGTCGCATAATCCGAGAGGTCGTGGAAAGTTTAGAAGTAAGAGTAGGAGTCTAAGCCGGAGTAGAAGCCGATCTTTCTCTGGGAAACGGAACTATTTTTGCAATTATTGCAAGAAAGATGGACATACTAAAAAGTACTGTTTTGAAATGAAGCGGAAGAAGAGGTTGCAGGTTAAATTTGTAACTGATTCTCCAGTGAAAATAGCTAGTCGTCCCGACTATTTTAAACGGCTTAGGGAGGATATGCGAACGAGTGAATCTGAAACGGAAGAAGAAAAATGCATGAAAATTTCTACAATCAAAAGAATTAGCGAACCTTGCATGATAGACTCATTTATTGAAGGATATAAAGTGGCTATGGAAGTGGATAGCGGATCGGCAGTTAGCGTCATTGATGAACATACGTATTTTAAGAATTTAAATCATGTACCTCTTTTGCCATATAAGAATAATTTGGTTGTAGTTGATGGGGCGCGTTTGGAAGTATTGGGAGTAGTTTTTGTATCAGTGCATGTAAACGGTAAACGTGAAGACAACCAGGAAATAATTATTTTAAAGAACAAAAAAAATTCACGTACTATTTTACCACTTTTCGGTCGCAAATGGCTTGATACGTTTTTCCCAGAATGGCGAAATACTTTTATACCTTGCGCTAGGCTCAACCATACATCGGTATCGGAAAAGACGATTGGCAATACGATGGACGAAATCAAAAGTAAGTTTGGGCATATTTTTAGAAAAAGCTTTTCTGATCCGATAGTTGGCTATGAGGGTGATTTGATTCTTAAGGAAGACCGACCAATTTTCAGAAAGGCATATGAAGTACCATTAAGGTTAAGGCAGAAGGTGATAGAACATCTTGATTCCCTCGAGAAGGATGGGGTTATTACGCCTATAGAAGTAAGCGAATGGGCTTCACCGGTAGTGGTGGTGGTCAAGAAAGATCAGGATATAAGGCTGGTCATCGATTGTCGTGTTTCTATTAACAAACTTATATTGCCGAATACATACCCACTTCCAGTGGCTCAGGATTTATTCGCTTCTCTTGCCAATGCCAAAGTTTTTTGCTCTTTAGACCTTGCTGGTGCTTACACTCAATTGAAGTTGTCCAATAGATCACGAAAATTTATGGTGATAAATACCTTGAAGGGTCTTTACACCTACAATAGGCTACCACAAGGAGCAACTTCAAGTGCGTCAATTTTTCAAAAAGTTATGGATCAAATTTTGAAAGGGCTTTCAGCGGTTTTTTGTTATTTGGATGATGTTCTTATAGCGGGAACTGATTATATAGACTGCAAAAATAAGCTTTTATTGGTTTTAGAACGTTTATCTAAAGCCAACATTAAAGTTAATTTCAAAAAGTGCAAATTTTTTGTTGATAGTTTGCCTTATCTGGGGCACATCATTACTGATAAAGGGTTAAAACCTTGCTCGCAGAAGATGGAAACTATTCGTGACGCTAAACCGCCACGAAATGTTTCAGAATTAAAGGCATTCCTCGGATTATTGAATTTCTACGGCAAATTTATATCACATTTATCAGCCCGCATCAGTTGTTTGTACAATTTGCTAAAGAAGGACGTCAAATTTGTTTGGTCTAACGAATGTGATCGAGTTTTCAATGAGTGTAAACGTTATTTATTAAACTCAAATCTGCTGGAGTTTTTTGATCCGGCTAAACCGATAATTGTAGTGTCAGATGCTTGCAGCTATGGTTTAGGAGGTGTAATAGCACATGAAATCGATGGAGTGGAAAAACCTATTAGCTTCACATCGTTCTCTTTGAACAAGGCACAGCAATCTTACCCTATACTTCACCTTGAGGCTTTAGCACTGGTCAGAACTATCAAAAAGTTTCATAAATTTCTGTATGGAAAGCCATTTAAAGTATATACTGACCACAAGCCTCTATTGGGAATCTTTGGCAAAGAGGGGAAGAATACCATGTACGTAACCCGATTACAAAGGTACGTTTTGGAGCTGTCAATTTACGACTTTGAAATCCTTTATAGACCCTCAACAAAAATGGGCAATGCCGACTTTTGTTCGAGATTTCCGCTGCCTCAGGAAGTACCAAAGTCTCTACAAAGAGAGTACATCAAAAGTTTGAACCTTACGCAGGACTTCCCTATGGATTACCATATGATAGCTAAAGAAACAGGGAAAGACAGTTTTCTGCAACAAATCAAACAATTTTTAGCTGAGGGATGGCCTCACAGATTGGAACGTAGATTTAAAGATGTACATGCTCACTACCAGGACTTGGAAGAGATAGATGGGTGTCTTCTATTTCAGGATAGAGTAATTATACCAGCGGTGCTTCAGAAAGACATTCTTAAACTGCTTCATAAAAATCACAGTGGTATCACCAAAATTAAGCAGATGGCACGAAGAAGTGTATATTGGTTCGGTCTCAACAACGACATTGAAAGCTTTGTAAAGAATTGCCGAGTCTGTAGTCACATGGCAATAGTTCCGAAACCTACAAAATCTCTATTTTGGGTCCCTACGACACGACCTTTCAGTCGCATTCACGCGGACTTTTTCTATTTTCAGCAAAAAGTATATTTAGTAATCATTGACAGTTTTTCCAAGTGGCTGGAATTAGAATTTATGCAAAATGGAACGGATTGCAACAAGGTTATTAAAAAGTTTACCGGTCTTTTTGCTAGGTTTGGCTTGCCAGACGTAGTAGTCACAGACGGTGGTCCTCCGTTCAACTCCATTGCTTTCATTAAATTTCTTCAACGTCAAGGTATAAAGGTTTTGAAATCTCCGCCGTACAACCCACAAAGCAACGGGCAGGCAGAACGGATGGTTCGACTTGTTAAGGAAGTATTCAAAAAGTTCCTGTTGGATCCTGAAATTAAATCACTGGATATTGAGGATAAAATTAATTATTTTCTTTTTAACTATAGAAATACCTGCTTGGGGTTGACTGGTCAATTTCCTTCAGAAAGAGTTTTCACTTTTAAGCCAAAAACTATCCTAGATTTAGTTAATCCAAAGATGGATTATAAGAAAAACTTGAATAGGTCAATGCATGATGGAAACCTAACTACTATGAGTACTAATGCTAAAGTACCTGACCCTTTTATGAAACTGACTACTGGAGATAATATACTCTATAAGAACCATAACCCTACTGACATACGAAGATGGATTAATGCAAAATTTATTAAACAAATTTCTTCTAATGTTTTCCAGGTCTCACTCGGAGGTCGGCTTGTATCAGCGCATAGGCAACAATTAAAGTTGACAAGCCAACAGAAGCAACATTTCAAGAAAATTATTTTCGATCACCCTCAACGTTTGGGTAAGCGCAGGAGAGAATCTTACGAGGAAGAGGATGAAGATTTCTACGGGTTCGCCGCGGACTCATTCCTTTTTGGTGATATTGAATCGCCAGTTGGTTTTGAAGCAGCAGAGCCTGAGGATGTTAATCGAGAAGCAGAGGAACATCGTCATCCAACAGCCAATGCTGAATTAGTATCGCTGAGGCGTTCGAATCGCAGGAAAAAGCCTAGAATGTACGAAGATTATGTTTGCTATTAATTTTGTTATCAGTATATTAATTATTCTCGAAATTGTTAAAAAATTGTTTAATCATGATAGGATTAGAATTCATAAGATATATTAGTTTCGAAGAGCTAACATATTCATGTTGTTCTTTACTAAAAGGGGGAAGAATTGTAATATCAGCTTTTACCACCCCTCGTCAGCTAGAGCTAGTACTGGAATAGCCAGTTTCGAGAGAGTAAAATGTGTTGTTCATTTTCGAACAGCTAAGAATTAGCTGTCGGTATAAAAAGAATAAACGGAACGTTTATGTTCGATTTCTTGTTTCTGAAGTGAAGACTAGTAGACTTGTTTGCTTTACCGAGAAGGTCCGAATTCCGCGAGTGTTAAGTATTCAAAAGTTGCTATGGTGTCATAACAGCAACGCTGGCTACGATGGATCCGAGATTTACAATGGGCAACAAAATTTATATATGGGACATTTGTAGAACTAATTATTATCTGCAATTTTGCTGAATAAAGTTTTACTGTATCTTTCGTTGTTCCGGAGCAGCAGTGTCAGTACCTCATTAGACCAAGCAACTATACCATGTCCTTATTTCGTTACTGTTGTCCATGTCGAATGTTTCGAGTCGAATTTTCCTGACTGTTCGCAGTAGGTTTGCTTGGGTAGGTTGTTTTGCTAGGGCCATGCTGCCGAGTCTAGTGATGGGGTTACCATGTTAGCTTTAGTGCCGAGACACCAAGTTTCTTATTTCAACCACCCGGATTCCGGATCAAACGTTGTCATGAGCTGCTCCTCACATGGAGTACAGACGCTTACTAGGTTGAGGAAGCGTCAATCCATCTGGAACCGCCCCTAACCCGAGAACAGACGCTCCTGACTGAGAAGGCTATTCCTACTACTTGCTGTTAAGAGACTGAAAACCACCGTTGGGTCTATTTTATACTTGCAGGTACGCAAAGCCCCGTTGTTACGAATTATCCAGCCGTTTACCAACCATAATACATAAGATACAGTTGCACAAAGAGCAGAACAACCCTGTCTACAGGGAAAAATAATACTTACCTTCACCTCCGCCTCGTAGCTCAACGCTTCCGTCGACCGCAGCAAACGCTGAATCGCTCCGTCCAGCTTCTGCTTGGTGTTGTTGTAGATCAACTCGTGCGTTTCGTTCTCCACGCCGCTTTTATCCGTCGACTGCTGCAGGGTAGCCTCGTGTACCCACTCGTACTTGATGTGTTTGGTATCGCGCCGCCAAATGATTACCACTTTCAGCATAGTTTCCTCCACCTTACCGTGTTCCGCCAGAGCATCAATGAATTCGGTTTGCTTTTCCTGATAAATGTAAGCAAACCGCACCCGATCCGGACTGTAACCGGACTCCAACGCAATTCTTCTCATAGCGTTACGAGCCTCATCGTGCATGGCCGTATTCTCGGTCACCAAAACCACGCACAACCGCTTGCGCGGTCGATTCCACTCCGCCGGACAGACCCCTTCCAACATCGATTGCGAAGATAAACGCGGCAGTGCTAAGAACTTGTTAACGGAGATGATGTTGGTCAGGGTCGATGTCGGTATGTCTGACATCGAAATCGAAGCCACCGGTCGGCTGGCATCCTCGTTGAAGATAAGCAACGAATCCAGTGAAGGATGCAACTTAAAACGTTCCTGTATTTGCTTGCTCTTTTCGGACGTCAGCTGAACGAAACCGAACGCTACCCGTTCCCGGAAGTGGAAAGCCGTGATAAGATAGCGTAAACGTGGCTGCATGCGAGGCTCTATCACTAGCGCACGCACTCGATTGTCCGCCCAACCCTGGAGGAACGAATCGATCGAACTGTCGTCGACTACGGGCAGCAATTTGTAAGGCAACTTTTGTCTGATAAATTCCACTACCCGCTGGGTATTGTAAACGCTCTCCTTATACACATAATTGTGTCCATCCAGTACCATAATCACGCAGGGAAGCGAATGAACGCCAACCTTCCGTACGAGTTGATTCTCATGACCCGCATTTATAGTGGCAAACGTCACCCCATACGGTTCCAGCGTATCGATCATCTTCTTAAACGAATTTGCCGCTTTCATGCAGGAAAAACACCAATCCGAATAGAACATCAGAATCTGCGGAGTGTGGTGACTCTTCGGAACGATGTTCGTCTCGTAATATTTCGAAGTGATGGACAGTTTGTGGAACAAGCTGATGTCCTGATCGTGGAAGTTAAAATTGTGACCAAAAAACTGCTCGAACGGATCCGGGAAGCGTCCATAGCTGCTGTAATCCGGCCGTTCCTTGTACAGATAGGCATCCTCGTTGGTGATCCCATGCAGATCGTACGCCTTCCGTCGTTCAGCATCCGACAGCAGCTCGTAGGCCTGCTTTATCTCTACAAACTTAGTTTCCGCCTCCGGATGATCCGATTTATCCGGATGCCTGTGAGAACAAAAAAAAAACCCAAAAAAACTCATCACCTTCATACGCACAGAAAATAATCGATTTTTTCTTCACTAGCACACCCTTACCATTCTTTGGCCAGTTGTTTATAAGCTCGACGGATGTCCTGTAGATTGGCGTGCTTTTGCACTCCCAGGATTTTGTACGGATCGGTTCCGGCAGCTGCCGCTACCTGTCCGGCCAACAGTACAAGCAACAACGAACAAACGGCAGTCAACAGCCAGTAGTTATTCGCACGGCTGCGACTGCTACTGCAGCTGCTGCTGTTTTTGCTCTTATTGACATATCCCTTCCTTTCAGGGCAAAATTTGACCACCATCGGAATCAATCGCATCTTGCACGAGCACTGCTTTCCGTCTGACCGCGGTTTTTCGCCTCACTTGCACTACAGAAGCAGCATTCAAATTCAGTTCGATGGTCGGGAATAGTGGTTCAGATTTTTAACCAGTGTTTTAACTACTTTTTTCGCGATTTTAGATCGGGAGAAAAAATTTCACTGCCATTTATCTTGCAAGAACTGACGAGGAAAAAAAAAGATTTTTGACAGTTCTGGCTCTCTGTCAAAGAATGTTCTTGCTGTGCCCTTTGGAAACCTTTGCTGAGGATTGTGATACAAAGGATATCCGTTTAGGTCAAAATAAATATATTATTAAATTTGTAAATGATTTAAATAAGTAATTTTAATTGAAATACACTTAGGAACTAGGTTAGGAATCCCGAAAAAAATACTTACTCACCTACTTATGTGTCCATGTCGTTCCGCTGAACGAAAAGATGAAATCAAAAATCACCACTGCCGACGGCTACCTGCCATAGCTTTTACTTGTCGGCAGAACCAGCTTCTCGTCTACAACCCGAATGTCGTTGGGTAAGCTGCGTCGCCATGAGCCTCTGGGTCTGCCTCTTCTAAGCAGTTCTTGCGGATTCCAGTCGAGTGCTTCTCTGCAGATCTCATTCGCTCCTTTCCTCAAGGCGTGTTCGATCCACTACTACCTATATGTTCAAGAATTTCTGTGAGACCCGCTGCCTCGGGAGTTCTCGGAGAGGCTTGCGGAGAGGTCATCTAACTTGCTCTGCATATCATTTCGGCGTTGTGCGCGCCAGACCCTTTTGGTGGGTCAGTCGGTTAAACGCTTTTTCGAAGCTAACGAGCACCAGCTGAAGAGAGTCCTGGAATTCGTCAATCTACTCCAATATAATTCGGAGCGTTGTGAAATGATGGTCTACACTTGATCGGCCAACACGGAATCCAGCTTGCTGCCACCGGAGAGTAGCTTCGTTCTTCTCTTGGATCCGACTGAGAATTATACCTTACCGAGTATTTTGAGAGTAATATTGTACCTTGCAGCACTTTTACGAGTTCTACGCTAATTCATTTTTTAATAATAATTATCCTGTACTTACTAAATACATTGAAAATATGCTTGTCAAGCAAGGAGGGGTGCAGTGGGGAGGCAATAACGAAACACTGATGGTTCAAATTGCTAAATTGCAAACATGTGTGGAAGACGCAGAAAATAACCACGCCAATAATTTTCGCGTTGAACTCTAAATTGGTGCAAACTCCGCAATACCACAAACTATACAGACAACACGCGAACGATTTTTTCAGGTCCCACAAGGGACGTGAGAAAGTCACTCACGGTCCCTTCACAAGCACTCATTTTTCTCACTCGTTAGTTCATTAATAGGTATTTTTATTTACCATATGCAAAACAACAACATTCCCTTGCCAACCCAAAGCTATGGGCAATAGCAACGGAAGGTACTGTGATTTTTGTTAGCTGGCGATATGATGGGTTTGGTGCTAATTGGTAAAACCGACGAAGATTCCTACGCGCCGCGAAAAGATCTCTAAGCGTGGACATAGTCCGGACATTTCTTCTTGGCGAAATCGACAATCCAACGGTTAGAATACTCCGCATCTTCGTACTGTTACGATTTCGCTTTCGAGTACCGGTGCAGCAAAGAGTACTCATCGCTGTTTCTCTCGATAATTCGTTCACGAGCCGGCGCCAATATCCGCGTTTTTTTACTATCATCAAGCTCATCATCTGTTTCTCTAGTACCTTGTACTTCTAGAGCAGAATTATCGAACCGTGTTTTCGAGAGTCCTCATACGCCGAGTACGCGTACAGTTCCGAGCACTTTTTGTCCCACCAAATGGTGGGCGTTCGAACGTTTTCCCGGGTATCGGTTCCATTTGGGTTTGAGTCACGGCGTCGAGGATCAATCCAGTAATAAAGTTGTATTCTTCCTTCGGAGGAAGTTCTTCGTGCAATTCGATATTTTATGTGGCTACGTTTTTATCGGTTGTCCCTAGGGTCTATGCCTAGTGGTGCGGGCGCAGGCTTGAAGTAGGACTACGAATGTAGACCACTTCGTAGGGTTGCCAAGTGGCCGATTTTTGGCCGGCCCGACCGGTTTTTCGCTTGCAAAGCCGGCGGCCGGTCTATCCTGCAAAAAGGCCGGTTTTTCGACATATGAAGCCGGATCTGTATTTTTTACCTGATTTGTTAAATTTTCGGATAAATTTATTAGCAATCCAGAGCAGTAGATCCACAAACTATACAGACAACACGCGAACGATTTTTCCAGGTACCAGAAGGGACGTGAGAAAGTCACTCATGGTCCCTTCACTAGTACTCATTTATCTCACTATTTAGTTCATCAACAGGTCATTATAGCAACGCGAAACAAACATTTTTGGTAACCATGTGAAACAACAACATTCCCTTACCAACACAAAGCTATGGGCAATAGCAACGGAAGGCACTGTTATTTTTGTTACAGAACTTGGCGACACAATGGATTTGGTGCCAATCTTCGTTAGAGAAATTATTGGCGACGGATCCCAAACCACGGCCAATGCCAAGGCCGGCTTTAGTAAAGGCATGTCCAATGGTAGGTCCGGAGTAGCTTACATACAACGGAAGCTATTGAATCGGTAAAACCGGATTCCTAACCAAATCAACAATCCATCGGTAGGAATTCTTCGCACCTTCGTTCGTATTGTTATCCATCGCAGTTTCTGTCGATAAGCCGGCGCCAATATTCGCGTTTTTTCGGTTTCATCAAGCTCTTCATCTGTTTCTCAAGTACCTCGTACTTCCACAGCAGATCTATCGAACCATGATTTCGAAAGTCCTTTTACGCCAAGGTCGCTTACAGTTCCGAGCACTCTTCGTCCCACCAGATGGTATAAGACCACCGAATAAACGTTTTCCGGGTATCGGTTTCATCTGAGCTTGAGTCCCGGGGTCGAGGATCAAGCCCGTTGATACGTTGCCCATTTTGGTTAAAAAGTTTCGAACTCTCATTATCAATGTTATGAAAAGTATATAAATACCTACAACCCACTCCTGCCGACGTTGCTCCGGATAATAATAACAGTTAGTTAAAATACGAGTAAATATGTTTCAAAAAGCTTTATTTTATCAAAAGTACAATAATTTTTAGAATATCTGAGGGCATTCAAAACTGAATCAATTGGACATTTTACGTACCTAACTGAAGCAAAATACCGCTCACTCACGGAATCACAACTGGAAATTTTCTTCCGTCTTGTTTCATTGAATGTTCCTAAAGGAATGAATGTTGTTTTCTGGGACTCTGATTTCTACAATTCCAATGTCCTCACACATCTCCTTAGTTGATTCGTTAGTTTGCGCAACGACACTATACGAGATTTCAGGTCCATAATCACCACTATTCCGGACTCCTCAAAAATTCTGAACAGGAGAAATCGAACCTTCAACAGGTCGTGCCTAGTCGTAATTCTTTTGCGACCTCCATAATATCACGGACGTCAACCTTATCCAAACTGACTGGCAAATTGTTCTTCAGCCATATCATTGGCAGCGTGTATTAAAATCCAAGCCAAAGCAGCGACTATAGAAAATTATATGAGAAATAGGTACGGCCAATTTAATATCATTTACTTACTTCAAAATTTCATATTGGTTTTGCTGAATCAAATTTGCACATGTGGACTGACAGAAAAACATAAGTAAGTTATTGGGCTACTGAGATTGATGCGCGAGTATTGAGTACTGAGTACCGCATGAAATCATGAGATATGCAAGGGACGAGGTTCACTCACTTGAAATGAATCTGGTCCCTAAAATTTTATACTTTTTGTTCCACGCGTGGTGTCTGTATAGTTTGTGGTAGATCATTGAAGACAGCCAGTTTTGCAGTGACATTACTTTGCTTCTTGCGGTAATATTGTCCGTTTCTTTGGTAACAAAACGCGCTGCTCACTTTTTTGATAGCTTGAAATCGTCGCAGAGAGAATTTGCTTGGCTGTATGTAAGTTATAAGTATACATTATGCTTGTCTAGCACGTAAGCTATTGATTTACTTGACAAAATAAACGATATTTGCCCCCGCGACGATTCTGGCGACGGTTTCGCCCGCGACGGTTATAATTCATCGCGTACGAAAGGGTGGGAAATTGATAATATACATTAAATTTTCCACTAACGCCAGAAGCAAGTAGTTGTAACTCTATAACTAGCTATTTTCAATAATCGTTATGTTATGTTATGTTATGTCAATGTTCGTTATGGTTGCGACTGCCACAACTGACTTCTCATCCCATTTACATGGGAAACTGTCAAGCGACTTTCGACGAATACGAATACTCAAATAACATGTCATTAACGCACATTATACATTCCAGGCAAAACGACTAATATGCTACCAATCACCCCCCCCCCTCGCATTTTGAAGGCAGGACCGACCGGCCGGTTTTTGTAATTTTCAGACTTGGCAACCCTACCACTTCGTCTCCCAATGCCAAAGCCGGTGATTTTTGTACGAATTTCATATAATAGATTCCCCTGTTGCGCAGTAACGGAAGATTTATTTGCGCTGTTGTATTTTGTACAACACCTGTGAACCGTTGACTTTATCTCGGTATATCTCGGGAATCTAGCAATAAATGAAATTACTGTTTTCAGTATGGTTAATCCGCAGACAAAGATCTTTCAAATGGTGGAAAAAGTTCCATAAGTTTTACACCAAGTGGCATTAGTATTCGAGAGAATTCTGTTACGTTTTAGCATGCCCATAAATCGGAGTTGACGCGAGTAACGAAAGGTAATGGATTGTGTTCTTACATGTGAGAAATTCATAATTTCAACTCTTCAGCTAATTTAAATAGTGAACCTGGAGAGATCCGTTTGTTAATCTCGAATTCTCAAATTTGCTGCTTGCCGATGTGTCTCCAACGAAAGCCGGTGAGCGACTGATGATGCGCAAACAAAGTTTCAAATACAACCTTTAAAATTATGCCACGGATGTGACTCGAAAACTGACTGTCCGATGCGTCGCAAGCTAACTGCTGGCGGATGTTTCGCCAACGTCCAACGAAAGCCGGCGACCGACTGATGACGCGCACCGTAAGGCAAATGGCAAACAATGTTTCAAATACAACCTTTAAAATTGCTACGGATGTGACTCAAAAACTTGCTGTTCGATGCGTCGCAAGCTAGCTGCTTGCCGATGTGTTTTCAACGAAAGCCGGTGACCGAAGAAGGTAAGGAAAGGAAGTTTAGCCCATAGCTCATCTCGTATATATTCCTGTCATCCGTGCTAGGGAAGCACTGACGTGGGAAGGCAAGAAAATGCAAATAATGAAATATTAAATATTCGACTCATATTTTCTCAATTATTAAACGTCTGTTAGGGAAACATGTAATCTACTGTATTGTAATGGATTTTTTGAAAAATTTCCAATCGATTGATACCAATATCTCTAGAATCTGTTGACGGATGACTGAGTTATAAGCGATCAAACTATAGCCACTTTTCGTTGTATGTTCCCTTTTCGTTTTTATAAAGTGCTCCACAATATAGAAATCAAAGAAGTAGTCCTACTTCAAAATATTGCGTTCGACAATGTTTACGGCAAAATAAAAATATCGCGTTCCATTTTTTTAAATTTCAAATAGATTTTTTTTTTTGGCTACGTAAAGGTTGATGAGACGCTGATTAAGCGACTGGAAAAGCATATGGCATAACTATTTCTTAACTATTTAAATAGAATTGGGTATTTTAATTTTCCCAAAAAAGTTGCTTTTTTGCCTCATTTGATAGCGCGTCGTTTTCTGAATCTAACAGTTCTTTTTTTATTTCAATTAAGTGAATATTTGATGAAAAAATTAAAAAAAATTAAAAATAGAATGATTTGCTGTTTGACAGATATCAACCAAACCGATTGATTGAAATGATGTCAGAAGTTCTCTTCCTCTCTTCTATCTTTCTGATAGAGCTTTTCATTTTGACAGCTCCCATATGAAACCTGTATCGGCTGATGACCATAGTTTATCTATCCACTGTGTTGTCTAAGGCGACCTGAGAAGAAAAATGGTTTACTTATAAGCTATCGTCTTATCCTAAAAAAAATTTTTAAATGAAAAAATGCTTTTTTTTATTACTTTTACTCGTCAAATTTGAAAAAGTCTTCATGTGACTTTACGGTGACATCATATATAATCATAATATGTGAGAATTTAAATACCGCTAAAATACCCAATTGACAGCATTGTGCAAACTGGCTGTTTTAAAGTGCGCAAAATCCTCTATTAAGCTTCATTGTAGCCTTAAAAGCACACGGAGAATAAAAATGTAGTTTCAACCATATTTATGGTTGTTTTACGCACAAACGAAAATTTCGTTTTGTTTCAAACTGAAATGTATGATTGAAATGAAAATATTTATTGTTACCTCAATGTTAACTTTAAATTTGAAAATACTTTACTTTTAATTCAAAACTGTTATTTACTTGATTCAAACAGAATCTCGTTTAAAAACAACAATATTTTCAGGTTATTATAAAAATATTTTATTGAGGCTTAAAGCAACAATCATTTTGTTTCAAACAAACTGGAGCTTTTTCGCTCCGTGCAGCTATTAAGAATCCCGAAGCTTGATAATATCACCAGATTTAGATGTTTAAGAGCAGAAAAAGGTTTTTATTTCTAAACCTAAGTCGTAGGTCTGCCACGGGTTGAATAAAATCAGCTATAAAAGCGTTTGATCAGCCTGAAATGGTTAAGGGTAAGCGGGGCAAGACCGCCCGCCTAAGCAAAACCACCTGTATAAAAAAAAGTTGTAGCTCAATTTCTAATTTATCTGCTTTAAATGAACAATTGATCTATTACCTACATATAAAAAATAAAAACATAAATATCTGTAATGATTTTCTATTTTTTATTGCGATTTGGAAACACGTCCAAAAAATAGAGTATTTTTTCCATGCGGGGTGAAACACGCCCACTAACGGGGTAAAACCGCCATAGCATATAACTTTAACAATATTCAACCAATTTGAATGAAACTGGTGGCATTGGATTCATGAATTTATCTAATTTAAACAAATTGAATCAGTTTGCTATCAAACAATACATAGTTCCCCGAGATTCGCAAGTTCGAAAGAGTGTCCGGCAACCACTCGTATTGGAAGAATATCAGTAATATACGTACCGACAGTCTTGAAATTGATACCGTGTAGTTTCCTTAGACAACAAGATGGATCGGGTTAGGCATCCTGGAGTCAATCTTTAAGGACTAGAGAGGATCTAAGATAAAATATAACAATATGGGTATTAAAGTTCCTGCAATTGATCCGGTAGGTCGTTTGTTGACATTTCAAATTGTTCTGATTGATAAAGCAGATATATATTACTTTTCCATTGCTAAGATAATTTGCTATATTTTCATAAAAAATATGTTTATTCTATGTTATTTGTCCCAAGAGGGAGGAATTATTAAAAAAAGCTATATCCGAGAAAACAAGAAAATGTCCATAACGCCCGCAGGGAAAATTGGCGATTTAGATTTTTCCAAACAGTCCACCAGCTATAAACTAAGCACATTTATATTGTTTTATGTAAATCTGAGATCATTTGGTCCAAACTATGCAATTATTTTAAAAATCTCCTTATCGCACTAGCATTATACACGACGGTCTTGCGCCGTTCGTTGTGGGCGGTTTTACACCCAAATGACCCATTAACACATTTCACTATTTATTTCAACAAAACTGCATGAACAGTTACCTAATTTAGGTACTGTCGGATGAAGACAGGATCAGAGAAGCGATGTGGGTTGGATTTACTGAAAGTTTTAACGTTTTGAATAAAATAAACCCTAAGTTCTGCGGGAACAAAGTTATAAAAAACGAAACGATTATAACGAAAAATCTATTTTTATTTATTTCTCCGATAGTTTATACGATATTGCTGTACAAGGTATTGTAAAATATTGCGTACGCATTCAGTAATATGACTGTCATCAACATTTAACACCAATTTGAGCAAGGCCCTGTAAAACCATGGTGGGCGGTTTTACCCCGGCGGGCGTTGTTACCCCGTTTACCCTTACACATTTTCATCAAGATTTTTCTCCTTTCCCAGGGCAAAGCAATGGTTGCTCCTTGCTCGCCACGTTGCTCGCATTGCTGAATTATCCCTTTCCCTTCAGGAATCTATTATTTCCAGAAGAGATTCAAGCCGACATTCTTCGGCATTGCGGTTGTCCGGGAGATCTGTCATCATCATCAGGTTAACTTCACCCAATGTGATATATACAGGTGTGGCAAAGTTGGTTAAGTGGTGTTAGTGCAATGAAGAAATTTCATCATGGTGTGGGTGAAATCGTAAATCGACCAATCACGATGAAGCGTGACGTAAAACTCCAAAAACAAACCCCATTGTCCGACGCGGTTTGTTTTTGTAGTTTGACGTCGTTTTCTGATTTTTCGCTACTAATACCATCAAATGTCTTCATCTGCCACACCTTTTTAAACCTCATTGAACTTCACCTGTCATTACTCGGCACGGAACAGCTAAAAACATTCGCAGGTTTTTTCCTTTCCACCCTGATCGAGTCGCCTTTTCATCAATGCTAGTAGCAGCGTGAGCGTTTTCTGCTTCTTCGAGCTACTAATCCACCCGCTGCAGATTACCAAAAACGGAAGACGACCAGAATGGCCCAAACTTTAGCGGAAGACCAGTACGGTAGGAAAATCGACCGGTGCCTAACCGATGCGCTGATAAAATTTGGTAAGTGCCCGCTCCCCCCGTTACATAATTTTTCAGCTTATTCGGATTGATTGTTTACTATCGGTTTACGGTGGTACCCGTTGCATTGCAGGTGGCGGTCTTGCCGTAGGTGGTGTCTTCTCGTTGCTGTTCTTCAAGCGGCGAGCATGGCCCATCATTATGGGATCCGGATTTGGCATCGGAATGGCCTACACAAATTGCGAACGCTCGCTAAACGGGAAGTAAAGCTATAGGAAGAATGGTATTAAATTGGTTCTTTGTGTAATACTTAAATTATTGTGTTTCAAAATACAGTAGGAATCCTACAAGTAAGGTGCAAATCTTTCGAACCTACTGTTGTAAGTATAGAGCTATTCCGAAGTCCGATAACAAGTGTGTTCAAAAATACCTAACACAGTTGATGTTTGTTGAATTTCTTTAGTGAGGAAAAAAAACCTAATTTATCAGTTAATTTATCGATTTCACTTTTTATTTAAATTTCATAAATGTTTTCTACGTTTAAGTTGTTCTTTGTCTTGTTGCGCTGCAAGCGAAACTGCTCGTCAAACATCGAGATATGATTGAATTACACAAAAAATGCATCCGCTGGCGGCGACCACAGGGGGAGGGAGGCAAACGAAACTAAATTACAGTTCGTCGTGCTCGACCAGGTGCCGGGTGACGAAGTCGTGCAAATCCTCCAGCGAGCGATTGCCGTTGTACTCGCTCAGCACCTCCCCGTTGCGGTAGATGAACACGGACGGGAAACCGTTCACCTTCTGCTCGCCGCACAGGACCTTGTTCACCTCCAGTGTGCAGTCCACCTTGGCAATTTTGACCGCATCGGAACCGACAAACTTCTCCGCCAGCTGTTCCCAGGTCGGAGCCAGACGCATACAGTGACCGCACCAGGGGGCGTAGAACTTAACAAAAGTGACACCCTTCTCGATGGTGTGCTGGAAGTTCGGTTCCGACAGTTGTAGGACCGCCGATGTGTTGTCCTTTTCGGCGCCGTTGATCGTTTTGTCGGTTGCCGCTTCCTCGCCGCTAAGCCCACCGGCCATTTTCGACACAAAGGCCTTCAAATCTTCGTGTGTTCGAGCACCGGAGTACTTTTCGATCTTTTTGCCATCTTCGATCCACAGAAGTGTTGGGTAGCCCTTCACTTCGAAATCGGCACAGATCGGTCGGTACTGGGTACAGTCGATCTTTGAGATGCTAATCGAGGTGTCGTGCTGTAGGGTTTCGGCCAGTTGCTGCCAGGTGGGGGCCAACTTGGTACAGTGACCACACCAAGGGGCAAAGAACTTAACGAAGTGCTTACCACTCGAGATGTGCTTGGCAAAGGTATCGTCGGTCAGTTCGACCAGCACCGAAACGGGCTTCGGCGGTTCGGCAACGGAATCCGTTTCGTCGGTGGTGTCTTCGTCCGATTCGAGTCCAAGTTGTTCCCGAAGGAAGGAACCGAAGGCATCCAGATCGCGGGCACCGCGATATTTAACCGATGTATCCGAGCCGGCAGCGCCGGCTTTGAAGAACTTCAACGTCGGATAGCCGGTGACATCCTGCTCGCTGCACAGATCACCATCGTTGGTGCAGTCTACCCGGCCGATCTTCACCTGGGCCGCACTGTCGTCGTTTTTGATTTCGGCCAGCTTGGACCAGGTCGGGGCGAGTTTTTTGCAGTGGCCACACCTGGAATGGGATACATATTTTAATAACGATTGAAACGACTGTTTTATGTCCGCTTTATGCTAGACAAACCCTAACCTCAACTCAACAACGCTACGAACATTGGGAGCAGTCCATTGAGGTCTTTGCAGAAATCAAAGTAAGCCACAAAAAAGTGCACCCGCGTAGCAAATTCCCCGGTAACATACGTCTTACCGTAACCTAGCAACCAAAAGTTTTTCATAAGCTGTTGATAGTCTTGATTCTCAGGTCTTGATAAAGATGGTCAAACATTTTACTTAATTTGTAACAGTTTTTTCTATTTCTCGGTTTTTCTTCTGTAAAAAAGTACCTGTTCTGAGATAAAAAGGTACAGTAACTGGTGGACCTAAGTTTATCTTTGACGGGGACTTCCTTCGCTGAGTCGATTTTGCGTTTTGGTGCCTACTTTGGCAATAAGTGACTTCTGTTTGACACCGTTGAAGTGTGTCCAGTCTATAAGTAGACGTCAGCGTTCCGGATAAGAAGAACATTGCTAGTACCACACCATGTGGTGAATCTCAATGCCAGACGTAGAAAACTTTTCTGCACACGCTCGATTCGCAAACCAAACGAGTGCGGAGCGTAGAAGGCAGTAGTACGACGCTTTTAAATAACGTGAATATACAGCTATAAATTAGATTCCAAAGAGGTTCCAAAGAGGGGCCTCTTCCAGCAAGTCCTATCCCCACCTCCTTCCGGTATCATTCAGGATACATTCCCTAGCAAAAAATTGGGGTCATAAAGGGACAGGAAAGGAGGCACTTATGCGAATGTTGAGTGTAAATCCTCCGCCTGCAAATGAGAAATCTTTGTAGAAGCATGTTCGAATGAACTTGAAACTACTGAGAACCAGAGCAGAGGGTTCAAAGCCCCTTTAAGGAGGACGGTTGGAATAGATACCCATGGCTATTACGTAAAAACATGAATGGATAAACCCCTAATTCAAGATGTCATGCGAACCGTGCCGAAGGATGAATTTATGAATTCGACCGCCTTACAATGCCAGAACTAATGAACTCGCAGGACTCCGTAGAATCGCGCGCAATAGATCGAACGAAGGAGGAAGAGTTGAAGCAAAACCTCAACCTCGACAGCGACTCGTTGTATGGAGGACCGTCAGTCTCTTCGTTAGTCCTGAGTTCGCCAAAAGGGACTGTTCTTTTCACAACGAAATTCTGAACCATAGCGGACAATCCCACCAATTTCACAGTAGTGGAACAATAAGTTGAGCAGGTAGACGCCTTTCAATATTTTGGTAGCCAGACAACGCCCGATGGTGGTACCAAGACTGATATAGCCACACGGATCTGGAAGGCCAGGGGTGCCTTTGCAGGTCTGCGAAAGGTCATCAACGGCCGATAGCAACAGAAATTCGTGAACGTAGGCGGAAGTGGATCGGACACACCTTGAGGAAAGAAGCAAACGAGATCTGCAGAGAAGCACTCTAGCAATCTAGCAATCTAGCTAAACCTGTCTTACCACGAACCAGCAAGGAAATTCGTCTGTGATCATTCGGCATGGACCAAGACGACCATGAAATAAGGACATGGAATGAATGCTTGGGACGTGGAACTGCAGCTCGCTGAATTCTGTTGGTGGCAACAGGGTACTGCTAGAACAGCTAGAAACCCGAATGTTCGGTGTCGTAGCACTCCAGGAGATCTGTCGCAAACGCAAAACGTTTGGAGGGTTTGTGGCGTTACGGCCTGTATATACCAGAGCGGTAGAGAGACCAACGAGCTGCGAGCGGGCTTTGTTTCTACCGGAAAAAATTGTGGTTTTTTGAGAATTCTAACAGATAAAAACTACAACAACTTTGAGAAAACTCGACTGTACAAGATTCCCAAGATTCTACAAACGCATCGTTACAACGAATGGATATCAAAAATCCAAAAATGTATTCCGTAAATGGGTACATTTGAGTTCTGGATTATTGGAGACAGATTCAAGACGCTGTTGCCCATCAGCAATATCAGGAACAACGGTGCCATAACAAACTCCTAAAGACCTAAGTTTATCATGGACAGGGTCTCCGCTGAGTTAATTTCGCCTTTTAGTACTTTGGCCATAAATAACTTCTGTTGGACAACGTGTAGCAATTAGGGTCATTAAATTAGTTTGTTTCTGTAGTTTCGATAAGTTTAGCGATTAAAGCATGTTCCACTAGAAATTATGGCTAGTTGGCTACGCATACGCAATGCATATTGCGTACAAGTTAGCCGAGTTTTCTCTTTCCTAGAGCCGCTCATTCGCTATTCGCAAACTCAAATTTCGAAGCACGAAGCGTAGAGTTGCTTGCCATGTTCTTCTTCAAATTAGCCCGAAGAAAGTTCAATAAACTCTGGGAAATGAAATGGTTAGATGCATAAAACCAAAGGGAAAAAGAGAGATTTGTTCGCGTTTGAATTGGTCGCAGAAGTTCGTTACAAAATTCCGCTTTCAAATTTAAAAACCTCGTTCCTATCTGAGGGTATTTCAAATCTCGCTTCGATCATTTCTATCTGATCAGTGGAGCAAGTCAGAGTGTGTGTTTTGTGTTTCGCGACTTTAAACGAGGTTTGTGCTAATAGTGAGTTATCTTTAGGTTAGTTAGCTTTGTTAAATGTTCTTTCATTAAATAGTTAGATAGCGCAGACAGGATTAGCTACGTGGTGGAGACTTTGCTAGCAAGTGTGGAGAACATCAAAGGTATTTAAAAATTTAAAACTTAGCTATTCGAATAGTTGGCTCACCGCGTTGAACAGCCGTTCGACGGCTTTTTGTGTTGGATTGTTTCAACTTTTTTTTAGCGCTCGGCGAAAAGCTACCAACCACACCGCCAGCAAAGCTCATCCCCCCTCCTGCCGCACACTCTTCGACCCACTTTCGGCTAGAATCGGGGATTCTGGCACCGCTAAACCGTCGCCGATTGGAATAATCGGCTCCCGCTAAACCAAACCGCCGCCGATTGGATTAATCGGCCCGTGCAGCACATAAAACCGCTGGTTGGACTATAGTTACTATATATATAGTTCGGCGGATAGAAAATCGGGAGCCAAATAAACGTCAAAAGCGGAGCCAAAAGCTTTTCAAAATCCAAAATGCAGGAGTAATGTTAAAAAAATACACTTTATTTTCATAAAACTAGTCATTTTCAACACCCGCCAGTGATTATTTTTCGTAAAAACCTGCACATTTCACCATAATTTCAAATTTAATTTCATAAATCAGGGATGCCAATTCGCCTGGTTTTCTATCCGCCGAACTATATATATAGTAACTATAGGTTGGACTAGCCGGCATATGCTGAGGTAGACGCCATTTTGTTTTGGAGCCAGCATAGTGCAGTCCAGCACATAAACCGCCTTTGGCGGTGATTCACTGTAGCTGCGGTACCCGGATTGCAGCATCGCCGTGGAGTAGTGGGAATCTTCGCTAAACCTGTGAGTACGCTATAAAATCCCTGCGCAGGGTGATGCGCTAAAGCGCTACAGTGAGCCAACACACACCATCATAGCGTATTAAAGCTCGCGAGCCAAGCCAATTATAGTGAAGAATTTAGAGCGTTAGGTCGTGCTAAAAGTATAGATGTAGGCGCATTAGAATTCTCCACCCACGCAATTATGGTGCCGTAAGAAATATTAGAGTAGTTCAACAAAAATCCTAGGTATAGAAAGCATGTTAGACGTAGAATAAAAATTGTAAAATTCATAGATTTTGTTTCGTTAATTCTACTAATGGAGTGATGTTTGATGCGGTTTAAATAGTCTAAAGGTGTCTCACGTCTCGCGTTCGTCTTAGTTTGTTTGATTTTGGTGATTTAGTACTCCAGGTTGGACTGCCTGGGAAAACAGTCCCCGCACTCGGACTTTCGAAGCTGGTCAGTGATCTGTTCGTACAGAGTTTTGGCCGGTGATGAGAAATACGAGTCGGTTTCTGATAGTAGGGATTTTTAAGGAACTTCTGAGGTTTTAGAGACATTATCGTTCGTAGACTGAGTACCTTTGGCGGATTGCGTCTGCTGTTTTGTTTCCCCCCTTTTGAGATTATTTAACTGACCCGCCCTGAGGCGGAGTTTCTGGCCGGGCAAGCCTGAACGTGGCAAGTGACCCTCTCACGAGGTGGCGCTTAAGTCACTTGCTTCAGAGATTTGGGGAGCGAATAGCGGACTGATTAGGTGGCCGTATTTCGGCAGGCTACAAACGTTGAAGTATGTCCAGTCCAAGCAGACGAATAAATTGTTGGTACCACACCATGGAAAGTCCCTCAATGCCAGACGTAACCTTTTCTGCACACGATCGATTCGCAAGTTCCTCGCATGGTCCGGAGTCTAAAGCATGGCTGGATAACGCGCGCCGTTAGAACCTCACGGTCTATCTTATATATACAGCTATAGAGGCTGTCTTCAGCAACTCCTAGCCCTCTGTCCTCGTGGTACCATACGTTCCCTAGTGGAAATCGGATAACTTGAAGCTAGGACAGGCTAGGACTTTTTATGGTTCAAACTAAGGAAGAAGACCTGGTGGAAAACTTTAACCTCGACAGCCTCCAGAGAGGACCTTCAGTTTCTTTGTTGATTCTGAGTTCACCAAAAGGGAATGTGGAGAGCCGTATAGACAATCTACCCAACAGGCGACACGGGCAGACGACGATAGCGTGCCAACGTCGTCCCGTATTGCGCTCAAGCGGCTCTCCAATGTACAGAAAAGGCGGCACTAAGCTGTATCTCAGATGCGACGCCGGATGCCTCTAGCATCGCAATCACGTCAAGTGATCCATATATCCACTATACTTATCGCGGATCAACTAACGGCTATTCGCAACAAAATCCTGAACCGCATGGCGGAACAGTATTCTCCATCCCTACGACCAAAGTTCAGAAGCTGTCAGCTCACGAACCGACAAAGAGACAGTAAGAGGCTGGAGACTACGCGGTACCAACCCTCAAGCCTTGGAATGAAGCGCTGCTACGAACGCCACCTATCAAGTGTTCTCTCTGATTTTATAACGTCGTCTAACCCCAAAAGCAAGAAGTTTCGCACGGCAGTATCAGGCGGGTTTTATGGAGGCCCTTGCTACTATGGATCAAATTTTCGCTTTCCGACAAATCCTTTAGAAATTTCGAGATTACAACGCGTCCATGACTCATCTTTTTTGTGAATTCCAGGACAGCACAGGCTACAGCCGAGCGCGAACGCCACTATACCAGATAACGCACGAGATGGGGTTTCTGAACAAACTACCGCGAGCGACTGATCAAAGCTACAATGGAGCGGAGCGAGTGATGTGCTTAGTGCGTGTTTCGAAGGCACTCTCGAGTCCTTTCGAATCGCGCAGAGGGTTGCGGCAAGGGGATAGACTACTACATGTTATTTAACATCTCCATTCAGGGTAGGTTGAGCAAACGTCCCGGATTCGGATGGCTTGTCCCCGATTATGTAGCGTCGTCGTCAGCATACAGCTGGGTTAACTAGAGCTGATTCACGTCGCCAATTTCCCAAGCGTCTCAGAAGCCACACAGAAGTCCGGCATCCTTACGACTTGTCCAGCCCACTGTAGCTTACCGACTTGTAGGATGTACGATGGAAAGCAGTGCTTGTCGCTCGTGATTCATATGCCTCTGCCACTTTCCGCTTTCAATTGGTAGATCTACCAAATACCGTCCCTCGCACCTTCCGCTTAATCATGACAAGAGTGCGTATGTCCCCCGCGAGCAGCGCCACAAAAAACTACTTCGCTCATCTTCGTGCTATACTTCAACTATGTAAACTTTTTGCTACGAGGACCCAGGCTTTCCTTTGCTGATGATCACTTTAGGATCTATCTCGAGGTAAAAAAAGTGGAAGATACCGTGTTTTTTACAACAGCAACTGGAGAGCTTTTGTAGATGGTGTAACGAAAATAGAACGGTGTTAAACATTAGCATGTGTTCAGTTGTGTCGTTCTCCAGGAAAAAACGGCAAATCCTTTTCAACTATCATCTAGGCGGGGAATTCATTAAAAGAGAGTTTTGCATCAAGGACCTGGGAGCCCTCCTTGATTCTCAGCTGACCTACAACAAGCAGCACGTCAGCTACATCGTTGCTAAAGCATCCCGCAGTCTTGGCCTAATCATAAGGACTGCGAAAAGCTTCACCGATGTACATTGCTTGGAGAATTTGTACTGCGCGCTTGTCCGTTCGGCGCTGGAATATTGCTCGGCGGTCTGGAATCCCCATTATCTCAACTGCGTTGATCGGTTAGAGAGAATACAACGCAAGCTCATTCGATTCGCCCTCCGTCGCCTGCCTTGGAACAACCCGCTCCAGCTACCAAGATACGAAGTGCGCCTGATGCGAGTTAATTGTACTGAACACCCTAGCAACCAGGAGAAGCCTGTGCCGAGCAAATGATTTCCTCCAGGAATTTGCATAAAGTCTACGGTAACTTTTATCCATGGTCTTCCGGGAATTTCGGTACGTACAATGGAATGTGTAATCGAAGTAGACACCAATGTGCATCCGGGACAATCTTCAACGAAATTTTCGATCATCCTATTCATTCCATTCCACCAAACTTTTGTTCTCAGTCTGCGTTTCATTGATGATATGCCTAAATGAGACTGATGTGCTAAAATTAGAGCCTGCTTTTGCAAGTTTCGGGAAATAATAATTCTTTGGTATTTTAAAACTATTCTTTTATCTGTAGTTAAACTATTCGCCAGCTTTTTATAACGTAGAAAAGTTTTCGGCCATTTGATTAGTTCCTGAAGTTCTTCATCTTCACTAGTGGCCCAGTAAACCATTTGGTTTGTATATCTCGATTGCAACTGAGGTATACGAAATCATATCTGAACGAAAAAGTTATATTTCACGCCATATAAGAGCATATATGTACCAAAGTGGAGGCGATATACGTGCGAAAATTTTGACAACTATTTGTAATTCTATTTTGCGCAGTTTTTATAACACGCAACTAAATACTACTGAATATATGATATAGATATAATCAAATATTGCAATTGTCTATCCTGATTTATAATTCACAGTCATGAATTGTATATGAAGACACGCACGACTGCAAAACAACTTATTGTTCACTTCGATTTGACATACTCTAATCATTTCACAACTCCAATATGAAATTGACATGAAAACGATTTAATGTGAACTTTCTATTACGATTTTGTGTTATCTGGGGGCCTGCATAATGTCTAATAGTAATAGTAATAGAGTAATTATCTTCAATAAAAAGTCTGATAATTCTTCCTGCTTCTTCCGCAAAGTTTGTTTCATGGTTTGGAATACTTTGACATAGTCGAGATAGTGGATCCGCGATGTTACCTTTTCCTGGCCGGTGCATTATCTTAAGGTCATATGACATCAATCGCAATTTCCATCGCACAATTCGAGGAGAAGGTTTTATTCGTTCACCAAAAATAGAAACGGGTTGGGCTTCAAATGGTGAGTTGACAACCTGGAAGGAGCGTCAAACACAGCTCTGGTCCTCACAAGCTCCCGCCTCACGCCTCCACGAGTCATATGATACCAAATGCGGCGTAGCCTGGGCAATGTTGTCAATCTGACAATAGCGATGTGAGGAGGTGCGACGCGAATACTGGCGCGGTAACCATAGCAGGCGGTAGAGGAAATGCTTCGTCAAACACGAGCGTCTGTCCACCAAGGAGGTGCGGCTCAAACAGCGTCTGTTCTCCATGTTAGGGGCGGCTGATTATTATACTCGTCCTTATGCCAGCAGGGACTCTAAACAGTGCTGTGCACGATGGTCCTCCGGCGAGGCAGGGGGTTAGGGGCAGGCCCAACAAGCCGCCCTGGAAAACTAAAAGTTACCAACAACGAAGAAGAAAATAGGGATCGGAACAATCGGCGTCGACCCACGCGACGAAATAAGGACTACGATTGGAAACTCGGGACATGGAATTGCAAATCGCTCGGCTTCCCGGGTTGCGATAGGATAATATATGATGAATTACATCCCCGAAACTTTGAAGTCGTAGCACTGCAGGAACTTTGCTGGACAGGACAGAAGGTATGGAAAAGCGGGCATCGAGCGGCTACTTTCTACCAGAGCTGTGGCACCACCAACGAGCTGGGAACCGGCTTTATAGTACTGGGAAAGATGCGCCAGCGTGTGATTGGTTGGCAACCGATCAACGCAAGGATGTGCAAGTTGAGGGTTAAGGGCCGTTTCTTCAATTACAGTATCATCAATGTGCATTGCCCACACGAAGGGAAACCCGATGATGAGAAGGAGGCGTTCTATGCGCAGCTGGAGCAGGTGTATGATGGCTGTCCGCGACGGGACGTGAAAATCGTCATCGGTGACATGAACGCGCAGGTAGGACGGGAAGCTATATATAGACCGGAAATCGGGCCAAACAGCCTGCATGCCGCAACGAACGACAACGGCCAACGATGCGTAAATTTTGCAGCTTCCCGCGGAATGGTAGTCCGAAGTACCTTCTTCCCCCGCAAAGATATCCATAAGGCCACCTGGAGATCACCAGACCAACGAATAGAAAACCAAATTGACCATATTCTAATCGACGGTAAATTCTTCTCTGATGTTATAAACGTTCGCACCTACCGCAGTGCGAATATAGATTCGGATCATTTCCTAGTTGCAGTTTGCATGCGCTCAAAACTCTCGACGGTGCATAACACGCGTCGAAGTCGTACGCCGCGACCCAACATCGAGCAGCTACGAGTCACCGGAGTTGCCCAGGAATACGCGCGGCAGCTGGAAGCAGCGCTACCAACGGAAGAGCAACTTGGCGCAGCAACTCTTGAAGATGGTTGGAAAGGCATTAAGACCGCCATCGGTAGCACTGCACTAGCGGCACTAGGTACAATGAATCCGAACCGAAGAAACGATTGGTTCGACGGCGAATGCGAGCAATTAGTGCAGGAGAAGAATGCAGCACGTGCGAGGATGCTGCAACACCGTACGAGGGCGAATGTGGATCGATATAAACAAGCACGGAACAGGCAAAACTCGGTCTTCCGGAGGAAAAAGCGCCAACAGGAAGATCGGGATCGCGAGGCGATGGAATAACTGTACCGTGCTAACGATAAACGGAGGTTCTACGAGAAGTTAAACCGCTCGCGCAAAGGCCATGTGCCGCAGGCCGATATGTGTCGAGACTCAGACGGTAATCTTCTCACGAACGAACGTGAGGTGATCGAGAGGTGGAAGCAGTATTATGACGAGCACCTTAACAGCGATGTAGCTGAACATGGAGGTGACGGTATGGCAATAGATCTTGGAGCATGTTGGGTCAGGATTCTATACGGGGCTATGGACCACTTTTACCATCTTCTATTTCAGGATCAGCGGATGCAGGCATTGGTAAGTATCCGGGAGTTTACACTGGGCGAGTGAATAATCGGGTAAGTATTCTTCAATGATCGCAATTAATGCGATATTTATGAGTAAGTATCACTATTCACTAGTTTTATTGCCTAATTCGCTTCATTTTAGATGACACCTTTTAGTTCGTTTACTTAACGGGGTTTATTGCTAACTGGATCAGGCGGGAGTAACTGTGGTAAACACGATGTTAGTTCTGGCAAGTCTTATAATTGTCTGAACACTGATAAACTAGTTGCATTTCCTTTTATCGGGAAAATAGGGCGGAAAACTGCTAACTACAATTCCTAACCTAACTTCGTACAGAATATAATAAGTTTTTGATGCAAACAAATCACTATATCTAACTGTCAGCTGAATGCTGCACACGATTGTTATAATTTAGTACTGGGGTGGGAACACACAGGGTTGTCAATTATTATACAATATGTGTTCGTATCGGTTCAACTTGTATGCGAAACCTAACAGAGCACGTGCAGAAGACGACAGAATACCAGCCCCTGACCTTCAGGAGGTAGCAGAAGAGATCGGTCGGCTGAAGAACAATAAAGCGGCTGGGGCTGATCAGCTACCCGGCGAGCTGCTGAAATACGGTGGTGACGCACTGGCTAGAGCGCTGCACTGGGTCATTGTCAAGATTTGGGAGGATGAGCTACTACCGGAGGAGTGGACGGAAGGCATCGTGTGTCCGATCTACAAAAAGGGCGACAAGTTGGATTGTTGCAATTACCGCGCAATCACACTGTTGAACGCCGCCTACAAGGTACTCTCCCAACTTTTATGTCGTCGACTATCACCATTTGCAAAGGAGTTCGTGGGGCAATATCAAGCGGGATTCATGGGTGCCCGTGCCACCACGGACCAGATTTTCGCGCTTCGGCAAGTGTTGCAGAAATGTCGCGAATACAACGTGCCCACGCATCATTTATTCATCGACTTCAAATCGGCGTACGACACGATCGATCGAGATCAGCTATGGCAGATTATGCACTACTACGGATTTCCGGATAAACTAATGCGATTGGTCAAGGCGACGATGGATCGAGTAATGTGTGTTGTTCGAGTATCAGGGGCAGTCTCGAGTCCCTTTGGATCTCGAAGAGGGTTACGGCAAGGTGATGGGCTTTCATGTTTGCTGTTTAACATCGCTTTGGAGGGTGTGATAAGAAGATAGGGTATAGACACGAGTGGCACGATATTCACGAAGTCCGTCCAGCTTCTTGGTTTCGCTGACGACGTTGACATCATTACACGTACCTTTGAGAAGATGGCGGAAACGTACATCGGACTGAAAGCTGAAGCCAAACGGATAGGACTTGTCATTACCGTATCGAAAACAAAATACATGAAAGGAAGAGGTTCTAAAGAAGTGAATACTGACCTCCCTCCCCGAATTCATTTAGACGGTGATGAAATCGAGGTGGTAGAAGAGTTCGTGTATCTGGGCTCACTGGTTACCGCAGACAACGACACCAGTAGAGAAATACAAAGACGCATTATGGCAGGAAATCGTGTCTACTTTGGACTCCGTAGGACGCTGCGATCGAACAAAATTCGCCACCGCACGAAGTTAACAATCTACAAGACGCTGATTAGACCGGTAGTCCTTTACGGCCATGAGACATGGACTATGCTCGTGGAGGACCAACGCGCCCTTAGTGTTTTCGAACGGAAGGTGTTGCGCACCATCTACGGCGGAGTGCAGATGGAAGACGGAACGTGGAGGAGGCGAATGAACCATGAATTGCATCAGCTGCTTAGGGAACGACCCATCGCTGCCACCGCAAAAATCGGTCGCCTGCGATGGGCTGGGCATGTCGTGAGGATGTCGGACGACTGCCCGGTTAAAAAAGTTCTCAATAACGATCCGACTGGAACGAGACGACGGGGCGCGCAGCGAGCAAGATGGATCGATCAAGTGGAAGGCGACCTGCGGACCCTACGTAGACTACGTGGCTGGCGAATTGCGGCCATGGACCGAGTAGAATGGAGACGACTTCTTCGTACAGCAGAGGAAACCACGGCCTGGAGCTGATTAACACACACACACACAAATAGAAACGAGTGGTTTGTGATCTGAATACTAGCCCAAAATGTTTTACCATAAAGATAATAGTAAAACTTTTCACATCCCCAAATTAACGCTAACGCCTCTTTCTCAGTTTGAGCATATATTTTTCTGTAGCAGTGAGGGTTTTAGAAGCGAAACAGACGATTCGGAATAGGCCTTCCGTATTGCTTTGAGCCAATACTGCTCCAAGCCCAACTGGACTTCCATCTACTATCACGTACGTTTCATATTCTGGATTACAATATCCAAGACTTTCATTTCTAAGCAAAATCTCTTTAATTTTATCAAATGTTTTTTGATGTTTCCCAGTGGAATTTACCTTCTTTGTGGGTAAGTTTACAGGATGTGTAATCGTTGACTTCTTTCCACGCCAAGTAAGCTTCAAATTGTTCTCTCCATTTTTCCCAACGTACGGATACCGAACCGTCAGCGTTCTCAACGAATGGAGGGACAAGTGGGTTTACCTGACCTAAATAAGGTCCTGCATTTTCAAAATATGTTCTGAAATTAAACCTTAGAATACATTCCATAAATGTTGTAATTTTAACTTGGGTTTGCCCAATGTTACAAGATCGGAAGGTCGCCCAGCACCTATTCACCAAAGATTTGTTATTGTCTTCTGCCATTCCACTTTAGGAACCGATTTTGTTTTATGTACCGCAGGATAGCTACTGATCCTCGAAGTTCTCCTTTTTATGTTAACTTTACGTCTAGCACTCTAAAGCTTCTCAGAAATTTTATTTTGTTGAAAAATTTATTTGCTGTTTTTTTCATTTGCCATTGGGCATGCCATTTTCTTGTTAACTTTTGCTTCCAGCTTCAGGTCAGCTTCGAGTTTTGGTTTTTTTTTATCCTCGTTAAATTTGTAGAAACGTGTCTTGATACAACGGGAGTCTGAGTAGAAGTAACTTGTCATTATGTTCATTTCTATGATTGCTACGATCTTACAATATGTCGCCCCTATTTCTTGGTGTTATGAGCGCCAGCCTACGACCGCTTGATCCACATGCAAAGTTGAATATATGGCTGATGATAGAAATAGTGATTCGGGAGCACAGGCGGAAATGGTTCGGACATGGTGAAAGGAGTGAACAAAATCGGCAGGGAGGCCGCTCGAATCACAAATACAAAAATGGAATAGCAATTACCAATATAGGATAACTCGTTTGAGGATAAACCGAAAACAGGTCAAAAAGGTCCTGCCAGTACCGGTCGGCCCAGAGTACCAAAGCTTTACGGTACGATGCTTGCCTGGGAATCGAGTTGCATAATACATAATGGACGACTAAACATACGAAAAATTTGGTAAAAAGGCATGTCATAAGGATGTCGAATGACAGCCCAGTAAAAATGGTTCTTGATAACAATTCGAGTGAAACGAGACGGTAATGTTAAGCTAACTTTCAAAATGACTCGAACAGGCAGAATCGTTGTGTGTAGTCAAACGGCAAATCACCAATTATTGCTTCAATTTTATGCTAATTACTAAATTGCAACGAATCCGATAAGAAAGCGCAGCGTAAAAATGAGTCGTGCAAATTCAAAAAACAAATCGACATACACCGCTAATCGTATTCAATGTGTTTAACCGTATATTTCGCTTGAATAATTACTAACACAACAGGCCTGCTGTTAACGGACAAACTGACATTAAAAATTGCGCTAATAATTATGCTGATGCAAATCTGATTTGTAGATCAGTAGATCACTTCCTTTCTCATTAGAGAACGTCTAATGTCAGTAAATATCTCTGATGAAGTATTATGTTCAATCCTATGCATTTTTTCATCTGTGTCACATGCCACGAAACCAGTTTGACATTCTAGCTTTGTTTTCGTCATATGACATTCATAAAAAATAGTCAAAAATAAAATAGATCACAATTTTTGCAGCTTTCCAAAGCATGACGACATTTCTGTACGGTAAATGTGTTACTTGTCTTCGGCAAGTAACAAAAAACATTGTCTCATTACTGATTACTACTGATGTGCTACATACTCATTCTACTGATAAGCACAGTCATGATGAAACAGAAAGAAAAGACAACAAAAAATGTCACTTCATCTTTTCGAAAAGATAAGAAAACGAAACGAAGATATGCAACGAATGAATATTGCGTTTGATGGTTGATATGACCATGTCGCTTCCTGTGAAATCAGTCACATCAACAGAAGAAAAAACATAGGACCCACTTGTATGGGTCACATTCAGAGGAAAATTAAAAAATAACTACCGCGAGCACGCGTGAATCTAAAAATACCGTATAATTTCTCGCTCCCATCAACCTGTCGAATAAACTATGCCTGTACTAGGTGTCAACAACGGACGGGGCAGCAAAAATAACTCTACCGGCTGCGCCGGTAAGCGGAAACATGCCATCAAAAACACAATCACTTACCAGGGTGCAAAGAACATCACAAAGTAATTGCTGGTCTCCAGTTCCGACTGGAAGTTGTCCTTTGTCAGCAGAACGCTTTGGGTGTCCTCTTCGTGGGCGGATGCTAGCGCTGCTAGCAGCAGCAGCACAACCGTGCTGCATATCCCACTGTAGGCATACATTTTACTTCCGTCTAGTACGGTCGCCGCGCCGGGTTGGTTGTTGCGTGGATGGAAAGATGCTGGAGATTAGCCGGAGATGAAAAACGCCCCCCGATCGCTGTCTGCTAGGCGTGTGGTAAAGAAACAGAGATTACTCTTATTCGGTTCCTTATCAAGTTGTAATTTTTTCACTGTACCGGTTATATGTTCCAGACGGCAAGGGTATTCAACTTATCTTGTTCTTTTTCAATGGCCACGAATCAGCCGTGTGCTGAACAATAATTATTGAAAGTTGAGCAACGAATACGAAGGACCACGAACGAACGAATGAAAGATCACAAAAGAAAGCCGAACGATGACAGATTCAGATCTTGCCGATTTTGTTGCGCGGTAGTTTGACAGTTTGTTCTTTTGTGTGCATGACAGACGAGGGAGTAGTCAATAAAAAAGGGGCAGCGATTCAACGTTGTGCTGACTATTTCGAATAAAAAGTTACCATACAAGACGATCGTTTTCTTACTCAATGTTTATTTAAATACGTATTATTGTCAATTTCAAGGAAAATTGTACCATCCAAAGTGCGATATCGCTCATAAAAGTGCTATTTTGCCTTAAATCGTTTCGGTATCTTCGGCGCACTTTTTCGTTATCTTCCAAGCAATAAGTGCGCCGAAGATACCGAAACGATTTAATGCAAAATAGCACTTTTATGAGCGATATCGCACTTTGGATGGTACAATTTTCCTTGCAATTGACAATACCTGGCAGCTAAATCTGGAATATTTGACCTAATGCCAATGTATATATCTTACTACAGTGATTTCATTATATCGCAGTTTTATCACAGTCAAATCACAATTCTGATGTGCATGTGATGCAGTCGCATCCGTCGCATCACTTTCAAACTTCAACTGCACACTTTCAACATTATTATTATTTATTCTAAACTTCAAGACACCTGCTGCCCCACAGAGCCAAAACCAATGGAAGAGGACTCAATTGCGTCGAACGAAGCAGGAAGAAATCTTCAACCTCGACAACGACTTGCTGAACGGAGGACCTTCATTCTCTTCGCTTATCCTGAGTTCACCAAAAGGGAGTGTGGAGAGGCGTATGGATAATCTTCCCGGTCGGAGACTCGAACAGACGATGATGGGAATGGGACACCAACGTCGTCTCGTGTTGCTCCCAAGCGACTCTCCAAAATCAGAACGACGCCTTCTCTGCACCAACATGGCGAGTACTTCGTCACAGTGTGACAGGGAACACGGCTGAACTGGCATTGGTGATAGACCCTCTATCTGATTGTCAAGCAGGGCTTTAAGGCTTATTCGAAAAAATTTGGACACCCCTAAACACACAGCTTCGGAAATACATTAACAAGTTAGATTAAAACTTCTCGGTCGGTGGTTTCTACAGTAGGTGGAGGAACAATTTGTGACTAAAAATAGCCCAACCCATGTCGCTATGGTTAATAAGGGGGGTTGTGCAGACTTCTTTTGTCCAGCGCCTCTATGGTTCAAAGGTTTACGGGTACCAGCGAGCCACACGCCCTGGCAAGTGTTGTGGGTTCAAATCTGGTTATAATCTCTGATTATAGCTTGGTTCGACCCATGCACCTTCCAGCATTGGACAAAAGAGTCACAACGACAACTTGTTAAGCATAGTTACCTATTACCCTCCCCCCCCCTTCCTTGCCACTCTTTCCCCTTCATTCCCTAAAAAATCCTTCTTCATTACTTTCCCTTATCGTCCCTGCATCAATTGTAGAATCATCGTTTCAAAAAATATTAATACAGCCTGAATTCGTTAATTGGGCCACGACTGCACTCTAGCTGATTCGCTAATTGGGCCGACTGACAGTTGTTAGAAATTTCTAAACTCGAAAATTCCATACAATTTTGACATTCAAGTTGTCACATAGCCCAATTAGCGAACACCCAATTAACGAACCGCCCAATTAACGAACCACCAATTAACGAAACTTTGCTGTATATGCCTGACCGCATTTCAAGGTCATGACTGAAATCACGAGTTTGGTCAATACATTAACGGGAAACTAGCAGTCATTAACTTTTCGTCGGAGAGCTCATTTCCGGAAGCAGTTTTTGAGCCCAAAAGCGAGGTTCTGTTTATAGAAATGTATTTACTGAATTCTTCTTCTCAATCTGAGCACAGCGAATATATTTTCATGAACAAATATGTTGTTTCAGACAAGAAAATTGTTTTTGAGCAGAATCGATGATTACTAATTTCATCTTAATAATGAGTGAAATATTTTGCAGAGTACTAGACGTACACACTTAATTCCAAAATAAATTCTCGGTAAAGTAAAATACCGAACTACACACTACACAAAAATTGGCCTGTTTTCCCATGATATCGGTGAACATTTCTCGTTTTACCGTAAAGCATAGTATACAGTTCCAAGCGAAGTGAAAATCGAAGCAAGTGAAAAAGCGTGTCTTTTCGCTCGCGGGAAATAAAGACTGTGGATCTCTTCATAATTTCATGAGCTTTCGGTTTACAGTTCATGCGAAGTGAATTGAAGGGTTTACAGTTCGTTCGAAGTTAAAATAAATTTAAAGCCAATGCGGTATTTACAAGTGGGGCAATGGTGCTGCAGTAATTAAGTGTAGCGCAAAACATTTTCAATACGGTTTTAAAACCGAAACACCAGTAATAACGGTTTGGCGTGACGTCTAATTCTACAAAAAATACGCATTGCTCGTTGCGGTATGTTTTTGAAGTCATGAAGTTTTTTTTGCCAATATTAATAAATATGTTCCTATTCCACACCTCTACACACTCATTGGCTTGAAACGTCAAGTTTTCGCTAGCTGCAGCCTTGTTCACGAACGTAGACGCGCGCGAAAGAAAAGTACCCAAGTGAAAAAGATGTCATCCACAATCTTTAATTTCGGTGGATCACGTTTGTTTACAGTTCCGAGTGAAGCGAAATGCAGTTTTTGCGCTAGTGAAAAAGTTGAACGTTTTGTATGGGATTTTCACTTCGCTCGGAACTCTATACAGGGCTTAATTGGAAAATTATTTTACTGAGATATCGGAAATGAAGCATATTTACCGAGATACTGCAATCTTATTTGCCGAGAAGATCAGTAAAACAGTAAACCCCCGTGCTCAGTAAAATAAAATGCCGAATCTAGGTACTTCAATATCGTTTTAACGAAATTTCGTTAAATGCTACTGAAAAAAGCCACAAACTGTTTTACCGAGATTTCGGAAAGCAATGTCAAAAATTAACTGTGCGCGATCGACAGCAGTTTCGTTACCGGTGAAGTTAAAATGGCTATCATTCGGTCTAAGAACTTAGACGTGGTGAGTCTAAGAACTTAATTCGTGGTGAGATGATGCAGTGTGGAGGCCAATGCGTCATCTCATGGAAAGAATACAACATCCCCGTTGGCTGCTGCTATGCAGGAGTAGGCTTTCTTAGACTATGCGAATGTTATGATGTATTTGCCACCGACTGCATGCCCAACGACAAACAATTCTTTGTGTTTATCAGAGCAACAATTTTTTCAATAGGCAAATTAACCACTACAAGTGAAAAATTTGCTCGTTCTACGTGGTTCTACCATTAAATTTGCCTTTATATTTCTTTTAACTTTGCCTTTATATTTCAATAGTTTATACTAATAACTATACTATTACACTGTTAAACTGTTAAACAATAATTGTTTAAAATAAGAAAATGCGCATATTGGTTAATTATAATAGTTTTATTCAAAATTTTATTGATTTTCATAAACTTTAAAAATACCGAGTTTTCAGTATATTAATACCGTAGTTCGGCATTTTCAGCTAGTGTTTTACAGAAAATCTCGTTAAAATTTGACAGTTTGGGTCGCTTACGCTTTACGAATATTCGGCAATTTCAGCCGAGTTTCAGTATTGATTACCGGATATCTTGGAAAAATAATACCGAGATTGTCGGTAAAGTTTGACAGTTGTTTGATGTTTTGGATTTCCAAGATCTCGGTGTTTCAATGTTTTACCGAGATTTTCACCAAGATCTCAGCTGTTGGGATCTCGGCAATTTATTTTACCGTGCTCGGTGATAAAATCTAAGTGTGTAGTCTATTCTCTGTGTTATTACATGCATGGATATATGCTATGATAAATAAATGTCATCTATACGCGATCGTGTCTCGTACACAATCTCTCTGATTTTTTTTCCTCTGAGGAGGAATCATCCCTGTAAATTTGCCTGAATACGCAAATTTGCTACAAATAACGTATTGTCAATTGCAATGCGTGCGATATCGCCTTCCCAAGTAACCATAAGCATTAATCCAAAACCGTATATTGGAAATAATTCTGCATCCCTGGTGCCAAACTTTTGTATATTAGCAATCTTAATGCTTATAAAACGTATATTAACATTATTGATGCATTGAAGCATTAACGTAAATCAGCATTAAAGAAAGCAATATATGCGCATATAACGTAACAAAATAATGCATTTAGTCAATTGCATTAAAACGAGCCGTAAGTGTTGATAAACGGCTTGTACTTGACTTCTTATTTTGCTATTCTACGGCCACTATTCGTGACCTCTTCTACCTAACGGATGCCGTCTTTTTCTACCCTATTAGTAATGCAGGGCAAGTAGCTTTGATGAGAGAGAATATCACTAAGATTTAAATACGACTAATTTCAACTCACTCAATCACGTCCCGCTATGGTTTAGATAGCAAAGGTGCAAGGAAACGAATAAGGTTGCATGACTAATTCTCGGTTCGAGCCCTGTCTAGGTGGTAACATTAATCAACATTTCAAACAATGGTTCTGCTGTTTATCCTGCTCTCCTTGAGATGCAGCAAAAAAAAAACTTGCTTTTTTAGTTTTTTAAATCCCGACTGAATCTAGTTTTATTTTCCATAACACGCAAACGATATGCCGTCGATACTTTTTCGATACGTCGATAATGTAGACAAAATGACATTTCGTTTAAACCTTAAACAAACACTAATAATGTTTATTGAATGCTTGTGGCGTAGCATTTTAATAACCCGCTATTTCGCCTTTTTAGCATTATGTGAGTTCTACAGAAGTATATACAGTCAACTTTCGCTAATTGCACTAAGCTCTTAGCCCGTTTAGTGAAAGACTTTCGTTAATTGGGCTGAGATGTCAAAACCGAGGGATATATCGATTGTTTGTGTCGAAATCGTCGCAGAAAGGTTTATAAAAATATGCACTTATATTAAATACAGAATCAAAGTGGAACCTAATCTTTTCATTGTTGAAATTTGGTTCTAGATTGTTTAACAAGTAAATAGCTGAATTTCATGCTACAATATTAATATATATTGGCATTTTTAACTGTTTCACCGTGATGCCAAAAATAGGAGGGTCAAGTTCATAACGGATCGGAAAACGATATGATGCAATTGTGCTTCATTCAATTAATTTTAATATTTTCTATATAAATTATTTTCCACACTTGAATGAACTACATTCAAGAGACCCTCGGAAGAAAAAATACGCTGTCAGAAATGACGTTTGACTTCGTTTTAGATGGCTATAGCCCAATTAACGGGAGCCCGATTAAAACGTAGCCCAGTTAAAGATAGCCCAACAAACGAAAGTTGACTGTACTGAAAAATAAGCTTTTAATCATAGTTCTGTATGCTTATATAAAGTTGTCAAAGGACTAGTGTTTAGTGCTTACTGGTTACTTGGGTTGGATATCGCTCATAAAAGTGGTATTTTCAAGGGTATTTTGCATTAAATCGTTTCGGTCTCGTCGGCACAATTATTGCTTGGAATATAACGAAAAAGTGCGCCGAAGATACCGAAACGATTTAATGCAAAATACCACTTTTATGAGCGATATCGTACTTTGGATGGTACAATTTTCCTTACAATCAGCAATATTTACAATGATTTTTATTAAATACTCCCCCTCGATACGCACCCACAGCGATTGCTGTCGAAACTGATCCACAGTTGATTTGCATTTGCTGAAAATTTCCCCAGTGTATACCACAACTGTCATCGATCGGTTCAGTTCAGTCAGCATTTTCATCGCAGGTTCGAGTTTTCGAGTTCAGTTGTTCAGCTGCGCGTGAAAAACGAAAACACAACGAGAAAACGGTACGGAAATTTCTGCACAAACTTTTCGCTTTTCCCAGCGAGGCGCAGTGGAAAATCGAAACAGCAAATAACGCGCTGTGCTGTGAGTGCATGTGCTTGCTGCTGAATATAATATCAGCATTGGCTTGGTGTCCGTGGTCGAGTCGCGAGGAATTAAAAGCATTCGTATCCGAAGCGGCACCGAAGGTGGACGGTTTTTTGTTTTACTGCTCGTTGTGCGCGGAGTGTTGCGGTTTGTCGTTTTCTCATTATAATAGTCCTTTTGGTTGGATTTTGTTTCGCGTGTCCTCCCCCCGTTCGCAATCTCCCCCCCCACGGAAGAATACACGTCGTTCCGATTAGTGCGCGGTGTGCGGAACGGGCCTCATTCGGAAGCGTCCCGGCCAACCAGTGCAGAATATCCTCGCATTCGCATGTGTGTCCCAGTCCCAGCGCAGTCAGTGTGCGATATTTTATGTGTTGCTGCTGGAGTGCTTGTGTGTGTATGCACGGTCCGCAAGTGGCGTGAAAAATAAAGGAAAAACCTTAGGTGACAGATCGGTGTGGAATCCTTCCGGAAAAACGATTTGAATCCGGAGGCGGATTCTGGCCTATCAGTGTAGTGCTGTTTGGTAGAGGAAAGGAAGGGGCGGTGATTCGTTTTGCATCCTGGACATTGCGAAAGTGTAGTGTCCTTCGTGTTGGCTGCAGCTGCAGCTCCAGTTTAGTTAAGAAGTACGTACTTGTGTGCGGCGCCGTGGCCCATCAGCAAGCCAGCAAGCAAGCAGCAGCAGCTCACAGCTAGCCAACCAAGGGAAGAAGAAAAAGGTGGAACATTTTTGCACCGCAGGACGAACTATTATCGGCTGGCATGCCTTAGGGGGACGGTTTTCTTTTATTTTTCCTGTGTGAAAAGGTGAGTGTTTTCCTTTCTCTGTGGTTTGATAACCGGGCTAACCCCGTGCGGATACGGTATCCGGACAAAATTGCGGAATTTTAAAGTAGCTGCTAGCAGCTACTGCACAGAGCGCTGCCTTTTTCATCTGCAAGCTCTACACTAGAGCAGCTAGCTAGCATACAGACGGCTGCCGTTTATCGATTCTAGTGGGAAAGGGTAATGCACCGACTTCGGGCGTCCGTTTTAAGTACCTACCTGTGACTAAATTAAATTGTGTGTTTTATGGTTTATTTTTGTTATGCCTAGAAGGCAAAATAAAATCGGTTGCAGTTTTAGATTCAGATGATTTGTTGAATTCAGTCAGTCTCAGCGCAATTGAAAGGCAGTAAGCTAAGGCTATCGCAGCAGGCATTGCTTTAGTGTTTAATTTTTCATGTTTGAAAACAAAAAACAAAAGCTCGACGTGTTCGCTTATTGCGTGGGCACATGCCAGTAATAGTTGGCAGGCAGATTTATACCTACCTAGAAGAAAAATAATTCACTATGTTTTACGCCCCTGCTGCATTGCACTTGACTCTGATGCATCAGACATTTTTTCTGACGTGGAATTCGAAAATATAAATATACCTAGTGAAATGAAAGCACAACTTTCGTCAAAGGTAGTGACACAATAATTGGTGTTCTGTTGGAACGTCGAAGTCATTCGGGATGACTAAACTTTTGAATTTCCTAAATCAAATCCAGTATCCGTGATGAGATATTGAGAATAATCCTCGATCAGTGACGGAGAAACGCGTGTTCATCCAACATACTTTTTTTATTCTGAAAAAAAAAAATAAACCTGAGCAGTCATCTAAGAATGCAGATATGGCCTATGCAGATATTGTTCTCGTTCAAGAGGAGGAAAAGAATATATATCTGGTTTTTGACGCATTGATTTGTAACTCTTTTGTAGTCTCTGTTCTTAAGGCCCAGACACAATGCATACGGATTTTACTACGTTGCGGAAATTTGACAGAAGTCCCATGGAAAAACTGTCAAATTGCGTATGCATTGTATCTGGGCCTTTGCATTTTCACCTCCTCCAGTGTTTCGTCTATCAGAGATAACACAATATCATCGGCAAAGCCGATAATAATCACTCCTCTAGGGAGCTTGAACGTCAATACCCCGTTGTACATCCCGTTTCAAAGCGTTGAGCCGAGGATGCAGCCTTGCGGAACTCCCGCCGTGATGTTCATCTTCCGCCCCTCGAAGGTCTCGTAAACAAGCACTCGATTTTGGAAGTAACTCTTCAGAATTCTGCACAAGTATCACAGGGATAACAATGCAAAAACGATCCCCTCTTCGCTTCTGTTTAGCTGATTTCTCGACTCGCTCAACTACTATCCGAATAGCATCTACAGTGGATTTCCCTTTGCGGAATCCGAAACTGCATATTTGATAGACCGTGTGCACCTTGCGTTACGTCGTCAGCCTGTTAAGGATAATCCTCTCCAGAAGTTTCCCGCATGTATCCAGCAGACATATCGGCCTGTATGACGCTGGATCCCCCGCAGGTTTTCCTGGCTTAGAAAACAGCTCTAGCTTCAGGATTTTCCACCTGTCCGGGAGACGACCATGCTCTAGGCATTTCTGTAGCACTGTCCTGGACAAATTCGGGTATGCATGTATCCTTGCCTTCAGGGCCACATTAGGGATTCCATACCGACCTTCTGATTCTGGTGCCTTCTGATCTTCAGTCGTTTAGCTATTGCCACTAGCTCATCATTGGAGACTTACAGACGTTCAGCATTATCTGCCTCTTCTAGACCGTACAAAGTTGACGGTCGTATTGTAGTGTCGGGAGTCAGGAAAAGTGTCCCCCTATCCCACTCTTGCTGCCATTTGCTCAGCGACTCTTCTCTCGCCAGCTTCCTAGCTCAGAGCTGCCACAAATACAGATATTTGTGCATGCATAAATTTGGGACCCGTCAATTATTTCAGTTGCTGTGATTTCTTGCTCTACTAATGCTCCTGAATTTTAAAGTACTCCTTACACTATTCATGTTATTTAGAAGTTTAGATCGAGAAAATAAAACACTCCGGAGAAAACGTCAGGGTCCCAAATTTATGCATGCACAAATATCTGTATTTATGGCAGCTCTGTCCTAGCTCCTCTGGTGTTTTTTCGTCCGTAGCAGCCGTTGTCATCCACGAGATGTTTTTGGACTCGTTCTAATTTGAGGGTATGCGACACGTGATAAGGTGCCCATACTGATGCTGCAAACTCAAGTATACTCCGTACCAATGAGCAATACAGTGACTTAAGAGCATATACGTCTGTAATAGGGCTGTCTAACCGGTAGTACCGGTAGTACCGAAACCGGTAATACCGGCCAATTTTTGGATACCGAAATACCGGTTTTGGAAAGGCAAAAAACCGGTATTTCCGGTATTTTCTAATTTGCTTGTTTTTTCCAACTCCTTATTCGAATGAGAACTAAATTTGATAAAAGATTATAAAACTCTTAGAAAAACAACTTGGTGTTAATGCCGACGAGATTCTTCGACTACTAACAATGAAGAGAGTGAAATTGTGGGTCAAAAAATTATAGCTCTTGAACCCGTTTAAGGTACAGTAGAGTAACTTTGCTGTAAAAATGTTTTATTGTATAAGCCAGACGTCGCGTTTCAATTTATTTTTGAACAACTTGATATTCAAAAGCCACCAAATTATTCGAAGCTCTCAAATAACGAATTTAGGAAACAAGATCAGGGCCCAGAAACGTCACTTACAATAGTAAATTGTTATTCAACAATAGAGTAATGAAGCTTCAGTTTCAACAGAAGCAGCGTCGCTTGGTTTCAAAACTGGCTTCAATCAGCATCATTGAAACGATTTCCACTTCATCATGACAACCGATTTTAAAGTTTCATCAAATCTGATGAACTATCTATCAAATAGTCAGAAAAAGGTCAGCCTAGACTTTGAATGCAATTGAATTGATTTCGAGTAACATTTCCTACAATTGAACGCATATTATGATTAATCTACACAACATCGACAAATGGTGCCTGACTGTCAATCGTCGTCATTTGACATAGTCAGTAGCTTCAGCTGAAACTTGCTTGAAACGTTCTGTTCAACAAATGAAACAAGTCGTTTCAGTATGAAGCGAAGGTAAGGGAAAGTTAGCTTCATTTATTTGTTTCGACGATGCCGGATTCTGATCAGAATACGGGGATCTTTGCGCTTTTTGAGCATTCTTGCCATCAAAGGATCTGCCAGTATAGAATTTGGAATATTTTTCAAGTCTTTTGAGTGATACAATGATTAAACAAGGAGATGAAATCTGCATCTCACTATCTTCGAATAATGGGATTGATAACAAAGAAGAGAAGTTATTTGTGAAGGATGGTTCCTGTTGAAGTCAGTCTTCACTGCTTCGTGGTTCAGATTAGAATGAAAATTTTATTTATAGCAAGTATTGGTTACACGGAGTCAAGGATACATATTTCTATAGTCTACTAAGATCCTACAATCTCTCCCTCTTTTCAATAATGAGCTTTACAATTAATTCGTAATAACAGAATACAATACATAATCATTAAGGTAGTTGGGTCTATGTTTAGTTCTTTGAGATGGTTGAGTTGGCAGTTCAGCAGAGCGTTTATGATTTACTTGCTTCTTTTCTTGAGGATTATTTGACGAAGATTGTTCATTCTTCGTGTCCGATCGAAACACTTGCTGAGCTTCGGAGTTTTGATTAAAAAGCGGATTTTGACAAATAATTTTCTTCGCATGATTCACGTGTCTATTACATATAACATCTGTTTTCAAATTCCGTAAATGTAATCTGGTTCCTTCTCTTTTAGTAACTATATACTCTTGTGGATTGAAGGTAGATGTAAGTTTATTCCTTTTTATTAAGTTTTTAACGACAACTATATCTCCGACATCAATGTTAGAAACTTTCGCCCGACGTTTTCTATTCGTGTAATTCTTTCCCTTTTCCTTAGCTTGTTTGTCATTGTCAATAGCTTGATCAATCTGTATTTTCCTTTGTCTTCCTGGTAGTTTGTCACGAATATTCCAGCCAAACATGAGTTCAGATGGAGAATAGTTAGTAACCGTATGAGGTGTAGCACGATAAGCAAGTAAAAAATCTTGCAGATCTGATTTCCAATCGCGACCCATAGTGACGCTAATTTTAATTATTTTTAGTATTGTACGATTCTGTCTTTCAACCAATCCATTTTGAAACGGAGCGTATGGAATTGAATGGTAGATTTCGATTCCATTTGAAATGCAAAAGGTTGAAAATTCCTCCGAAGAGAAAGGTTGGCCATTATCACATACAAGCTGTTCAGGGTAACCAAATCTAGCGAAAACTTCTCGTAATTTAGTAATTGTATTCTTTGCTGTCATTGAAGATACGGTAATGGTTTCAAGATATCTTGAAAAGTAGTCTGTGATCACTAAAAGATGCAATCCGTTAATGACTTCAGTAAAATCGATGGCCACCTTTTTCCATGGTCTATCTGGCATATTAATTCTTGAAATTGGCTCAGTATGCGGCTCTGACACTAAGGTACATTCGGTACATTCTTTCACAAAATTATCTACCATTTGGTCCATGCGTGTCCACCATACTTTTGCCCTCAGTCGTCGTTTCATTGATGTTATCCCTAGGTGAGGATAATGTGCCAATTGTAAGATGCGATGTTGAAGGCATCTTGGTATAACAATGCAATTATCCTTTAAAAGTAAATCGCCATCACTGGTTAGGCTGTTAGCTAGCGATTTGTATCTACATAGGGTCTTAGGCCATCGTTGTGGATGAAATGGTAACCAATCCATTATTTCCTGCAATTCAATATCCTTTTTAGTGGCAGCGGCGATTTCATTAATGCTAATAGCTGCTGGACAAGAAATGTTAGCAACTTCTCTGATGATTCGTTCAGATTCTTCGTCGAAACATTTTCCTTGATTTGGTATGGACTGACATAATCGAGACAATGGATCGGCTATATTGTTTTTTCCTGGTCGATACATGACTTTGTAATCATAAGCCATCAATCGTAATTTCCAGCGTTCAATACGGGGCGAAGGTTTGAGTCTGTCCCCGAAAATTGTAACTAATGGCTTATGGTCTGTTACTAGGTAAAAGAATTTTCCGTATAAGTAGTAATAGAACTTTTCGCATGCCCATACGAGAGCTAAAGCTTCACGTTCGGTTTGTGCGTACTTTTGTTCGGTGGGAGTTAAGGTTTTGGATGCAAAACAGATTATCCGATTTTCTCCGGATGTATTGCGTTGTATTAATACCGCACCCAGTCCCACTGGACTACCATCCGCAATAACAAAAGTCTCGTCTTTTGGATCGTAGAAACCGAGAATTTCACCCTTGAGTAAGATTTTCTTAATTTCATCAAAGTTTTCTTGGTGAACTGTCTCCCAAACGAATGGGGTCCCTTTCCGTGTTAACAAATTCAGAGAGTATGTAATAGTTGCTAGATTAGGAATATATCGATGGACAAAATTAATCAATCCTAAAAAACTTTGTAGTTCCACAACTGATTTTGGCCTTTCCATTTTTTCGATTGCTTCTAATTTGGTACGTGATACAGAAATTCCTTGTTCTGATATTAAATATCCCAGAAAATCAATTTCTTTTACACATGACACGACTTTTTCTGAATTCAAAAGAATGTCATAATGATTAAGACGTTCATAAACTAAATTAGTTCGGGCAATTAGTTGTTCATTGTCTTTAGCGGGTATTAAAACATCGTCAATAAATATAATAACCCATGGAAAATCTGCGAATATCATATCCATTACTTTTTGGAACAATTCCGGTGCTGCTGATAATCCAAACATCAGCCGCTTGTATCTCATTAATCCAATTGGAGAAATAAAAGTAGTAATGTAGCGACATTCTTCTTTTAACATAACTTGATGGAAAGCTTGTTTGATGTCGAGCTTTGTGAAGACTTTGTTTCCCCCGATTTTCTTGGAAATTTGTTCAAGGGTTGGCAAAGGATGTATTTCGCGAATCACAGCTTTGTTTGCTGCCCGTAGATCGACAATTATGCGAACTTCGCCTGAATTCTTTCTTTTTACAAGCATAGGTGAAACCCAATCGGATGCTTCGTTAACCCGTTCAATAATATCTTGGTTTTCAAGTTCTTTCAACTTTTCCAAAGTGAGCTCTTCAAGCGGGAATGGAATTCTTCTCAAGCTTTGACGGACAGGTGGAACCGTCAGATCTATTTTTATACAGACTTCAATTCCTAATTAAGTCAAACATTTCGTATATATTTTGATCTAGTATTTTCTTTTATTATTATTGTTAAGTTATAACTTACCCTTCATACAAGGAAATGCGTTGTCGCTAATCTTGAAAAGAAATTTCATCAGACCTAGTTCGACCGCTGTTTTTCCGGACAGAAGTGAGCACTTGCCATCATGAATCACGAAGAACGTTGTCTTGAAGTATTTTGTGTTATGCTTCACGTCAGTTTCTACTTCTCCCAACACTGTTAATGCTTTATTCGATCCATAACTGTTAAAAATCTTGCTACTGCCTTTCTTTATCCAATACGCTTCAAATCCGACACGCTTGAGAATACGCCAGTCACTTTCGCTTAAAATGTCTTCATCAGCACCTGTGTCTATGATGAATGTTAACGGTACACCTCCAACTTCGACTCTAACTGTAGGTTTTCCTCCCAGATGAAACAAGTCAAATACGCTGTTATCTATGTTGTCTGCAGAAGTTTCGTGTACTTCCCGAACAAACCGTTTCTTCTTAATTGGTTTGGGAACTTCTACTGGGTTTCCATTTTTCTTCTTTTTGAGGAAACAACAGCGTGCAAAATGTCCAATCACTCCACAGCTTCGACACTTTTCAGATTTTGCTGGGCAGGCAGGGTCGTTCGAAAAATGTTGGTTGTCACATCGAGTACATTGTGGGCGGGATTGAAACTTCCTTTTGGAATTTATTCTCATGATGGATTCGTCACTTACATTAGCATGTAGTTTTGCAGGTTCTGGATTTAGTTTTCCCGTAGTTTCCCAGGCAGCAAGTTGATGATCAACGGATTCGTGAGTGCGGCCTATGGACAACAACTGATCCAACGTATAGTCTTTCTCTAACCATTTACGCCGTAGTTTTGGATTTTCTGTTGTTGCAATCACTTGGTCTACAATCATAGCACTAGTCTGGTCACCGAAATCACAGTAAGTCGCTTGTTTTTTCAAACGAATGACAAAAGTATCTAGCTTCTCGTTTGATCCGGGTAACATCTGGCGAAACTTTTGCCGTTCGTATGTTTTCGATACCCGTGGTATGAAGTATTCATCAAGTAATTTCACTGCAACCTGGTACCGGTTCTCCAAAATATGCTCCTCATTGGTTTGAACTTTAGAAATTATTTTTCGAACATCAGGTCCACCGAACAACATTAGGGATCTGAATTTTTCCTCGTGATCTTCTACGTCCTTCCATGCCAGATAAGCATCAAAATGCTCGCGCCATTTCTCCCACCGTATCGCAGTCGGGCCCTCCGTGTTCTCGATAAACGGCGGAACGAGCTGGTTTACCTGTTTTGTAATATAGTGTCAAAGAACCAGGAGCTGAGATTTTCGGTCTTATAAATCGTGGCGGTATAACGGAATCTTTCACAGAGGTTATTTTACAATTAAAATGTTTTCCTTTCTGCTCAACCTCATTATGGAAGCCAATCCATAACTCTTGGTATCTTGCTTAAATGCTTTCGTCAGTCGAGGAAGAGCTTACTGAAGTAAGAGTATCAACTGAAGTTGACCTCTTCAACTTTAGTAATCGCAACCACTCTCCTACGACCACGGATCATGAGATTTGTTGCAAAATCTCATCTTTTCTTTACCTCTATTCCGGGTTCTGGTAATTCAACCAGAAAATCTACCGGAAAAGACAGGTACGCAATTGGAACAACCTTGTGTTCCGTTATACCGATTATGCCGAATTAATCTTATACTCACCATTGGCCAAGCCATCGTATTTGAATTTTTCAAATTTTCCTTCGTCGCCAAAATGTTGAAGTCAGTCTTCACTGCTTCGTGGTTCAGATTAGAATGAAAATTTTATTTATAGCAAGTATTGGTTACACGGAGTCAAGGATACATATTTCTATAGTCTACTAAGATCCTACAGTTCCGGTTTAAGGATAGAGAATAAGAAGAAGATGTAGGAGATCGGGGTATTAATTATACTGGAAGCTACAATACAAGATATTTAGTAAATAATTAAAGGCGGGTTTCCCTACTATAAATTTGAAGAAATGGAAAGAAAATTCCTGATGTGCTTAGAGCCGTTCGCCAGACATCGATGAAAGCATTGACAGAACTAGCGCTCATTTCTAGGGGGGGGGGGGGGGGCTATTGCCCCGGAATTTTTTTCGACCGTTTTATTGGTCGACCAAGTCAATTTTTCTAGGGGGGGCTAAATCTCTCCTAGGGGGGGGGGGGCTAGTTCGGCCAATGGATGAAAGCGGAAGTTTTTTCAATTGTTGGAAGTGTTGGCAATAAAATTCGTTCTAGTAAGGGAACTAAATCGCTAAGAGTATTATATCTGCTTAAATTCTACTGTGCTAAGCAACAATACTGAAGCTAAAGTTTCAAAAAGAAAAGATTTACTGAAAAACATCGACATTTCTCTTGATTTCGAATAATCTGCCAATACCGGTTTTTTACCGGTATTACCGGTATTACCGGTATTTTCTACGCTAATACCGAAATACCGGTTTTCACCAAAAGCGCCCAATACCGACAGCCCTAGTCTGTAATGAATGCTGTATTTTGGCGAACGGCACCCAGAACAGAAAAAGCTTTGGAAGCAGTTAATGCTACATGCTCATTGAATCGCAGTTTGTTATTTACTTGCTCAAGGACGGCCGAGCCAATCTTTATGGAACAGTCTAAAATCTCTCGAGTTCGATTAGTTTTTGAGTTACGCAAAACATGCATAGATATCTGCATTAATGCGAATCACATATTACATCAGCGGATTTTATGCGCGACGGACTTTAACGAGGTAGAGTGTAACACAAGACTTGGACTGCTCTTATTTAACCCAGACAGTGGCCCTTAGAGGTTGTCTTTGGAACTTGTCATCAGTAGGTGATAGCCCGAAAGGGGTCGTGTTGATAAAACAAAGCTCAGTGTTGAAATGGCTTGTTTTATTTAGCAAAACGTTTCCTTTTATACTTATATACTGAGTTGTGAGTATGAAGTATAAGGACAGTTATTCGGTTGACGCCAATTCGTTCGCTGCATTATTCGCAATTTTTTTCTAAAGTGTGTATCTATCTAACGCTTTACCTGATCGCAATATTATTTCGGAAGATGATGAATTTTTAGAAAGTCCACGAGATACCCTCAAAAAGCATACACTTAAGTTAGATAAAAACAAATCAGCAGGTGCTGATAACGTTCCGAATCACGTGATTGTCGACCTAGTCCAAGAAATTGTAAAACCTTTGGACATTCTATTAAACTTTTCCCCTCGTACTGGCTATTTTTCATCTCTGTGGAAAGTTTCCCATTTAACCCTGATATATAAGAAAGGTAATCGCTCAGATATAGAAAATTATCGCGGAGTGGCTATTCAGTCGGCTATTCCCAAATTGTTCGAGGCGATAGTGTACGAAAGCCTATATGATAAAGTAAATGAGCAAATATCATCAATTCAGCATGGATTTCTGAAGGGTAAATCAGTTGTAACAAACCTGTGTGAATTCCATACAACCGTTACAGATTACATAACTAGAGGATACCAGGTAGACTATATTTATACGGACATGAGTAAGGCTTTTGATGTAGTAGGAATTGGTAGCGTACTAGATGCAGCTTATGATTTCGGCATTAGGGGTTCGATGCTAAACTGGCTAAGCTAATATTTAACGTGCAGAACGCAGTATGTGAAAATTCGAAGTTTCACTGCCATTCATCGTGAACTCAGGTGTGCCACAAGGAAGCCACCTAGGTCCGTTACTCTTCGTACTAGTGATGAACAGTTTTCCCACCTTCATCGACAGAGCAAACATTCTGTGTGTTCTGTCAGTAAAGACCGTCAAATAATGTTTTGTCCTGCAACAAGATTTAGTGAACTTTGGGAGATTCTGTGCTAAGTGTGGGCTGTCAGTAAATCCTAGGAAATGTTCTGTCTTGACGTTCACTAGGAGATCAGCACCAATTATATTCAAGTATAGCTACGAAGAAACAGATATCCCGCGAGTGACGGTGTTACGGGACTTAGGATTTGTGTTTGATGAAAAACTCTCGTTCAACTACCATATCAATAATTTAGTCAAGGAATGTTTGCAATAGTGCGTCGATTTAGCCGTGAACTTAACGATCCGTATGCACTGCTCGCTATATTTATTGGCTTAGTTCGATCCAAACTGGACTTTGCGAGTACCATCTGAGGACCGCAGTATACCTATCAAATCAATCGGCTAGAAGGCATTCAGAAAAAATTCGTAAGATTTGCTTTGAGAAACTTGGTACGGAACAACGACGAACTCCCTCCGTATGAGCAGCTTTGTATGCTTGTCGATCTGGACACCGTGACTGCCAGACATAAAATAACGGATGTTATCTTCTTTGTCAATGTATTAATTGGACGAGTAAGAAGCCAGGTGTTAAGCGGCTAATTGAGTCTGAACAGGAGCCCAGCTGTCCTTCGTCGGCTCAGAACATTTGAACCTCCTCTGCGAAGCAGAAATTTTTTGCAACATGAAGCGACATGCAGGTTCATGAACGAGTTTAATGGGCTTCAAAATATAATAACACTAGATATGACACCGAATATGTTACGACGAAGACTTAGCTTGCACTTCAGAGGCCAATTATATAGTACTTAGTTTTTATGTATATAGAATTTAGTTAAGTAAATGTTTTTATAACTGTAGTCTAATTAGTGCTTAAGGGCAAAAAAATCCTACAAAGCCAGAACAAATACAAATACTCTCGAAATAATCGTTACTATGAATCGATATTTTACAGATCCTAATATGCTCCCTGGTAAATAGTTGGATAATGCGGAAAATAGACCCCATAGTGGTCGTTAGCCTCTTATCCAGCAACTCCGATCCTGACCTCCTCAACTAGGCTCAACCTAGGCGACGGAACAAGGACGACGAATGGAGACTCGGTACTTGGAAATGCAGATCGCTAAATTTCGCAGGTTGCGAACGGGTTCTAATTGAACAGCTTGAACCCCGCAAACTCGGCATCGTAGCTCTGCAGGAATCTGTTGCAAAGGAGAGAAGGTATGGAAGATCCGTGGCGGAAAGGCCCAATTTTACCAGAGCGGTGGCGCTACCAACGAACTAGGAACGGGCATTGTAGTGTTGGGCCGAATGCAGGATCGTGTGATAGATTGAATGGCGATCAGCGAGAGAATGTGTGTATTTGGGATAAAGGGCCGTTTCTTCAATTATGCACTGCCCGTACAAAGATAGACCCGACGATGAGAAAGAAGCGTTCTACGCGAGGCTGGAGGCAGCGTACGACAGCTGCTCGTCACGGGAGATCAAGATCGTCATCGGGGATATGAACGCCCAGGTCGGTAGGGAAGAAATGTATAGACCGGTGGTAGGATCCCATAGCCTGCACACCGACACAAACGATAACGGCCAACGATGTATAAACTTCGCAGCTTCCCGAGGCCTGGTGATCCGAAGCACCTTTATCCCGCGCAAGGATATCCACAAAGTCACCTGGAGATCACCTGACCAACGTACAATGAACCAAATTGACCACGTTCTCGTAGAGGGCCTCTTCTCTAACATCACGAACGTACGCTCCCGTCGGGGTGCGGATATTGATTCTGACCATTACCTAGTAGCAGTACATGTGCGCTCAAAGCTGTCCACCGTATACCGGACACGTCAAAGTCGCCCTCCTCGGCTGAACATCAGCCAGCAAGATAACCCGCAAGCTACCGAGAATTACGCGCGAATTCTGAATGAGGCACTTCTTCCGAGGAGTTAGGTGCTTCAAACCTCGAAGACGGTTGGGGCAGAATACGCTCGGCCATTCGAGAGGCCGCTACCGCGACACTAGATATTGGACCTCGGAGTACACAAAATGATTGGTTTGATGGGGAATGCCAATAAGCGGCGGAGGAGAAAAAACTGCTTGGAAAAATTATCTAAGTATTGCCACTAGAGAGAACCTGTCCAAATACCGACGAACTAGGAACCAGTTGACCACGATCCTGAGGAGGAAAAAGCGCCAAAAGGAGGACAGAGATCGTGAAGAATTAGAGCAACTATTCTGAGCTTATTTTCTTTATTTTTACAATTCATCTGACTTGTCAGTCTTAGTGAACTACGCTATAATAAGCTAGAGCTTGTAATCAATCGCTTAAATTTATGCAAAGGTTCACTAAATTCGAAATATTCTTCAACACGACTAAACATTCTAGTACACGATGCAATCAGTTCATTGCGGCCAAATTCAGTGCGGTGAAAGCGGTTGGTCAGCAGTGATGATGGTCGCAGAGTCCTTTGTGCTGCGCGAAAATTCACCAGCGCTAGTAATTGCGGCGAGTCAATCTCGCCGTGTAACAGTTTTGCCACAAACAAAGCTTGTTGGACGTTCCGACGACGTTCTAAGGTATCTAGACCAAGCAAGCGACAGCGATCCGGATACGGAGGTAGATTTTCCGGGTCACGCCAAGGCAAACAACGCAGGGCCAATCTTATGAACCTCCTCTGCACTCGTTCAATTCGAAGGTTCCAATAGTGTTGATGTGGATTCCAAATTAGGCAAGCATTTACGAGAAGGGGACGAACTCAGGAGCAATACAGGGCCTTAAGGCAATGCGGATCTTTAAAATCTCGTCCAATTTTTGCAATAAATCCCAACTGGCGAGTCGCTTTTGAGATCATCGTTGTACGGTGACGATCGAAAGTTAGTTTCGGATCGAGAATCTCACCAAGGTCATTCACATGCTCAACCCTTTTTATTATCTGGTCGTCAATTTTGTAGTCGAAAACTATAGGCGATTTGATTCGGTGAAACGCCATAATCTCGCATTTAGAAACGCTGATTAGTCATGTTATTCACTTTGCATCAATTTACAAATGTGTCCAAGAGAAGTTGAAGGCGATAACAATCGTCGATGCAACGAATCGTCAAGTAGATTTTAAAATCATCAGTATAAACCAGTCTACATCCTCTTTCAAGGGCAGAGGCAGCGACGTTAAAAAATGGAATAAATAAAAGTGGTCCTAAGTTACTGCCTTGTGGGACACCAGATTGATTCGTAAACGGGGACGATACCTTCGAGCCAAGTTTCACTTGTAAAACTCTGTCGCACAAATACGAGCGTAACCATGTAACATTGCGAAACACCCAGTCGTAATATTTTATCAAGCAATATGCGATGATTGATGAGATCGAAGGCAGATTTTAAATCAGTATATATTACGTCTACTTGCACTTTGCGCTCCATTTCAGTAATGCAATTGGAAGTAAAGACAAGTAGGTTCGTCGTTACAGAGCGGCCAGCCACAAATCCATGTTGGTTAGCGGAAATGTAATGTTTAGTGCTACGAATTAAAGCATCGCTTACGATTATTTCAAGTAATTTGGACGCGGCGGATAAACTGGTAATACCACGGTAGTTCCTGACACTTCGGCGATCTCCACTTTTGAATACCGGGAACATGAACGAATGTTTTGACACGCGCAAGTTTTGTGAGAAGGTAAACCAAACTAGGAAGGGCTACACAGCGAAACCTGACATGTGTAGGGACGAGGGAGAAAATCTAACCACAAACGAGCGCGAGGTGGTCGACATATGGAAGCAGTTCTTCGATGAACATCTCAACGGCAAAGTCGCAGAAGGAGGCGGAACGGAAATTAACCTAGAAGCGCCCATGGAAGATAGTAATGTCCTAGCACCTGATCTCCAAGAAGTCAAACGAGAAATCGGACTGCTGAAGACCAATAAAGCCTCTGAGAACGACCCCCTACCGGCAGAGCTTTATAAACATAACGGAGAAACGCTAGCATAGGCTCTACACTGTGTTATTTAGAGGATTTGGGAGGAGGAAAAGCTACCGAAGGAATGAATGGAAGGCTAGACTGCTGCAACTATCGCGGTATTACGCTGGTAAATACCGCCTACAAGGTACTCTCCCAGATCCTGTTAGGCCGGCTGTCACCGATAGCACAAGGTTTCGTAGGGAATTATCAGGCGGGTTTCATGGGGGCTCGCGCAACTACGGACCAAATGTTTACTATCCGACAGATCTTGCAGAAATGTCGGGAGTACAACGTGCCCACGCATCACATCTTTATTGATTTCAAAGCAGCATACGATACAGTCGATCGAGACAAGCTATGGCAGATAATGCACGAATACGGTTTTCCGGATAAACTGACGCGACTGATCAGAGCTACATTGGATTGAGTGATGTGTTTCGTACGTATCTCTGGGACACTCTCCCTTTGAGATGCGGCGAGGGTTGAGACAAGGCGACGGTTTATCCTGCATGCTGTTCAACATCGCTTTTGAGGGGGTGATCCGACGAGCGGGCATCGAAACGAGGGGCACGATTTTTACCAAGAGTAGCCAACTTCTAGTCTTTGCAGATGACTTCGATATCATAACCAGGAACTTTGCAACGGCGGAGCCAATCTACGCTAGACTGAAAGCGGAGTCTAGGAGAATTGGGCTAAAAATAAATGCGTCGAAGACCAAATACATGAAAGGAAGAGGCTCAAAGGAAACAAATGCACGTCTCCCACGGACGGTAACCGTTGACGGCGACGAACTAGAAGTGGTAGAGGAGGTCGTGTATTTGGGATCGCTGGTGACCGCGGACAACAACACTAGTAAGGAGATCCAGCGGCGCATCCAAGCGGGAAATCGGGCCTACTTTGCCCTTCGTAAAACGCTACGCTCAGGAAGCGTACGCCGCCCCACGAAGCTAACAATGTACAAAACCCTTATTAGACCGGTAGTTCTTTATGGACTTGAAGCCGTGACGCTGCTCACGGAAGACATACGCGCCCTTGCCGTGTTCGAGCGGAAAGTGCTGCGGACGATATTTGGCGGAGTACAAACTGAAAGCGGAGAGTGGCGGAGGCGTATGAATCACGAGCTACAGGCGCTGCTTGGGGAGACTCCAATCGTACATCTTCAACAAGCCCACCGGCACGAGGAACAGGGGGGCCCACGTGCACGATAGCTCGACCAGGTCGAAAGCGATTTGCGACTTCTGAGACGACTAGGAAATTGGCGACGAGTAGCCCAAGACCGAGTAGAATGGAGACGAGTGCTTGAAACAGCACGAGCCACCCCGGCTCTATGCTGCTGAAGAAAAAGAAGAAGGTTCTGCTAAAGAAAAATCCGTAGTTTTGCCATCTACGTTAACATCTATCTATCATAACAGAAGAACGGGTTATAATTTTGTTTCAAACTAAGAAACAGGAAAATTTGTCGTTGTTCCATTGTTTCTTCATTGCCTTTTCTTATAGTCTTTTCATAATGTTGTATTTTTCTAACACGTTTTGTCGCTTTTTTGGAGTTTTTTTTTGCTTCTCAATTCTCCATGTTTTAGTGGCAAAGCGCAGAAAACGAACAAACCGATTTGCTCTCTTTCAGTCGGATGTTACCTTCTCCGACGAGCGACGAGTTTCTTTGCTTTTGCAGTGCTCTGCTGCTTTGCTCTGGCCTCGAATGAGCGTCAGTTTAACCAAAAAAATATCAGTATTACTATAAATGTGAATATACTACGGTCAGATAGCGAAAGTTTGAAAATGCTGTTCAAGTTTTATGAACACGTAACTATGACTTCCGCTCTTATGGCGCGTGAAATGCTGGAAAGTCTCCCTTACTGCCATCAACGCAAAGCAATGGAGCCTCTATGCTCCATCCGAGTCGATTCCAAATTGCCAAGATGACGATGATCCGAAGACATGTTAAAATCAGAGCTGCTCCGACACACTTAAATCCACCATTCCTAAAAGTCTCCTGAGATAATACGCATGGACATGACAGATGTGATGACTTGGACCGGACGATGACAGGTCGCCGGCATTGCACAACATAACGCAGACTAACGAAAGTAACAGAATACAGAACATTGGCATAAAAGTTTTCAGTTGTTGCGTTGTTCAGAAAGTGCTTTTATTCCGTTTGAGAATAAGGCCAGTATAGGGATCTCTGATGATTAATAGATAAATGTTTCTGGGATTCATCCCTATTTATCACAGCTGTCACAAATATCTCCGAAAAATGTCGGGTTGATTGGGTCGGTCGGAGGCTTAGGGTTAGTAAGGGGATGTAAGCGGGATACCAGGTCCGGTTGGATGCCGAAGGATCACTCTACAATGATTACGGGTAATAATAGAAGTGCTTAGGTAGCAGATGGGAAAATTAGGCTGGACGGTGCTGCTAGATAGAGTCGGTAGGATTTTTGCACTGGCCCCGTAGCTGCTGGCCGCAGGGTCTGTCGATGGGGAGGGGTCGAGTCTTAGAGAGACGTTTAAGCCCACAGCTTCACTGCACTAGCTCTTTGGTCTCGAGGGTTGGAAGGTGGGTGCGTCTCTATATTTTAAAGCTTCTGTCGACTATCGCGAACGTTCAGCTTGTGCTGCGCTCAATTTACTTTGTATCTTGGGACAGTGCATAAATGCTGGGGGAATGAAAGATTAGATTTGGCCTGATAAGTTAACAACCACTGCTCCGAAATTTGTCTTTCCTATTAGTTCATTTGTGGTTGTTTGTGTTGGAAAATTGATAGCGGGCGCGTGGTTGAGGACCGGTGTTAGGCGGGGCTGACGAATCCGCTACTTCTTCACTATACTACTTTTTGCAACTCAAGTAGTACAAAAAGTCCAAAGCACATTTACAAATTCGTTCTATCATTTTTCTTCTCATCATCATCATTATCATCATCATCATCATTATATTTAAAATATGACCTTCCGGCCTTTGGCAGAGAGATCTTAGAGTCAGTTCGTGGAGTCCACGCAGGGCCGGAACGCCTCCGCCTTCAGGCACATGCGTGACGGCTATGCTTGGGACTCCACATGTGTTTTAGTGGGCGACATTGCCTATCTCGTCTGGTAGAACTGATGTTTGAGGTCTCCCTGACACTTTGTTGACATCACAAAAGGGCCCAGCGCTGAGTTTTATACACTATTAAGCGACCAGTTGGATAACCCGAAAAAAAGGAAAAAGGACGAAAAAAGGAGTAAATCGAAATTGTTTTTAACTATTTCAATTACTGAGCTGTGCTTACACGACCATAAGAGGCGCGGCACATGCAGACTTCAAAAATATAAAGTAGAATGCACTTTTAAGAATGTATCGTTTTGATGTTTAGATTTAAAAGGGGGAGGAAATGTAGCGACTGTTCAATCCAACTTTGAAATTTCCTATGGATCCGAAAGAGCAAATCCCGGTCAATTAATGGCCAGTTGAAAGTGGCGGCGTTAGTTAGTAGAACGGCCAACGCTGGCGTAAAACGCATACAAGATATTACCTAGAACTCGCGGCTTGATTTTCCAAAGGTACGCGCAGTGAAGTTAAACTGTGTAACGTAACCGATTCAGTTACTGTCGCCAGCCGCATAGGCGTTCAAGGGTGTGTTTTCGGCTTAAGCGAGAGCGCGCAGATTAAGTGAAGAGAGTGTGAGTGATGCGGTCCGCTCAGTTCAACTTTGTTTACGTAAATCAATCAATGCGGGACACATGATCATTTGGGACAAGTTATCCAAATCTGGGACATCTGGTTAGTGGTTATCTCAACTTGCCATAGAAATGTTTATAATTTGACAATAGCAATATGGGACAATTGTGCTTTTATGTCTCATATGGGACAGTCCAGGTTTAATTTTCTTGGGAATTTTTTGAACAACAATCCGGCCCGAAGCATTGAATTAATCTAATTTTCATTTTCTATCTTTACAGGTGTAAATTTTCCAGTGTCAGCTGTTGAAGATTAAGAAAATCCTTTCGGCTTAGTGAAAGATCCCATTACAAGAAGTACTCTCGTCCTAGTGGACGATGCCCTACTGAAGCTGTATTTTAAAGTGTGTTAGTTTAGTGTCATTTAGTGCCGGTCCATTTCGTGCGTTCTAGCGTGAGTGTTAACCGCGTGTGCCGTACCGTAGAAAACAACAACAACAAGATCAACGCCTTGCCGCTCGAAACCAAAAAGACACACCGCTGTATGCGTCCGAACGCAACCCCGCACGACCGCTACCGTTGGAAAAAGATGGACCAACAACAGCAACCGGCAGCAGCGGACCGGAAGTCCACCACCACAGTGGTGGACGGCGGTGGTACCGATCAGAAGATTCCCCTGCCCGTCACAACAACCTCACCTCCAACAGCGGCAGCAGCTATGGCCGGTTCTACAACAGGGACGACTCCGGCAGTAAATGCCACCGCTGGCGGTGCTGGCGCTGCTCCGGGTGGAACACCCGGTTCTTCACCGTCCAGAAGGGGTACCAAGCGGAAGAGTTCAGGTGAGTGATTAGTTTTTCTTTTCTAGTTTGCCTGAAAACACACTGACTGGTTTTGTGAGAGTGAAATTCACACTCATTAACTAGACGTGATTTTAATCAAAAACACATGCGAATGAGAACTAATAAAAAAGATGGGGAGAGAGATGGAGACAAAAAGTAAGCGAGAGAGAGACACACAGTTTTTATGTAATTTTTGTTAGTTGTGATTCCACGGAAAATGAAAACTTCTTCGGGTTTTGTGCGGGGTTCCCCCGCACGCATTCCCGCAGTTTGTTTTCTTACTTAAACCAGAAGTTTTCAACACACTGGAATGCCACAACAATTAAACCATCCTGAGTTGAGTTGTGAAATCATCATAAAAAGGTACTAAACTGCAGTCTACTAGAGAGGGTGAGAAAAAACCAGAGTGAGAGAAAGGGAGCGGGTTACCGAGTGGGTGGGTGTAAGCATGGAAAACATCCGCATTACGCTAATTGCCGTTCTCCTAGCGATGTGTCCCACCCAACGGCTTCGTCCGAGGACGAAGCTAGAACAGTGAAAAGCAACCACCCACCAGCCATTCATCCATCCTTCAGGGACGGGAACGACGAATGCAAAAGAAGCAGAAAACATGTTTCTCTAGCTTCGAACCGTCATGGCCGGCCGGCCGGGGCCGCAAACAGCAGCAGCAGTGTGTCATTATATTATGTGAACGGCGGATCAACTTATGTCGCCGCAACGCGTCATTCCACTTTCGAATGGAGTGGTTGAAAAGAATACAATTACCCTCATCCAGCCAGCCAGGCTGGCAGATCATTACTTGAATCCCCCGGCTGCTGCTGGAACCACAAACCACGTGCCGTCCTGGCCCAGCTGGTCGGCCGGGAAATGTCATAATTTTTGGTTTATCGCAAATCAAATGACCGCAGCGGCGGAAAACAAAACGCAGAGTAAACATGTTTTCCCGGTTCCGTGTGGCGGGGGTAGGTGCTGGTGGGGGTTGGATTAATTCAATCCAGACCAGAACTCTACCTCCCGTCCGTGGGGCGTGGGGCGATGCGCTGGAATTTGGGAGGTTTGTAAAGCTGGAACTAATCTATCGATCGATATCGATAGAATAGGTTCAACTGGAAAAATGTGTGATTTATAGCGACACTCAGTAGGTTCTTTGTTGTGGTTTGTTTATTGTTGTGAGGATATAATAGAATCATCAGTGTTTAATTTAATTCTCTAACGCAAAAATATTGCAAAATGCAATTAATAGTTTCAATAGATTCTCAATTGTTGTTCACTCGGAGATAATTTCAAGCACCGCAACCGCCGGCGTGCACAGACATAAGCAAAAGATGGAGTCCCCAAACTTTCAGAAGATTGTTTTGACCAGGGAAAATCAAGTAATCGTGGAATGGTAAATCTATCATTACTTATCACAAAAATCGGCCCGGTATGTTGGAAACTCCTAAACTTAACATTGTAGTTGAAATTGGACTTGAAATTTGACGTAAATTGGATTTAAATTGGACTTAACATTAAACAACATGTGAAATTAGACCTGAAATTGGCATTCAATTTGTACTAGAAATTGGACTTAAAATCAGAGCCTAAATTTGACATAAAATTGAATTTAAAACTGGAATTAAATTAGACTTGAAATTGCAAATGGACACGAAATTATATGCGAAACTTTAGATAAAATTGGAATTGTAAATTTCCGTCTTATTCTCTAACACATTTTACCTTTTGATCCTTTTATTCTCTTTTTCAGTCATGTTTTTCCATTTTGTGGTTCGTTTTTACTTCCCTTTTTCTGTGTCGTTTTTGTTTGGCTTCTGCTTTCACTTTTTTTTACTTTACTTTCAATTTTTCCTAATAATTTCCTAAGTAATAACTTTACTTTTTTATTTGGCTGTCTCGTATTTCCTACTTAATTGTCCCATTGTTTTTCTTCGTTTTTTTTATCATTTCTTCTTATTTTAAATCCTGTTTTTACTTTTGTTTTTCGCTTGTTTTTTACCCGTTTTCGGTCTTTTCACTTCTCTTTTTTCGTTTCTCGTTTTCATTTTTTTTTATAACCCTTTTTATTTTCATTCTTTCTCAGTTTTTAGTCTTCGTCTGTTCCGTTTTTCCTGTTTTGGATCTCCGTTTTCCCCTTATTTTGTATAAAAGTCTGTTTTTGGTTCCCTTTTTGCTCCTCTTTTGTGTCCCGTTTTAGTCTGCTTTTGACTGTCTTTTTCCCTTCTTTTGTGTCACATTTGTTCTGTTTTTGTCTCTCCTTTTCCCTTCTTTTGTGTCATGTTTTAATTTGGAAACTAAACAATGTTTGTTTGTTTTTCTTCTTTTTGTTTTTCATTTTTTCTTATATTCAATCTTGTCTTTGCCTTGTTTTTTACTTGTTTTTCTCCCCGTTTTCGGTCTTTTCACTTTCCTTTTTCTCTATTTTCGTTTCCAGTTTTGGTCTTTTCCTAACGCCATTTTTATCTTCTTCCTTTCTCGTTTTTCGTCTTTGTTTGTTTCGCTTTCCTCTCTTGGATGTCCCTTTTATCTCTTCTTTTTATGTCACATTTATTCTGTTTTTGGCTCCATTTTCTTAATTTTGTGTAACGTTTATTCTGTTTTTGTTTTCTATTTTTTCCTTTCTTTTGTGACAAGTTTGTTCTGTTTTTAGCTTCCTTTTTTGCCCTTCTTTTGTTTCATGTTTTTTTATTTTCAACTCCTTCTTTTCCCTTGTTTTGTGTCACGTTTATTTTATTTTTAGCTTTAGAAGGGATCTTGTGTGTTGCGTTTTAGTCTGTTTTGGCTCCCTTTTTTGCCTTCTTTTGTGTTACGTTGTCTGTTTTTCTGCTTCCTTTTTTTCCTTCTTTTATGTCAAGTTTATTCTGTTTTGGCTTCCTTTTTTCCTTTCTTTTTCGTGTCACGTTTATTCTGCTTTGGGCTACCTCTTTTTCCTCCTTTTGTGTCACGTTTTAGTCTGTTTTGGATTCTCTTTTTTCCTTCTTTTGTGTCACGTTTATTTTGTTTTTTTTTATTCCCCTTTTTTCCCTTCTTTTGTGTTACGTTTCAGTCTGTTTTTGGCTCCCTTTTTTCCCCTCTTTTGTGTCACGTTTTAGTCTGTTTTGGACTCCCTTTTTCCCCGTCTTTTGTGTCCCGTTTTATTTTGTTTTTGACTTGCTTTTTCCCTTCTTTTGTATCACGTTTGTTCTGTTTTTGTCTTTTTTCCCCTTCTTTTGTGTCATATTTTAATCTGGAAAATAAATAAAAAGAAAACCTATCCAATTTAATTCTACTATGTATATTTTATTCTTGACAGAAACTTCAGCCAATCATAATTTAATCTGTTTTTGACTCCCTTTTTTCCTTTCTTTTGTGTCAGGTTTATTCTGTTTTTGACTCCCTTTTTGTGTCTCGTTTTAGTCTGTTTTTGGCTCCCTTTTTTCTTTTCTTTTGTGTCATGTTCATTCTGTTTTTGGTTCCCTTCTTTTGTGCCATGTTTATTTTGTATTTGCTCCATTTTTCCCTTCTTTTGTGTCACGTTTCAGTCTGTTTTTGGCTCCTTTTTTCCCTTCTTTTGTGTTGCGTTTTATTCTGTTTTTGGCTCTCTTTTCCCCTTCTTTTGTGTCACCTTTTAGTCTGTTATGGCTCTCTTTTTCCCTTCTTCTGTGTCACATTTGTTCTGTTTTTGTCTCTCCTTTTCTTTTCTTTTGTGTCATGTTTTAATCTGGAAATTATACAATGTTCCATTGTTTTTCTTCCTTTTGTTTTTCATTTTTTCTTATTTTCATTCTTGCCTTTTCACTTCCCTTTTTCTCTATTTTGATTTCCAGTTTTAATCTTTTTCTAACTCCATTTTTATCTTCTTCCTTTCTCGTTTTTCGTCTTTGTCTGTTCCGGTTTTCCTCTTTTGGATGCCCCTTTTATCCCTTCTTTTCATGTCACATTTATTCTGTTTTTGGCTCCATTTTCTTCCTTTCTTTTGTGACAAGTTTGTTTTGTTTTTGGCTCTATTTTTTCCTTTCTTTTGTGACAAGTTTATTTTGTTTTTAGCTCCCTTTGTTCCATTCTTTTGTGTCATATTTTAATATGTTTTAGCTTCCTTTTTTTATGTCATGTTTAGTCTGTTTTTGACACCTTTTTTTGCCCTTCTTTTGTGTCATGTTTATTCTGTTTATAACTCCTTCTTTTCCCTTGTTTTTGTGTCACGTTTATTTTATTTTTAGCTTTCCTTTTCCCCTTCTTTTGTGTCGCGTTTTAGTCTGTTTTTGGCTCCCTTTTTCGCCTTCTTTTGTGTCACGTTTTAGTCTGTTTTTGGTTCTTTTTTTCGGCTTCTTTTGTGTCACATTTTAGTCTGTTTTTCTGCTTCCTTTTCCCTTCTTTTGTGTCAAGTTTATTCTGTTTTGGCTCCTTTTTTCCTTTCTTTTGTGTCACGTTTATTCTGCTTTTAGCTCCCTCTTTTCCCTCCTGTTGTGTCACATTTTAGTCTATTTTTGGCTTCCTTTTTTCTCTTCTTTTATGTCATGTTTATTCCATTTTTGGTTTTCTTTCTTCCATTCTTTTGTGTCATGTTTTAATCTGTTTTTGACTCCCTTTTCCGTTTTGTGTTACGCTTATTCTGTCTTTGGCTCCATTTTTTCCCTTTTGTTTTACGTTTTAGTAGTTTTTCGTTTCTAGTTTTTATCTTTTTCTAATTCTTTTTATCTTCTTTCTTTCTGGTTTTTCGTCTTAGTGTTCTCCGTTTTTCCTTTTCAGGATATTCCTAATTCTGTTTTTGTCCCCTTTTTTCCTTATGCTTTCTGGTTTTTCTTTTTTGTCTCCTGTTTTACTTCTGTTTCTCTCCCGCTTCATCTTCTAGTTTGTGACTTTTTTTAATCCTTTTCATCTCCATTCTTTTCCCTTCTTCCCTTCTTTCGTGTCACGTTTATTCTGTTTCTGGCTCCTTTTTGCCCTTCTTTTGTGTCAAATTTTAGTCTGGTTTCAACTCCGATTTTTCCCTTCTTTCATGTCACGTTTTAGTCTGTTTTTGACTCTCTTTTTTCCTTCTTTTTGTTGCACGTTATGGTCTGTTTTTGACTTCCGTTTTTGCCTTCTTTTGTGTCACGTTTATTTTGTTTTTGGTTCCCCTTTTGTCCCTTCTTTTGTGTCACGTTTTCGTCTGTTTTTGGTTCCCTTTTTCCCGTTCTTTTGTGTCATATTTCAGTCTGTTTTTAACTCCGGTTTTCCCCTTCTTTCGTATCACGTTTTAGTTTGTTTTTGACTCCCTTTTTTACCCTCTTTTGCGTCAAGTTTATTCTGTTTGGCTCTTTTTTTTCATCTTTTGTGCCACGTTTAATCCGTCTTTGGCTCACTTTTTTCCTTCTTTTGTGTCAAGTTCATTCTGTTTTTGACTTTCTTTTTTTCCTTGTTTTGTGTAATGTTTATTCCGTTTTTGGCTCAACTTTTTTCTCCGTTTTTGACTCTATTTTTCCCTTCTTTTGTGTCACGTTTTTGTCTGTTTTTGACTCCCTTCTTTTGTGTATCGTTTATTTTGGTTTTGGCTGTTTTTCCCTTCTTTTGTGTGAAGTTTATTCTGTTTTTGGCTCCCTTTTTTCTTTTTTTTTAGTCTGTTTTTGTCCCCTTTTTTCCCTATGCTTTCTGGTTTTTCTTTTTTGTCTGCTGTTTTACTTCTGTTTCTCTCCCACTTTATTCCCACTCTTTGATTTGGTGTTTTCTTCTTTTACTGTCCCATTTTACCGTTTTTAGTCCCATCGTTCTCCTTTTATATCCTATTTGACTTCTTTTTTCTGTTTTCTTCATTGCCTCTATCGGATATCTTTTTTCCTTCGCTATTCTTTTCGCATTTGGTTTTACTACTGGTTTTGCTTCTCTTTCTCTCCCGTTTTCAACCTATTCTGTCACATTTTTTCCCTTTTTGTACCGTTTTCCCTCTATTTGTCTCGTTTTCCTTCCTTTTTCTTTAGTTTTTCCTTTATTTGTCTGCCATTTCATCGATCTTTTTCTTTTTTTCTATCCCGACTTGTTCTTCGTTTCTCCACATCCTTTTCGTTTTCGCTCATTTTAAATCTTGTTTCGTCTTTTTCCCTTTTTTAATTCCTTTTCTATTTTTTCGTTTTCATCTATCTATTCCTCTGATTATATCCTTCTTTTCTGACACGTTTTCTTTTCCGTTGCCTGTTTGAATGAGGATGACGCTCTCATCGCTTCACCGCTCTTTCAGACGACATAGTTGAAACTGTAGTAGAAGTGTTGTGTCTGGTTGATGTTCTGTTTTGAAAACGGAAGAGTTTAATTTTTTTTCCTCAATTTCTTCTGTTTTAGTTTCTCCTGCTGCTTTTTCTCCTCTTCTATCCGGTTTTTCTCTCCTCCCATCTGTCCATTTTCCTTTTGGTTTTCCTCGTTTTCTTTGTTGTTTTTTTTTTCTTTTTTCTCATTTTTCTTATTGTTTTTCCCTTTTCTGTCCAGTCTCCTTTTCTGGCCTCTTTTCACTTCCATTTATTTTTTTTTCTTTTTATGGCTCTATTATTTGTCCCATTTTATCCCATTTTTCTTTCGTGTTTCCTTTTTTTTATTCCACTTTTTCTCTCCCTCGCATTCCTTTCTCTTTTTCCATCCCGTTTGTCCTGTTTTCAACACGTTTCACACGACTCAAAATCGTGGACACACCTTTCTCATTTTTCCTTTCTTGCTTCTTTTTCTGGGAAGCAGCAAGAGATGGACTGCTTTCGCGGATCCATCGGTAATCCATCCGTGAATGCATGCTAAGCAGATTTACAAATATTTTTTCAAAAAACCGTTGGTACTATATTCAGGCAAATCGAGTTTTTCATGACAGAAACTCCCGATTGGGAAAAAAGGAAAAAACGGGATAGAAAAAGAGGAAAAGAATTGGTGACAATATGGGAGCAGGAAAATTGAGAAACGAGAACTTCTGAAAAGCGGAAAATGGAAAGCAAAAACCGCTGAAAACGCTGAAAGACCAGCGGCAACGTGACAAAAAGGGGGGAAAGCAGAACGTTATAATAGGAAGAACAGAACAGCCGAAAACAAGAGAAGTTAACGGGGTAGAAAACAAAAAGAAATGAGTAAAAATAAAGGAAAAACGCTAATAAAAAGACGAAAATGGAGTAAGAAAAGCGGGAAAAGAGGTCAAACGGAATATAACAGGACAAAGAATGGACACAATGGGGATGGGAGAGAAAAATACGAAAAACGGAAGATAAAAAGCAAAAACCGGAGAATAAAGAGAAAAAGGAAGCCAAAATAGAATAAATGTGACAGAAAAGAAGAAAAAACGGGGCACCTGGAAGAAACTTAACAGTCGAAGACGAAAAACGAGAAAAAGGAAAGTTGGAAAAAGACGAAAACTAACGAAAAAAATGAAGGTGAAAAGGGAAGAGAAAAGACGGAAAACGGAGAAGTAAATTATAAAAAAAAATTATGAAAACCAAGAGAGAAAAAACAGGAGTGATAATAAGAAAAAAAAAACAGATTAGGAGACGAAGAACACACGGGACAAAAAAAGAGAAACTAGCGAAAAAGGAAAAAACGAAAGAAACCGGTATGAAAAAATTGTAAAAACGAACCTTAAAGTGGTAAACCGGGCAGGAAAACAGACAAAAAAGGAACAGAATAGAGGTAAAACGAAGAAAAATGCGAAAAACAACAAAACATCAGAACAACGACAAAAAGCAAAAAAAAACGTAACAAATACGGCAAACGGACATCGAAAAGACGGGGCAAACAGATGAGGAAACGACAGCAAAAAAAACTCCAAAATAACGAATGGAGATGAAGCTCTCAACGCTTCACCACTCTTTCAACTGACGAAGTTGAAACAGTAGTAGAAGTGTTGTGTCTTGCTTATTCCAATGTTCCCTTTTGTCTCTCGTTTTCAATCGTTCTCTCAATTTTCTTCTGCTTTCGTTTCTCCTGGTGCTTTTGCTCCTCTTCAATCCTGGTTTTTCTCCTTTTCTATTCATTTGTTTCTGATTTTCCTCGTTTTCTTTGTTGTTTTTCTTTCTTTTTGGCCATTTTTCTTCCCACTGGGCAGAAACAGTGTCCTTTTCTGACCTCTTTTTCTCTCCCATATACTTTTTTCTCCTTTTATGTTCCATTATTCCTTCCTTTTAGTTACGTTTTTTCTTCGGTGCGTGTTTTCTTTTTATTTTACTTTTTCTCTCCCTTGTGTTTTCCTCTTTTTCCATCTCGTTTGTCAAGTTTTTAACACGTTTTTTACGTCTCGGAAGTCGTTGACACACCTTTCTCATTTTTCTTTTTTTGCTTATTTTCTTGAAAGCAGCAAAAGATGGACTGCCTCTAAATCCATAGGTAATCCATCGGTTAATGCATGTTAAGAAAATTTTCTTACATTTTCCCCCCATTGACTCTATATTCGGGAAAATCGAATTTTTCGTGATAGAAAAAGAGGAAAAGAATTGGAGGAAATAGGAAAACTGAGAAACAAGAACAGAAAAAGTGCAAAACGGAGAGTAAAAAATGAAAACGCTGAAAGACCAGCGGGATAATACGAAAAACAGGACATGGCAAAATGGGGCGAAAGCAGCACTTTGTAAGAGGAATAACGAAACAGCCGAAAACAAAAGGAGTTAACGGGTCAGACAACAAAATAATGAGACTGAAAGAAAGAAGAAAAACGTAAATATAAAGAAGAAAAACGGAGAACAGAAAAGTGGGAAACGAGAACAAAGAATGGACACAATGGGAAATGGGAGAGAAAAAGAAGAAAATAAAAACGGGAAAAACGGACCTAAGAAAAATATAAATCTGAAGAGAATAAAAAGAAAAAGGGAGCTCAAAACAGATTGAACGTGACAGAAAAGAAGAAAAAACGGGCACGGCACCTGAAAGAAGAAAACAGAACAGACGAGGATGAAAAACGAGAAGAAGGAAAGTTAGAAAAAGACGAAAACTGGGAACGAAAGAAGCAAAAAGGCAAGAGAAAAGACGGAAACGCAAAAAAATCAGTGAAAACCAAGAGAAAAAACAGGAGTGATAATAAGAAAAAAAAAATATAAAAGACGAGACGAAGAAAAACGAAACAATAAAACTGAATACACGGAACAGAAAAAAAAACACGGGACAGAAGATTCTGGTCGGATTCTGATCCAGATTTTGGTCAGATTTTTTTTCGTTAGATTATAGACCCAAGCAGCTTGGGTCATTCGTGACTTCTGCGGGTTTGGGGTTTGAACCCGGGTCCTCGGTGTGAGAGGCGTGAATGCTCACCAGAACGCCGGGACTAACCCCAAATTTTTGGGCAGATGCTGGTCCAGCTACTGGTAAGATTCTGGTTCAGATTGCGGTACGGATTTTGGTTCAAATTCTAGTCAGATTCTGGTTCAGATTTTTACCTAGGTCCTGGGGTCCTGGCCCAGCTGGTGATCAGATTCTGGTCAGGTCCTGGCCAAGATTGTAATCAGATTGATCAGAAAGATTAAAAACGAAGCATGAATGCGCTATAAAATGAAAAACATGGTCAACAGACGAAAAGCGTAGAACTTGAGACGAGAAACGAATGAAAATGATAGTCGAGAGGCGAACAACGATGGTAGAAAAAACCGAAACGAAAAACGAAAAACCTAAATGAAAGGCATAGACATGAAAAAATAAACATAGAATGAACAAACAATAAAACTGGTACGTTGAAAAAAGAATGAAGCACGGAAAACAGAGGAAACGAACTCAAATTTGGAAGACGAAAAACGATGTAAATAAATAAAACAAAAAAGACAGCAATAAGGCCACGAAAAGATCACGAACAGGCGAAGAGACTGTGAAATAACGACGAAAAGACCCTGCAATATAGAAGAAACGGTGAAAAGAGTTGAAGAAAAGATATAATCGTTGAAGAATATATATAAAAAGATGTTCGAAGAAGATACAACAACGAAGCGATATAATGAAAAGACGAAGAAATGGCAACGAATAAACAACTAAAAGATTGCGTTGCGGAAGTTACGAAAAACCGTCGAAAAGACGACTTGAAGTCAACAAAAAATATTACGAAAAGACGACGAAAGACAGTAAAAAGATGCCGAAAAGACAGCAAAAAACACAAAAGACAATTAAAAGACGACAAACCGGTGACGAAACATAAAAAAAGACTAAGAAAAGACGACGAAAGGGCGACGTAAATTCGAATAACGAAACTTATTTATTATTATTTTTATTTGAGGGACGAGAGAAGAATGATGAAAAACGAAGAATAAAAGTGAAAGCCAAATGGTGAAAAGACATAGATACGAAGGATGCCAGACGCAAACAAGGAAACGATGAAAAATGGATGAAAAAACGATTAAAATGCGTTTACAAGAAATCAAAAGGACGACCAAGAGACCTGAAAAGACGTTGAAAAAACGTCGAAAAGACAAAAAATTATGACAATAAAATGACGAAAAGACTATTGCAATATGACGATAAGTCAAGAAAAATGCGAAGAAAAAACATCAGGACAAGGATAAAAAACGTAACAAATACGGCAAGCAGACGGTGAAAAGGTACTGAAAACAGAATAAAGAGAAGTCGAAAATACAACAACAAAACGACGTAAACAAAAAAAAAAAAAGATAACAAAAAGAAAATAAAACGGTGAAAAGCTGCCATTACCAGCAACTAAAAATACCAAAAAAGACGTATCTAAAAATACGCCAAAAAATGCTTAAAAAAGGAAGATAAAAATGATGCTGAAAAAACACTGAAAGAGATTAAAACGTAGCGTAAAAGAATGCTAAAACGCCACCTATGGCCGATAAAACCCGGGGAAGAAATGTTACAAAAAATTTAAAAACTGCAAAAAATGTCATGAAAAAATGGCGAAGGGATGATGAAAATAGTACGAAAAGACGATGAAAAATAAGACGAGAAAAAAATAAAAATGTGCCAAAAAGACAACGAAAGACCACACAAAAATGCAACAAAACGAGTCTAAAATAACAACAAAAACAGATCAAAACAGACGACAAATATGGCAACAAACAGAAGCCGAAAAGACGAAAAAAGGACAATCAAAACAAACACGAATAGGCTGGGGCTGGGGGCTGGAATTTAATCCAGAATTCTGCCACCCATGGGTGGGGCAATGTGCTGCTATTTGGGAGGTTTGCAAAGCTGGAACTAATCTATCGATCCATCGATAGGAGGATAGGTTCAAATGAAAAACTGCGTGATTTATAGCGACAATAGGGACAATTTCAAGTACCGCAACCTAATGGCTAATAAATACCCCTCTCAATCAAAACTCAACTGCTCGTTCCACATGCCCCAAAGTCCGTCCCCAAAATCGATCCATCGATTCGAGCACACTCGACTCGCTGCAAATGAAGAGTGTGCTGGCAAAATTGACACTTCGGCGGTTGGCTGTTTATCGACTTTATGAACTGTGCCGATTCATAGGCTGCCGGCAGAAAAAAAAACAACTCCCAAAGCAGAACATTGTCAATGGCCCGTTTTAGATTGGATCACATCACACAAATATGTACCACCATCGGCAGAGTGCTGCAGCGGCATCAGGAGCACTCAGAAAAAAAAATCGAAACGATTAGGGGTAAACAATACGTACGTCGAGGTTAGTGGCATTCGGTTGGTTGGTTGGTTGGTTATTTTAACATCATTCCCTCGTGCCTGCTCCTGAAAAATGATAACGGCTGGTGCCACCAGCCAGCCACTGGAACTCTTTGCAGCTGGAACGTGATTCTTTTTTTTTTTGGTTTTGGTTTTGGTTTGGTTCGAATTTGGTTTCACGGCTGCCGCATAACACTAGAAGCAAGCCCGAACAGCCCGCAACCATTCAGTCCGGCCGCTTGTGTGACTTTGGTTCGGTTTGGTTTGGTTGGGCATGGACCAATGGGGAAGGTCCATTCCACCTGGTGTGTCTATCAGCTCACAGTGCTGCAAGGTTATTGGGTGTGATATTTCATTACAATCAGTTTCTTCCACCAACCCCGAAGGAGAAGGATTGAGAACGATCGGTAGAAAATCAATAGCCTTGCAGATTTGCTTGTTTTTCTTTTCAATTTTCGCAAATCTAATTGAATGTGATGATAAAAATAGTTTTTCAATCCGTAAGAATATCGGTTGTCTTGTCTCTAGGTTTCGGTACTGTCCGTTGCACTCATTTATTCAAAATTCATTTTGCTTCACTCTGTCTTACTTAACCCGAACTTGCTTGATCTGTGTTTTGTCGGTGAATAATTGGGGTCGCACCTTTGACCATGCTGAAACCGTCTATCAGGACGTTACAGAGCAGACTTTAAGACTATGAATCTTTTTTTTATCTTAAACTTGGATTTAAAATTAAACTTAAAATTAAACTTAGCTTAGGCTTGAAATTGTACTTGAAATAAGAATTTAATTAGACTTAAAACTGAACCTAAAATGAGACATTTAATTGGACTTCAAATTGGATATTGCAGTTGAAATTGGACGTTACATTGGACATTAGACCTTAAATCGGAGTTGAAATTAGAATTAAATTCGACTTGCACTTGGCTTTGAAGACATTAGATAAAGGCACAGGCATTTAGAGACATTCTATTGGATTTGAAACTAAATGGCACTAAATTAGGTATGAAATTGGACATCAATTGGACTTGACATTGAATTCGAAATCTAATTAGACTTGGAATTGAATATGAATATATGGTACTATCACCTGCCTTAGCAGAACATCCGTTCATAGCAATGAGCCTACCATGTCAAAAAGAGTTGAACATATTCAACGATTGGTCATGCTTCCCAACTCTTGTATGAAGGGCCAAAAGGGAATTGGTCGATAAGCAACATCACTTACACGTTCCAAGGATTTAGAGAATCTCCTTCCAAGGGCTAAGTCACCTGAGTCAATCGTTGAATAAACCGTCTTAATGCAGAATGACTCCAGCAGGTGAGGAGAAGAGCCCGCTCATTATCCACGATGTGTTGTTAATCGGGCCAAGATTATCCCTGGAAAGTTGACTGTTTCACTCTTCCTAGGCCCACCGCTTCAAACAAGTGCTCTGATGGTCCTTTCCTCTTCCCGATTCTAGTTTATTTATGATATGTGGTATATATGGGTAAAAATAGAACAATCTCACCAGCAGTCCTTCGAATGGAATAGACTTGCGTCCTTTTAGTTTCCATAAGTGCTTCTAATAATTAATTTAATTTTTTCTTCTGGTATCCAATATCCATGCGCAGTATTAACACTTGTATTGGCCAAAGTTTTCACTATATAACAGGAGGTGCTTCATAAGCTAAAACGAAAAAAAAATATTAAAATAACTTTTTTTATACTTACCTATTAACAAGGTCGTGTGGCTCCGCCCTCTGCCCAAAACCTCGATTTTGAGATCAGGCAACCGGGAACCACCCAGTATCGCATCTCCTAGCTTGGCTACTCAATAGAGCTTTACCGGGTATGGCCACGTGGAGTCGCTAGGTAGGGGCTTGAGATGGCAAGAGCTATTATGTTGGTTACTTTCTTGTTTGCCTTCCCCATTTTATACCCGAAATCTAATTAGACTTGGAATTGGACATAAAATTGCACTGGAAGTTAGAATAAAAATTTCATTTCAATTTTGGATTAAAACAGGAAAACAAATGGAAAGTTATATTGGACAACAAATTGGACTTAGATTTGATTTAAAATAGGAGATAAATTTGGATTGGATAAAATTTCAACCCGACATGAAACTGGGCGTCTATTGCGCTCTAAATTACCCTTGAAATTGGTGGTGTAATCAGTAGTGAATTTGGTATTAAATCAAACTTGAAATGGGACTTAACTTGGGACATTCAGTTGGACTTGCGGTAGGAGGCGAAATTAGAATTATTATGTTAGACATGAAACTAGCTTTGAAATGGGACATTGAATTGCACTTGAAATTGTACCTAAAATCATACTATCATACTGAAACAGTTATGTTGGAACTGAATTAAAATTTATTCTAATTTAATTGAAACGGAATAAAACTGAAAGTGAGTTAAGTTAAGTCAAACTAAGCTAAAAGCTGGACTCTCAAATCAGAAACAGATTTCAACTGAAGTTGAACTGAAACTACGTTGAAATTAGACTGAAACTGAACTGACACACGCTATGTCCGAAGGTACTCATTATTTAACTTTCATGCACCTCAGATTTCTCTTCACAGGATGTTTGGATTGGTCAAAACAATTAATTTACAGAAGTTTTTAAAATATTCTATCTTGAGTTTTTTACAAATTCAATTTTCAAGGTTATTTATGGATCATTCCCTCCCAAGTGGTCATATCCGTTGTATTCGACCACCTCCGATTGCAAACAAATTTGGTTTAATTGCTTATTCCGACCCAACATACATTCAATTTCCCAAAGTCTTGTATGGATTGAATAATCCCCGTTACATTGACGCTTCTCCAGTTTTCTCAGATTTTCGAAAATACTTATTTTTCACTGCATGCCACTGCGAGGACGGAACGGCCAATCACGGGTTGGAATAATTTCCAATTATTTTCGAATAAGTTTTGATACAATTCAGGAACCAACGAGAAAGTTGATGGAAAATTCCATTTAATTCTTCTATAACAAAGTTACAAGAGAATTAAATGCAATCCTGCCCTTTCTCGTTGATTGCTAATTCGCTTGCTAATTCCTTATTGTGATGTACACCCAACGGCAACACGAGCGGTGCCGCAGTTATTTTAATTTCAATAATCGTCACATTGAAAACTTGTCTGCCGTGAACAAGTGATAGTTATTGAAACCAAGTTAACACCAAATTAAACACTATTGACCGCAACAGATGCGCAGGAGAATGAATTAAAACCAAATCCAATATTTTGTTTTAATAATTATATTGCTGGCACAATAAACTTTATTGTGATCAGCGGAGAACAACAATCTTTTATATCTTCATAAAAGCAGTATTAGTATTAGCAGTTTTAGTGACATCTTTTGCATCTTCATATAAGAATTTGTTCGTTCTTAAAAGAACGATTTTCGGTAATTGATGAAACTAAGAAAACTTGGAACTTAGGGCTTTTCACTCGGTTTTCTTTAGCAACACAAATCACCAATGCTACAGTAATCCATAGCGTAATTTTTCTTTGACAGCACAAGGTGAACGGCTCACTGGTAACTTTGCTCTTTTGTTCAAACTGAAATTGAAATGCTCCAGTTTGTTCAACGCAGATAATGGAAGAACGGATCATGAAAAATAGGCGGGTCCGATTCTTGTCGCTTGCTCTGGTATATAACACGATGTAAGCCGGCGAACAGCATTATTCAAACGCTAGCTGAGCTACTGCCAACATCTTATTGTGTGGACGCGACAAAGGAGAAAGCATTAAGCAAACGAAAGTCACGCTCGACTCGTGCACGTCTGCAGTTCCCAGTCGGTCGTGTTCATCGGCTGCTGAGAAAAGGAAAGTATATTGAGCGTGTTGGAGCTGGAGCACTCGTCTTGCTGCCGTGATGTGGCTGCTGAAGTTCTGGAATTGGCAGGAAATATGCTGCTTGCGACAACAGAACGTGACTCATGACCATACACGAACGACTTCATCGATCGCATAACTGCTCAGGCTTTCCGGTTGGTCCGTTGCAATAAGCCGTGCCTGGTTTGCGGTTATCGGTACTCCAATTTACCAAAAAGAGAATTTCGTTAACTGCGTTAGTGCAAGTTTATTGCAAGCTAGAGTTATGATAATCAAACAATCGGTACTTTTAAGGGCCACACAACGATTGAAGAGTTTATTATATTTTCTTGCTCAGTTAATACCATAATAAAACATGTAACGAGGGAAAAGTTAAATTTTTCGCTATTAATAAGTTTTCTGGTCACGGACGACATTTTCTGCGACTTCCAAAACGTCGGCAGCCTGTAAATGCTGATAACAAATCAGTGTTCTTTTGTAAGCCGCAGAAAAGTGGCGCAAAATTTTCAACTTTTTGAAAACTCGCGCGAATCGTCTACTGATTACCAGAGGAAAAGCACTATTCAACGTAGAAACAGATCATAAAAATGTATTTACTGTTTGGTTTAGTGTGCCCCTCTCCCGCATGTCAGCTATCCCTTTTGTCCAACAGTCAGGGCAATTTGATTTCCAAGGGAAGTAAGTTAACCATGGGAACCAACTTACATCATAGAAGTTTTTTAACGCCTATTAGCACGCCGAAGCTCCACAGTAGCTGATATGTAGAGGGATATGTAACGGCCAGACGGTAGATTTCGTTGTCGGACGAGAGTTCAGAGTTTAATACGTCACTGCAAAACCAGGTTTCAATCAGCGCGATGACGTCATACGCGCTAGAGGAGAGTGCCGAGGGAAGGTCCTTGGTTTTCGTTATTAATCCATGGACATTCTGGTAGAAAATTGTAAAATTGTTAGGAAAAGAACGGTCTGAACCATCGAATAAAAGGGTGCTTGAGAAGGTCCTGATGAGCCTGAACCTGGATTGCCAGAATGGCTAGAAACGGAGGAGAAACCAACGCTTTGATCTTTTATGGTGTGAACATACTTGTCATTCAAGGCAGCTTGGAGAACCTCTTCACCACTCCCTTCCATAGGGCCGGGACGGCTGACGAACGCCGGCTGCAGGTGCGCTGTGCTGGGAAGCTTCAGGGTTTCCATATTGTCAACTGCGGTACATCCCGGTGGAGGTTCAATTATGCTTCTTGAATTTGTAAAACTGCAATTTGGCTGGGGTACAATGGATGACAGTGTAATTCCAATACCTGTGCATTTGGCTTAATTTGACTACAGCTGACCCGACAAACTTTGTATTGCCACAAGTTAACCTGTGTTGTACATAAATCATGAATCTCGGATGATCTTTGTCACAATCTCGAGTTTTGCAAGTTTCTGAGGAGTTCAACCTTAGATGATTCGTTTCGGCAGTTACGTAACTATGAAAGCATCCCAGGTAACCAATAAGCATCACCAAGGCTATTCAAATTTAGGCCAATAAGCATTTAAGTCGCCTTAAATGCTACTTAAATGCTATTTTGGCAAAATACACAGCTACTTTACTGATAATCTTCTTATAGTACTGACAATGCTAATTTACAGCTAACTACCGACACGAAGAATTTGAATACAATTTTGAATGCCAATTTACAACACCTATGCAGTCAAAAAGCTAACATACAACAACGTGCAGTATAAAATGCCATTATTAGTTAATGCTTATTAGTTACCAGGAATGAAATTTTTCCTCGCAGTAAAGTAGGAAACAACTCCCCTGTCCCCTCATTGCATTTGCATAGCCAGAAAGCGAATAGTAATATTCGCTATGATTGTACAACATTACGCCGAATATCATTTTGCGAAAAACCTTAAGCGGAATGTATCATTTCGCGATCCTCTCCTTACTCGCTGTCGCTCGTTCCAGAAAACCCAGGTAGACCTAGGAAAATAAATAAACCTAGACAGTAGAGATTTCTGCGGGGAGTTGCCTCCCCCCAGTGGGCGGCGCTTCCGACGGCGGGTCGCCGGCAACACTCGCGGCCGTCTCGTCCTGAATGATCTAGAATTACTATAAATGGTTTTTGTGGTCTTGTTATTGACTAATGTTTTATGGAAGAGTCTCGAATTTCTTGAGTTCGATTAGTTTTTGAGTTTCGCAAAAATTTCTGTTTTATTTGTATGAGAGTCCATATCCCCCTACTACAGGGGTGAGAGGTCTCTAACTATCATAAAATAAATTCGCCAAATTTGGTTCCATTTGCTTCATTGTATTTTGAAAATTTGTATTTCATTTGTATGGGAGCCCCCCCTCCTAAAAGGGGGAGCGGTCGTAATTCACCAAAGAAAAAATTTCTGCCATCTAAAACTCCCACATGCCAAATTTGGTTCTATTTGCTTGATTAGTTCTCGAAAAAAGAGGAAATTTGCATCTCATTTCTATGGAAGCCCACCCTCTTAAAGGGGAGATGGGTCATAACTCGCTTTCTAAAGAGGAGAGGAGTCTCAATTCACCATAGAAAAAAATCTTGCCTCCAAAACTACTTAAATGCCAAATTTGGTTCCATTTGCTTGATTCGTTCTCGAGTGATGAGGAAATTTGTTTTTCATTTGTATAGGATCCCCCCACTTCTAAAGTGGGGTAGGGTCCTAGTTCACGATAGAAAATATTCTTGCCTACAAAAACACCCACATGCTAAATTTGGTTCCATTTGCTTGATTAGTTCTAGAGTTATGAGGAAATTTGTATTTCATTTGTATAGGAGCCCCCCCTCCTAAAGTGGGGAGGGGTCCTAATTCATTATAGAAAAAATTCTTGCCTCCAAAAACACCCTCATGCCATATTTGGTTCCATTTGCTTGATTAATTCTCGAGTTATGAGGAAATTTGTATTTCGTTTGTATAGGAGCCCCCCCTCTTAAAGTGGGAAGGTGTCCTAATTCACCATAGAAAATATTCTTGCCCTCGAAAACTTTCACATGTCAAATTTTGTTTCATTTGCTTGATTAGTTCTCGAGTTATGAGGAAATTTGTATTTCATTTGTATAGGAGCCCCCCATCCTACAGTGGGGAGGAGTCCCAATTCATCGTAAAAAAAAATTTTGTCTCCAAAAACACTCGCATGCCAAATTAGGTTCCATTTGCTTGATTAGTTCTCGAGTTATAAGTAAATTTGTATTTCGTTTATAAAGGAGCCCCCTCTCTTGAATTGGGGAGAGATCCTAATTCACCATAGAAAATATTCTTGCCCTCGAAAAATTTCACATGCCAAATTTGGTTCCTTTTGCTTGATTAGTTCTCGAGTTATGAGGAAATTTGTGTGGAAACCCCCCCTCTTAAAGGGGAGAGGTATTATAATTCCCCTTCTAAAGAGGAGATGGGTCTCAATTTACCATAGAATAAATTGTTATCACCAAAAACACCCACATGCCAAATTTTGTTCTATTTGCTTGATTAGTTCTCGAGTTATGCATAAATTTGTGTTTCATTAGTATGGGAGCCCCCCTCTTAGTGGGGAGGAGGGGTCTCTAACCATCACTAAAACCTTTCTTGGCCCCAAAAACCTCTACATGCAAATTTTCACGCCAATCGTTCAGTAGTTTTTGATTCTATAAGGAACATCTCGACAGAAATCCATTTTTATGTATAAGAAGGTTAGGCATGTAAACGATAGCCATGCAGATGTTAGGCATAAAGGAAGATAGGCATAAATACTTTAGGCATAACGGACGATAGGCATAATGTACGGAAGGCGCAGGGTTGGTAGGCTTAATGAATTTTAAGAAATCCGCCATTAGCATGCAAGAGGTCCGATCGATTCAGTTTAAAAATCAGTGCATATAAGGCTAGTCGGTTTATCTATGGTCTACGGCTTTTTTCATCCGGAATCATCAATGAAATGCCATAAAATATTTTTTACCACATTATACCGAATGTTTTTCTACCAAATGGTCCCTTGTGTTTATGCCAATGTTTTTATGGAAAACCACGCTATGCCAAACAGCGTTATGCCAAATAATTTTCTATTGTATGGGCGACTCTGGTTCTCATTGCATTGTGGTGGAGTGATAATTGACCTAAGTGCGTATTCGTGGAAAAGCAAAGTTTTACAAATTATGCCTACCGTCCATTATGCCTACCGACCATTATGCCTACCGTCCATTATGCCAAATGTCCGTATGTCTATAGTTCGTATGCCTAACGTCGCGCACCCATTTCAAGACTGGTAATTGAAAATGCGTGGTGGATGTAAAACTTGACAGACTACATATCAGAACAGAGCTTGCATTAAATCTATCAAAATTAGAACTTAGACCTTCGGCCACAAACGCAGATTAGATGCAACGCGAATTGTGTTTCATCATTTAAAATATTTAAAGAGTGGAATTAGTAGATTGCTGTAGATATATCGAATTGTAGTGCACACTACGACCGAATAATGTACAAAATTGAAATCTTTATACGAAATCTATAGGAAGTTCCGTAGTACCAGTATTAAGGAAATGGACTGTATCTATAGGTTACATTCGTAGTCTTACACCATATCCTGAGACACAAACCCTTCTACTTTTATGTTTTTAGTTTTCGTTAAGTGTCACTGGCAAAACTGACTCTTGTCTGGACAGCAAACAGGATGACTAAAAAATTATAAAAAGATTATGGTTCCAGGTTACTCCCGTGAGGTACGTCAGAGCAGTTTTTGAAACATTGCGATTCATGACTTTCTATTTTTACAAATAGAGTCCACAAGGTATGACTTAAACCATTCTACAATATTGGGCCTGACCCCCAGGCGTTCAATTTTTGCCAATACATTAGACTGATCAATGCGATCAAATGCGGCCTTTAAATCTGTATACTTCTATACCTTTCTATATCTCTAATGCCATGCGAAGTAAACTGTGCTAAGTTTGTTTTTGTTGATCTGCCTGGGAAAAAACCATGTTGATCCGTTGAAATATATGTGTTGGCCTCCAGTAATAGGATTGCACCAACTAGGATTTCCAACAGCTTGGAGTCTATGCAGACAGACGTAATTTCACGATAGTTTGCTACGTTATGTTTATCGCCTTTTCAAAAAATGGAACTTCAACTGTCAACTGTCTTAATAAAAATAAAAATTATTATTTAATTTCATTAATAAGTTCAGACCACAACATGAGGTTAATGTATCCCAGAGGACGTAGTCCTACGTTAAAACTTTGTACTTTATACCCAGCTGTACCAACAATGAAGGATCTTTCTCAAACATCCACCAATCTGGCAATGAAATTAGAAAGGTTGTCCTGTTTGTGGAATTTGCGGCAGCAAAAATTGGAAAATAATTAGTAATTTCTATGAACAAACCAAGCGAGTTCCAATGGGAGAACCCCTTCCGTGCCTTGTCTATGTGCGCTTTTCTTGATAAAAACGAAGAAGGGTTCTTTTGCATTTTCGAGTTCATTAAACACTGTCCGAAGGACAAAATCGAAAATAAAACTATTGGCAATTACCAATCTCGTTTAAGCGTCTTAGCAGACTCGAACTCAAACAAATGGGGTCAAGGAAAAACAACTTTTAATTCTGCTACGAGTAAACATTTTTGCTAATCTACTTGCAGATACATGTTTCCCGATTACTATTTCCAATCGATTAGCATTTGCTTTGCTTACGTGAACTGTGATTCCAATTAAGTTCCCGTTGCAATTTCACCCTGAACGAGGATTTGCTCTCAGTAGGTCAGCTGGTGGATGTTACGAAAGCTCGGTGTCCCACATTTTTTTTTTTTCAACGTTTGGTGGGCAAATCTAAACAAAATAGATTGGTTAGTCACAGCTCTGTTGCTCCGTCGAAAATTTTGGTTTAAACTGTTTATTAGGGTCTGGCCCGCAATTATAGAAAACAATTCCATAAAAACTTTTCCGAACAAAATAGATACCCTAATAAAGCAAGCAACTTGTGCTCAACCTCCCGCCCGTAAAAACAAATGAACAAAACAAACAATCGTCCAAGATAATAGAACAACTTTTATTCAACTTTCAATCAGCAGGTACGTGCCACTGCCGCCGCCGGTCGTTCTCTTCATCCTAGCTAGCTCTAGCCATAACGCACAATTTAGCACATTTTCTCGAACTCAATCAATTATTCTGACTCATTAGGCGGTGGCGGTGCGGTGTGGTGGTGAGGTAGGCACTACCGAACGAAAGCACATAACCCCATCGCACCGCAGTCCGGTCGTTCGCTCACAGTTCACAGACCAAAGATTTTCCGTTTTCTTTTCCTCTGTGGTGCAGCGGAACTCGGCTTCATTCTGCAGTTAGCCAGCCAGTTGGGAAATACCGACGTACGTTCGAACGAACGAACGGACGACTGTCTGACATATGATTTTCAGCATCGACCTTCCCCCCACTCTCGCACCCTCGCCCACTGGGCCAGTGCCAGTGGGTGGGTGGGTGGATTGAAGTTGTGTTTATGTTGCAAAATAGATTTTTCTGTGCGACCGACGTCTGCAGTCAGTGGACGGTCGGTTAGCCCTTTCGAAACGTCTTCTTTAGTAGTAGCCGAGGCAGCTGCTGGTGTTCGACGTCTTTCTCTCTCTCGTTCTGAACCGGATGAACACTAACATAAGCATTGTGCTTACGTTGTTGTTGTTGTTGAGCTGGTCTGGATTGTGTTCAGTTCTGATGCATTGTAGTAAACCGGATGGAGCCGACGTTTTGATCATGAAGGAGACAGGGGAGGAGGTATCAGCCGTGTGTGCTGAGCTATTTTTCCTAACCTTGCCTGCCCGTGGCTTAGTGCTGGCTGACCGGACGCAGCAGTGCCTGGTGGACACCGCAAAAAGGCCCGACGACAGTAGGAAACAGGAAGCTCGTAAATACAGGCACACGTTTGAGTGGTTTAGCACCGGCTCGAGTGAGTTCTCTTGACATTCTTGGTCGTGTATTGATCTGGCTGTCGTTTCGCAATTGGAATGATTTAGGAAATACGAGAACCAGCAAGTGCACTTCTGCACTAACCTTTCGACCGCCGGTGTTGTTCGACTGTTTATTGTCCGTGGTGAAAGGTTACTTCCGGTCGGAAGCCATTTCCTTGCGAAGCAAGTTTCTAATTCTCACCAGCCTCTGCTGCAGCACAGGTAATTGATTGCCCCAACAGATGTGAATTATGATCAAATTTTAGAATTTAATTTTAGAACATGGTCGGTTGCAGTTTTTCGAAACTGCATGATTCAAGATGTGACACCGCGCGTCCGTGAAGCTTGCTTCTTGAATTAGTGATTTTATGCCAAATTTATTCGATTTGCTGGAAAAATTAAATTGCGGTGCCGTCAGCTGTGTCTGTGTCATACACCACAGCGGTGGTAGTGCACATATGTCATAATCGTCCTCATCATCGTCGATTTATTCTCGGTTTCATCGCGCCGTTTGGTGGTGGTTGATATGTGGCGTCCTCCGTGTGGGAGGCGACCCGCGTCATTCTGCATATAGAATTCAATGCTGCTGGCTGGGAACGGCGCAAATGAATCAATCCAATAGTCACACATTTAGCAAAAACGATTCGATTTGGGGCGAGAAGTACAAGGTTGGAGAGAGGGATATTTAAAAAACCACTATGACAGGGGAAGGATGGGTCTAGGTCATTTTGTTGTTATTGTTTGATGTTTAGAAATTTCAACTTGATATTATGTGTGTCCCACACGAGTCGAACTCATAGTTGTTTCAATTTTTAGTTGATGGTTAGATAATAGTAAGCTTCTAGAATTCTTCACAGCAAGCAAATTGGTAGAAAATCTTTGACTTTTAAAAGGAAGACTTCCCATGGTCGATCTTGCAGTTTGTTTATAGAAGTTACTCCAAAACGAAAAACAGTTTTCACCTGCACAAAGTCGAGGTAATCTAAAATCTAAACTAACGCCAGATGCTGGCGTTGTTGGGAAACACTAGGAATCAAAATCCCTATAACAAAAGAGAAACAAGACCTTTTTTCTTATTTTTTTCCTTGTGTCAGTGACCGCCAAGCAATATGTATGTGAACGGTCCAGCCGTTCCGGAGTTACGGCAGAACATACATACGGTCAGCTTGCTCTTTTGTCTCGCAACCACATATGTTTTTGAGTCCCTCTGAAAGTCCCTTCAACGGACGAGAAGAAAACATAGTCCATTTTCCCATTTTTTGATCTCCCGCCCTAGCTGTCAGCTCCTCCCCACTTTTTAGATCCTCCTCATCCTTATTTGCAAGTCACTCACTGTACAACTGCTCTCTATCCAGTTGCTAGAGAACCCACCTTTTGTTGATCCCCTTATAATCAAGGAACTACATTAACATGCCAAGTTTGGTGGAAAACGGTCCAGGCATTCCAGAGTTATGGTGGAACATACATACATACATACATATAAGGTCTTATGTGAAGGCTCGCCATAAGTTCCTGGTTTCAAAATACGTTTTTTTTTTCAAAATTTAATTTTATAAGTTATTTTTTTACCCGATTAACGTCAATCGAGACTGTGTTAAATATATTTTAGAGGGAAATTACTAAACTTTTCGCACAAACTAAACTAAAATATTCGCGGAGTGTAGATATAGTTTCTATAAAGTGCGTAATATTGGTAAATCGTAAAGTTTTTCGTGTTTTTCAATACCATAAAACTTTGATTTTTTGTCTATTCTAACTTATATTTGATTTGCAAAAATTCTGAACGCTACAGATTCGTTAAATTGGTCCAATTACCTGAACTTTGATTAACCTCAATGGAATTTTGGTCTTTTCTGTTTTTAAATACCCTTTTCGGCCATTTTAAGGCCGTAAGTCCTTAAAAGTCGTTCTTTATTGTGGCCAAGTCTGGTCTTTAGAATCGTTTGAAGCTCTAATTTTTGTTTTAATCTGTTTTTATTTTGGTCTTAACAAATTTTTTTTCAGCCGTTTAAGTTTAATTTAGGGTCAGTTTTTGCATCAGATTCGTTTTTATGCGATTTGAAGTTTATTTTAAATTCTTTTTTTATTTTAGCGCTTTAGAAGTACTCGATCAATTTAGGTTTTTATTGTGGCCTTTAGAAGTGTTTTTTTGTGCTTAATTTGGGATCATTTTTATTTGAAACTAGTTGTGTGCCCGATCTTACTCGGGTCATCTTTGTAGTCTTTGTCTAGTCACTTGTACATTTATTATCATGTGATGCAAATGCAAAAAAATGTCATTTTTTACTTTTTTCCTTTGAACCTTTCTCTTCGCTTGCCGGTTCTCCTCATGTTAACCCCTATAAAGAAAGAGAAATAAAGACTTTTTTGCCCTATTGGAACATTCCTCTTTGTCAATACCCATCCATTTTTTCTGACTCCTATTTTATCTGCTAGCCCCTTGTGTCATCTGTTATCGATCCAGAAATTCGCATAATGGAAGACAACAAAACCTTTTTTCCCCGGACCTTCTCCCTTCTTGTTAGAGGCCACCTTAACTTTGTCAAGCCCCGGCTGATTAGTTTTATACCAAGTGTAATGACTCTACGCTCGGTTTAACCTAATTTAGAAAAATCAATCTATGCAAAGTAAAACCAGCCGCATTGGTTAGAAAGTAGAACGGCCAACGCACTATGGAGAACATCACATTGAGCTGTCTGTTGAAATAAACATGTTGCAAGAAGAAATGTGATTTGAGGGGTCGTTTATAAACAAAGGTCTATTGCTGAAAATGGGTAAAAGGTAGAAGTTTCATATCTTTACAAAAATTACTTGAAATTGGTTTATCTTCAATATTTTGAAACCAAAAAGGTGAAAAAAAGTTTACTCAAAAAGTTATTACTTAAATTGTTGTTTAAATAACGCCTAAATATTGGACGTCCCCTTCAAAATATGCATCAATTTTTTATTCAAAAAGTTGCCGAAGACCACATTGAGCTGAGACACGCTGTTTAACCGTAAATATTTTTGTCCCGAAAATTTAATTTCTGGCCTATAGTGCAACGCACAGTGGGATGGTTTCAAAAAAAAAGGCGGACATCAGGTTTTGCGCAGAAACTACTAAGTTTTCTGCATTGGCGTATTCACAAAAGTTTCTTGATTTTCAAAGTACTTTTTTGTTATATCGAAAAAAAATATGCATTAAGGGGGTGAGTCAAAAATTAATTGATTTAACTTTTTTATTTAAGCCAAAAATAAAGAATGCCTAAGAAAAAGTTGTTCAAAATGTTGTTCAAGGAGTTTTTGTCGAAGAAAGAAAACTTCTATCTCTTAAGGGAAGGAAGTTATAGTGCTACAAACTAATGTATATTCTTAACCCTCTAACGGGTCAGACCGTCTGTAGACGGCCTTCGCTTTTGGAGCCCCAGAGCTACATATGAAATTTGTTTTGAATTGACAATATGAGAAATATGTTCAGTTTTCCTGACATATTGATACTAATATCACAACATTCTGACCATGCGTTCAAAAGTTATCATCTTTCAAAAACAAGAATTCTGAAAAATTCCGAAAAAAATTATGGTACAAATATTTCCTTTTTTACGATTGAAGAAAAAGGACATCTAGAACAAATTGTTCGATCTCAAATTTTTCCTATGAGTAATTTAATGCTTTTTTCAATTTTATAATATATTTGAACTGAAAAAATATTTGGTAGAGCGTTAGGCATGAAAAACTCAAAAGAAAAATTGGACTATTTCATACCTAGCGGTCCTCCAGATAAATATTTTCCAACGAAAATCAACACTCGAGCTTCTTTTGAGTGTACTTTCACGATCGCATCGTTTTTACGATGTTGCCCGTTAGAGGGTTAATACCAGTTTTTCTAATTTTTGTTTGATTATTTTCATTTCTACACAGTTTTGATGTTCCACAAAGTTTAACGTACAATGAAAATACATCTTTTTACTGAAATAAGTGTAGCTCTACCATTTTGGGCTTTCGAGCTATTCCAGCTTTTGTCTGATTTCCAAACAAATTTTAAGGGTCTTTATTTAAAAGGGCGCAAGTATGCTCAGCCAATCTTCACTACTTTACGTACTGCAATATATTATGTGTCACGGTGTATCACGGTGGAACATTTTAAAAACCGCAATTGAAATTCTCAATTTTGCAACATTTTTTGGTTGAAAGTCGAAATAGGTGCATATGCCAAAAATATCAAAAGCAAGAATGCTTGGATGTGTGTGTCTCAAATAACCTATGCAACGGTGGCATAAAGTAAGAAAAACATTTCTAAGGCTGCGCGGTCCAGTTTCTTCAAGGGTGCGCGCATTAAACAAAACCGCAATTAACTCGTTTCTTCCGCAAGCTTTGTGGCTCGAAGAACGAAAAAAAAACGCCACGGCTGTTAGCTGCAAAGGTGATAAAAAATTGCCGCTTGGTGAGGCCGACGTGGAAGGTTACAGTTAAGTGAACGAATCTAGTTCTAGCTCACTCACTGAACTATTTCGCTCGCTCGGAAATCTCGTTCCAAACTGTCGCCGTGTGCGTCACACTTGCTGTTCAAAAGAACGGTGAAATAATAAAAGAAACAACGAATTTCGTCGTCAAACTTTATTGTAAATAACATCGAACGCAGCTGGAAGACCTTTGTCAGCTGCTCATGAACCGAACGCAATTTGACTGTTGGCAAAATAGGAGGCAACGATTCTCATATGGCGTACTCATTTAGGGACACAGAATAGGTGGGGAAATTTCCCCTTTCAGGTTAGGCTAGGTTGAGAGAAAATGATGTTGAGAAATGTAGGTGATTCGATTCTGAGAAGTTGAAGAAGTCGCCGAAGTTGACCCTTAAGGTTGACTGGAAGCTTCTTTTTCTTCAGGATAAGTTTTTTCGTACGGGAGAAACTAAAGAGAATATGTAAATTTGATCATGAATCGTGCAGGCTTTGCTCCCCTCTTGTAGGAGGCCACTACCCTTTTGTCTTGCAGCTATTTGCGCACATGCTTTTGTTTTGGAAATTCTCATAACGCAAGAAACAAAGCTTTTTTACTTCATTTGAACGTCCCTCCCTCAATTTTTAGCACCACCTTTTATCCCACAGCCGCCAATTTGCTTTATCTTTTTAGGCTGGCGTCGTACACCGAAGGTAACTGTGCGGGCCACTCTTGTCTCCAATATCTCTTATTGTTCTGAATGCAGGAAAAAATGCCACCCATTTTACCTATTTGGACTTCCCTTCCCTTGGCAGGGGCCGCTCCCTATTTGTCAATCCTCCTATGTCCATCATCCCTCGTGTCAAGGAATACGTACGCCAAGTTTGATCGGGAACGATCCACGCGTTCCGGAGTTATGTCGGAACATACTTATAAATGAGCCACCCCCTTTTGTCCGGCAGTCATTCATACATCTGTTTTGTCTCCGAAAATCTTTGTGATGAAGAAGAAACAAAGTTTTTTTTATTTGATCGCCCCTTTGATGGTTCCTCGACCCCCCCTCCCTTCTTTTCAGGTCGCCTTATCTTGATCTTGACTTTTGCCTCACAGCCACTTGTACAACTACTCTCGATTCAAATATTAATGAAACGCAGTGATAAAACGGTTTTGTCGACCCCTCAGTGCTACGTCAAGGAACACAAAAACGACCGGGAAAACTGGTAAAGTCCATTGATTGGATTTCCTTTGGAAAGGGAAGAAGTGTCTGATGCGAAGAATGATTAATTGGATGAACCGGAAAATTTCGATATCGACCAAAATCATATCGGGTTGTACAATGGCAGGTGTGGCTCGCACCCACACTCTTTCGCTTGGTACTCGAATGTTTTACTCACCAAACTAAGGCCGCCCCATATATGAGGTAGTCTAATACCTAATTTCGTTTTATTTTCCCAGTTCTATCATTCCCCGTATACGCACCACACACTTCCTATGCGACGATGTTTTTTTTTGTATGACTGCTTTTTGCTTCTACCGCCGAGAAGATGGACTGTTATCTAGCCGTTCAGTGCGATAGAAACAAGCAGTGCGTTGCCGACAGTCGCAGCGACCAGTTTCAAGCCTAGTTTCATATCCAATTCAAACCAAGTCATTTCTATTTTTAAGTTCAATTTTAAGTTAAGTTTTAAGATGGTGGAAAGTAAATTTTCTTAACATATTCACAGATGGATTACCAATCGATCCAGAGGTAGTCCGTCCTGTGCTGCTCTCAAGAAAAAAAAAAGAATCAAAAAAGGAAAAGGCCACGAAGCAAAGGTGAAAAACTCGGACAGACTGGCACACAAAAAAAAGAAAAAGAAAACAAGACACAGTGAGAGGGAACGACAAAACAAGGCAAAACTCGACGAAAATGGAGAGAAAAAGATAAATAATGAATGGGAAAAGAAGAAAAATGACAAAGGAAACAGAAACCATAAAGAAAACGAAGAAAATGAGGATAAACTGAACGGAAAACGAAGAAAAACGGGACGGAAAAGGAGGAAAAGAAAAGTAGAAAATGCGGGAGTAGGGAAATGGAGAATCGAGAATACAGAAAGAGAGAACAATGGAGAGAAAAAAAGGAAACGGAAGGTATAAGGTATAGACAGAAAACAAAAATAGAACATGGCAGAAAAGGAGAAAAAGCAGGACAAAAGAAAAAGAACGGAACAGACGAAAACAATAAGAGGGATAGAAAGGAAAGTAAAAAGCGAAAAAACGAAAACCAGTACCGAAAAAAAGGATAAAAAGTCGAAACACGACCGAAAATGACAGAAACGAGACAGAAAAAGAGTGAAAACGGAACAAGAAAGGGAAGACTTAACAGAAAATAAGAGAAACCAAAAGGGTAAAGAAGAATAAGCATAAGCATAGGAAGAAACCAAAAGGGTAAAGACGAATAGCGAGAAAGAAAAGAGAAAATGAGCGGATGTAACGAGGAAATGGGAAAAGGCATTCAAGCAGGGGTTGGCAAAAGAGAAGGATGGCGCAAAAACGGAAAAATGAGATAGAAAACAAGAAAAGAAAAAGAGGAAAAATGATGAAAAGGAAAAAGAAAAATGAAAACCGAAAAATGAAAACCGAAAAATGAAAAAGACTGACAGAAAAATGAGACACCAAAAAGAGGAAAAACGGAACCGGCGGTATGCCACGTTTGATGGAGAACGTTTTATATATTTAGATTTTGGCTTTTAAACCCGTTTAATCATATTTCGCCATTTTTTATCTTTGGACTAATTTAAAAGTCAAAGCCTAAGTGCCACATTTCGTTTTCTAAACTAATTGTAGGTAGGACTAGTGCTACGATCCTATTGACTCTAACAGTCGCTGTCATCTGTCAGGATTCAAACATATGACGACTAGCTTGTTAGACTAGCGTCGTACCTCGAAACTAATTGGGAGGCTTTAGTCTAATTTATACTAACTTTTTATGATGGCCTTTTCTATCCTTTAGGACTTTTTGACCACTCTTTTTTTTGTTGATCGTTAAAAGTTTTTTTTCAGCGAATTTAAGGACTATTTTGTCTATTGCTGGCCTTTAAAAGCGTTTTTTTTTCTCAGCCGTTGTAGGTTCTATTTGATCTTAATTTGGATCTTTTATTATTGGCCCTTAGAAACTTTTTTTCGGCCATTTAAATTGTTGTCCGCCATTTATGCTAATGCAAGATGGCGGACTCTTTAGAAGTTTGCATGAAAACCATGATGATTGCTCTTTTTGCTTCTACCACCGAGAAGATAGACGATTATCGACAAAGCAATCATACAAAAAATAATTACTGTCGGCGGGTGGAGCGTATGTATGTGCATAGGACTATCTAATATAGGGTGTTGTGTGGTGATAGTTTAATTGCCAAAACACTCGGGCGCCAACCGGGAGAGTGTGGATTAGAGTCCCACTTACCAATTGAACTATGCAATGTATTTTTGGTCTCATATCGAAGTTTCATCCAGACTACCATTCTGCTCACCAAACGCCCCTCCATTTAAATGAAGTAGTTAAATCTTGATTTTTGTTCTAGTAGCAGCGCCGTTTGCCATGCAATTTTAGACTAACTCTTATTGTTGCAAAGTTAAAGATAGTGAAAGATTAACGTAATCACGTATTTAAATAAATTCCGTTTTAATGTTCCTAATAAAATTTCCCCGTAAGTTGGATAACTTAATGATATTCGAAGTCAGGAACGAACTGAATCGTAAAATTCGAACAATTTCACTTAACGTCGCGAGCTATTTAAGTACAAACAAACCTCCCAGACTTGGTATCAGAAGTAGTACAACCGTCAGCACAATGGGAATAATCGCAATTTCGTTGCTGCTGTCGTCATTGGTCGCTTGCATCGTGGTTCAATCCAGTTTAGTGGGTGCCCAAACGACGGAATCCTGTGATCGCGAATTGCGGAAGACAATCTCCGAGTACATGTTTTGTGACTATTTCGGTTTCATACCGCAAGGTTTGATCGGAAACACGGAAAACTATTCCAAAATAGCGGTACGAAATTTGTCATCCATAATTTAATTTTACCAATGACTGTTAAGGTTTTTTTTCCGCGCATTTTTTAGAACAAGTACGGACAGGGCGCAACGTTTTGCTGTGAGGGTATTTGCACCTACTGCTTCCGTTATTTGGCGGATCATGAAGCCATTGGCAAGGCGGCGCAGAGTGTTTTTACACCTGTTCTACAATTTGCGAAGTCCGTGGGTTATCTCGTTTCCAAGAGAACAAGTAAACTGAATGATTTGGTAACGGATAGCGAGCCGTTCTGTTTTACCTGTCCGCTGATTGGACAATTCTGTGAACGTCAGTGTTCACCGTAAAGAAATTCGGTTTATTATAATCACGATGATTGCAATCGAACAAGCTATTCCCAAACTGTCTCGTTATATTTGTTAATCAGAAAAATTAAAAAAAATAGTATCATCTTAGATAATAATGATGTAAATGTTTAAAATTGTGTGTATGATATAGGAATTACTTTTAATAAATTTCAATTTCGAACATTTGTATTGCACAGCAACTATAAAATCAGAAATATCAACCCAATTCGTGGTATTTTTCCGAATGTAGAATGAACCAGCCGTTTTTCTAGCGGGAATATTAATGGTCCAATGCTGCTTCCTTGGGGAACCGTTGCTTCCATTACCGGTTAAGAGCTTCAAACGACGACTAACTGAGATTGAATATCCTGTACTGTATGTTAAACAAGTTGAACATATTCAACCAAAGCAAATTCAAAGGAGGTGCTAGGTCTTTTGTCCAGATAAATTTCAATTTTAGACCACTGTGTGTGCGTCTCGGGTAAAACCATCAATCATTCGAGTTGATAAACAGTATCTGTACGATTACAGATTTTGTCTGACGCCCATAATAGATAATGAACTCTGTGAATGGCCAATGTTCGTTGATTTGATTTTTCAGTTGATCTGAAATCATTACTAGCCATGTGCGTTATTAAATTGACAACATTTTTCTGCTGTGTCTTGTAGGAAATTACTGTAAAATTTAATTTAATTAATTAGTATAACCACCTTTTTTTACCAATTTAACAGTACTTTTGTGAAGCTGAATAGCAGTCAAAGAACATTTCCTCCCGATTTTAAATTTGGCGTAGGAAGCTCAGCATACCAGATCGAGGGAGCATGGAATGCGGACGGCAAGGGGGAATCCATCTGGGATCATTTGGTTCATAATTGGCCGGATAAAATTACCGATCAATCAAATGGTGATGTCGCATGCGATAGTTATCATAATGTAACTTACCCGTAAGTTTTCTCTAAAAATCTTACAATTAACGATTTTTCGTTCGTTATTTTGTTTTTGGTCTCCAAAGTATAAACGTGACGTTGAGATACTGCGCGAGCTGGGAGTCAGCCTGTATCGGTTTTCGATAGCATGGACCCGTATTATGCCGTCGGGAATTAGCAACGTAATCAATCAGGCCGGTATTGATTACTACAATCGTCTGATTGACGAACTGGTCAAGTACGGTATCGAACCAATGGTAACACTGTACCATTGGGATTTGCCTCAGCGACTGCAGGAGCTGGGAGGTTGGACCAACCGGGAAATGGTTGATCACTTTCGGGAGTATGCTAGGGTTGCATTTGAAAATTTTGGAGACCGCGTCAAGCGGTGGATCACCTTCAACGAACCGTATCCGACGTGCGTACTTTCGTACGAATACGATATGTTGGCTCCGGGTTATAATTTTCCGGCCGTTCCTGCCTATTTGTGTGTTCACAATGTGCTGCTGGCGCATGCCGAAGCAGTAGAGCTGTTCAGGTCCACTCAAAACGGTACTATCGGAATGAGCGTGGACTCCTACTGGAATGAACCGAGGGGCGATTCAATTGAAGATCTGGAGGCTTCGGAAATTTCAATGCAGTTCGATGTGAGTAAAATCACGGTTAAGTGTTGGCTTCCAGTGTTTTACGAGTAAAATTTTTCCACAGATAGGCTGGTATATGCATCCAATCTTTTCCAAAAATGGAAACTACCCACAGGTTTTAATTGATCGGGTGGGAAACCTAAGCGAGCAGCAAGGTTTTGCCGAATCCCGTCTACCACGATTCACAGACCAAGAGATAGCCAAACTGAAAGGTTCAGCCGATTTCTTCGGTATCGATCATTATACGACTTCGATTGTACGTAAAAACGATGTGGATAATTCCGCTAACTTCCGAGTGCCGTCGTACGATCACGATCGTGGCACGGTGGGCTATCAGGATCCATCCTGGCCGGGTTCTGCGTCGAACTGGTTGAAAGTGTACCCGCCGGGGATGTACAACGTATTGAACTGGATTCGAAACGAGTACGATAACCCTCCCGTCTACATAACCGACAATGCTTTCAGTGACTTTGGAGGAACCCGAGATTTGGGACGAGTGGCTTATCATAACGCTTACCTGGAAGCTGTGTTGGATGCCCTGGAGGACGGATGCAATGTGCTCGGCTACGTGGCGGGAAATTTGATGGATAGTTTCGTCTGGAGAGCCGGACATACGGAACGTTTCGGATTGTACTATGTGAACCATACGGATCCTGCCCGAAGCAGAAGCGCCAAAACTTCCGCTAAAGTTTATGCGAACATTATTCGAACCGGAAAGATTGATCCGGAATATTTGCCCGAACCTGATGTGTTCGTTCCTAGTCCATAGGGAGCCCTCTTCTGAGGGGTTTGCTTTCACGTTTTAAAAATTAATTATAAATACATAGATGGCCACACTGATGTCTTTGCTAGTAAAACACTGCGCTTTTTTAGCAAATGTTTGGAAAATGACAAAAATAAAACATGATATTTAACAATTTTCAATAGGGAACAGTAAAAGAAAGTAATGAAACAAAGCTGTTTATAGGAGAGACAAGGCGTGAAAGGAAAAGAGCGAAAAATTTAGGTAAGGGAGGGTCATTGAAGCAACGCTTATTAAGTTTGTATAACGTTCCTCGGCATTACCCAAGGTAGAGAATCGGTGGATCGAAACAAGCTATAAATGGGAGCCAATTTTATAATCGGATGCGAACCGAACTTCTCCCCCAGAACCTGTGGATCGTAGGTTTTGGCAAACCTTTGAACCACAGTGGACTAAAATATATTTTTGTGGAATGTAATTATCCATTATCTTATGAATTTTGACAGATATTGCACTTTTTGTGTGAACAATAGGACACTAGAATCTTTTTACGTCCATTCATTTTATGTGATTCCTTTTTTTACGTCCAAAATTTGAACTAACATCGTCTCTCTTTTGGGTCTTTTTACGACCGATACTTTTAATGTCCCTCCAATACTAGACGCTAAATGCAAATTTCGGACGTAAAAAGAGAGGACGTTACTTTAAATGTTGGACGTTAAAAGAGAGGACGTTAACTCAAAATTCGGACGTAAAAAGAGAGGACGTTAATTCAAATTTCGCTCGTAAAATGAGAGGACGTTAATTTAAATTTTAGACCTAAAAGAGAGGACAATAATTCAAAATTTAAACGTAAAATGAGGGGGGTTAGTTCTTATTTCAGACGTAAAAAAAGAGGACGGTAATTCAAATTTTAGACGTAAAAGGACAGGACGGTAATTTAATTTTCGAATATAAAAAGAAAGGACGTTCATTCAAATTTTGGACGTCAAAAGAGAGGACGGTAATTTAAATTTTGGACGTTCAAAGAGAGGACGTTAATTCAAATTTCAAACGTTAAAAGAGAGGAAGTTATTTTAAATGTTGGACGTTAATTCAAATTTCAGACGTAAAAAGAGAGGACATTAATTCAAAATTTGGACGTAAAATGAAAGGTGTTTATTTCTTACTAGCTGACCCGACAAACTTCGTATTGCCACAAATTAACCTGTGTTGTACATAAATCATGAATCTCGGATGATCTTTGTCACAATCTCGAGTTTTGCAAGCCCCCCAGTGGGCGGCGCTTCCGACGGCGGGTCACCGGCAACACTCGCGACCGTCTCGTCCTGAATGATCTAGTGTTACTATAGATAGTTTTTGTGGTCTTGTATTGACTAATGTTTTATGGAAGAGTCTCGAATTTCTCGAGTTCGATTAGTTTTTGAGTTTCGCAAAAATTTCTGTTTTATTTGTATGAGAGTCCATATCCCCCTACCACAGGGGTGAGAGGTCTCTAGCTATCGTAAAATAAATTCAAGACTCCAAAATCTCCCACATGCCAAATTTGGTTCTATTTGCTTGATTAGTTCTCAAGTTATAAGGAAATTTGAATTTCATTTGTATGGGAGCTCCCCTCTTAAACAGGTAAGGGGTCCTAATTCATCATAGAAAAAATGGTTGCTTCCAAAAACACCCACATGCCAAATATGGTTCCATTTGCTTGATTAGTTCTCGAATTATGAGGAAATTTGTATTTCATTTGTGTAGAACCACCCCCTCTTAAAGTTGGGAGGGGTCCTAATTCACCATAGAAAATATTCTCGCTCTCCAAAACTTTCACATGCCAAATTTGGTTTCATTTGCTTGATTAGTTCTCGAGTTATGAGGATATTTGTATTTCATTTGTATAGGAGCCCCCCCTCCTAAAGTGAGGAGGGGTCCCAGTTCATCATAGAAAAAATTTTTGTCTCCAAAAACACCCACGTGTCAAATTTGGTTCCATTTGCTTGATTAGTTCTCGAGTTATGAGGAAATTTGTATTTCGTTTGTATAGGAGCCCCCCCTCTTAAAGTGGGGAGGGGTTCGAATTCACCATAGAAAATATTCATGCCCTAGAAAACTTTCACATGCCAAATTTGGTTCCATTTGCTTGATTAATTCTCGAGTTATGAGGAAATTTGCATTTCATTTGTATAGGAGCCCCCCTTCCTAAAGTGGGGAGGGGTCCCAATTCATCATAGAAAAAAATTTTGTCTCCAAAAACACCAACGTGCCAAATTTTGTTCCATTTGCTTGATTAGTTCTCGAGTTATGAGGAAATTTGTATTTCGTTTGCATAAGAGCCCCCCCTCTTAAAGTGGGGAGGGGTTCTAATTCACCATAGAAAATATTCTTGCCCTAGAAAACTTTCACATGCCAAATTTGGTTTCATTTGCTTGATTAGTTCTCGAGTTATGAGGAAATTTGTATTTCATTTGTGTAGGATCCCCCCCTCCTAAAACGAGTAGGGGTCCCAATTCATCATAGAAAAAAATTTCGTCTCCAAAAACACCCACGTGCCAAATTTGGTTCCATTTGCTTGATTAGTTCTCGAGTTATGAGGAAATTTGTATGGAAGCCCCCCCTCTTAAAGGGGAGAGAAGTTATAATTCGCCTTATAAAGAGGGGAGGGGTCTCAATTTACCATAGAATATATTCTTGTCACCGAAAACACCCACATGCCAAATTTTGTTCTATTTGTTTGATAAGTTCTCGAGTTATGCAGAAATTTGTGTTTCATTTGTATGGGAGCCCCCCTCTTAGTGGGGAGAGGGGTCTTTAACCATCACTAAAACCTTTCCTGGCCCCAAAAACCTCTACATGCAAATTTTCACGCCGATTGGTTCCGTAGTTTTCGATTCTATAAGGAACATACGGACAGACAGACAGACAGACAGAAATCCTTTTTTATAGGTATAGATAGTGACAACACAAGGTCACACAGGTCGATTCATAAATCATAACATAACAAACAACGATCAGACTTACATAAATATGATATCTGTGTTTGGGAAGTACACCAGAAAAAGTAATAAAGTCCTCTCGTCCTAACAAAATCTCTTGGGATTGCTATAAACCTAGACTAATTTGATGTCTGTGTTAGGGAAGTGCGCCAGAAACAGTGATAAGTTTCCCTATCTCAGCAAGATTTCTTAGGACCGCGATAAATCTAGCCCAATTTGAAGTCCTGAAAATGAACAGTTATGAGAAAGTGAGCGACCAACCCTATCTTTTTTCCGCTTGTATCCAATGTCCATATACTGAAAGAATTTATTCGAAACTGATGTCCTATATGAAAAAGGGGTTGACGTGTTGTAGCAATTTTCGAAGTGATGAAGAATTAGCGGCTGTCTGATCCGAAAAAAGGCAATTAAATTGCAAATCAATCTGTCACAACCTGTCATTTGTTGCCAGATTCGAAATCCCACTGTAGTATAAGTGTGCCAAAAATCACGGGTGGGTCTGCTAGGGTATTGTGAGTTTTGCTTTAATCATTTTGGTTATTTCAATTATGAAGCGCAAGAAACACGACTGTAATCGCGTCTGTTTACATTAAATCCAGTAGAATGTTTTCGATATTGCCAGTTTAAAAATTTATTGAACAGAACTTCTGAACATCAACTTCTGAACAGAATATCGACAAACGAAGATGTTTTCAGAAGATTGTTAATGACGTCGGTTCCGTTGATTTCAACTTTAAGAAGACCAACAGTAAAAAAAAAATCAATGCGATTGCTCCCAGCAGCAAACAAACTTTTACAAAAGTCCCAGAACGATAGTAATTCTACAACAAATAACGAAACAGACGTGGACGAGGTCCTGTGAAATTATTACGAACATATAGGAGTAATAAAAAATCCTGATAACCTACTGAAACCAGCATATATGTATGTAATTCATAATTGAAATAACCAAAATGCCCGAGTAGACCCGGCCGTGATTTTTGACACACTTACACTATCTTCTATGGTGGTTCAAGCGATGCTGCCAGTAGGTGCCTATTAACCGAAAAAATACTTGTAAAAACGGTAAGCTTTATGCTTCAAATCAGTTTTTAACGCAAATAAAGCAACATACGTTATTTACACCTCCTAGAAAGTTACGTATTTTGATAGTATCAAAAAGTTTGTAGAACATGTCAAACCTGTTGGATGAGGTTTCGTGCACAAAAAGTTTAAAAAACTGATTTTAAGGGGTCACGACAGAAAATCAATTATATCTCGCAAACCATATGATGCAGATACTCAGTATCTTCGGCAAAGTTTAATAAAATTTAAAGCTCTACAACTTTGCCGAACACGTGAATATGCTATCTAGTTCCTATGAAAAGTTTTTTTTTCAACTATGTTATCCCCTTGATATCTAATTGATTAAAACTGTCAACAGATACAGAATACTTTTTTAAGAAACTTCGCCGAAGACACCTAAGCTCAAAAACGTCAGGAAAAGTGAGAAAGGTCTTTTGAGCGCCATTTTTCAGAATGGTCCCACTGTGTGACGGGATGCTATATGATGTTATTTTTTCCTTGGTGATTGAAAAACCACGTATTTGGTCATTGGTAAGTTTAATAAAAGCAAATTTGCATTACAGTATCTTGGAAGTAGCTGTCAATCACTGTTGGATTGGATGACAGAATAAATGAAACAGATGGATAGAATATTGCAGTGTGAATCAGCAAGTAATTAAAGAATTCCATTGAGTGGTATATTTAGTGATTTTAGTATGATCCAATCAATTTTAAATCACAATTTGTGTTTTTTTAAATCGTAACGTAACGTTAACGTTAACTAAAGGTAACGCAAGGAAACAGTACAGGACCGTTATTACTTTCTAGGTACTCTGTAGGTAGAGTTCATATTTATATGTTACTAACTGATCCGACAAATTCCGTATTGTCACAAATTAAACTGTTTTGTACAGAAATACTGAATCTCGGTTGACTTATCATAATCTCGAATTTTGCAAGCTTCTGGGGAGTACATGGGTGTTTTAATATACAAATTTTCCTCACAGTAAAGTAGAAAACAGCTCCCCCCATTGCTTAGCCTGATAAAATGAAGCGGATAGCATTTAAATATTCGCCATCATTACAAACCATTTCGCCGAATACCATTTTGCGGAACACCAATTCTCGATTGACCATAACGCGGAATATAGAGTTTCGCAGAATACCATTTCGCGAAAAACCTTACGCGGGATGTACCATTTCACGAAAAATCTTTTCGTAGAAAGTACCATTTCGCAGGGGTGACCCAACTGAAGGAAAGCAATAGAGGTCAGTAGATCTAGGAAAATTAATAAACCTAGATAGAGGTGATCCCTACGGGGCGCTGCCCCCCGCAGTGGCCGGCGCTTTCGACGGCAGGTCGCTGGCAACACTCGCGGCCTGTGGCCGTCTCGCGCTGAATTGTCTACTATTACTATTGATAGTTTTTGGTGGTCTTGTTATTGATTAATGTTTTATGAAAGAGTCTAAAATTTCTCGAATTTGATTAGTTTTTGAGTTACGCAAAAATTTCTGTTTTATTTGTATGAGAGTCCTTATCCCCCTACCACAGGGGTGAGGGTTCTCAAACCATCATAAAAACTACAAGGTATACAGCCCTAAGGGTTGTACGAAAGGGTGATGTAGGACTGTGTCATATAATACTCATTACATTGATAACATGTTTTAATCGATGAAGTATAACTTTATGTCTGATCATTAGATCAAAGGCTAATGCAAACTGCATTTATGGCATATGCATATTTGAGTATCTGTGAGTATCATTGTTTGAGTGTTTATTTGTAAAAGAAGAGCTTCATTGAATCAATGGTGGTTTTGAAAAAAACCGTTTGAAATTGTTTGGTGACCCTGAAAAGAACTATGTTTGAGCTGATAGCACTTCTTAAAAATCAGTACTATAATTACTGTTGCCAATATATAGATGGATGTCGCTATTCGGTCCTTTAGACTCTAGGTTGGATGGTTGCCCGCTAATACAGGAGTGATAGGAAATACCAAATCACTGTAAAGTAGAAATGGATTAGTTTGATCAAAATACTGACCGTCCGTCAGTGCAATCGTGCGATAAATGAGCAGACGGCGAACCAAGTGTGCTATTTTATAGTCACTGGCACTGCCGCTGCTACTTGTAAGCTAGTGTAGGTGGTGGAGGAAACCATCAAACCATATCGACTGCTGCTGCTTAAATGATTGTCCGACACTGATTGAGCAAGCTATCGAATAATTTCTCGTGACTGCGATGGGAATAATGCAAAATGTAACGTAAAGTGCATCGTGTGGGATTCACGTTGGCCATTGCCCGCTGATTCCGCTTGTCTTCGGGGTCGGTGTTGCCGTCAATAGCCATCGATGTTGCCAATTGGATTGGAAAAGGGGTGTGGCTTACAAAGTGGTCTCAAAGGTTATCATTTGGATCCAAATCCTTTGGTGTATCTAATTGTCGTCCGTGCCTGTGAAGCTAGGCGATCACAAGGGAAATGTATGGGAAAATTCGACCTTAAAGCTTTACACACATTTTCACTATTTAGCGTATAAAAAATTATTATTAATATGCTACTATAAAATTGCTGGACATTTTATCTATCCAACGACATATTAACTGTTATGTTTCGTTCAGTAGTATAGTAGCTATTAGCGTTTGAAATATTTCATTCAAACTGTTTGCATATGATCAAGTCACCAGCGCCGGCTAGGAGTCAAATCATATTGCAGTTGGCAATTGTTAAACGCTTCGAAACATTGCGTTTTCTAGACTAGCCAACTTCCTTCCGATCGAAAACCTATAAAAGGCCGATCAGAGGCAGCACCATTCTCTTTTTTGACGATAGTCAGTCGGCCCGTCAGCATTGTTGCTGTTTGAAGTGCGCTAAAGATACGTTAGGGGCCGTGCAATAATTACGTAAGGGCTTTTTCCTCATTTTTGAACCCCTCCTCCCCCCTATATAAGATTTTGTAAGATTTTGGCCAACCCCCCTCCCCCCCGTAAATAATCTTAGTAAGATTTTTTGAAACATCAAAATTCAAGTTTTACTTAAAAAGTTAGACATCGAAAAAACATTGTAACAGGTCAATAAAGTTCAAACAAGTTCATAAAAACCAAAGTTCAAACAAATTCATGAAAAAAACAAATAATATCAATTATCTGTTGTAAACCCCTTTATGGCCCACTCACAAACAGAACGTATTTCAGCATTGAAGTTGACAATAAATGTTGGTGTATGCTTAGAAATTCACTAGCGTTCACTTGATTCGCATTGATCCACTCTAAATCGTCTGAACACGTGTCCTCGTCAAGTAGCGTACAAAGAACTTCTTTGCCTCTTCTAGATGGCACGCGACATGGTCTTAAGTTGGAATTGGTACAGCGTTGCGTCTAATGTACGGATCTGTAATGACCATCCGCGGTGTCATTTGACGCAAAATACCGACCCCATTCTGGTCACATGCGGCAGGCAAGATCTTTGGGAACAGAAGAACAATACCGTCAAACGGGGTAACTTGCAACAGCGGGGTAACATGCAACAACGCTATATGGATCCAATTTAATGTACTTTTTGATCTGTTACTTGAATTTTCAATCTATATCAGTCACTGAATCTTGTTGTTAACACTTCAAAGAAGCCTTTGACGTTGATTTTCTGCTGTTTTGATGATTTTTAAAAAATCTCACAAGATGGTGTCAAATTCATCGTCAATTTTTCGTCAGTAAAACGTTTGTGTCGCCCACAGGCACTTCAAATAAAAGAAGCCTAACAACCATTTTTTATAGTAAAATGAACAATAAAGAAACATAATAATTGATTTATGATAACTAGTTTTGTTTATCTTACTTGTTACCACGTTATTCGTAAAACAAGTACTTAAACGGGGTAACTTGCAACAGCTGGTAGATATAAAAAGCTGTTTTCCGTTACCTTCAAGAGGCGCGTTATCATTTAATTTTGCATAAATCAAAACTAAAGCACACCTGAAGAGTGTAAGAGACTTTCGGTAAGTCGGTAATATGCCAGTTTTTCTCTGGATATACTGAAAATGGCCATAGAAGCGGCCAAAACGAAAATAAGGTCACTGAGAGAATCGACCAGCAATATGGCAGTGTCTAATTACGATCACTCGTAACGTAATGAACAATCATATATTACGTAACCGAGATATCGATGATTTTTAACTTTTCCGCCCCACTTCATGACGCGATTTTGCATAATGGATATACGACGTGTAATGCGTTGTTGCACAACTCCCACTTCACTAAGTGCGTTACGTAATATGTGAGTGGTCCTTAAAAAGGCAGCTTTATTGTATCCAGACAAGGAATATCAACTGCATGAATAATATAAAAAGTTATTTCTGTAATTTCCATTACGGGGCTCATAAATTGTTTTTACCAACGTGACATAGGGCATTTATGCGTATATTCATAGCAAAAGCATTAAAAATCGCAAGTCGGATTATCATTTGCATATTCAAATCAAAAGAAATTCATACAAATCTTTAAATTCGTTCAATTTCCAAAAAATGTTACTTGTTGCAAGTTACCCCGTTTAAGGGGTTACTAGTAACAAATTAGTTAAAAAATTCTACAACAGCCAATATTGATCGCATATTTTTTCTCAATATGTGAAATTGTTCTATGGTAGACCTAATAACTACGTATTAATCAAACGTCCTCAAATGTACTACAGATAAGTTTTCACTTGCACTCATAGTTGAGAACTGTTGCAAGTTACCCCGTTTGACGGTACATCCCAAGAAACATTTTTGTTGTATAGTAGCTTATCAAGCACTTGTTCCATTGGTACAGCTATACATTAGTTGAATAAGCTACTTTTAAACAAAACTGCTTCTCGTGATATCATAAGGGATTTTGCGGCTGCCTTGCGGAATTGGAATAGGCAATTGCAACGAAATATGTTGGAATAATAGCATAAACCGATGACATCAGATGGCTCTGGAACAAGTAGGCCAACTGCAGTTTCAAGTGGGCATACCTAAAATACTCAGCAGGTTACTACGCATTTCCTTGCAGCATGAAGGATTTCGACACTTCACAACTTAACTCATCAATTTAAAATTTTTTGTAACAAGTAACATGAGTTGCTATTAAAAATATGAATTTTGTCGAGTGTGAAAATCTTACGTAAGAAATGATTAAACTCCCCTCTCCCCCAAATAAGATTTTGTAAGATCTCGCGGAACCCCCCCTCCCCCCATTATACCTTACGTAATTAGTGCACGGCCCCTTATTATAGTATGTAGTTAAATACAAGAGAAGTTAATTAGTGACACAGTGTACAACGTTTACATCCGAAATTCAGTGCTCTCCTTGAGTTATTCACAAACGTTACACTTCCATTTTTCGTTTTTACAAAGTGCTACCCAGTCCCAGTATAGTAAACAAAGACGTAGTCCTACGTCAAAAAATATTCCTGCCTCCAAATCACCCCATATGCCAAATTTGGTTCCATTTGCTTGATTAGTTCTGGAGTTATGAGGAAATTTGCATTTCATTTGTATGGGAGCCCCCCCCCCTCCTGAAATGGTAAGGGGTCCTAATTTATCATAGAAAAAATTCATGCCTCCAAAACACCCACATGCAAAATATGGTTCCATTTGATTGATTGGTTCTCGAGTTATAAGGAAATTTGTATATCATTTGTATAGTAGCCCCCCTCCTAAAGTGGAGAGGGGTCCTAATTCACCATAGAAAAAATTCTTGCCACCAAAAACTTCCACATACCAAATGGAGTAAATGGAACCATTACTTGATTAATTCTCGAGTTATGAGCAAATTTGTATTTCATTTGTATGGAAGCCCCCCCCCCCTCTTAAAGGGGACCATAATTCCCCTTCTAAAGAGGGGAGGGGTCTCAATTTACCATAGAATAAATTCTTGTCACCGAAAACACCCACCCACATTTTTATAGATATAGACTAGCTGACCCGACAAACTTCGTATTGCCACAAATTAACCTGTGTTGTACATAAATCATGAATCTCGGATGATCTTTGTCACAATCTCGAGTTTTGCAAGCCCCCCAGTGGGCGGCGCTTCCGACGGCGGGTCACCGGCAACACTCGCGACCGTCTCGTCCTGAATGATCTAGTGTTACTATAGATAGTTTTTGTGGTCTTGTATTGACTAATGTTTTATGGAAGAGTCTCGAATTTCTCGAGTTCGATTAGTTTTTGAGTTTCGCAAAAATTTCTGTTTTATTTGTATGAGAGTCCATATCCCCCTACCACAGGGGTGAGAGGTCTCTAGCTATCGTAAAATAAATTCAAGACTCCAAAATCTCCCACATGCCAAATTTGGTTCCATTTGCTTGATTAGTTCTCAAGTTATAAGGAAATTTGAATTTCATTTGTATGGGAGCCCCCCTCTTAAAAAGGGAAGGGGTCGTAATTCACCATAGAAAAAATTTCTGGAAATTTGCATTTCATTTGTATGGAAGCCCACCCTCTTAAAGAGGAAATGGGCCATAACTCACTTTCTAAAGAAGAGAGGGGTCTCAATTCACCATAGAAAAAAATCTTGCCTCCAAAACCACTTACATGTCAAATTTGGTTCCATTTGCCTTATTACTTCTCGAGTTATGAGGAAATTTGTATTTCTTTGGTACAGGAGCCCCCCCCTCTTAAAGTGGGGAGGGGTCCTGATTCACTATAGAAAATATTCTTGCCCTCAAAAACCTTCACATGCCAAATTTGGTTCCATTTGCTTGATTAGTTCTCGAGTTATGCGGAAATTTGTATGGAAGCCCCCCCTCTTAAAAGGGAGAGGAGTTATAATTCCCCTTATAAAGAGGGGAGGGGTCTCAATTTACCATAGAATAAATTCTTGTCACCGAAAACACCCACATGCCAAATTTTGTTCTATTTTCTTGATTAGTTCTCGAGTTATGCAGAAATTTGTGTTTCATTTTTATGGGAGCCCCCCCCCCCCTCTTAGTGAGGGGAGGGGCTCTAACCATCACTAAAACCTTTCCTGGCTCCAAAAACTTCTACATGCAGATTTTCACGCCGATTGGTGACTTTTGCAATGTCAAGAGTCCATTGAGATAATATAGAATTTAGGACGAAGGAAGGGTGAAAAGGGGCCCATAAGAATAAACCCATGTAAAGTCACTTTGACACCGAGTGGCCTGATTCTACTAGGATTCGAGCCCGCAGCCATTCGCTTTGCGGTTACAGAGCCGCCGCCCCCGAGTACGAATTATTTGTCATGTAAATATTCCATAATAGTAGAATTAAATGACGATTTTGCTGGTAAAGAAATCCGCAGTTACGTCAGCACCCATACCGACATTTGCTGGGGGCAGAGGTAAACCGGCTTAAGTAGAGCTAAGAGGGGAGCGATCCGTGTCGGGGAGAATACGGGTGTTTGGAGTTTGTTAATATTAGTATTATTCCTGTAACTCAAGCCAAATTAGGACAGAATTGAATTGAGAAACGAAACAAGCATAGTTTAGGTGCGAGTGCCGTAAAAGCCATTAAATATTTTGAGAGCACAGCTAAAAGTCAAGAAAAATTGTGGTAGATTTTTTTATAACAATCACTTTAACAGTTAGGGTCATTCGTGACTTCTGCGGGGTTGGGATTTGAACCCGGGTCCTCGGCGTGAGAGGCATGACAGCTACCAATTTCAAATCCCAATTTGTATTTAAAAATTCATAAACTAGTGGTTAACTCATTTTACATGACTGACGTTCTCTAGCTAATTTTGTCTGTGGTGTTCGTATGGAGCACAACACACTTAACACATATTCAACATTTATCTCGATAATTTCATTTTAAGAATCACCTACAAAAACCCCCACATGCGGTTCCAGCTTTTCTCGTTCATAATAAAATGAACCGGCTGATTTGTGATTTAATTGTTAGTGAGTGTAGTTGATGAACAAAAAAAAACAACATTGCACTCGCAGTTCTACGGCATCCTCCTGGTACATCGCATGCGGATGTCACTGTTGAATTTTTCTGTTGTTTTTTTTTTCTGTGTTGTTTTTGAAAAGTTAGTGCCGAAGTGTGCCAAATCTTGCCCGAGTCGGTTTCGGGAATAGTTTCAAAGAGGGGAGCTGAGCACCGACACCGACAACATGCGGTCAGGACCAAAACCACATATTTCAGCATAATTTTTATGGTTCTCCATAACTGATCGAACACAAAATAAGAAAATTTGTTCCGCAGACGCTAGTTACTATTTCTTTCCTGCTCTACAGAAACAAATAGTTGCTTGCTCTGCAAAATCGGTTTTATGACGCGTAGCGTAGCGAGCGGTTTAAACTAAAGTTTAAACTAAAGCGACCGCAGCTTAAACGCAAAAGGTTCAGTCCTCTGACTCTGATGTTTGCCTGTGAGTGGACGGAAAAAAATCTGCACTGTTGCATTAGTTTGATACACAATTCCGGTTGATAAAGTTATTGTAAACAATATCGGGTCAAGCCCGCTGCTGACAAGAAACACTGACTACGGAGGATCACGTTCAACGGTTGGCATCCAGACCTTCCTAAAGGCACGTATGTATGGCTAACGACCGAATCGAGATTCAGTTGAAAACGAACCGTCCTCAGTTGGACACCATAATCGAAGAAAAAAGTGTTACTTTTCTGACTTTCAGTGAGTTTGTGATCATAGCCAAGTATGCAGCGGGGAATGTTCGATCAAGAAAATGCAAGGTTGGGACAACTGTTTCTTCTTCGGGAGTTTGTTAGAACAGAGGCAGAGAACAACATTCGTCGTTTAACTTTGAAGATACAAACCATTCAACGAAGTTATGAAGAGTTTGAAGCAGTGTACATAAACTTGCTAGCGCAACATGCACAGTTCAAAGCAGAAGAAGGTGAGTGAGTTATTTTACTCTATACCGGGATGAATCATCGATAGTACTTCTACAAGTTCCTTCGTCTATTGTAAAGAATACCTTTTTAATTTTGTGTAAATTGTGGAGAATAAAAGTGAATTGGGAAAAGTTAAGTTGAGAGTTTAGTGCAGGATGTACACATATAGTTGTTAGCACAAAATGCGCACGCTAAAACGGACGGTAAAAAAAGGGACGAAAAGAAGAAAAACGAAAGCGAAATACCAAAAATTGGAGTGCAAAAAGGAGTACAAAAGAATAAAAAGTGACACTAATGGTGGGAAAAGGGGAGAGAACAAGAGGAAAAACGTGACAAGGAGAGGCGGAACAGAAAACAAAAGGGAAAGAATAGCGTGAGAAAAAAGGAAATCGATAGAGGAACGAGGAAAACAGGCAATAGAGGTCAAACGGGATGGAAATGAAGAAATTTGGACAAACACCAGGACAGAAAAATAGGAAAAGATAACCAGAAAGAACTGCCCAAAGGAAAAGCTAAAAAGGGAGAAAAAAAGTTAAAATTCAAGAAGCAAAAAAGGAAACCAGGAGAGCAATGGGAATAAGGGAACCAGAGACCTCAAGCAACTCAGAAAATACTTAGTTGCTCGGCCTAAACGCCACCACCTGACAGAAAAAGAGGAACCACGAGAAATTAAAAAGAGTAAAAACGTAGGGGGAAGTCCTCTATGGCCGACTAGAATTTCTCCACAACAAAGCTTTATAAAAATATTCGGAAAGCATGTAACAATAGTTAATTGCAAGATTTCATGGTGTCCCAATTATGACGTCTTTGTTTCAAAAGTTAAACAAATGAGACCTGTCGAACGGTTCAACCAATAACACAAAGAGAATCGAGTAAATTTTTTGAAAGTGCAGTTGCAAATATTTTTAATAAATAATAGATGTCATATTTCTGAACGTTGCACAGTGATCCAAAAGGGCAAAAAGCGGAACTTCTTTCCTAGTGTCTTTTGCTTTCATTTTATCATTTGTGGTCTTCAGCACTTTTGTTCGTATGAATATTCCCCTTAATCTAAAACTGTCAAAAGTCAGTCATTGCTTACTATAATGAAAATAAAAAAATAACTTTTTTGTGTTAGGAAATATAGACATGGTTTCTTCGGCAAAGTTGTAAATATTGTAAAAATAAGCAACTTTGCTGAAGAAATAAAATGTCTATCTTTATCGAGTGCTGAACTATAGGGCATATTCTTGGAAATTTCTTTAAAAATTAGTTTTTCATACTTAGCTTTTGTTAGTTGCATTTTACAAGAATACAATGTTCTAGGCAATTATCGAAGCTTTCAAAATACACGTTTTTGCAGAAGACCGCAAATCTCTGGGACTTTTACTTTCTAAGTTATCATATATTCAAGCTTTAAATTTCCATAGTTTCACGAGCCCATGTGGTAAAATGGGGCAAGCGGGTTTATGAAATCAGTGCTTCAACTTGTATGGGTTCCACTTGTTCCCAATCACCCAAATGAGAGTACGGCAAGCATACGTTTTATGTGTTTCGCGTTCCCTTAAGGCACGATACACGTCCTTTTTTTGTGTTAGTATATAGACAAAGTTATGGCAAAGTCAGCAAAGTTATGGAAAATATAAAGGTAAACAACTTTGCTAAAGAAATGACATTTCTATCTCTATCGAGTGCAGAGCTATAGAGCATTTTCTTGGAAATTTTTTAAAAATACGTATTTCATGCTTGGCTTATGTTATTTGCGTTTTACAAGAATATATGGTTCTAGGCGATTCTTGAAGGAGTCAAAATACACGTTTTTGCAGAAGGTTGCAAATCTCTAGGACCTTTCCTTACAAAGTTATCGCTTTTAGCTCGCTTTAGCTTTTAGTTAAGGAAATATAAAGCTTAAATAAGCGATAACTTTGTAAGGAAAGGTCCTAGAGATTTGTAACCTTCTGCAAAAACATGTGTTTTGAATCTTTCTATGTTGCATCTGTCTCTGTCTTGTTTTTCTATCCCATTTGTCCTGCCTGTCCTTTTTGTCCCGTATATCCCGTCTGCCCTGTCTATTTGTCTGTCCATCTCTCTTTGTTCCATCTCTCTTACTTGTCATGTATGCCTTTTACAGTCTGTCTTTCGCTCTACCCCATATATTCTGTCGGTCCTTTTTGATCTGTCTGTTGTCTATCATGTCTTATTTTTTATGCCTCTTAAGAATACCAAGACGACTTTTCCCCACCCCAAGATCATTAAGATCAATTAGAACGGATGATTATATTCAATAAACATAAACATAAAATTAAGAGCCACGGTGTTCAAAATACCGTTTTTAAAAAATAAAATAGCCATTTAAACGGCAAACGCCAGTTGGTTTGTATTGTCATCCTACACCTCTGAGCTAATATTTAAAAAAATCGATCGACGAATTTTTGAGTTCCGCCCTTTTGAAGTTTGAAAGGGCAGATTGCTCATATAAAGTAAATGAAAATCTTCAATGACACTTCCAAAATGAACGTAAATCACAGCCGGTATTAATTTTTTATGCAGCATATGCCCATTTCCGACCATTTTAGGCGTTTGACGCTGTATTGGGACTAACCGGAAATGTTCCGGATTAAGTTATCGCTGTGGGAAATGGTCGGTATAGGGCATGAACAAATACTTACCATGCGACACCTCAAATTACGCCAGAATTTAAAAACTAGATCAGTCAAAGCCAGATTAACTACCTGGCACCACGTTGGTTATATCTGGGCAAGTTCCGAGGACTTCCGGGAACACCCAGACATGTGGGCAGTTTCGTCCATGAACAAAAACTTATCGTGCGACACCTTAAATTACACTAGAATTCAGTAACTAGATCAATGGAAGCCAAATCTGCTATCTACGGTTAGGTTTGGTCATATCTGAACATATTTGGGGAACTCCGGAAACCCTCAGGAAAGTCAATAACACAATGTGGTACATTTTTGATAATCAAACTTCAAAAGGGCGTAATTTAAACATTCGTCGATCGAATTTTTTAAAAATTGGCTCAGAGGTGCAGGAAGACAATACAAACCAACTGGAATTTGCCGTTTAAATGGCCTATTTTTTTAATAACGGTATTTTGAACACCGCGAAGAGACAAACAAATGTTACCTCATGGGTGTGAGTAGAATGATTTTCGGTTAGAATATGTTTTGATATACACGCACGCGCACAAGCTCTTGGTTTGGTGTTAAAATTTTCACTATTTAGTGATTGAAAATGACAATTGTAATAAAAAGCACAACTCCCACATCTATTATAAATCGATTGGTATTCAAACCTTCAAAATCCAATCATATTGGATTGGAATTGGTAGAGCTATTAGCGTTCAAAATAATTTTTTTGTTATGCTCGTATTTTTTGGAGTTACCGTAGCCCTACGTCAAAAAAAAATGTTTTTATTGTTTTTACAATCACTGAAAATTTTGAAGCTTTAGATTTTTTCTTATATAACCTCTTGTTGCCGCTGTTTTTAGGAGGTAAAAATTGACTTTTCTTATATAAAAAATCACGAGAAATCGATTGGTGATGGTCTTCACGCGCGGAAAAGACGAAAAGCAGCACATTTTGCCCCATTCACCCATGTTTTCAAACAGTTTTGAAAAAATCATATACATTACTCTTTCTAATTTGAGATTCTATACTAAGGAAAGTACAAGAAATTTAGAAAAAAGATATTTGAATAATTTTATTTTAATACAGCATAGTCTAGAAGTTTGATTTGTCCCATTTTAGTCAAGGATTTCATACTACAGTCAAAATGCCAAATCGACACTTTTACCGGACCTTTTATCATCAAATTTTTCTCAATAATGCCGTCTAGGGGAATGCTTTACCTTGTTTTACCCTACAATTTGTACTGAAATATGGGAATGTATTAATAAGGAAAAGGAGCAATTTTAAGGTGGTCCAATTTTGTTCAAATTGGGTTGTTTGTTCTTGGTTGAGTTTCTTCTACCGTCCCCTCCATCGATTTTAAAAACTACCGCTATGAAAAATTAAAAATGAGAAACAATAACGTGACAGCGGAAGACAAATGGGATAAAACAAAAAAAAATAGAACGTGATAGAAAAGGAGGAATGGTAGGAGTAAGAGAAAGAACGGATCAGACGAAAACAAAATACGATATAGAAAAGGAATTGAAAGGAGACAAAATTCGAAAACCGGGGCCGAAAAAAAGGACTTGAAAACGACGAAAAACAGAAGTAAAAAGACGAAAAAAAGAGGAAAATCCGGTCTGAAAGGCGTGAAAAACGAAAAAAAAGAGAAACCAGACACAGAAAGAGAAATTGTGGACAAGAAAAAGGGAAAACAAGAGAGAAGGAGGAAAAGCGAGGCAAAAAGAGGCAAGACCGAATCAAATAGGAATGAAAAGAGGAAAAACGAAGGGAAAAAAAGAAAAACTGAAGTGAACAAAAGGAGAACGAAAGAAAAAAAAGGCTGACAGTAATGGTGGGAAAACGGGAGAGAACGAAAGGGAAAACGTGACAAGGAAGGGGAGGCGGAACAGAAAACAAGCAGGGAAAAGAAGAATAGCGAAAGACAAGAGGAAATCGATAGAGGAAACGAGTAAAACGGGGAAAAGAGAGTCCGGTTTTCCCCATCTGCCGTGTCTGTTCTGGTTCGTCTGTCCCATCTGTCTCTGACTTGTTTTTCTGTCTCATTTGTCCTGTCTGTTCTTTTTGTCCTGTCTATCCCGCCTGCCCTGTCTGTGTGTCTGTCCATCTTTCTTTATTCCATCTGTCCTGCTTGTCCTATGAGCCTCCTTTTACAATCTGTCTATTTCGCTGTCCATCTGGCCCATATGTACTGTTTGTCCCGTTTGCCACGTCTGTCAGAGTCTGTTCTGTCTGTCCCATTTGTTCAGTCTGCTACGCCTGTCCCTGTCTTGTTTTCTGTTCGTCCCGTCTGTCCCGTTTGTCTTGCCTATTCCATCTGTCCTGTCTGCCATAGTTCCATCTGTGTCTGGCTTGTTTTTGTGGTAGACAAATGGGATAAAACAAAAAAACAGAACGAGGCAGACAAGGAGGAAAAGCTGGAGTATGAGGAAGAACGAATCAGACGAAAATGGATTACGAGAAAGAAAAGGAGTTAAAAAGGGAAAAAATTGGAAAACCGGGACCGAAAAAAAAGAAATAAAAACGAAATGGGACAGAAAAATAAAAAAATGGGCCTGAATGAAGGAAAACGGACGAAAAAACAAGAGGAAAAGTCAGACTGAAAAGCATGCAAAACGGGACAGGAAAAACGAGAAACCGAACACAGAAGGGTTGGGGCTGAAAAGTGAGAGAAAAGGGGAGAAAGCGGAACAAAAAAAAGGTGACGGGCCAAAAGGAACGAGACGAAAAGAGGAAAACCGAAAGGGAAAAGAAGAAAAACTGGAGTGAAAAAAAGAAGAACGCAAGAAAAAAAGGTAGGTGATAGTATCGAGAAAGAACGAGAGGGAAAAGGCCGGAACAGAAACCATACGTGAAAATAAGAATAGCGAGAGAATGGAGGAAATCGATAGAGAAAACGAATATAATGAAAAAAGAGAGGTCAAACGGGATTGAAAGGGAGAATTTGGGACAAAAACCGGGACAAACAAATTAAAAAAGAAAACCAGGAAAAACGGACCAAAGAAAAAGGTGAAACGGGGGAGAAAAATATAAAAAACGGAAAACAAAAAAGCAAAAATGGAGTCTCTCTCATTCACCCTATCTGTCCCATCTGTCACGTCTGCCCGCTTTTCTCTGTCTGCCATGTCTGTTTTCGCTCGTCTGTCCCATGTGTCCCTTTTCTGAGAAAAGTTTTCACTTGTTTTTCCTATCTGCCTCTATATTTCATCTGTCTCTGTCTTGGTTATTGTCTCATTTGTTCTGTCTGTCCTTTTTGTCCTGTCTATCCCGTTTGACCTGTCTGTGTGGCTGTCCTTTTTTCTTTATTCCATCTGTCCTGCTTGTCCTGAAGCCTCCGTTTACAATCGATCTATTTCGCTGTCCTTCTGCCCCATATGTCCTGTTTGTCCCGTTTGCTCCGTTTGTTGTCTATCATATATTTTCTGTCTGTCCCATTTGTCCCATCCGCCGCATCTGCCCCTTTTGTCCTGTCAGACCCGTCTGTCTTGTCTGTCTCTCTGTTCCTGTCTTGTTTTCTGCGCAGGTTTGACGTAGGACTACGAATGTAGAGCAATGCTAAAGCCGGTAATTTTGTGCTAATTTCATATATAGATGCCCAAGTTGTGCATTAAAGGATTGTGTTCTTACATGTGATAAATTCATAATTTCAACTCTTCAGCTAATTTAAATGGTGGACCTGAAAAGGTCCGTTTGGAATTCTCAAATTTCTGACTCCTGGTGTCCGTTGGCTACTTTCGTCCATCAGATAGGTTGTTGGTGTATGGATTAATGGTGGGAATACTGTTTACCGGACAAACGCTACTAGTGGGATCAGTAATCAAGATAGACTTTTATGTATCGAATGATTGGGACTTTGGCCGTTCAGTCATTAAATTATAGTGACGTTATATTTTCCTTTTTATGTCAACGTTTCGATCCGGATTTGGATCTTCATCAGGGCTTCTACGAACGTGTACTTTTATTATCACGAATATAAACCTCTAAGAAATAGCACAATTAAAATCAAGCCATCAATATAGAAAGAACAATTCACGCCAGGTTAAAATGGTACTAAATATAACGTATACAAATGACAGTTACCAGTAAGTCTAAACAATACTATATACACAATAAGAAATCGTTACTAAATTCTCATTAACTTAAACATTACGTAGTTAAACAAATTGTACCAAAATCCAAAACAAGACAACACTGTAGGCAAAAAGAATTTAGATAAAGACGATCAACACTTTGTAAGTAACAAACAAATTATAACTCAGACAACAGCTAATAAAAGTACACGTTCATAGAAGCCCTGACAAAGATCCAAATCTGGATCGAAACGTTGGCGTAAAAAAGGAACATATAACGTCTACTATAATTTAATGACTGAACGGCCAAAATCCCAATCATTCGATACTTATATCTCAGTCGAAAAATACTAGTTAATCAATAGACTTTCAGGTTTATGATGTTATGTTATGATGATGTTATGCTAACCGCTTGCCGATGTGTCGCCAACGAAAGCCGCTGACCGAATGACGATGCGCACCGTAAGGCAAGCAATGTTTCATATACAACCTTTAAAATTATGCCACGGATGTGTAGTTTACAAAAGTCAAAAGTTATAAAAGTCTTTGCCAAGCTTCTACCAACAAAACAAAAAAAAGTTTGTACCGATACGTTGTCTAGTTTCTGAGAAAAAGGTACATAAAGTTTGAAAATCGTGGTTTTTCAGGAGCGGCGTTTTATTCCGTCGAGGTTGTTCCACGCCGCACTGGAATGCTTATGTGTTTGAGCCGTTTTCGGCCACTTCCCGTGGTCGGATCATTACAAAATTAGTATCAAAATAAGCAGAAAAGACTGCAGAATCAAAATCTGAAATTAAAATAGAATGTAATTTTCACAAGTTTTAGTCGTTTATGTCCCCTTAAAATCAATTTATTGCATTGCACAATGGGCAGAATCGACCGAAAAAACGGAATTTTCTGTTACTGCCGTGTTTAAGGGGTAAAAATGACTATTCTTATAAAAAAATCACGAGAAACCAGTTGGTGATGGTCTTAACGCGCGGAAAAGACGACAAGCAACGCATTTTGCCCTATTTCATCCCTATTTTCAAATACTTTTGAAAGAATTATGCACATAACTCCCTCTAATTTGAGATTCTATCATAAGGAAAGCAGAAAAAATTTAGGAAAAAGATATATGAACAATTTTATTTTAATATAGCATAGTCTAGAAGTCTGTTTTGCCCCAGGCATGTCTGGCTTGCCGGAAGATGTCGTGTAGGGGAATGATTTGCCTTATTTTACCCTTTACTTTAAACTACTTTAAAAGTGCATCAATTTAGTTCAAAATAGGTGTGTTTGTTCCTCGTCGAGTTTCTTTTACCGTCCCCTTCATCGATTGTAAAAACTAAATTTAAAAAGAAAGGGGAAAACATGAAAGCAAAAGACAAATGTGATAAAACTAAACAAAATCAGAACGTGACAGAAAAGGAGTTGAAAAAAGAAAAAAAAATGAAAACCGGGACCGAAAAAAAGAAAAAAGACGAGGCGAGACAGAAAATAACGAGACAGGAAAATTTGGAAAACGTGTCTGAAAACGAGGAAAACCGGAAGAAAAAGGTGAAAAAGACCAAAAAATGGGACCGAAAAGCGTGAGAAACGGGACAAGAAAAAAGAAAAGTCAAACACAGACAATCGAAACTGGGGGCAGAAAAAAGAGCAAACGAGAGACAAGAAGGAAAAGCGAGACAAAACCAGGGAAGATAGAACAAAAAAGGAACGGGACGAAAAGAGGAGAAACGAAAGGGAAATGGCGAAAAACTGGAGTGAAAGATGGCAGAACGAAAGAAGAAAAGGTGACAGTAATGGTGGAAAAACGGGAGTGAACGAGAGGGAAAACAAGAAAGGGGTGGTGGAAAAGAAAACAAGCAGAGAAAAGAAGGATAGCGAGAGAAAAAAGGAAATCGGTAGAGGTAACGAGAAAAAAAGAGTTGAGACAAAAACCGGGACTGAAAAATAAGAAACCAGAGAGAACTGCTCAAAGGAAAAGCAAACACAGAATAACTGTGATAGAAGACATCATTAAAATGAGAAAATACGTAACAAAGTCAAAAACCTAGAAGGAAAGGAGATAAAAAGAGTTGAAAATGACTGGAAACGCAAAAAGTAAAAAGGGAATAGAACATACGGACAATGGACCAGAAAATAACAGAAACGGATGAACAACAGAACTAAAAAGTGTGTCCGTTTCTATCACCAGTCTGGCCGTTTGATCTTCCCTGTGGGTCTCTGTCATTCTCCCGTCTGCTTCTTTGTGCTGTATGTTTCTCAGCTCCGTTTATTCTCTCTGTCCCATCTGCTCTTTGTCTCTCCTGTTTATACATCTGTTTTGCATTCCGTCTGCTCTGTCTGTCTTTCTTTCATACCTGTCTCGTCTGATCTCCGTTTTATATGTCCTATATGTCTGTGTTTCCGAGTCTGCCTTGAGAAGCGAGTACAATCCGGCTTTCAATGTCAAGTGACTTTCAGGCTCGTTGTAATCCTTTCTCCATGCTGAATTTTATATTACCCAGAAGAAGCCTCTTGACAGAGGCAAAGTCAGTCTTATAGTTGAATGTACTCGTCAGAGGAACGCAATAAGAGGAACGATCCCATTAGAGGGTTAATACAGATGTTAGTCTGTTTTTTTGTCCTACCTATCTCCTCTGTCCTATTTGTCCTGTTTGTCCCATCTGCTTTATATTTTTCTCTGTCTCATCTGCCATGTCTATGCGGTTTTCCCCATCTGCTAGGTCTGGTTCATCTGTCCCATCTGTCCCTTTTTTCTTGTGTATCCTGTCCGCCTCTATGTTTCATCTGTCTTTGTTCAAAATCTACCGAAATCATTATTCAAAATCAGGGAATCAAAATCTCATTGTTCATACCCAGAGATAAACGACAAAAATGAAGAGCGATAAACTAGTTATTCTCTGTCTATAAAACAAACATACGTAGTAACCAGAATGTATCACGACAATAAAACAAAGAGACAAACAAATGTTACCTCACGGGTGCGAGTAGGATAATTTTCGGTGAGAATATGTTTTGATATACACTCGCTCGCACAAGCTCTTGGTTTGATGTTACGGGTATACAATAAAATATGTGTTTGCCGCAAGTCGGCTGATTAAAGACTTTATACTTTATCAGTAACTTGAACAAAGGGGACAAACAGCAAAAAACTTAAGAACAAATTTGTTTTCTTTGACTCGAAGTCTGGCGTACAATGCTTACCACCACTGGAAGTTACCAACGTTAGCTTGGTACAACTATAAGACACAGTGTGACATGATTAGGTTTGCTTTTGTTGCGTACAATACATATTGCATACAACGCAAAAACGAGAGAAAAAACGGACGCAATTAAGATACGGCCTGCAGGCTTATAAAATTTAGGTGATCTTAAGTAAAATTTTCTGGAGAATCGCGTGGTGCCGACCCCTTTCCTGTTTATCATCGGGAAGTGCTCCATTTTGCTCATTTTTCCCTATTTTTAATATTTTTCACCCTTATTGGACTGTTCCAAACAAGGCTTTGAGAAAACAAAAGGCCAAAACCTAATAGTTTTGTGTAAAAAAGTCCGCAGAATCAAATAGGGCTTATCTTATTTATTTTAGAGCACATTAATTTCTTTGGTTGAATTCCCTTTTGGTATGGTCAGTTTGATAACGGGAGCTCAACCGAAAAAAAGTGCTCTAAACTAAATGGGATAAGCCCTGTTCGATTCTGCGGACTTTTTTACACAAAATTATTAGGTTTTTAACTTTTGTTTTCCCAAAGCCTTGCTTGGAACAGTCCTATAAGGGTGAAAAATATTAAAAATAGGGGAAAATTAGCCAAATGGGGCACTTCCCGATGATAAACAGGAAAGGGGTCGGCACCACGCGATTCTCCGGAAAATTTTACATTAGATCACCTATATCTTATAAGTCTGCAGGCCGTATCTTAATTGCGTCCGTTTTTTCTCTCGTTTTTGCCCATAGTGCAACGGTATGTCTCTTTCACACGAAAGCATGATTGTCTTCAAGCGTCTGTATCCATGATAAACAGCTACGATATCTTGTTGTTGTCCTAACTTTTATACAATAGTGACAAACTTTTATTATATATTGTCCTAACATTTTGAAGCAGGGACAATCAATTGTCTGTTGTGCGTTCGTGAGTCTTGATTCTCTGTTAAAAATGAACCGAAGGACACCATATTTTTGCAAAATTTCAAACACGTTCATAGACGTATGAACGAAAACAATGTTTATAAATAACTGGTAGAGTCTGAATCTTACGACCCATAAATTGTTTCAAAACGCTATATCTCGAGAACGGGACGGAACACCTCGTGGTTTTGAGTATTTCTTATGTAAAAAAGTCTGAGAAACATGATGGTGTTGAAATTTTTGAGATCAAATTGTACTCATTGAGAGAAAAATACAAATTTAGTTTTCACATCGAAAATAAAAGTATTTGGCAGCACTGCCGCAAAAAACTAGTATTTTTTTCGGATTCCTCAGATGATTTCCCATGAAAATGTAGAACAGAGTTTATTTGTAAATTGAATATTTACGAAGATATAAGCAAAAGAAAATAAGCGTATTTGACGAAAATGATGCTTTTTCTAATAAAAGGGGGGGTTCCCAAAAATCGAGGGAAAGCCCAATCGGCACCAAACTTGGGATTTTTCCCAGATAACACAAAATCGTAATAGAAAGTGCACATTAAGTCGTATGCATGTCAATTTTACATTGGAATTCCATAATGATTAGAGTATGTCAAGGCGAAGTGTACAAAAAGTTGTTTTGCGGTCGTGCGAGTCGTCATATACAACTTATGGCTATGAATTGTAAAGCAGTGTAGATGATTGTAACATTTAGTTATATCTGAATCGTATATTGAGGATTATTAAGTTGCGTGTTCCAAAAATTGTTGTATAGAATGCAAGATAGAATTACCAAAATTTTCGCACGTATATTGCCTCCACTTTGGTAGTTATATGTTCTTATGTGGTGTGAAATAAAACTTTTTCGTGCGGATATGATTTCGTATCTCTCAGTTGCAACAGCAATATACAAACCAAATTGTTGACTGGATTGTTTCTTGACCAAAAACGAACAATCTGGCCGAGTTTGGTGAAAATCCGAGAAGGTCGATTACAAGTTTGTACTTTTTCTCGGCCACTTGCCGTGACCTTATGTATTGCTATCATTAACTCGTTTTTTAAAATTTTGTGAGTTGGTCCGGTCTGATTTAACACCGATTATATGATATCGCGACAAGCAATCGAGTTGAGCAGGGGAGTCGAGCAGTCAAGTCGAACAGGCAAATCGAGCAGTCTAGTCGAGTAGAAAAATCAAACTGTTCGATCGAGCAGTCGAGTCAAGCAGTTGAATCGAGTGGTCGAGTCGAGCAGCCAAGTCGAGCAATTAAGTCGAGCAGTTTAGTCGAGTAGTCCAGTCGAGCACTTGAGTCGAAAAGTCGAATCGAATGGTTCAGTCAAGCAGCCGGATCAAGCGGTTAAGTCGGACAGTTGAGTCAATCAGTTCATTCGTGCAGTCAAGTCGAGCAGTTCATTCGAGCAGTCGAGTCGAGCAGTTCATTCGAGCTGTCGAGTCGAGCTATCGCATCAAACACAAGTCAAGCAGTTGAGTCGAGCAGTTAAATCAAGCAGTACAGCCGAGTTGGGCAGTTGAACCGAGCAGTTTAATCGACCAGTTAAGTCGAGCTGTCGAATCAAACAGTTAAGTCAAGCAGTTGAGTCGAGCAGTCGGGTTGAGTGGCCAAGTCGAACAGTCTAGTCGAGCTGTTGAATCAAGCTGTCAGTTGATTCGAGCATTCAAATCGAGTAGTCTACTTGAGCAGTTGAATCGAGCAATCGGGTTGAGCAGTTGAGTCGAGCAGCTGATCCAATAGTCTAATCGAGTAGTTGATTCAAGCAGTTCATTCGAGCAGTCGAGTCGAGTAGTCCAGTCAAGCAGTTGAATCGAGAAGTTGAGTCGAGTGTCGACTCAGGTAAATCATGCTGTCCAGTAAAGCAGTCGCATCGAGCAGTTAAGTCGAGTAGTCCACTCGAGCAGTTAAATCGAGCTGTTCAGTCAAGCAGTCAAGTCGATCTGTCCAATCAAGCAGTTGAGTCGAGCAGTCGAATCGAACAGTTCAGTCGAGCAGTTCAGTTAAGCAGTCCAGTCGAGCAATTAAATCGAGCAGTCTAATCGACCAGCTCAGTCGAGCAGTCTAGTCAACCAGTTGAGCAATCGAGCAATCGAGCAGTCGACCGGTGAGGTGACTGACAATACAACCCATTGCTACGAAAGTATGACGTCCGGTCAGGGACCTGGTTTTCGGTACAGACATAAGCCTCTTATATAAATAGATTCGAGTTTAAAAATAGAAATTTTCCAACAAATTTTTTTACCATAACTGCGGCCATAACTCCGGAATGCCTGGACCGTTTTCCGCGAATCTTCGCTGCAATCAATACTGGCGGTTTGACAAAAGATAGGTGCTTTCTAGTAAGGAAAAGGTCCAAATGAGGAAAAGTAGCTATATTGCTCTTATAGTCTTCCGTTATGAGGATTTTCACAAAACCTACATAAGTGACTGCACAAAAGATGCAATCTAAAGGAAAGAAGAACTAGCAAAGGGGACGGGAGTTACGTCCAAATGAGCTTGAAAAAAGCGTTATTGCTTGCGTTATAAGAATTTCTGCGTCGATAACAGAAGTGTGAGACTGGGTGACAAGGGGGCCCAAAAAGAATGGGGATGAGTGGCCATTGACCAAAGGAGAGGCTCAAATAAGACAAGCGAGGCTTGGTTTCTCTTTCCGTATAGGATTTTCTGTAAGGACAACATGTACAAGAGGCTGGGGCACGAAAGGAGGGAGGGCTAACAAGTGGGAAGGGACGTCCAAATGAGGAAAATAGTTTGTCCTGGCCCAACCAGGACGACATTACCCTTCGTTTTGTAGGTTTATTGTGATCTAAATATGTGATTCGCGGTATGTTTGCTTTAAGATTTTGGGAAGCAACGGATATGTAAACTTTACGGGCCTTAAAAAGACATAAAACTTACTTCGAACACCTCCCCCTTTTCGAGAGAATGATATTGAAAGTAACATGTTAAATGACATGCAACCGTTGCTGCGCTTTTAGCCGTATTTACATCGTTATTTTTGTAAGAGCTTCTAAATAAATCACTTCTGAAGTCCTGATGCAACTGAGTTCCCGGAAAGCAGTGCTCATAATGTCAAGCGATTTAGCACTTTTTACATCAACGATATAAAACAGTGAAAAAATCATTTATTTCTACGACTTTTGCCAGAGTAGGTTTTATTGTTTACACTTAACTTTGATTCAGCATGTGCACGTTGAAAGTGTCATGAGGGCATACCCACTCCCTGAACATTCTCAAGCAACCGTCGGTGTTATTTCGTGTTCCCCGAAAAAGGGCATCGAACCAACAATTGCCAAAGCGCCCACGCTCCGGATCGGGGACATAAAACCCCACCAAGAAGAGTTTGAGTTTGAACAAACACACACGACACACTCTGGTCCTTCCTGTTGCTAGTCTCGTGCCAAACAGAATTACTGAAGGTTCTACACACATCAAAGGATACAGCTGAAAGTTCTCACAAATTGTGTTTGCATAAGGGACCGAATTCGACACGACACAGTAGGTTGTTACGTGCTAGACACCGAAAACCACAACTGAAGCTGAGCAAATGTTAAAATAAGTTGTTTCAATGACTCTTAAGCTACCAGTACTTATTATCTGTTAAGAAATGAAAACCAGGCAGACGGGATGCCGAGTATCCAGCGGCAAAAGAAGAAAAAAATCACTCCTGATAGAGCGGAAGCCAAGATCATTTCCAGCGACACATACAAGCGACGAACATATGCGAAAGCACGCCCGCCGGAGCATATCGGTCGGGCTGCAGCCCGAGACACACTTCAGTCAGAACCCATTTCTAGGGGGGGGGGGGGGGTTCGGATGATTCTTCGCTCTTCGCTGAATGGCTGAATGGCGAGTGTGTCGTTCTCCATTTCCTTCCCCCCGGCCTGTCCGGGTGCAAAGACACTTTTGCCTTCTTTGTTTAGGAGGAGGAGGAGGCGAAATGCATCAATGTTGTATGCCGTTGGTGTCGTATGAGCGAGTGGAGTGTTTTGTTTAGTTTCGACTTTCGCCTTGAAACACAACGGTTTGCCACATTTGCGACGACGACGACGACGGCGAAAAAAAACATTACCCAATATAATGCGATCCGTCTAAGCAAGCGGTGGAAGCTTTTTTTGCGAGGAGGGAGGGTATGGCGAGGTAAAGCGTCTCACATTCGGAGATTATTTTCGTGTTTTTTTTTTCTTAAACTTTTGCGAGGTTTTCACTGGCTAAGCCCGTCGAAAACGGTAGAAGGATTTATTTTGGCGAAAATCCTTTTTACGGCTCCGGTGCAAGCGCCTTCTACGACTACGACTGCGACCGTGAACGGCTCGGTTGCTTGGATTCGATGGCAGGCGAAACGATTACGAAATGCAATGCAATGCAATGGTGGTTGTTTTCTATTCAGCGAAATGGAACGACATGTTTGTCCTGAAGGAATTTTCCGATTTACAGTAGTCAGATGCTTTCCGAACGATGTATGAAGAAAAAAAAAATCGGGAAAGATTTATGGAGCTACCGCTAAGAATTTGCTGCGCTATTTTCGGTGTTTGTTTACCCATATGTAAGAGAAGACTTTTACGGTTTGTTTTGTGTTTACTTGAACTCAGTTCAATTCACTGCATCGGCCAAATTCGATCTGATTTGTTTTCACCGAATTTTATTTTTGTACCAGACAGCGAAGCGCAATTTCTAATTCAACACCTCATTCAAAAAACTGGTTAGAAATCTAGCAAAAGTAAAAAAATAATGACCCGATGACAGCCGTCATAAACGTCAAACGTCACGCGGCGGTGACAGTTGCGATTTTCGAGTGGATCAAAGCAACCAAACAATAAGCATTCCCGTCGCGTCTGACTGCTCCCCTGCTGCCTGCCTGCCTTTCCACACGAACCCGTCATGTTCGGTGGGCGGAAAGAGTTGATTTAGCTTTTCCCTGGTTCTGGTTGTCGTCGCGCCATCATAATGATGATGGCAATAGTCCTTCTAAGTTAGCCCCGTTACCGGAAACGGCACACAGCGCACAGCCCTTGACGCGTTTCCCGGCCGGCCGTAGGCCACGCCGCATTAATTTGTTTCGTCGGGGAGCAGCAAAAGGTCCAGAACCGAGCTGTTCACAACTTTGACAAGCCAAGGTTTTTGCCTACGCTCGGGCGGTCTTTTTTCCAACATTTTCGCGTTTGGTGATTGCTTTGATTGGTGTTTTTTTTTAATTTTTCCTTCGAGCAGCACTCATTAACATTAAGTTTAAACGTAGGGGTGGGGGATTGTTTAGATTTTAATTTAAATTAAAATAATAAACCGGAAAGGGAAATAACGAAAACTAAAAAAACTATTTTTTATATCAATCAAAACTTCTTGTTGTTTGCTCCTAGTCACAAATCCGTGAACCAAAACAACAATACAGGCCCCGTCTTCTTGTCGACCGACACTTGTGATGTCTCTTCCCACCTACAACTACCGTCGAGCCTCGACTCGAGTCGAGTGCACTGCTGCCTGCCTGCCACTGGTTGGTTGTGCCTTTCGGCAGCAAAGTTTACAAATGACAGTGTGTCGGAACATAAAATGCGAAGCATAATCGCACTTTTTGTTGTTCTGTCATTGTTTTGTTAGCGGTAGCAACCACGGGCGACCATAGTATGTTTCGGACGACGACGACGACGACGCCGACGCCGCGCCTTTGTTAAGTATTTGTCAGGTTATGCTTAGTTTGGAGTTACAATTCCGTAAACTGCTGCTTGCTACTACTGGCTGGTTGGTATCATCCTATTGAGAAAGCTCGTCCTTTTCCTCCACTCAGTGCCTCTCGTTGAGCACTTTACAGCTATGTCGAAAAAATGAACGGGCACTCGCCTTGCCTCCGCCTGCTGTGCTTGGTTTGAAATTTGACGTTTGTTAATGGTTGTCGTTTATTTTAGTTTTATTTATAAATAAAACAAAAGGTTGACGGTTTGCTTTTCGATAACTTTAGATCAATTTGATTACGATTATCTGTCAAAATGAAAAATCACCAAATGAAAGATGGCAGAAAATGACAAAAAAAAGATAAAAAATTGCTGAAATATAATCGCAAAATAACGAAAAATGTCAGGAAAATCAGAAAACTGACAAAAAACAGAGAAGATATAAATTTGGCAAAAGACACATAGCAAAATGACGAAAATACCACATAAGAATTGCTGAAAAATTACCTTAAATTATCGAAAAGCAATTAAAAAATAATCGAAAGATGATAGAAAAATGGCCAAAAAGTAACAGAAAACAGAAAGAAAAAAGACGACAGAAAAATGTTAGAAACATATTCGCAAAATAACAATAGATGATAGAAATGTCAGAAAACTGACAAAAAAAGAGAGAAAAGACATAAAACTAGCAAAGGAAGTTAACAAAATATCAGAAATACCACAGAAGAATTGCAGGAAATTAACCAAAAAATTATCGAAAAGCAATTAAAAAATAATCTAAAGATGGGAGAAAAATGGCAGTGACAAAAAAATCACTAAATGATCGAAAAAGAATACAAAAATGTCGGAAAAATAACCGACAAGTGACAGTAAAACGGTTGAAACCTGACAAGAAAGACGGAAATATTTTAGAGTAACGAAGTAATAAAAATGGCAAGTAAAATGAGTAATGAAAATGGCAGAAAAATCACTAAAACAGCTGAAAATGACCTAAAAACAGAAGCAAAAAGAAAAAAAATGATCAAAAAATAAACGAAAGACGCTAGAAAAATTACACAAAAAGACAAAATAAAAAATGATTTAAAGAACTAATAACCAGAAAGTGTCCAAAAAATGGTTCCAATAATAGATAAATTTAAAAAAATTGACAAGAAGCTGACAAAAAAGTTACTGCAAAATGCCAATAAATGACAACTGATAGAAAAATGATAAAAAAGTTACAGAAAACAGAAAGAAAAAACGACAAAAAATGTTAGAAACATAATCGCAAAATAACAATAAATGATAGAAAAGTCTGAAAACTGACAAAAAAAGAGAGAAAAGACATAAAACTGACAAAGGAAGTTAACAAAATAACAGAAATCCCACAGAGGAATTGCAGAAAATTAACAAGTAGAACGGTTGAAACCTGACAAGAAAGACGTAAATATTTTAGAGTAACGAAGTAATGAAAATGGCAAGTAAAATGAGTAATGAAAATGGCAGAAAAATCACTAAAACAGCTGAAAATGGCATAAAAACAGAAACAAAAAGAAAAAAAAATGATCAAAAATGAACGAAAGACGCTAGAAAAATTACAAAAAAAACAAAAATTAAAAATTATTCAAAAATACTAATAACCAGAAAGTGCCAAAAAAAATGGTCCCAATGATAGATAAATTTCAAATAATTAACTGGAAGGTGACGAAAACGTTACTGCAAAATGCGAATAAATGACCGAAAAATGAAGGAACAATAATAGGAAAGTATAATCGAAAAATCATTAAAAAACGTCCAACAAAATTAAACAAAAGTGGCAGTAAAGCGGTTGAAACCTAACAGAAAAAAGAACAGAAAAATGATCGAAAAGTAGTCGAAAATAAACTGCGCAATGACTGAAAGACGATAGAAATATGATATGATTTGTTGCAGAACAAAAAAAGCTAAAAAATATAACAGAAATGATAAGGAGATGATTGCATGGCACAAGAACACAGAATTTTATTACCAAAAAGTAATCAAAAATGGTCAAGAAATTATTGATAGGTGATAGAAAATAGGAAATAGTCGCCACAAGATTAGAAATATTGAAGAAATTGAAAAACAACGATAATAACGTAAAAGATCGAAAAATGATAGAAACTCATAGCAAAATGGCAGTATACCACTGCCACATTACAAAAAAATTACTCAACAACAGATCGGAAGATGGCAGAAAAAATCCAGAACATGACAAGAAAGAGATGTAAAAATGACTGAAAATGATAAACATGAACAAAGTGTGACAAAAAACAAAACAAAATGAATGAAAAGACAAAAAAGATAGGAAAAAAACTAAAAATTAATGAAAATGCTAGAAAAAGTGATAGAAAAATTATAGAAAAATAGAGAAATGATGGAAAATAAAATATTATAAAAACGTTTAAACATTTACAGAAAAATAACACGCAAAATAGCAAAAAAAGAAAGAAGAACGATCAAAAATTACAGTAAAAGACAAAGAATAATAAAATGATGTGAAATTAAATAAACAACCAGAAAACGGCAGAAACAAGTTTTTGTTAGAAAAACTTTTTTCCCATAAATATGCCCATTGTGTGATGTATGGAAGAATTGTAGTCCATATACCTAATTATTTGGAAGCTCTCATATGCCCAATTTACAAAAAGGGCTATCGACTCGAATGCAGCAATTATCGAGGTATTACTCTCCTCAATTCTGCATACAAAATTCTCTCCCGCGTCCTGTTTCTCAGACTGAGGCCGTTACAGGAAACCTTTGTTGGCGAATACCAGTGCGGTTTTCGAGAGGGACGCTCCAAGACGGACCAAATGTTCACCTTGCGACAGATCCTCAATAAATTCAGGGAATTCAACTTGCAGACTCATCATCTGTTTATAGATTTCAAGGCGGCGTACGATTCAGTTAAACGAAACGAGCTGTGGCAGATTGTGCTGGAATATGGTTTTCCAACAAAACTGATTAGGCTGATACGTGCTACCCTTGATGGTTCAAAATCAAGCGTCAGGATAGCGGGTGAGACATCGGACTCGTTTGTGACGTTAGATGGTTTGAAGCAAGGTGACGGACTATCGAACTTGCTGTTCAACATTGCATTGGAAGGTGCTATTCGAAGGGCCGGCGTGCAGAGAAGCGGTACCACACGAAATCTCATATGCTCCTAGGGTTCGCGGACGACATCGATAGCATCAGTGTTACCCGTAGAGCTGTGGAAGAAGCGTACACGCTGCGAGGATAGGGCTTATCATAAATTCTACGAAAACAAAGTATACGGTGGCTGGTAGAGAGCGTGGTAGCCCTTCGGATGTTGGAACTGCGGTGGTGATAGATGGAGATACTTTTGAAGTGGTCGACAAATTTGTTTACCTTGGTACGTTAGTGACATGTAACAACGATGTGAGCCGTGAAGTAAAAGGGCGGATAGCGGCTGCCAACAGGGCCTTCTACGGATTACGTAGCCAGCTGAGGTCCCGTAGCCTACAACTCCGTACAAAACTCGCGCTCTATAAGACGCTAATTCTCCCGGTGGTACTCTACGGCCACGAAGCGTGGACGTTGAAAGAGAGCGACCGACGAACTCTTGGCGTTTTCGAGCGTAAGATCCTGCAATCAATTCTTGGCGGCATATTAGACGAAGGAGTGTGGCGCAGGCGCATGAATCATGAAATATACCAAGTGTACAAAGATGCGGATATTGTGAAGCGACTAAAATACGGCAGGCTACAGTGGACTGGCCATGTAGCAAGGATGCCGGATGAGAGACCAGCGAAAACAATATTCAGCAGAGAACCCGATAGAGGCCGACAACTTCGAGGCAGATCCCGTACCCGTTGGATGAGCGCTGTTGACGAGGATGCTAGAACAGCGAGTGTTAGGGGCGACTGGCGAGTGGCAGTCCAAGATCGAGTAATGTGGAGACGGCTCCTGAATTCGGCATGGATTCGATAAGCGTATTGTCGCCGAAAAAATAAAGTAAAGCAAGTATTCCTAATTATCTATCTATAATTATCTATAAAAAAAATTTCTTCAATTTCTGAGATGACCTTTTTGGAAAATCGTTTTGACGTAGGATTACGTCTTTGTTTACTATACTGGGACTGGGTAGCACTTTGTGAAAACGAAAATAGAAGTGTAACGTTTGAATGAAAGATTTCAAATGCTAATAACTACTAAACTTCTGAACGAAACCGAACAATTTGTATGTCGCTGGATAGATAAAATAACCAGCAATTTTATGGAGGGGGTAGAGAACAGTTTTAAGGAGGGCATAAGAGCCCCCCCCCGGCTCCTATACAAATGAAACACAAATTACCTCAAAATTCTAAAACTAATCAAGCAAATGGAACCAAATTTGGCACGTGGGGGTTTTTGGAGGCATGAATTTATTTTATGATGGTTTGAGACCCCTCACCCCTGTGGTAGTAGAAAAAGTAGAAAGTTTTGCGTATGTGCCATATTTTCGGCTATGTAACAAGCGGTAAGCTGTGAAAGTAAACAAGTAAAACCTTCTCGGAGCAAACGACAGTAAATCGACGCCGCTAACTTACGTGCCTGTTGCCATTCATGTTAAAAGAGAAGGACATTCGTGTGGTATGTCATAATTGTGATGAACGTGCTTTGGCTTTAATGTTATTTGTGACCAATGGCCCTTTTAAAGGTCACAAGCGAGCTAAAGTAAGATTATTGAAACATGTCAAGCCACGCATGATCATATTTAATATAATAATCTATGGGCTGGTCATTCATTACTATTTCAACCTTTATGATGCACACAAGTGATTTTTAAAAGGAATCTCTATGCCTCAATAGTTGCAGGCGTTGTACTTATGAACCCCCGTCCACGTATTTTCAAAGCCACCATTGCATTCAATGCAGAATCGAATCTGAATATTTCGCTCTTCTCTATCAAACATTCACTTAAACAATGGCACTCACAGATTCTTATAAACATACATATGCCAGAAATGCAGTTTACATTAGTCTTTGAACTAATGATCTGATATAGTCCTACGTCACCCTTTCGTACAACCCTTAGGACTGTATACCTTGTAGTTTTTTTAGTTTTTAAAATGCTTTTTTCTCAGTGCAGAAATTAATTTTTTTTGTGAAAATTCAAATTTTCTAAACGTCACCCATAGATTATTTTTTTGTAGGTCCAAGCCATTTTTTATTAGAGAAGTTTTAAACCTAAGAGGTTCACTCGCCTCCCGTGGTCAAGTTATTATTTATTTAAGCAATATATGTAATGCTTATGTTACAGAATTTTCTTTCGAATTAATTAATTTATTTATTTAACCAAGTATTCAAGTAACACAAGTAACTTCCTAATGGTTTTCAAAAGTTGGCGTACAATATGATTTCTGCTAATTAGTTTGCTGTTGAAAAGAATGTTTTACAGGATTTTTAAAGACTGCATGGCACTCTCGCGTCGAGCCTGGTTTTCCCTCTGCAAGACGCTTCGATCAAGGAGCATACGCCGCACAATGTCCTGTCCTATTCTTCAGCTGACGAATTTCCCACCGGATCTCTTCGAGATCGGAAGCCGGCACGCAGTTGTCGTTTGTAAGCACTCCGAGGTTAACTTCCGTTGCGTCTCCTATTGCTAAATCACCGTTGAGGTGCTCATCGAAATACTGCTTCCACCTATCGACCACCTCCCACTCGTTTGTGATTAGATCCCCTCCCTCGCCCCTACACATGTCAGGTTTCGGTGTGTAGTTCACCTTCTAGTAAAACTTGCGCGTGTCATTAACCCGTGATAGTTGTTCCAGCTCCTCACTATCTCTGTCGTGTACTTTGGTGATTTTCGAGAAAAACCGGCCATCGATGAGAATATGGTTGATTAGGTTCAATGTTAGTTGGTCAGGTGATCTCCTGATGGTTTGAAGAATGTGTTTCTGATCCCCAGCTGGCTGTTGTCACTATACATTGCTTCCCTGTCGATCTCAGCGTTCATGTTCTCAATGACGATGATATCCCGTGGCAAGCAGCTATCGTATGTTGCCTCCAGCTGGACATGGAACGCTTTTTTCTCGTCGTCGGGTCTACCTTCGTGTGGCCAGTACACGTTTATGACGGTGTAGTTGAAGAAACGGCCTATTATCCTCAACACACACTTCCTCTCGCGATCCTGCATTCTGCCCATCACCACGAAACCCGTTCCCAGCTCGTTGGTTGCTCCACCGTTCTAGCAAAATTGGGCCTTGCCGCCACGGATCCCCCATCCCGCCTTTGCGACAGATCTCTTGTAGTGCCACAATGCCGAACTTTTGCGGTTCTAACTGAACGAGCTTGTTTCATCGCCTTTGATCATGCTAAATGTTCCGAGTTGAATTTTCTTGATTTTTCGTAATATTTTAGATATAAAAAGCTTGCCTTACTAGGGCTATGCTACCGAGTCTCAAGATGGGGCTGCCATCGTATAGTGTCGAGACAAGACAGTGCCTCCTTGCCTGTTGGTATACGACCTTAGTTTGCACCAGGGTTGGTTCCCACATCTCCGCTAAGGTTACTCGAATTCCGGCTGGTAGGGTAATCAACCTATTTTGGACCCCATCTGTAGCTGTACATAATTTGGAGCTTATGTTGAGTGATCGAAATTAGGAGCTGATCGGAATTACCCGCGTTCACGGTAAATAGGTATAATTAAAATACTGGTAGATCTAGTGTTAGAAATGAAAGCCAAAATATTTCGCGGGGGGGGGGGGCAGCCCACCTCCCCCCTCCTGCTGGCTACGTGCCTGATACGCGATTCTATGTTTTATAATTGTTCATTACAGATTATTACCTATTACTAGCAACTCAGCATAAACTTAGCATAAAGAAAACGATAGTGGCAATAAGTACTGAAATCAGTAAAAAAGCAGGTGGACTCTGACGACCTTCACCTTAAATTCTGAGAGGGACATGCCAACCTCTGGTCGAGTTGGCGTGAAATCCGTCATCCATCCGGAAGATGGATAGAGAAACAGATGGAATAAACGGGTGCGTCGCGATTAGGCATATGGACGTAAGACATACGGACTTTAGGCATAATGGACAAAATTTTGCTTTTCAATGAATATGTACTTAAACCAATCATCGCTTTTTCATAATACAATGGCAACCGGGGTCGCCCATTTAACATAAATTCATTGCGTATAGTGCGGTTTAGTATAACGTTGTTTGTCATAAAACTTACTTACTTATGTATCCATGTCCATCGGTACGGTAGACCAAAATGATGAGGTGAAAGATCTCCATCGCTGACGGTAACCCGCCATGGCTTTTACCTATCGCCAGAACAGGTTCTCGTCAGCAGCCTGGATATCGTTGCCATAAAAATAGTGGCATATGCGTAAGGGTCCATCTGGAAGAAAAACATTTGGCATACCGAACTTTTGGTATAATCCCGTAAAAAATATTTTATAATTAAGGGGGAGACGTCGAGTGTTGCCACAACCCGCCGTTGGAAACTTTGCTTCTAGAACCAGGAATTATGTATGAGAATCCAAAATTGGAATCCTTGAAATTCTGAAAGCAGACGAATCCTGGTGTGTTAGTTAGGGACGATCGACAAGGCAAATAGGATAGACCGGACAAACAGGAGAGACAGAAATACAGACCGATGAACATCTATATTAAGATAGATGCAGCTAATTAAATATCGAGGTCATATAGTTTATGTATAAATTAAAATGAAGAAATCTCAAGTGTCTTCTTTGCAGAACAAAGGTTGAGAATGGCCTTACAGAATGTGTAGCAGTAGTATGTGTAATTTATCAGTTCGGATTGTTTAAAACTAAGTTTTGAAAAACTTAAAACACCAAGCAATAATAATCGAAAAGCAGTGTAGGCAAGTGCCCATAAAAACGCAGTGTCTACTGGAATCATACTCTGGTCTAAATTTGTTTCCCGATTAATTCTACTTGAATATTTATAAACATGCAAGAACAAGAATCTTACTGACTTGGCATGACATTAAAACCTCCCCTTTCTACTATGGTACTCCCGGTCTTCATCTTTTCTAAGCTATAGCAGTCAACAATAAATCCAACAATTTCGAAGCCGAAAAATTTCGCTTTCCGTCTTTCCGTCTATGAGGAGTACCTGCAATCGGGACACATGTTTCCCTCCCAGGCAGCCAGCCAGCCAGCCCCATACATATTTCGGAATTCAGGAGCAAACGCGACACTACACACTCGTGTTTGTTGACGAGGATAGCAGGAAAAAGCAGCACTAGCAAAATGTGTCGCATTATGTTAAACTACTAGCATGACATTTGAATGGAATATTTCTAGCATCAGCAGGACGGGGACTGATGGGCGGGTGGAATGCCGCCGCCGGCGGCCGTAGTCAGTCATTACCAGCGCCTTCGGCGCGCACAATACGGGAGTTGAAGTTCCGATTCAGGTGAAGAAAGGTGATACCACATCGCACTTTAGCTGGGTTGGTTGGTACTCGGAGGGAGGGAGGGAGGGTGGCCACACAATCGATGACACTCGAACGTAAATAAACTCGGTTGCTCGGTGTGACAGTCGAAAATTGCGATTTTTTTCTATTGATTTTCCAAGCGAGCGAGCGAGGGTTGCTTGGATGGTAGCCAACTGCGTTGGCTGCAAGCAGCAGCGCTTTCGGTTTCCAGTCCGGCTGGATGCTCAAATGGTGATTAAATCATGAATTACCATGCGTTTCCATTCGACCAGCGCCGATGGAGACGCAGGAACATTTACTCGCCGTTTGCTTAGGTCATTTTCCGGTGGAATCTTAATATGTTTACATTACGAATGAAGTAATTACCGCATCGAATGGCTTCCCATCCTGTCGTTTTTGGCATGGCTTGTGTGGGTGGGGTGCTAGTAAACGGATTATCCGGGGAAGTTCAGTTCAGTTCAGAATGATAGCACGCTCCGGTTGGTTAGTTGTTTATTTCGTTAATAATAATCAACCGATCGAACACGCCCCCTGCGGACTCTATTAGTGAGATCATTTTGTGTTGGGAAAGCGTATTTATTTGATACTGGTTCCGAAGGGAGGAGGGGGAAACGTATCATGTTTCTACTTTGGTTCATGCTTTCCGCAGTGATGATTGAATAGATGAAACGGCCAACTTTTGGTTTTGCATTTTAATCTTGTCTATGTGTTCACACTGACAAAAAATTGTGTTCCCCTGTGATATTCAAGTTGGCACGAATCTAGAATCTTAAAAGAAACTTTGACGACGAAAGACATGTGCAGTTTCTTATATCATTCATTTTGCTTCTTTCCTTAGCGTGTGTTTCATTATTCAAAAGCAGGTAGAAAGCTCTTAACGATTTAAAAGACTTTTTTTCCTTTTGTAAAAAACTGGAAAGCTCTTAAGAATTTGAAAGATTTTTTAATATAAAATTTATTCTAGTTTCTGTTTGAATGTTTTTAAAGTTACCATTATTAATAATCGGCAAAATTGATAAAAAATGAGATAATAAAATCGATGGAATCCGCTTTCTGCCGGACAGGATTTCCGTTTTAATTTGACCCCATTTTCGTCTTAGTCATCTTGATTGTCAGCTCACGGCACTTTATCGAATTTAGATTTTCTTCCGTATCTCCCGTCCGTTCTTATCCTCAAGCCTGCTGCTGCTGCAGCAGCAGCAAGCCTAGGTAAAGGAAAGCAAATAAAACATTGTGATATTTGCGAGTTCTCCTATCTTTCCACCAGACCGCCGCGCTGGCCGGGTCGGCCGTTCCGGCCGTACGCCAACAAACGGCGCGAAACAAAACCAGCGACGATGATGACGATGACGGGGGCACTGGCGTCAACCTGCGCGATAAATTTCTGCCGAAATGTACCGTCCCCATTTGTTGTCAACCTGCCTGCCACTGTCTTCCATCGCTGGCACCCTTCCTCTTTCGGCACTCATACGGGACGGGACGGGACGGGGGGAACACGACGACAGTCGCGCATCACGTCCCATTCAATTGGCCTTTGAGGTGTTTTTTCGCGCAAGTTTTTCGTTTCGTTCTGTCCCAGAAGTGCTGTTCGTTGTTTGCTGGCGCTGCACAGTGGGACGCCTTCAAAAATAGACGGACATCAGCTTTTGCGTAGAAACTACTAAGTTTTCTGCATTTGTGTCTTTACAAACGTTTCCTTATTTTCGATGTACTTTTCTGTTATACAAAAAAAAATTGCATTAAGGAGGTGGGTCAATAAATAATCAATTTAACTATTTATTTAAAGCCAGAAATAAACAAAGCCTAAGAAAAAGTTACACAAAATGTTACTTAAGGAGTTTTTGTTGAAGAAAGAAAAATTCTATCCCTTAAGGGAAAGAAGTTATAGTGCTACAAACTAATGTATCGTCTTAATACCAGTTTTTCTAATTTATTTTTTGGTTATTTTCATTTCTAACTATTTGTCAGGTTATGCTTAGTTTGGAGTTACAATAAACTGTAAACTGCTGCTGCTACTGGCTGGTTGGTATCATCCTATTGAGAAAGCTCGTCCTTTTCCTCCACTGCCTTCTCGTTGAGCACTTTACGACTATGTCGAAAAAATAAACGAACACTCGTCTTGCCTCCGCCTGCCGTGCTTCGTTCGAAATGTGACGTTTGTTAATGGTTGACGGTTTGCTTTTCGATAACTTTAGATCAATTTGATTACGATTATCTGTCAAAATGAAAAATCACCAAATGAAAGATGGCAGAAAAATTGCAGAAAATGACAGGAAAAAGATAAAAAATTGCAAAATTTTAAATATAATCGCAAAATAACAATAAAATGACAGGAAAGTTAGAAAACTGACAAAAAACAGAGAAGACATACATTTGGTAAAAGACACATAGCAAAATGACGAAAATACCGCATAAAAATTGCAGAAAAATGACCTAAAAATGATCGAAAAGCAATTAAAAAATTATCGAAAGATGATAGAAAAATGACAAAAAAGTAACAGAACAGAAATAAAAAAGACGACAGAAAAATGTCAGAAACATAATCGCAAAATAACAATAATTGATAGAAAAGTCAGAAAACTGACAAAAAAAGAGAGAAAAGACATAAAACTGACAAAGGAAGTTAACAAAATAACAGAAATACCACAGAAGAATTGCAGAAAATTAACCAAAAAATTATCGAAAAGCAATTAAAAATAATCTATAGATGAGAGAAAAATGGCAGTGACAAAAAAATCACTAATTGATCGAAAAAGAATACAAAAATGTCGGAAAAATAACTGACAAGTGACAGTAAAACGGTTGAAATCTGACAAGAAAGACGGAAATATTTTAGAGTAATAAAAGTAATGAGTATAATGAAAATGGCAGAAAAATCACTAACACAGCTGAAAATGACATAAAAACAGAAGCAAAAAAGAAAAAAAATGGTCTCAATGATAGAAAAATTTCAAAAAATTAACAGGAAGGTGACAAAAAAGTTACTGCAAAAGGCCAATAAATGACAGAAAATGATAGGAAAGTAATTGAAAAATCATTAAAAAAAACGTCTAAAAAAATAAACAAAAGTGGCAGTAAAGCGGTTGAAACCTAGCAGAAAAAAGAACAAAAAAAAAAATGATCGAAAAGTGGTCGTAAATAAACTGCACAATGACTGAAAAACGATAGAAATATGATTAGATTTGTTGCAGAACAAAAAAATATAACAGAAATGATGGTTGAATGGCACAAGAACACAGAATTTTATTACCAAAAAGTAATCAAAAATGGTCAAAAATTATCGATAGGAGATAGAAAATAGGAAATAATTGCCAAAAGACTAGAAAAATGAAAGAAATTAAAAAAAACAATGATAATAACGTAAAAAATCGAAAAATTATAGAAACTCATAGCAAAATGGCAGCATACCACTGCAACATTACAAACAAATGACTAAACAACCGATCGGAAGATGGCAGAAAAAATCCAGAACATGACAGGGCAGAGATGTAAACCTGACTGAAAATGATAAACATGACCAGAGTATGACAAAAAACAAAAAAAAATGAATGTGAAATAAAATAAATATCCAGAAAACTTTCTGCCGTTGGCACAATGGGCACATTGACAGAAAAATATTGGAAAATTGAGAGGAAAATGACAAAACAGTTACTGAAAAATGACGGAACAATAATCGTAATCAAAGTGACAACAAAGCAGTTAAAAACTAACAGAAAATTGATTAAAATGGTAGCCTAAAACAAACTGCAAAATGACGGACAAACGACAGAAATATTCCAGAACAAAAAACGGATAAAATATGACAAAAAGGATAAAAACATGATTGAATGACACAAAAACACAGAATTATTACCAAAAATATCTTTGGCTTATTCAGTCAAGAAATTATCGATAGGGGATTGAAAATAGAAAATAATCTCAAAAGGGTAAAAAAGTGACGTGAAAATTGCGAAACAAAATTGCCAAAAAGATCGAAAAAGTATAGAAAAAATATCAGAAATTCATGGCAGTATGAATGACAGAAAAAAATAATACACAGGTAATATTATAACAAAAATGATTGAAAGATGGCAGAAAATGACAAGAAAAAGATGAAAAAATTATAGAAACATGATCGAAGTATGACAAACAATGATAGAAAACTCAGAAAAATGTCAGAAAATGATAAAAAAAAGAAAAAAATAATGACAGAATACAGATAGTGGAATGACGGAAATGAAAAAAAAATAAAGACAGATGACAAAAAAAATTAATAAAAGATGCTAGAAACGTGACAAAAAAGTGACGGAAAACAAAGGCAAAAAATCGCAAAACGATCGAAAAATCGTTAAAAATAAGTAGATCAATGAAATAAAAAGTATCGAAAAATCGTCCGATAAACAAAAACAGGATTCTGACCTAGACCGGACTAAAAACTGAGACAAAAACGATAGAAATAAGAATTAAGGGTTACAAAAAAATAACATGAAACTGACGAAAATATGACAGAAAAATAATAAAAATAGAAAAAGGAACAAGAAATAAAATAATAAAAAAACGATGACAGAATAAAAATTAGAAAATGGTGGAAAACTGACGAAAATATGATGGAAATAAACACAGATAAAAGATAGAAAAAAAATAAATGCTAAAAATATGACAAAAAATAAAAGAAAAACGTTATAAAAATTACAGAAAAATGAGTCAAATTACAGGAAAATGGTGGAAAAATGAAAGGAGCACGACACGAAATAACGACGAATAAAAATAATAGAAACATAACCAAAAAATTGGCCAACTGACAGAAAAATGACTGGAAGGTGATAGAAAAATGAAGGAAAAAAGCGGGAAAATTATACAAAAATCTTTAAAAAATTACTTAAAAATGAATGAAAGAAAAGTGACAGCAAAGGGGCTGAAAAAATGTTGCCGAGATTCGAATCCACGAACACTCGATTGTCAATGCAGACTCCACAGGCAGGACAGGAACAGGCAGGACAAATAACCTGAGAATAAACCCATGGTAAAATCATTTGACATCGAATAGCCTGACTCTACTAACATTCGAACTCACAACCACTCACTTGTCACAAGGCAGACTCGGTAACCGGACAAAAAAACAGACAGATGGGATACAGAGACTGCGCCCTTTTAAAATAAAGCTCCTTCGAAATTGATTCAAAATTAGACAAAAGCTGGAATAGCTCGAAAACCAAGAAAGGTAGAGCTACACTTATTTCAGCAAAAAGGTATATTTTCATAGTATGTTAAACTTCGCGGAACGTCAAAACTGCGTAGAAATGAAAATAACCAAACAAAAATAGAAAAATTGGTATTAAGGGGATACATTAGTTTGTAGCACTATAATTTCTTTCCCTTAAGGGATAGAAGTTTTCTTTCTTCAACAAAAACTCCTTAAATAACATTTTGTACGACTTTTTCTTATGGTTTGTTTATTTTTAACTTTAAATAAAAAAGTTAAATTGATTATTTATTGACCCACCCCCTTAATGCAATTTTTTTTTGTATAACAGAAAAATACCTCGAAAATCAAGAAACGCACGCAAAAGCTGATGTCCGCCTATTTTTGAAGCCGTCCGACTGTGCGCTGCTGCTGCCTGCTACCTACTGCCGGTGCGGTGGTTTGTTTGTCATTCACGAAAAAGGATTTTTACCATCGCACCGGTGCGCGGTGGGTACATTTTCGTTTCGTGATTTCATGTATCGTCAGCGCACACGTTTCTGTGTGGCATTTCTGCACGAGTTATTAAGCAAAATAGATTGCAATTACCTGGCTGCAGCAGCAGCAGTGTTTGTATGTGTGTTTAGTTGCTTGTATAGAATTAACAAAATCCGGCCGCCGGCCGGAAAATACCCTCCAACAACAATGTTGAATCGCGCACTGCAAATCAGAATAATTGTGTGAGCCTAATAGAATTAGCGCTCAACAAAGTGTGTAGTTCAAGAGCAGACCAATTTATAATGAAGCATCGCATCGATGATGGTACCTCTCTCTAGCTACATAATACCTACGACAACCAACGACGACGCTGACGAATGGAGACATTGTGTTGGTGTACCCCATCGGCTTTGAAGGGGAAACGTGACTAGCAGCCGTTAGTTCTATATAATCACGCCTTAAGCCGCCGCTTCCTACCTAGCCACACTGCAACACACTGACTGCCGTACTTACTCGAGAGGGGTGATTTACTGATGACTGTGTTTGTTCTTCGCGCTCGATAAACATTTGTCGAAAGTCGCTGTAGGAGCTTCCCCCCCGGCCGTTGGAGGCAAAAAAGGGCCATGAAATCGATCATTATTTACTACCGGATAATGGCTAATTGAGAGACCACACGAGTATAACATAAAAGTGAACACATGTGGGTAAAATTTTCAGCAGCGAAGCTGCATGTGAAATCTTAACTAAACCTTATGCTCATACATTCGACCATTTTCATCCCATGATGAATTTAGACCCATCACAATGTGCTCAACCCCAAACTATCTCGTAATCGGTCGCGCAACTAGTAAAGGCCTTTTCCATTCACTTTAAACATAGTTCATAAGACGTCACATTAGAAAATTGCAACAGAAAACCAAAGTCCACGTACATTCTGGTAATTTACTGGAAGCCCAGTCTTTAAGATATCGGCACTAAGGCTAAAGGCGCTACAATTTTACCTCTAGAATTTTTTTAATTGATAAAAAATGGGAAACAAAGTATGTAGCAGGCATTTCCCAGACGATGTCTAAACAAACAATGTCCTAAACAATGGTGATGTCCTAATTTTCCGTTGATAGAACGCCATGACGTCCAGCTTCTTGAAACTAATAAATCTACTGAATATTTTTCTCAAAAAGGATTGGTTTCTCTTTCTCTCGCTTTCCTCGGGAAATGATTTGAGAAAAACGGGACAGGCAAAGAAGAGAAAAAGAACAAAGAAAGAGGAAACTACGGGAAGCAGAAAATGAAAAAGGAAGGGCAAAAAGCGGGATGCAATAGAAACCAAAACCAAAAGGGAAAAGAGGAATAGCAAGGGAGATAAAAGAAAACCGATGAGAAACAACGGGAGTAAAACTGAGAAAATAGAAAATGAGGAAAACAAACGAAAAAATACGAGAGCGGGGAAATGAAAAAATGGAGGGAGAAAAATAAAACGGAAACGAAAAACAGAACGCGACAGCAAAGGAGGAAAAGCAGCATATAATAAGAGAACGAGTGGAATACACGAAAACGATACAGGATAGAAAAGAAGTTAACAAGCAAAAAAAGAAAACGCGACCACAGAATAGCCAAAAAACGAGACAGGAGGAAAAACGGTAGTCGAATAACGAAGAACGGAACAGCGGAAAATCACAACTCAGGCCCAGGGTAAAAATCCAGCACAGAAAGTGGAGACAGCTGACCGAAACTAAAATTAAAATTGACAACCGAAAAAAGACAATCGAAGGAAAAAAATGAAAGAATGGAAGGGAAAACGGGACATCAAATGAGAAAAAGAGGAAAAACGAAGCAAAAAACGAAGAGACTGGCGAGATAAAAAACAAAGCAAACGAACGAAAAGAAGGAAAAACTGTAAAGGAAATGAAGCAAATCAGAGAAAAATGATAACCTGGACGGAAAATAGAAAAAAAAACGGGATAAAACAACAACAAATACGGAAGCGGGAAAATGGAAAAATGGGGAGAAAAGAATGAAAACGGAAGAAAAAAAATGATAAAACTACAAAAAAAAACAGAACATGACAGAAAAGTAGGAAAAAGCGGAAAAAACGCAACCGAGCTTGAAAACGAATGAAAAAACCGAAGAACGAAACAACGGAAAATCACGATTCAGGAAAAGAGCGAAAAACGGGACAGGAAAAGAAAGAGAACAGAGCAAGAAGAGAGTGAACAAAAAATTTAAATAATAACTGGGCAAGCAAAAAAGAAAAACGAAAAAAAAATCGCGGCTGAATGAAAGAGAAAACGGGAAAAAAGGGGAAAAGAATACGAAGGAAGGGAGGGAAAACGAAACTGGAAAAGGAACTTGGAACAGAAAACAAGGGCAACCGAAAGGGTATAGAAGAATCGGGTGAAAAAAGAAAACCGATCAAGGAAACGAGGAATCTAAAGGATGAAAAAGGGCCAAATTGGACAGAAAAAGAAAAACGTAAGATAAAAAGATGAAAAATGCGTTATGAAAAAGGAAATCGGCAAGGACAGGAAAAAATGGAGCAAAAAACCGAATAAATGCGATAGAAACGAATGGAAGAAAAGCACGAAAACTGGAAACGAAAGAGAGGGAAAAATAAAAGAGAAAAGACGGAAAAGAAAATAACAAAACAAGTGTAAAACATGAGGTAATACCGGACTGAAAACCCGAAAAGAGCGCGGACAAATGGATGAAAAATGTGAAAAAACGCGAAAGGAAACAAAATAAAAACTGACATGAAATGAAAACGTGAAAGAATGGGAAAAAAGCGGGACATAAACTGATAAAAAATGCGAATGAAGAAAAAGAGAGCAAACGAGGTAAAAAACGAAGCTACTGCAGAGATAAAAACAAAGCAAGCGAACGACAAGAAGGAAAAACTATAGAGAAAACGAGAAAAAAATGACGATAACCTGGACGTAAAATGAAAAAAAAACGGGCTAGAAAACGAGGAAAAAGTACGAGAGCGGGAAAATAGAGAGAAAATAATGAAAACGGTAGAAAAACAGGCCATCAATAGAAGAAAAACCAAACAGACGAGTTCGAAAAACGAGAAGGAAAGGATTAAGAGTTAGAAATAAACGAAAAAGAGGGAAAACAAAATAGAAAAGACGGAAAACCGATAAAGAAAATAACAAAAAAAGAATGAAAAACAGGTAAAACCGGACTGAAAGTAAGAAAAAATGGGACAGAAAACGAAAAAACTGAACAATGAAACAGGAAACACGGAAAGACAAGACACAGAAAAAAAGATATTGAGAGAAAAAGAGAAAAATGGAAAAGAACACGAAGAAACACGTGAGAATCACTGGACAAATGGGTTAAAAAAAAGTGAAAAACGCGCAAGGACAAAAACGAAAACTGATATGAAATGTGAGAGAATGCGAAGACGTATCCCTCTGTTTCTCTCCCGTTTTCTTCTTTTCCACTTTTTTTTCTCTTTTTTGTGCTCCGTTTCTCTCACGTTTTTTCTTAATTTTTTTTTTGTTTAGATTATAGTCACTTCAACCAGCTTTAGGTCATTCGTGAATTCTGCGGGGTTGGGATTTGAACCCGGGTCCTCGCCGTGAATGTTAACCACTACGCCGTGACTGACCCCATTTTTCCATAATCTTTCTGTTAGTATGCTAAGAAATTTAGCAACAATTAATAAAAAACCATTTTTTTACAAAGAAGAAGAACTGGCATCAATGGAACACGTGAGAAAAGAACATAAAAAGAAAAAAAAGAAGAAAATGGGAGAAAAAAACAGGGAAAACGAGGCAAAACTGAAGAGACCGGAAAGAAAAAAAAGTATAAGTAAAAGAAAAGAAGGAAAAACTAGGCAAACGAGAAAGAAAGTAAGGATAATCATAACAGAAAATGAGAAAAAACGGGAAAAAGGGAAAGGAAAACAAAACAAGAAAGAAAATGGAAAACGGAAAGGAAAAAATGAAAATGGAAGAAAAAAGGATAAAGCAAAAGGAACTTGACAGAAAAGCAAAACATAAGAGAGATAGAAATGTTATAAAGTGAAAAAACAGTGAAAGCTGGAACAGAAACTGACAAAAAAAAACGAGACGGGAAAAAAGAAAAAACTGGTTTGAAAATGGAAGAACAATAGAACAGAGGAAAATCAGAACTCAGGAAAAGGGCGAAAAATGGAACAGGAAATGAAGTGAAAGAGCAGACAGCGGAAAGAAAATCAAACTAAAAGTAGCATGTAAAAAAGAAAAAAAAACTTGATATAATGGGATTCTCTCCTGGACACGAAAAAGAAGAAAACGAAGAGAATACGGTACAGAAAACAAAAGGGAAAAGAAGAATAGTAAGAAAAATACCGGAAACGAGGAAAAAAAGATATAAAAGGAGAGAGAAAAAAAGAAAAAGATATGAAAAAAGGAAAATCGGAAAAGATAGGGGAAAAAAGCGGAGCCAAAAACAGAAAAAATTTGACAAAAACGACGGAACAACGGGGCATCAGAAAAGGAAAAACGGAACAAATCGACGTGAAGGACGAGAAGGAAAGGAAATTTAAAAAAATAAGGAGAAAACAAAACAAACCTATTTATTCTAACCAATTTTTGAAAAGATGATAAAAACAGATTTGCTTCGTTCTCCTGGTCTGGTCACCTTTTTCTGTCGCCTTCTTGACCCTTTGTGGCATCCTTTTGCATCGGCTTATTGTAACTTCTCAGCGATTTGTTGTCATCTTGTATGCTCTTTGTGTGTGCTCGATTTGGTTACTCTTGATACAGCGACTTTGCGCATCATTTGTAGTCTTTTTTTTGTCGCTGTTTTGTTGTCGAGACGAGATACTTCAACGCCTTTTCTGCATCTGTTTATTTAGTCGTTTTGGCGTACTTTGATCGTGGTATTTTTGTTGTCTTTTGTTTTTTTGTGTTTTTCATTGTCTTTCCGCCTACTTGTCATCACCTTTACGTTATCTTTTGCTCAAATGTTTGCTATCTGTTTGCCGCCCTGTTTTTTCATGTTTTTACGCGATTTTTGTTATTTTCTTTCCTATTTTCCGTCTTCCATTTTCTTTTCTTCCCTTTTTCGAGTTTCTAACTTCTCTTCTCTTCTTCCCTTTTCCAATTTCTAACTTCTAACTGTCACATTTAATCTGTTTTTGAGTCCATTTTTTGCGCACTGGAGGTTTGACTGGAAAAACTTGGTTTTAGGTTTATCAAACCTTTAGAATAGTTTCTTGAAATTTAAAGCTCTATCGTCTGGTGGAATCTAAATTTTGACTAATCCCTTTAAAAGTGAAATAAAAAAAATTATTTTTCTTCAGTGTCAATATAACACATTGATGTGCTCTGCAAAGTTATAGAGCTTATTATTACAAGAAATTTTGCTAGAGACAGTAACCTTCTATCTCTACAGCTCAGATAGAAAAATCTTATTTATTGTATATGAATTTGCAAACTCAGTTTTTATATTTTTGCTCTTTTTGTAATTGTTGTATGACTTTTTCTTGTATTACAAAATTGTACAAATGATAAAAATACACAACTTTGCTGAATATAGTAAACCTCTATGTTTGCTTGTTTAGGAACTGTAGAACTTTGATTATAAAAAATACCTTAATTTTGACTACGAATTACTCGACTACCAGCAGACGGATACATTTTAAACATTTTACATTGGCTAGTTTTGCTGCATACAGACACCATTTTTCCATATGAAGAAACGAGAAAAAATTCCACTTGGGGTCAATTGCGGTACACCTCGCATGCTGATTGTTTCGTTTCTGTGATGGCGGTTTATGCTGATCTATTTTTCAAACAATTTAAATTATTAATGCATTGAATAATTATGACATTTTGCTCAGAATAAGTTTATTGAAGAATATTCGTTAGTTAAACAACGATTTGTAACTTTATAACAATATGGCGTTGAAAAACCTACACGTGTTGTACAAAATACAACAGCGTGAGTAACCGAAGGTTAATAAAAATTGATTAAAATTATTCAAGAAAACTCTATTGATGTGAATCAAATAGAATGGCATTACAGGAAATTATGCATAGTTCAAAAACCTATAAACTAGACCTTTACTAGGCAATGTATATGTTAAAGAATAAGATTTCCTCTTACAACTTACTTTTATTTGCACTTACTCAAATTAATAACAACTTACTTATCCTTACTCAGCAATTACATGAAAAAAGGATCTATCAAAATTTAAAAGTGTTCCTATTTTGTTCAAAATTTGTAAACTTATTCAATTTTCAAAAATTTTATGTAAACCAACGCATTACGCAACGTTAACCAATAGATGAATTATGTTCCGAAAACGTGTCGATTTCTATCTCAAATACCGTATAACCGTATAGTATACCGTATAGTATAGTATACCGTAAGACCGTATAACAAAGGTTCCTTTCACCACTAGGTGGATTAAATCGGGTTTTTTTTTTCTTTCTTTATTATCGAGATTTTCAGCCGTGGGCTGGTGGTATATATGTTGCATATAGCATGTATACATGAAGAATCGAATGATTACAAGCATGAATACATGCTACTACAGTGGTAACCCGATTTTGTCACTCCCCGATTTTGTCACTCCCCGATTTTGTCACCCCCGATTTTGTCACGTTTTTGACCCGATTTTGTCACGTTTTTTACCCGATTTTGTCACGCTTTTGATTTATCAAAAGCTTAGTTTGAAAATCATATTCCAACATGTCAAATGTGTTAAAACACTGTGAAAAGAACTGTGTTGATTTTCGTGGAGTTTCCACAAAAGTTGTTTCTTATCTCCACAACTATAATAGCTAGAAGGTCACTTTCTTTGGCAAAGTTCTTTATAATAATCTTCTCAAAAGTTTTGTAGAACATTGTTTTGCCTACCTCTTACTGCTAGAAAAATAAATTTTCTATCTTACTTTTAGGGGGGTTAATCAAAGAATCGTTCATACCATAAGAAAGAGCTTTTTACGCTGTGACATTTCTCTGAACATAGTCAACCAGTATAATCAACCATTTCGGCGCAATTAATAAACGCGTGTTTTCATACCTGTGGGACCTCACAGCACAGGTGACAAATGTCCACAGAGAGGTAGAAGGAAGTGCGAAAGGTCCTAAAAGTGATCAGAATGAAATATATGTAGTTCGTTCTAAGTTATCTGCAAAAAAATATAAAATTGAAAAAATACCCGATTTTGTCACAGTCCCGTTTTTGTCACCCCTAAATTCATCATGGGGGTGACAAAATCGGGTCATTACTGTATCACTACAAAGAGACTTACGTAGTCCTGCGTCACCTATATATGCGGTCGTGTCTTGTACACAACCCCTCTGATTTTTTCTTTTGTTTCTGTCCCATTTTACTGTTTTTGTCACATTTTCCTCCCTTCAACCTCTTCTTCCAGTTTGACCTCTTTTTTCACTCTCGCTATTCTTCGCTTCCTTTTTGGTTTCTATTGTTTTCCTCTTTTTCCCTCTTCCATTTTCCCTTTTTGTTACCCTCTGTTTCCTTTTTCACTGTTCTTTTGCTCCCCTTTCCCTGACTCTATATTTTCCTCTGTTCCGTTCCATCGTCGTTTTTCCTCGTTTTCAGACCAAGTCCAGACGTTTTTGTTTTTCATCTCGCTTTTTAACTCGAGTGCTCCGTTTCAGTTTTTCGTTCTTCCTCCTCTCATACTTTTCCTCCTTTCGCTGTCACGTTCTATTTTACATTTTCGTTTTATCCCTTTTGTCTTGCGTATTTTGTTTTTTCTTTCCATTCTTTTCTTTTTCTGTCTCGTTTCTTCTGTTCTGTTCTCAGTTCTCCATTTTCCTACTCCTGTATTTTCCTTTCCTTCTTCTCTATTCCTTTTTTTCTCCTTTTTGTCCCGTTTTTTCTTTAATCTCATTTTTCTTCTTTTTCTTCCGTTCCCAAGCAGCAATGAGAGTTTTATTGTACCCTTATAGTGATCTTCAAGACCAATTTTGGTCTTAAATGCCATCATAAGAGTGTAATAAAACCCAAATTGTTGCTTGGGTTTTTAATTTTTTCTGTCCAGTCTTCTCGTTTTTTGCCCCATTTTCCCTCTTTTTTCTCCCGAAGGAGCACAACAAGATGGAGAACGAGACTGGAGAGGTAAAAAAGAAAATGAGAGCAAAGAGGGAAAAACGAAGAAAACGAGAAAGAAAATGATAACCTGAACGGAAAATGAGAAAAAAACGGGTTAAAAAACGAGGAAAAGAAACGGAAAAATACGAGAGCAGAAAAATGGAAGCATTGATGAGCGGAACGAAACAACGAACTAGACAACGGAAAGGAGGAAAAGCAGGACATAATGAGAGGAAGAACGGAACAATTACAACGAAAAACAGAAGAGAAAAGAATAGTGAGAAGAAAAAACAATAAAGGAAACGATGAAAACGGAATATAAAAGGAGAAAGATGGTACAACGGAAAAATTCGCCAGATAAAGAATAACCAGAAAGAAAACAAGGGAAGAAAGGAAAATTAAAAAAAGGAAAAACGGATCAGAACAGGAAGTAAAAGATGATAAAAATTGGACAAACGTGATAGAAAAAGAGGAAAACGCAGGAGGGGAAAGGAATAAAAATTTGCATTAAAGAAAACGTGCTGGAATGGGAGGGAAAACGGGACATAAAAGAAAAAGCAGAAAACGAGAAAAAATAAGGGAATAAATGAAGCAATAAAGGAAGAGATTAGAAAAAAACGAGGAAAATGAGAGAAAAGCAGTAAAAACTACTGGGAAAACGAAAAAAAGAGCGGAAAAATGGAGGGAAAAAATAAAAACGGAAGAAAAATCGGATAATAAACGAAAGAGGAAAACAGAATGCGACAGAAAAGATGGAAAGGTAGGACATACTAAGAGAAAGAGCATAACACGACAAAAACCGGATATGCAAAAACACACGACAAAAATATAGGAGCTATGAAACGAAAATTGCGATAGAATGTAACAAAAAATGAGACAGGAAAAGAGGAGAAATGGGTTTGAAAACGAGGAAAAACAAAAGAAAAAATAGACTAATCTCAAGTTTTTAGTCTTGACCTTGAAATGTGGTCATACATATATATATTAATATTTTTTGAAACGATGGTTCTACAATTGATGAAGGGACGGTAGGGGAAAGAAATGAATTTTTTTTTTTGGTGAAGGTGGGGAAGAGCGGAAAGGAAGGGGGGGGGGTATGGGTAGCTATGCTTGACAAGTAGTCATTTTGACTCCTCCCTTTTGTCCAATGCTGGAAGGTGCATGAGTCGAACCGTGGGTTTCGAAGTTGTGGGTTCGAATCCGGTTATAATCTTAGATTACAGCTTGGTTCGACTCATGCACCCTCCAGCATTGGACAAAAGGTAGGACTCAAAATGACTACTTGTCAAGCATAGCTACCAATACCCCCCCCCCCCTTCCTTTCCGCTCTTCCCCACCTTCACAAAAAAAAAAAAATTCATTTCTTTCCCCTACCGTCCCTTCATCAATTGTAGAACCATCGTTTCAAAAAATATTAAAAGAAAAAAGATAAGGAACGGAACAGAATGGCGAAAAAGGGGACAGGAAAAAAAGAAATAGAGAACTGGCTTGCAAAAAAGAAAAATGAAAGAAAAAAACCTAGCAATATGGAAGCTGAAACGGGACAAAAAAGAAAAAAGTTTTAACTTGGCAAGAAAGAAATATCGGAAACCAGAAGTGAAAAGAAGAATAGTGAGAAAAAAGAAGACGGATGTAATAAGAGAAGAATGGGACAAAAACAAACGAGAAAATTGGACAGAAACAAGGAAAAAACGGAAGAGAAAAAGACGAAAAACGCGGCATATTATGTTACATTTATCGGTTGCATTTTGCCGTAGTTGTTGCTGTTTTGACATCTTTTCGTCATCGTCATCATCGCTTTCAGCCATTTTTCGTCGTCTTGTCTGTTATCAAAACATAATATCGCTTTTTTTAACGTCTTGGTTTTTGTTTGTTTTGATTTGTTGCTGGACACCAACTTTCTTCGTATACTTTTGTCGTCTTTCGTCATATTTTCGTTAGCTTTTTATCGTATTTCTGTTTATTATTTCGGTCATATTTTCATTGCCTTTTTGTTGTCTTTTATGGGGCTTAAATGTTCAACAGCTTTCAATCATTGCGTCAAACGAGTAAAGCACATTAATGCAAATAGGACAAGTATTGTAGTTACTTGGTAATTAAGAACGACCCTATTCGCCTGACAAATTGCAGTTCTACTTGCTGTGAAATAAAATTGTACAAGTTATAAAAAAAGAGGATAAATTCGGAACAAAAACTGAAGAAGTAAAAAAACAATCGATAAAACATTTCCAGAATCGCACACTTTTCACACTCAGCTGTTGCATATGCGTGTGCCCCTCGTGTGATTTCAACTCGAGTCTCAACTCAACTCACCGAATTTTCCCCGCATGTGAAGGAATGCATGCACACTTCCCGTAGCGCAGCGGTCGTAACCGAACCGTCGACAGTTGTAGGGCAATGTACAACCCCTGACCTATGCCAAGGGAGTTCAATTAACCCACTACTGCTCCCACCCCCTCACTGTTTGTCTCAGCACCCAAAACTCATTGCTCTTGACTTCACCCCGTAATGCGAAACCGTGCTCGAAACGACGTGCAAAATCACCCCAAAATTTTTCACATCTTTTTTGCTTTGATTACCGACCGGGCAGCAGTTCAGTTGGGCGGAACGTGGAACAGATCGGAACGAAATAACTAAAATTCTAACCTGTCAAAAGTAACTACTTGATTTCAATTTCCATTCACATCATTTTACCTATGGCTTATGGCTCATGGCCAGCCAGTAAAGGGGGAAACCTGGCTGGAACAAATCAACCCAATCCGAATCGCAGTAAGCAGGGTGCAGAGTGTGCAGTTTGCAAGGTGCGAAAAATTCGGAACGCTTGTTGATCCAAACGGGAAACCATTTACCGCTGGCGCGCGGTTTGAGGCGAAGCTGGAACGGGAAGCAGTTTCGTTTACTGCCTGCCTGACTGCCTGCAACAAAGGTTGAAAAGCAAATCAGTTAGGACAGTTTAGACAGATTTTGAATATGATAACAATCTGCCAATTTTGCACCTTTATTTTATTCATCGTTTTCCATTTGCATAATTTGTAAAATAACCTTCAAATAACCAAGCACGAATGTTCTTCCTCCATTGATTATTCTGCAACAATGCAACGTTCATTTTGAGTCTGAATTTTCCCTCCCATCGTAAATGACACCTTCCCAAAAATGACCACACATTTAAATGCAAATCACATACAGCCTGCATTTTGTGCCATTTGCGGTACAGCAGCGAACGCGAAAAACGGAGACAGCGGAAGGTAAAACGAGGCGGGACCAGCAGGAAAAGTGCTTGTTCGGCCCTGCCCTGCACTGCCGGCTAAACTAATATATAGCTTGGATTCCTTGGCACTGTTCCCAGCCAACGCTAGCCTAGCTAGCCAGCCAGCCAGCAGTAGCTAACCGGTTGGCAACGCCAGCTGAGATCATTATTCATCCGTCAGGTATGTTTAATCTCTTAAACTCTTGCTGCACGCGCATTCCGCCGTTCCTGAAGGGACACTACCTAACCTTTTCCGAACCGGTAATTAATCTTTTAACTTTAATTGTGACGAAACGTTTGGGAATTTTCTCGTACTTCAACAATTTGACAATTCGCTCGATGTTGAATATATCTCAACAATTAAAATATTTGTTGCTTTAAAATCGGTATATCTACCGCTGCAGTGCACCTGCGATAACTTTATGGCCGAATCATCACGGTTCTATTACAACATTAGCATGCCTTAGAAAACAGATGCTAAAGCTGTTTACCTACTCTATGTTTTGATTGATTGTAACGTTTCCGGTAAATTTACACTAAATTTATTCATAGTGTGGTACATTTATTTTGAAGAAACATCAGACCTAGGGAACCAGTTTTTTTCATCCGTTTCTATTTTGCACCGACCATCTGTTCTGCCAGAATTGATACCACGATGCTTGGATACTGCCTGCTGAAAATACCATCGCATATTTTATATTAATGTGCTTGCACATATTTCTACACCTTTTACTGTACTGATCATGCCTTAAGGTTCATCTTTTTTTTTGGATTGGGAAAGCGTCTCGTACTAGTCTTTGTACTATCGGTGGACGATTTTCTTCTACCTATTCTCCAAGCACAGACATCAGAATTAGATAATCAACGAGATATCGAATCGAGAATTTACTCCGAGGCAACTCCTTTTCCTACCTCGTATCGGTAAAAATTGTCTTGTATATGTCTTCCAAGTGCTCTTTAAGAGGAGAACCAAAAAACCATCAGCCCTTGTGATGGTCTTATTATAGTTTCAAGCGATTCTTGGAAGTCACTTTAAATAGATATCGATAGAAATTACAAGCTTTAAGAGGACCTTTGGAAATGTTCTTGAAAACCTTCTGTACTGCCGGTCTCTGTACTGCCACTACTCGCATAACAGTGCCATTTGCTCTAGAGTTTCCTATATAAATGGGATTGTTATGCCAGTAGCAGCTTTGTGATGGACTTACAGAATCGAAACGAATGCGAAAGATACAGTTGAACATCCTGGGGTTATTTGTGGAGAAAGATGAACGAAATGATGAACAGATTGAACGACCAGTGGAAGAACAGTGCGAATAGTATTGGGAACTTCTGCTGTAGTCACGTTTTCTCTTTTTCTTTTTTTTTCGTGTCCAGTTTTCGTCTTTTTCCAACTCTTTATCTCCGTTGCTTCTGGTTTTTCGTGTTCATCTGTTCCGTTTTTTTTGCTTGTTTTCAAGTCCGTTTTTTCTCTTTATCTGTTTCGTCTTTTATCACTTTATGTCCCGATTTTCGTTTTTTGCGCTTTTGAACTTCTTTTCTATCCTATTTTTCGCTGTCGTATGCTCCTTTCTTACTCTTATTATGTCCTGCTTTTCTTCTTTTTCTGTCGCGTTCTGTTTTTATTTTCCGTTTAATCCTTTTTTCTTCCATTTTTCCATTTTACTTCTCTCGTGTTTTTTTCCTTTTCTTTTCCTCTTTTTCCATCCCGTTCTTTTAATTTATTGTTCCATTGTTTCTCATTTTCTGTCCAGAAAGAGGATTTCTCTTGATTTCTGTTTTGTATTCCTACTTTCTTCTTGTTTTTTTCTTTTCCACTTTGTATCATTTTTATGTCGCTTTCCCCTCATTTTGTCTAAATTTTTACTAGGTTTGTGTCCACTGTCTCCTCTTTCTCTGTGCTTTTTCTCTTCTTTTACTGTCCCATTTTCTGCCCTTTTCCTGTGTCCCGATTTCTTCTGTTCCGTTCTTCGTCTTTTTTCTTTCGTTTTTCCTAGTGTACAAGCCCGTTTTTCCTCTTTACCTGTTTCGTCTTTTGTCACTTTCTGTCCCGATTTTCGTTTTTTTGCGCTTTTTAACTTCTTTTCTATCCTGTTTTTGGCGCTCGTATGCTCCGTTCTTACTCTTATTATGGCCTGTTTTTCTTGTTTTTCTCTCTTCTTGCCGTTTTATCCTTTTTTCTTCCATTTTAATTCTTTCGTATTTTTTTCCTTTTCCTCTTTTTCCATCCCGTTTTTGTTGTTCCATTGTTTCTCATTTTCTGTCCAGACTGCCCTCTTTTTATTCATTTTCTTGCTGGTTTTTCCTTCATTTCTTTTACCTTCCGTGTTCGTTTTTTTATTTCCAGTCTTGGTTTTCACCTCGTTTTTACCCTTTTTTCTCTCGTTTTTTTTCTTTTCCACTTTTTTGCTCTTTTTATGTCTCGTTTCGCTTTCCATTCTCTCGCGTTTTTTTTTCATGTCAGTTTTTATTCTTTTTCCCTTTCGTATTTTCTTCCTTTTTCTAACCCGTTTGTCTAGTTTTTGTCGGGTTTCGCTTCATGATCTTTTCCGTTTTTCCCGTTTCTCTTATTTTCCATTATTCTGTGTCTTGTTTTCCGTGTTTCCTGTTTCATTGTTCAGTTTTTCTTTCGTTTCGTGTCCTACATTTTCTTACTTTTAGTACTGTTTTACTTCACGTTTTTCACTTGTTTTTCCCTTCTTTCTCCATTCCCCGTTTTATCGTCGTTACCTTTATCAGTTTTCTTTATTCTCACTATTCTTCTTTTTCCTTTTGGTCTTGTTTTCTGGTCCGTATTTCCACTTTTTTCTTTTTTTTGTCACGTTTTCCTTCCCATTCTGTCACATTTGTTCTTTCGTTTTCCTTTTTGCCTGTTCCTATTCTCTTATTTTCCTGTTCCGTTTTACTGAGCTCTGATCCCCCGTTCAGTTCTTCGTTTTCCCTTTTTTTCCTCTTTCCTGGCTCATTTTTTTGGCACTTTTGGCACTGGCCTTCTTCTTTCTTTTCTATCCTGTTTTGCGCCGTCGCGTGTTTCGTTCTTTTTCTTCTTATTATGTTCTGCTCATGCTTCTTTTCCTCGAATTTTTCTTAACCTCATTTTCATTTTGTGTTCTCATTTTGTTTCTCATTTTCTGGCCAGCTTATCCTTATGTTCTTTTCCTTATGGTATTTTCTTCGAACCGTATTTTCCGTTTTCCCTTCGATTCTCTCAAGTTGTTCTTTTATGCCAGTTTTTATTCTTTTAAATAGTAAAATAGTTTTTCATGAAATTGTTAGTATATGTACGGAAGGATTACGGAAAAACGTGCGAGAGAAAAATAATTAAAATGTCATGAAAAAGAGAAAAACAAAAACGGAACATAAAAAGAAAAGCAAAAAAGAAGAAAACGAAAGAGAAACAGAGGGAAAACGGAGCAAAAAAAAACGAAGAGACTGGACAGAAAAATTGCCAAATGGTAAGAAGAAAAGTCATAAAGAAAATGTGAAAGAAAATGAAGATAAATCAAGCAGAAAAGAAGAAAAAATGGGATGAAAACGAGAAAAAAGGGATAAGAAAAGTGGAAAAGAAAAGGAGAAGATACAGAAGCAGCAAAATGGAAAAACGAGAACAAAGAAAGAGAGAAAAAATGAAAACCAAAGACTAAAGCGTTAAAACGGAACAGTAAAACAGAACGTGACATAGGAAAGGAAAATGGGAAAAGTATGTCGTAATAAGAGAGAGAACAGAACAGACGAAAGCGTAAAACGGGATAGCACTTGAGCTGAAAAAAACGAGTGTAAGACGAAAATCAGGATCGAAAATAAAGAAAAGGGACAAAAAACGTCTGACTTTGGCCTGAGCAAACGAGCAAAAACGACGATGGAACGAAACAAAACGGAAAATATAGACTCAGAGCAAAAAGGCGAAAAACGGAACAGAAAAAGAAGGGAAAAGGAACAGCGGACTGGCATGCAGAAAGAAAACATGAAAGAAAAAACGAGACTGAATGAGAGAGACTGACTGCATGAATAAAGAAAAAAAAGTGGAAAAGAACAAAACGAGGGAAAACGAAACTAGAAAGATAATACGGAACAGAAAACAAGAGAAACCAAAAGCGAAAAGAATAGTAGTGAGAAAAAACTCGAGGAAACAAGGAAGTGGGATATAAAAAGAGAAAGATTGGACAAAAATGGGGAAATTGGACTGAAGGAGAAAAGGAACAAAGAAAGCGACGAAGATCTCGCGGCTTTGTTTCATTTTCCGGTGGTATTTTGCTGCTGTTGTACTGTTTTGACGTCTTCGCCGTTTCCTCATCGTAATTGTCACTTTTTAGGAATTTTTCGTCATCTTATTTGTTGTTAAAAGATAAAAATATTTTCTTTGTACTGCCCTTTCGTCGTCTTTCTGTCACATATTTGTCGTTTTTTTGGCATATTTTGTAACGTTTTATCGTATTTTCGTTCGCTTTTTTAGAATAGAAGAAACGTAACAGAGTAGGAGCGAAAACGGGATATAAAAAAGTAAAGAAAAGTGGGGAAAAACGAGAGGATACAGAGGGAAAGAGCAATACGGAACAGAAAACAAGGGAACCCAAAAGGGAAAGGAAAAATAGTGGATATAATAGGAGAAATGGGACAAAAAATGGGGCAACAGGACAGAAAAGAAAAAAAGGAAAACCGGAAGAGAAAAGGGTGAAAAACTCAATATATACAAGAAGAAAATCGAAGAAGATAGGAAAAAAAGGATGCCAAAAACAAAATAAATGTGACAGAAAAGAATGAAAAACGGAACAGACGAAGACGTAAAACGAGAAGGAAAGGAGATAAAAAGAGTTAGAAAAAGACAAAAATTGGAAACGAAAAAAAGGGCAAAAGGAAGAGAAAAGAGGGAAAACGGGAAATAAAAAACAAAAAAATGAGTGAAAAACATACGGCAAAGTAGGACTGAAACCAAGAAAAAATTGGTCAAAAAACGAAGACAAACGGAACAATGAAACGGGAAACACGGAAAGAAGAAAAAGGAGGAATAATGGATGGAAAGTGGGAGCAAAAACCAAGAAAACGGTACACAAGAGGAGTTAAAACGGAATAAAAAGTGGACAAACTGGACTGTAAAAGAGAAGAAAACGGAACAAAAGAGATGTAAAACGTGTGGGAAAATAAGGCGACAAATATCAATTCTAATTCCAAGTCAAATTTTTGTCTAATTTCTTGTTGATGCCCAGTATGAAGTAAAACTTCAAGCCTAAGTTGGTTAAAATTCTAGTCAAATCCGATTTCAAGTTCAATTTCAATTCTTATTTCTAGTCCAGTTCCAAGTCTAATTTCTAGTTCACTTTCAACTTTAGTTTTAGTTAAATCCAATTGCATTCAAAAGGTGTGAAAAGTGTGCGTTTCTGAAACTGTTTTTTATTTCTTCATTTGTTTTTAGCCTTGAATTTTTCCAGTTCACTTTTGTCTTGCACATTTTTTTCGCAAAATGTAGAACTGCAATTTGTCAGAAAGAGTTTTTCACGGCGCTGTCACGTCCGTTGGTTGTCTATTTCCAACGGAGATTTTGTTACTATTTTTGCAGTCGAAAAAAAAACAGGTCGCTGCTAGACTGACCTGTTCTAGTAGCGTGGTGGCGAGCGGCGTTTACAGTTTTTATGTCGTTATGACTAAGATAAGCAGCTGACGCAAATGGACTGTCTCTATCTCTCTCTCTAGCTCGTGCTCTTTTAGTCTCTCAGCGGTTCCATGTGGTTAGAGCATCGTCCATTCACTACGCCACATTTGACTGCATCAAAATAGATCAAAGTAACCACCGGTAGATAGTGGTGAAAAATTCACCACAACTGCGTTTGCAGTTGTGGTGAATTCTCCATTAAAGTTTATCCATTGATGGCGTTATGAATGGAAAATGTTTCTAAAAAACTAATAAATGTAGGTCGAATCAGATTTAGAAATTCATTTTTCCCTCTTCCAATGATAAATTGTATTCCTGATTCTGATTTTTCTTCTTTGAAAAAAACTAACATGCTTTCCTACGCCACACGATGGATGCTAAAAATAGTCAACCTACCGGCAGGTAAGTTTTCGACACGGTTTTGAGTAGGATTTATGGTTTTTTATTTTTGCCACCATTCGAAGTTTGTTTTTTTTTTTCTTCTCATTTTCTGCAGCTCTTTTCAGAGTTGATAAACGACGACGGCGTCGTCGGCGTCGTCGTCGTCGACAACTTACATAGCTAATAAACTAACCGAATTTCGTCGCTCTTTGCAGGAAGTGCCGCCGCTCGGAAGCGCCGCAAACTGCAGCAGGCCCAGCTGAAGGCCGGCGAACCGGCGGCCGAGCAGGTGCCGCAAACCAAGAACACCGTGGCCGTGCTGAACGAACTGAAGCGCAACCTGGTGTACAATCTGGAATCGCAAACCGGCCCCGTTCATGCACCGCTCTTCAGCATGTCCGTCGTGGTGAGTACCGCCGGTTTTCGCCGTAAAAACTCATTAGTTAATTAGAATAGAAACAAAACCCTACATGCAGGACAAGACAAGACAGACGGACACCATCATGCCACCATTTAAACGGCATAAAAATGATTGATTGACCGATTAAAAACCTCCCTCCAAGTATGTACTAGAGTAGTTTTGATGGCCCTCGTCATCAAAACGGCACGTTTTCCAATATTAGCTAATAAAAACAAGAGTTCTCATTTATTTTTGGCTGTGCTGAATCGTGCTTCTATCGCTAATTGAAATGAAACACACAGAGACAGACAGAGGAAACGAGAGAGAGACGGAGTGTTTATGGACTTCAAAATGGACGAATGAATTCATAAACGAGATTGTTTCTTCCGTACACCCGTAAACGAAATCGTTTTCAGATGTCGTAAAAACAACAATAGTTGTTGAAGTGGAAGCGCAGGTGGTTTTATGCTTCGCTCCGACCCAATAATGCCACACCACGTAACAACGAACTGTGTCGTTCGTGTGGTTTATGATTTTGAAATTTTTTCACTAATTAAGAAGACGGTTCAGTTTTATGTTCTGTGGCTACCGTCGTACTTAAAGTTTCATAACATTTTATCAAGTTTTTTCTTCTCATTTGCGTGCACGAGTAAATAGTAGAAGAAACTCGTATCAATTGTGGCGGAATAAAAATACTTGATTGATGTACGATTCATGACATTTACTGCGAGTATTAAATTTATGGCATGCGAATACGACGTTTATGACAGACTAGACATACTTTCTGTCATTTTATATCAGTCTTACGTTTTCCATCCCAAATTTAGTTGGTTTACCTTCTCACGAGAGATCTAGAAGAATTTATTATCGTACAAGTTTAAGTAGAAAAGTCTCAAAGATGGCAAAGACAAGTTTGATGTTAAACTTTAATTTAAATTTTATATTCATAAAATTCAGTATGGATTTTTTCAATTTTCTTGGACATCTGAATTTTTTCAGATGATTCTATTTTAGTTAGTCATACAAATTTTCCTTAAAATCAGTGTCTGTTTAGAACTTAATGAAGTCTGAAATGTTGAACTAATAGCATAGAACACACAAATGACATTATAAATTAAAGAAAACGCAATATAAGTGGTGAAATCATCAAAAAATACAAAAAATGACAGTAAAAAACTAAAGATAGTTGATGCAAGAAATCACACAATAATGAAAGAGACAAACAAAAAATAAACCAAACCATTTCTATCCAGGTTTTCATCTTTTAGTCCGATTTTGTCTTCTTTTCCCCCCGTTTTTCCTCTTTTTATTTCGTCTCTACTCCACTTTTCTGTCCCGTTTCCCCTCATTTTTGTATCGTTTAACGTTTTCTTTTATTTACTTATGTGACTGATGTTAGGCTCTTCCCGTTATCGATATTTAAAATAATTACATACATAGTTATTTCCTACTTATTGCAAATGATTTACATAAAATATTCTAAGATTATCTCTAATTTGCTTCTTTGTCAATTCAACGCTTATAATAGCACGTTGATTGTTAAACGTGGCCATCATTCTATACATTGGTTAATTTCTGGCGTAATTTTGAACTCTATTTGTCAAACGAAAAGGTCTAACATTTCTTAATGACGATCGTCCATCTGACCGTGAATGATGCTTTGCTTGATTTAATAAATATGGCGAATTATACCTGCCGGCGAGTATGTCCTTTAAGAACAGAGCATCTGTTGTACGCCTTCTGTTCTTCAAGCTTTCCGTTCCAACTAATAAACACAACGATTTAAGTTAGGCATCTCTCCGGTCCATCCTAAATTTCGCAGGGCATAGCGAATAAATTTCTTTTGGATTTGCTCAATTCGTTTTTTGTGCACTTCGTAGAATGGTTGCCATATTACACTTGCGTACTCGAAACCACTTCGTACCAAGGCATTGTACAATGATATGATAGTATGCGGATCCTTTAATTCTCCACTGAGCCGTTTGTTCATGCCAAATAAGGAATTTGCTTTTGCGACAACCTTTTCAGTATGCCGGATGAAGTTAAGCTCACTGTCCATTTCTACCCCAAGATCCTATTTTCCTCTTTTCCAGTCCCGTTTTGCACTTTTGCAGTGTCGTTTTTCTAAAGTCTCCTTTTCTATCATGAGTTACAATGTTTTTGTCCCATTTTCCGCTTTTTCATCCTTTTTCCCTTGTTTTCTGTTCCGGTTTCACAGTATTTGTCGCGTCACGTTTGTATTGTGTTGTTTTTTTCCATCTTTTTCTGTCCCGCTCTTCGTTTCTTGGCATCTTTCTGAAATCTTTTTGTCCCGTTTTTCTCCGCTTTTTTTCTATCTCCTTTTCAATCGTTTCCTGACCCTTTTTTGTCTCCGTTTCTGTCTCGTTTTTCCTCTCGAATTTTTGACCTTTTTTGTCTTTTTCTGTCCCGTTTTTTCTCATCTGTTCCGTTTCCTACTCTTCTGTCTCGTTTTTTGTCTTTTCGTTTGTCTTCTTTTTCTGTTCTGTTTTTCCGTTTTTTCTCCTTTCGTAGTCTCGTTTCATCTGACTCCTTTTTGTTCATGAGTTTCAGTTTTTTGTCCGATTTTCCATTGCTTTCTGTCCCGTTTTTCCTGTATTTGGCGCGTGTGCCTTCTTTCACTGGTTGATATTTTTTTTCATTTGTTACATTTTTCTTGTTTTTTTCAACTTCTGTCTCCGTTTCCTAGCATTTTTCTGACTCTTCTTGACTCGTTTTTTCTTCTTTTGCTGATCGTTTTGATCGTTTTGCCCCATTCTGCATCTTTCTTTTTCCCATCGTCTTTTGTTTGTTTCGTGAAATCTCCATTTTTCCGCTTTTTTTCTATCTCCTTTTCCAGTCTCTTTAACAATCTCGTGTCTTTCCGTGTTCTATTTTGGTCCTCTTTTCCTTCCTTTTCGTTTTCCGTCTCTGTCATATCGTCTTTTCTGTGTCTCGTGAAACCTCTTTTTTCTCCGACTTTGTTTTCAATCCCTGGCCTGGTTTCCTGACCTTTTTCTGTTTCTGTTTCGTTTTTTCTCTGTCTGTATTCAGTTTTTCCTGTTTTCGAATTTTCGGTCCTTTTTTCTGTTTCACTTATTTCTCATCTGTCCCGCTATTTTATCTCGTTTTTTGTTTTCCCTCTTTTTTATCCCGTCTTGCCTTCTTTTCTATTCCATTTTCCTGTCCCGTTTGTGCTTCGTTTTACATTTTATTCCCCCGTTTTTCTTGTTGTCTCCTTTTTTGTCCCTCCGTTTTCCTCCGTTTACCACTTTTTCTGTCCTGATTTTGCCATTGTTTTTCGCTTCTTCACAGTCCCGTTTCTATTTGTTACATTTTTTGCTTTCTTCTGTCCCGTGCCTCCTGTGCCGTGTTACCTGCCGGCTTTTTGACCCGATTTTCTCTTTTCGTGTTCCGTTTTCCTCCTCTTTTCGATCTTTTTTCGACAGCTTTCCTTCCTTTTCCCTCCCTTCTCCATCTCTCTATCCATCTTCCTTTTTCTTTTTCTGTTCCATTTTCCGGTCCTGCTTCTGTTCTTTTTTCGCTTTACGTCCTATTCTCCCGTTTTTCCTATTTTTCTGCTCAATTTTTCCACTTTTTCAGTACCGCTTTTTTAATTTTTTACAGTTTTTCCTGACCCTTCCGTTTCTCTTTTTCCTTACCGATTTTTCGCCGATTTTGCTCCGTTTTCTGTTCTGTTTTTTTTTTTCAGTTTTTGTCGCGTATTCTCTACTTCACAATCCCATTTTTGTTTTTATTTGTTACATTTTTCTTTTCTCATATTTTTCTATCCTGTCTCTTGTTTTCTGCCATTTTTCGGAAAAAACGGGAGACTCCCGTTTTTTCTTTTCTCTCCATTCTTCATCTTTCTCTGTTCCATCGTCTTTTGTTGTCTCGTAAAACCTCCTTTTTACCGCTTTTTTATCAATTCCTGGCCTGGTTTCCTGGACCGTTTCTTTTTCTGTTTCTGTCTCGTTTTTCCTCTTTCTATGTTCAGTTTTTCCTATTTTCGAATTTTTGACCTTTTTTTGTTTGTCTGTCCCGCTTTTTTTAATGAAATTTTTTTCTGGAGACAGATAATTATATGGCCTACAAGTCTTCCATACATCGCAAAATGGTCAAATTGAAAAGAAAAAAGTTTTCCCAACAAAAACTTTTTCATATACACACTGAAAAAAAGATATAACCAGCTATAAGTTTTTGTTAGAAAAACTATTTTCTCCTAAATATGACCATTTTGCAATGTATGGAAGAATTGTAGGCCACATAATTTTCTATCTTTAGAAAAAATTTCATGAATTTCTGAGTTGGTGTTTTTTGGGTAATCGAGTTTTAATTTTTGAAATGCTTTTTTTCCGGTGTAGGAGATAATTTTTATTTTCAATATTTTTTTATGAAAATTCAAAATGTTTTCTAAAAGTTACTCATACATCATTTATTTGTAGGTGCTATGACTTTGGAAATACTGAAATATCTTTTTTCCCGGTAAGGATTTTTAAGTTTTTGTTGGGAAAACATTTTTCTCTTCAATTTCGCCATCTTGCAATGTATGGAAGATGTGTATGCAAATAAACAAAACGATACAAACATTTAACCAAAACACAAAGTTGGGCAGAAGAAAAATACCAAAATGATAAATACGTTACAAAAATGTCACAAAACTAAGTGTGTACTCGTTTTTACTAAAAGTCTAAACGTTTCAAATCATAAGTGCGTCATTTTGAATCACGCCTGATACAGAAACGGCATTAAGTTACAAGCATAGTACTAAATAACAATACAAGAATGACAGGAAAATCACTCAAAATTGATCCAAAAATAAACAAAACTGATACAAATATGATAATGCTGGCATATAATCCAGTCGTCGTATATTTGAATCCCGGCTGGGAGAGGCTGTTAGCAGAAATAATACTAAAATGATACGTTACACCAAAAAAAAAAGATCCAAAACTTTCACAGAAATGACACAAAAAAGATGTAAATGTCATACGAAAACGATACAGAAATTATAAAAAAATGATTCAATAATGATACAAAAATGGCAGATGGCTGAAAAACTAATGCACTCCTTTTTTACACGGGGGATATGTGACGCGCAGAAAAAAAAAAGTAACGGAGGGTAAAGTATACATCAAAATAAGCAAAAACGAGATAAAAATTAAAAATAAACCATTATGGTCCAAAACGTACAAAAATAACATTAAAAGTGACACAGAAATGATACCAAAACGATACCAAAAATGATACAAATGCTAAAAAAAATATACAAAAATGATACGAAAATTGTAAAAAAGATACAATCAGCCCGTATGGCTGGTACCGAATGGCCGAAACAGAAATGGCCGAATCACGAATGGCCGAAATTCAAATGGCCGAATTTCAACAAGTCACAGAAGGCCGAATCACGAAAGGCCGAATCGCGAAAGACCGAATCACGAATGGCCGAATCACGAAAGGCCGAATTTTCCCGGAATGCCCAAATCAACAACATTTTTGTTGCTCTTGTTGTGAGACCTTACACATTGCCTTTTGTTCCACTCGCAGCTCTGTGATGATCCGCGTCATTGATAGGTGAAGGAGAAAAGCTTTTCGTAAAATTCTATACCTTAGTTTCAGAAAAACAAGACATACTCTGCGTCTTATTTTTTATTTTGTTAGATAGAGTATAGATGATACTTTGTTCCCCTAAGTGGGAATTATTTACGTTTCTTATAGGGTGCGAGGCCTATTGATCGTGTCAGTAGCAAATGTTTCCTAGATGACTATGGGCGAGACTGCCGCAGGCCGCGAGTGTGCGCCGGTGACGCGCCGTCGGAAGCGCCGGCCACTGCGTGGGGGACAGCTCCCCCGCAGAAACCACTACTATTTAGGTGCATGAAATTTCCTAGGTTTACTGACTAGTAGGGATTATCCCTTAGTTAAGTCCGAACGAGCAGCAGCGACTTGGGCAGGCTGAAGGCCGTGATTATTTTCGGCCGAATATGACGTTCGGCCATTCGTGTTTCAGCCTTTTGTGATTCGGCCATTCGTGATTCGGCCATTCGTAGGTAATCCCATTATACGAAAAACATACAAAAATGTCTCAAAATTGTACAAAATTGACACAAAATAATAAATACAAGAAATAATAAAAAAATAACACAATAAATTTAAAAATAAATGCATAGAAAGAAACACCAAAAACAGTAGCTATAATGAAAGAAATATAATACAGTTGTTCAAGCCATGGCAGGTGTGCACAACCTGTAGCTCGAATAAAATGGTTATGTGCAATGTAACAGTCCCCAGCTGTCATCGCTTCTTAGCATCAGTGCAGGCATCACTACTGCTAGAAATCTATAAAAGTTCGAATTCGAGATTGAGGAAACAGGAAATTAGAATGTGGTAGAATAAACTAGAAAATTCTCGAAGCAGAAATATGCAGTTTCTAGACGCTAGCAGTTGGGTATAAAAGTAGAAGGCTGAAGAGAGAGCAGCCATAAGCAGCCAGTAAAGTAGTTTAAATACAAAAAGTTAAGAAGATTAAATACAAAAAGAAAAGATTTTATAAGTGTTAATAAATCTGTGAAATTAAGGACTATTAAATTGAAGTTGAGTGTTAAGTTTTTTTTTTCAAAACAATACGCAGTCCTCTTCTGCCCCGTGGTCTTACAGTCCGCCACGAAGGAAGTCTTGTTTCAGGTGAAATTAGTCGTCATCGATTTTGCCAATTTCGAAAGCAGTTTTTTTTGTTTGAAACAAAAATTCGGATTGGCAAGAAGAATACAGTGAATAAATTTTTATAAACAGAATCCCGTTTTTGGGGCTAAAAACTGCTTCCGAAATTGGGCTTTCCGACGAAAAGTTAATGACTGCTAATTTCCCGTTAAGTGGTAAGCGGCCAGTTTGGCAGCCTGGATTTCCGGCCCCAACAAGAGTAATGATACAAATATACGCTTAATTGGCTAGAAAGTTTATTTTTTGGCATTTTGTAGTGTGCGTCTTTTTGAATCACTCCTGATCACAAAAAAATGATTTTAAAAATGGGATTACCTACGAAAGGTCGAAACACAAGTGGCCGAAATAACAAATAGATCTGATGACCGAATCGCAAATGACCGGGACACGAATGGCCGAATGTCATATTCAACAGAAAATATGCACGGCCATCAACCTGCACAACTGCATATGCTGTCCTCGCTCGCTGCCGCTCGTTGGGACTCAACTAAGAGATAATCCGTACTAATCAGAAAACCTACGAAACCACCTGCCTTAGCAGAACATCTGTTCATAGCAATGAGCCTATTATGTCAAAAAGAGTTGTACGTATTCAATGATTGGCCACGCTTCCCAACTTTTGTATGAGCCAAAAGGGAATTGGTCGATAAACAACATCATTTACACGTACCAGGGATTTAGAGAATCTCCTTCCAAGGGCTAGGTCGCCTGTGTCAATCGTTGAATAAACCGTCTTAATGCAGAATGACTCCAGCAGGTGGGGAGAAGAGCCCGCTCATTATCCACAATGTGTTGTTAATCGGGTCAAGATTAACCCTAGAAAGTTGAGTGTTTCACTCTCCCTAGGCACACCGCTTCAAACAAGTGCTCTGACGGTCCCTCCCGCTTCCCGATTCTAGTTGATTTATGAAATCTGGTATATACGGGCAAAAATAGAACAATCTCACCAACAGTCCTTCGAATGGAATAGAGTTTCCATAAGTGCTTCTAATAATTAATTTAATTTTTTTCTTCTGGTATCCATGTGCAGTATTAACACTCGTATTGGCCAAAGTTTTCACTATATAGCAGGAGGTGCTTCATAAGCTAAAACGAAAAAAATAATTAAAATAACTTATATTATGCTTATCTATTAGCAAGGCCAGCTACACGGCCCGTATGCCGTATGCCCAAAACGCCGGTTTGAGATCAGGCAGCCGGGAACCACCCAGTATCGCACCTCCTAGTTTGGCTACTCAATAGAGCATTACCGGGTATGGCCACGTGGAGGCGCTAGGTGGGGGCTTCCAGATAGCTAGAGCTATATTGGACACTTCTCATTTGCCTTCCCCATTTCATACCCAGAAAACCTACATGCACCCAAATAGAAATGGCTTCTGCTGGTGGGGGGCGTCTCGCCCTGAATCATCTAGGAAACATTTGCTACTGACATAAGTCTTGTATCTTATAAGAGTTCTTTAGAAGAACGTCCTAGATTAACGGAGAGAAATATATTAAAAAGTCTATTTAAAATGTGTTAGTGCTCACAAAATGGGGTTAGTACCGAATGGCCGAAACACAAATGGTCGAATAATAAATAGCCTAAATACAAATGGTCAAATATCGATAACTGTCACAGAAAGCCGAAATTATATCTGGCCGAATTACGAAATGCCGAATTTGCAATTTGACTGAATCACATAAGGCCGAATCCCTATTTGGCCGCATGGCGAAAGGCCGAAACCCTCGAGAAGCTCAACATGAAAAGATGGATTTTCTCGGAATTCCTGAATAATTATTCAATAAAAAACATAAATTGTAAAGCAGTAAACTCAAAACAAAAAAAACATGCTTATTTGTCACTGTTAGTAGCAAATGTTTCCTAGATGGTTTAGGGTGAAACGGCCGCAGGCGGGAGTTCGCCAGTGACACGCCGTCGGAAGCGCCGGCGTAATTAGTAATTAGTAGTAATTATTCCTTAGTTTAGTTGGAACGAGCGGCAGCGAATAAGGACAGCATATACCCAATAGTTGTGCAGGTTGAAGCCTATGATTATTTTCGGCTGAATATGACATTCGGCCATTAGATCTATTATGCCGTTTGTTATTTCCAGATCGATTTTAAATATTTCTGTGCCAATCGATCGGAAAATTTCCTGCGCATCAACCTCAATAAAGAAACCTATTGATTTCAAATTACGTACTATTCAAAGTAGTAGTACTATTGAAAAATTGAAAATAATGCAGCATTGTCCAGCTGAAAATCCTCGCTTCGTGATGGGTTGCAAAGGACGCCATCATAGTTTTAACGTATTTTTCAGAAAAAAGTGACAAAATCTCCCCGTCCCAACAGGTCGAAGTTTCTTAGCGACGATTCAACCTAGACCAATTTGATATCTGTGCTTGGGAAGTACATCAGAATGCAAAACACAAAAATGAAAAATGCTAAAAACAAAATAAAAAAAGACGCTTAAATGGCTCACAAATATATAAAAATAGTACAAAAGTAACAAAAAAAGAGTAGGAAGAGATACAAAAACGATATCAAAATAATACAAAAACCACTAAAAAAATACAAGAAATAATATAAAAATAACACTAATTAATAAAACTGCAAACTAGAAAAGAATCAAATTACAAAAATAATTCGAAAATATTACAAAAATGTCCCAAATCCAACACAAATTCAGGCAAAATCATGAGAAAAAGCAACACATGAGATAAAAACAACACAAAATGACCCATATGACAGAGCTCATACACAAATAATACAAAATTACATGACAATTTGCAGCTATTCTTGAAAAAGAAACAAAAAATAATTAAAAATTACGACCCAGACAGTCGACAGGATAAAAAGCATACCTACAAAATTTTAATGGGACAAAACTAATTGGGCACAAATGACGAACAGATATAAGAAGCATACTAAAGTGATTCACATACGAGATAATAATTACGTCAAAATAGTCCAAATGATTTAAAAACTGTAACCAAACGATACCAAAATAGCCGCACCATTTTGGGGACCGTTCAATAATGACGTCCATGGTTTATGGGGGGAGGGGGGAGGGGGTTTAGACAAATGTGACATCCATCGAAAAAAAAAATTTTTTGTTTTGAGGAAAGGCTACCAAAATATGTCTTTTAGTCATTCAACAGTCATCAATTTATTTTGATTTTCGAACGTATCTTACTTCAGACGTTCGTTACACGACATTGTCGAAACAAATAAATGAGCTGATTGATTTTCCTTCGCTTCACACATGAAGCGACTTGTTTTATTTGTTGAGCAGAACTATTCGAGCAAGCTTCAATTGCAACTGGTGATTGTTTCATCTGACGGTGATTGAAAGTTAGGCACGACATGTTAATGGTAACTAGATTAATTATACCATGTGTTATATTGTACGATATTTGGAAATCAATTTTAATTCATTTGCATTCAAAGTTTTTACTCTTCTACTAAATATTTGACAGAAAAGTACAATTTAAACTTTAAAAGCTACCATCATGATGCACAGTGGGACCATTCTGGAAAAAGGTGATCAAAAGTCTTTTCTCGCTTTTCCTGACGTTTCTGAGCTTAGGTGTCTTCGGAGAACTTCCTTAAAAAAGTATTCTGCATCTGTTGACATTTTCTTACAATTAGATATTAAGGAGATAACACATTTGAATAAATTAATTTTTTTTAGGAACTAGATAGCATGTTCATGTGTTCCGCAAAGTTGTAGATTTTTGAATTTCATTAGATTTTGCCGAAGATACTAAGTATCTGCATCATATGGTTTGCGAGATATAATTGACTTTCTGTCATGACCCCCTTAAAATCAATTTATTAAACTTTTTGTACACAAAACCTCATCTAACAGGTTTGACATGTTCTACAAACTTTTTGATACTATCAAAATACGTAACTTCCTAGAAGGTGTAAATATTGTATGTTGCTTTATTTGCCTGCTTTACTTGTGAGCGATATGCTTATTGAATTTTATGAGTGCTTGTGTTTAATTGGGTACTGCAAGGTTAAATTTTAAAGTAAATAAAACTTTATGGTCAAATTAGCGAAAATCGAAAATTGTCCCCTATGCTCAGACATTATAATTTGATCTATTGAAATCAGCATTAATGAAAGAAAAAATCCTTGAACACTTCAAAACTTTTGCATAAATCTTCTCAGTCCAGCCATTGCAGGTTTGCTATATAAAAGTTGAATAAAGTTCTATTCACATAAAAATGTTGTTGAGAGTGCTGGTAGTCGTCACTATTCGCACACAGTTCTCTAATGTTTCGATAGTATTTAATTAACTTGTTTTCTGAGGTTATTCAGTATCTCGTGGATAAGGACAATTAATTGCTGTATAGAATCGACTCCACCTAAAGCTATTTGTTCGTTATTTCTTCTGCATAATAAAATTCTGGGTTAGAGTTTTTACTGCTACGAAGGCGTAAGCGTAACCGTTGCAAGAAAATAAACATTCGAAATGCCGAGCTTTAATGAGGCAGGCGTAAAATTTGATTTGCTTAAAGAACTATGACTCAATTGGGTAAAATGGCGGCACGTCATCATAGTATATAGTTACCATCAAATATCTGCATCTGTACAAAGACTCACTAGGCAAAGTTCCAATGACAACTACTATAACATTGCATTGATGTAGGATCTTCGATGCTACGAGGAAGTCGTTGATTTTGGTGCGCAAGCCTCTTACATTTTGATAATACACACTGACGAACAAAGTCAATCAACAAATTAGCTAACGTGCTATCCTATTGCTTATTTTTTCAGGTCGACGGCCAGAAGTTTATCGGCCATGGACGCAGTAAAAAACTCGCCCGCATAGAAGCCGCTGCTGCGGCCTTACGCAGTTTCATTCAGTTCAAAGACGGTGCCACACTCACCCCGATTAAGCCACTTCACAATGTGGACTTTACCAGCGACGATCCGATGATCGAGAACAGTATCTTTCCACTTTCGGATCCTCCGGTGCTGCCGGAAGCGGTCCCCGCTAGTCCGGGTAAAACAGAAAAAGCCAACAGTAAAGGATCTGCATCCGAAAAGGGTCACATCTCGCGACGTGCCGAGTCCAAGGAGCGACAGAACGGCCCCAACCACAACAACAACAACAATTATAATACCAACAACAACAACAACAATGTGCACTCAACAAACAACAGTAATTCCCCTTGTCAACCCAAACCAAGTTCAATTTTCAGCTCACATAACAATAACACTACTACTAGTGGTTATTATCAAGCGAAAGCTAGCCATAACAATACTAGTAACAATAATAACAGCAGCAATGGCAACACTTTTTCCGGTTATCCCCCCTCCCGCCCCGTCGTTGGAACGTTCCAAAACAATAATAATAATCCCCTACACTATCATCCCTATCACCACCACAACAATCAGTTCAGTTCCTCCAACAATTACCCGACACATCACAATAGCTCTCACAGCACACACCACCACTATCACTTGCAACAAAAACAACCACACGCACACCACAACCATAGCCAAGTGGTGCAGCAACAGCAAATGGTAGCGTCGTCGCCGGGTCAACAGCAGCACCACCACCAACACCACCGCAGCAAGATCGACAGTGTTCCCAGCACCACCACAGACAGTGACGGCGGCAGTGTGAACCGTTTCACCGCGGCCATCGAAGCGGTCGCGTTCAATTCTCCCTCAACCACCATCACGCCCACCACGCCCACCACCACCACCAAATTCACCACCAATAACAATAGTAATAATAATTCTTTTCCTACTAATATTTCTACTCCTCCTACAACTACAACTACTACTACTACTACTTCTACTGTCTTACTCAATCTCCATTACGATCGTTGTAAGCGAACCAAATGTGATATTAATATTGAATCGTTTAATGCTCTACCACCACCACCAACACGAACAAAAAAATTGCCACTACTACCACTACCATCACACCACCACCGCCAACAACACCACCTACAACATTCACCAGTATTAGCGACTACTACCAATACCACCACAAGCGTCACTGCTGCTGCTGCCAACCAAGCGCAAATCAGCAGCAGTGCCCTTAGCAACAGCAACAGCATCGTCAACAACTACAACAGCAACGGCAAGAACAACGCCTACAGCAGCAACAATAGCAACCTAACGACAATGGCGACGGCAGCGACGATACCTGCGGCCGTGACCGGACCGCCCCAAAATGGGCACCGGCAAGTGGTTGAAAAAATTCAGCAAAGTTTAGATCTATTTAAAAATTCCAATGAAAAGAATGTAGCATGGAAGAAGCGATTAGAAAGCAAGTATATTTTGTTATTTTTCTCAAGCCCTCTGTTTACCCCCTCAAGACCCTAGCGCCCACACCCACGCCCACACCCACCGTTTTTGTTTATGTTTACCCCATTATCGAACCTTCTTCTAGCGATCACCCATCCACCCACCCCGTCACCGCTCTTCTTTGTCATCCGTATCCGTGTAATCCGCATTCTACTGCAACTGTAAAAGACACACTCAAACACAAACCCGCAGGCACATATTTTGAACACACGCACACCCACACACAGAGTAAAAACAAATATCCGGTCATGTTCATTGCGTTTTTCTTTCTATTTGCGCCCATGATTTGTGGTCTGTCTGTCCGGTGTATTGTTGTCTCTGTATTGTTTTCGTACATTTGCAGTAGCAATGGATCGTATATAGTAGCTGTAGCTTTGTGCTCCCTTCTTTCCTTTTGTTTTTCTCTCTCTCTCTATCATCCCACCTTTTTGGTGATGGTTTTCCTGTATTCTGTTCAATGTTTGTGTAGACTAGTCTATTATATGTGTAAAAACTTTTGTAGAAATTTAAAAAAAAAGTCCCAGTTGATTAAGGCTAAAACTGCATTGTCAGTATTCGCGATTGAGCTACCGCTCAAAATTTATACATTTAACTTTAGTGAGGATGAGATGACTCTTGGAAAAATAACGAATTTTTGCTATTCTTGGGTACTTCTATTTTGGCGGATTCATGGGCATATTCTTTGCAAATTTCCAAAAAGGTTTAGTTATAACTAATGTCACCGTGTTCCGCAAGGTAGCAATATGGGTCCTCTTCTGTTTTTGCTATGTTTTAATAATACATAGCAAGTTGCTCATTAGTTTCACTTTAAGAATTGCGCGAATAAAACTTTACACTAATTTCAGTAATCTTGACATCTGAATTGTCAGTCTGATAATAATAGTGGTCAAACCTGAGCGATTTCCTAAATTGCCGCTCCTTGGTGGTTGCTTAAACATCTACCTAAGATGTCGTTGCAGTCTTCAAAAGAGGGAACCAATTATTCGCTGGCTGGTAATGCTCCTCAGACCGGTGTAAAACTCCGATATTAAAACTCTACTCTTCCTGCTACAATACAATGATGAAATACTGGATCCTACGTACTATTCTTCTGCTCTGGTAGTTTGAGCTCGACCATTCTGGTAGCACCAAGTTGACGCTGGTGTGTCTCTCGCACTCACCAACTGTTGGCATTAGCTTGGCTCGTGAGCGGATTGTGCAGGAAGACGTTACAAGACTGTGCGCTCAGCAATATATAGACATAAGAAGGGAAAAATGAGACCACATTTGGATTCTTCACGACTAACGTACGACTACCTAACGGGGAAGCGAAAAGCTCCCTTGCAATCATCGTCACTTCCTGGATTGCTTAAACTGAAGAAACGCGGTTTTCTATTAACCTGTCGGAGCGATAATTCAGCCGCCAAAAAACATCTTTTCCAATCACAGACTGACAGAAATCGTAAACTTGCACTCGTCCCAGAAACTTGCACACACACACACACACACACACACACACACACACACTCACACACACATTTCAAAAAGGAGCCCAAAAATATATTAGGTTGTTCAATGGCAGGTGGAACTCGCATCCGTGCTCTTTCGGTTGCCAGCCGAATGTTTTCCTGACTAAACTACTGCCGCGCCCTTATATATTAGCTAGTCTATTCGCACCACACACTCGCCTCGGAGACGATATCATTTTTGTATGACTACTCTTTGTTTCTGTCGCCGAGAAGATAGACTGTTATCTGTTCGGTCAGTGCGGTAGAAACAGGCAGTCTTGTTGCCGACAGTCTCTCCGGCAAGTCTCGTTATTAAACCACAACCGGGAGTGTTTTTTTCTTTCTTTTAAATCTTCAGATGCTCTGCCGAGCGTATCCAAATCGTCGGTAAAACATAAATTGAAAATTATGTACCACCTGTTGATCGCTGCTAAACTTATAATGACTTCAAGCGCAATGTTGAATAATAGGCAGGAAAGGCGACACTTGTCGAAGTCTTCTGCGAGATTGAAATGGGTCCGTCCGGTTCACACGAAATCTGCGTACAGCAGTGTAGCCATGATAAGTTTGGCCAGCTTTCCCAAAAATCCGTTTTTGCTCAAATTTTTTCAAAGCTCTTCGGTCGGTCTACATTATTATATGTCGCCTTAAAATCCATGAACGCGGGCGTGGTAAAGCTGACCGAACACCAAGCTGTTCTCCAAGTATTCTTTTACACGGTAGCAATATCTGACTGAATATTGTCATGATGAAAAACTGCAAACTCGTGTCTAGTTGCAATTTCTGCGGATGTTTTTCTGTCAATGCTCACTGCTACAGAACAAAACATCGCGTCGGTTTGATCGAATTTCATCAGCTCATAATGGATCGTTCCCTTGTTTGTTATCCCACCGAACACAGAGCGGCAACCACATTCCATTTACATAGGAAAACCGACCGTTTTAATATTAGTTTTGCAGGATCTGTAGTTCTCGGAACTCACGGGGACATGTCGCGTCCATTCTTGCATTCAGCGTTAGCACTGGTAATAGTTAAATTTTTAAAGCAACTGAATCGAAGACAGCTCAGTTTGTTGAAATACAAAAAATATTGTAGATTGATTTTTTTAAATGTATCATATTTTTTATAAATTGTTTTTATTTTAAAATAACAAAAATTGAATTTTAAATATAAGTTATGATTTTGAAGGTTATTTGAGAGCTTTTTTGAAATTACAAACCTGATCATTTGACGACGTGAGTTTGGCGGAAAAGTGGAATTTTTTAATTACAAAATCCCCTCTGCATTTCACTCTTATCGGCTGGGCAGTGCAAGAACAGACGCGGTATGCTCCCGTGAGTTCTTAGAACTAGAGGTTTTATATATTTCATGAACCATTGTTCCAGTCTGGGGCTTTCTTTAAATGTTAGCCTGTATCCAATGAAAAGGTCTCAATATCAACGGAATAGAAGTGCTTCATAGGGGTACTAACATATTGGATGAAATCCGAATTTTAAGTTCTTGAATGAACAGAAACATTTCAATCTAAAGACAGGCCCCTGACAGGACGTCATGCTTTCGTAACAATGGCTTTTATTCTTAGTCACCTCACTGGTCGACTGTTGGACTGCTCGACTGCTCAACTGGTCGACTAAACTGTTGGATTCAAGTGCTCGACTAGACTATTTGATTGAACTGTTCTACTCAACTGCTCGACTGAACTACTTGACTCAACCACACGACCGCTTGACTGAACTGTTCGATTCGTCTGCACGCCTAGACTGCTCGATTTCACTGCTCGACTTAACCACTCGACCCAACTGCTCGATTCAGCTACTCGACTGAACTACTTGATCAAACCGCACGATTCAAATACTCGATTTGACCATTCGAATCGGTTGCTAGATTACTGCGAGACTACTCGATTTCACTACTCGACTTAACCACTCGACTCTACTTCTCGATTCGACTATTCGAATTGGCTGTTCGACTCAACTGCTTGACTTTCTACTCGACCCAACTGCTCGATTTAACTGCCCGACGCAAATGCTCAACTGAACTACTGGACTCAACTGCTCGACTTAACTACTCGACTGAACTGCTCGTTTCGACTATTCGAATCTGCTGCTCAATTCGACTGTTCGACTTACTGCTCGACTTGACTACCCGATTTCACTGCTCGAATTAACCACTCGACTCAACTTCTCGATTCGACTATTCGAATTGGCTGCGCGGCTCAACTGCTTGACTTCGAATTTAATTCGACTGCTCGACTTGATTGCTCATCGCGATATCAACGTGCCGCTCATTTGAATCGGTTCAAATTCGGCTGCAGAAACGGGACGGTTCAGTTCAGAGCCACTCACACAAAAAAAACCATTTTGGCCACCTATAGAATCAGCAAATATTCTAAATAATTTAATCGACTGCCAACGTCGCAGTTTGCAGAGAATTTTTGTCAGTGCCCAGCATTGTGTTGAATAACGAGGAAAATATTAACTAATTTCCCAACTACATAGTTAGATAACCACAGTCACTTGAACAATCTTTCCGAAGCAAGCAATTGCGAGTATTATCAAGATCATGAGTACTATTTTCCATACCGTCTTGAAGGTGGCAGTTATTTGAGTAACCTTCCCGAGGGCTGCAACTTTCTAGATAGTGAGCAGTGAAAGATAGAGCCTATATAAGAATATTACATATATACTAGCGCCACGAAGTGAGACAATTCCGAAATACTATAACCCAATGAAAACCCGTTGAACTACTGAACAACTTTGTCGAAGGCATCAACATTCTATACGATTAGGATCACAAGTTATTCCATGTTGAAAACAAATTAAGTCAGTCAATTCCCATATGCTACATCATAGACGTTCGACCGCCTTAATGGAATCACTTGAGATCGTCCTTATTGGAAACGTTCTTATTCGGAACCGTCTCATTCGGGGGACTGCTGTAAGTAAAAGGGATTGCGTTTCTCTTGCATTTAGACCGATTGCAGTTCCGCAAGTGGCTAGGAGATAAGAAGCGAGAAGAGGGGGGGGGGGGGGGGCACCGAGGAAAGATATATGAAAAAAAGTTTTGTTTCTTACAAGGAGAGAGGAAGGTTTAAATGGGTGAAAGGGTACGTTTCTTTTGTATAGTAATGTTCCGATTTGGTCTGCTCCCGATTTTGTCTACCCCCGATTTTATCAGCTTTTTATTCCGATTTGGTCAGCCTATAAATTTTGTTTAACTTTTGTGCTTCTAAACTTGATTTATAAAACTTTTAAGCCTGCTTGAAACTATTCTGATTCTCCGGGGAGAGTTTTTGAAAAAAATGATATTTGAAAAAATAAAAAAAATTAGGGTATTTTTATAGTAAAAGTTCTATAGTTCCTAAACAATCAGAGATAGAGGTATACTATATTCAGCAATGTTGTGTATTTTTACTATTTGTACAACTTTGTAAAACAGAAAAAAGTCATACAACTACTACAAAAATAGCTAAAATAGAATAACTGATTTTAACGATTTTTCATTTATGAGAAATAGGATCTTTCTATCTTTACTGAAGAGATAGAAGGCTACTGTCTTCAGTAAAATTTCTTGTAATACTATGCTGTAAAACTGAAGAAAAAAGGTTCTGGACCAGTGTGCTGGGCCCGGTTCACTGAGCTTTCGGTTGACCAATTGAGGGTTCAAATTTAATTTTTAGTAGAAGTCTTCGATATTTTGAAAAAAAATTCCAATTCGATTTTGTCAGTTTCCCCATTCTGTCAGCCCAAAATTCAACATGGGGCTGACAAAATCGGAACATTACTGTATTTGGAATGATATCAGTTGTACAATTGGCTGTATGACAAGAGGGGATTTTTGAAAGTGGGGAATAGGGTGGTCATTGACAAGGGGGAGGCTCAAAAACGTAAAAAGGGCTTTGTCTCGCTTTATAGGGATTACCGAAAAGCATACAGATTTACAAGTGGCTGGGTAACAACAAGAGGAGGGAGATGACAAAGGGTAGACATGTTCTAATGAGGAAAAAGGGTTTTGTTTTTTGCATTATTAGAATTTTCGTTGCAATAACAGATGCTGAGAGTCAAACGGACCGAGGCCCGAGTAAGAACGGGCAATCAGCACAATTGAGTTGAAATGACCAAAATACGTGTCTATAGACCAGAAAAGTGTCACAGAATCCTAAATTTACTAAACGTGAGCCAATTGCATCGGTAGTTAGAGCAGAACCTGTAAATTCTTTATCCGTACAAGCTAGGTCAGGTAAAACATATGCCTCGGTCTTAGCCGGAAAATCGAACATACCTGTTATTCCAGGCAGTTCAAAAAAGACCATTAATCCTGGGCTAGCTAGGGACGATTCCATTAATGACAACCTAGGTATGATTACCCAGGATAAACTTTTATTTTTGCAACAAGCAATGTCTACTTTAATGACTGCTTTGTTGCTAGCAAGTTCCATGACCGAAGCCATTCGAGTTGGAACAAATTATACATACGAAATTGTAATGAAGTTGAAGTTCAACAATGACTTTAAATCATTCAATTAAATTTCTAAATTGGAACGCTCACTCATTAAAAGCGAGCGAAGATGAGTTTTTGAGTCGCTCAAAATTTTCAATTATCGGTGACTTTAATGCTAAACACCGCTCATGGAATAATGCTCAATGTAATTCTAATGGAAAATTTATTTTTGATGATTGCTCATTTGAATACTATTCGATTTTATGCCCAAATGGCCCTACACATTTTTGTTTTCTGCAAGAAATCCATCTGCAATTGATTTGGTTGTAACTGACCAAAGTTATGCGTGCAGCGATTTCATTACTCATGCTGATTTTGTTTCGAATCATCTCCCAATCACTTTTTCTTTATCGCATGAGACAATTTTAAACCCAATTAAATCTGTGTTTAATTATCACAAGCCCAATTGGGAAAGATACTAATCTCATATTGAGAATCATTTAAGTTTGCAAAGTAAAACCAATATTGATTCAGCTTTGGGAGCTTTTTGAAAAACCTTAAAAGTTGAAACCTTATTCAAACCCTTTCTGGACATTGTCAAAAACTCTGGAGAAACCATCAAAACCTGTTCCAGCAATAAAAGATGGAGATCATATTCTTTTAACAAATCAACAAAAGATACAAAGACTTGCTCAGCAGTTTGAAAATGTTCATAATTTTAATCTGAATGTGATGAGCTCAGTTGAAAACGATGTCTCCCAAAAATATGATCAAGTTTCTACTCATAACGTCTCACCTTCACCTAATGAAGTATTTGAAACTGACTTGAATTAGATTCGTACAGCTATCAAAAAATTCAAGAACATGAAAGCACCTGGTGATGATGGGATATTTTACATTTTATTTAAAAAACTCCCTGAAATCACTTATCAATTTTGGGTGAAAATATTTAACAACAGTTTCAAATTAGCATATTTTGCTAACTTATGGAAAACTGCTAAGATTACACCTATTTTGAAGTCAGATAAAAATACAGCGGAGGCATCAAGCTATAGGCCAATAAGTGTACTTCCTTCCATAAGTAAATTATTTGAGAGAATAGTTTTTAACAGAATGATGTCACACATTACAGAACATTCCATTTTTGCAGATGAACAATTTGGTTTTCGACTTGGCCATTCCACTACTCATCAATTGCTCAGAGTTACTAATATGATACGAGCTAATAAAGCCCACGGTTATTCTGCTGGAGTTGCTCTTCTAGACATGGAAAAGGCATTCGACAGTGTTTGGCATAATAAAGGTTTAATCACGAAATTGCTAAATTTTAACTTTTCAATTTACATTGTAAAAATTTTGCAAAATTATTTAACTGATCGATTTTTACAGGCTGTCTATCAGAATTCTAAATCTGATAAATTTCCTGTTAAAGCAGGTGTGCCTCAAGGCTCGATCTTGGGCCCAATCCTGTGTAACATATACACATCTGATCTTCCTGAATTATCGGTTGGCTGCACTAAGTCGTTATTCTGCGACGGTACAAGCATTTCCGTAAAAGGAGAAAGTCTTCGTGTCATATATGGTTGACTGCAGAAAAGCTTGGATATTTTTTCCCAAATACAGTCGTTTCACAATTATAGATCACGTAACGAATCGTCGCACTAAAAACTAAATTATTATCCAGTTTAAAGCAAACCGTTTACCACAATATTCATATATTCTGATATTATCATATATTTGATTTATTATTTCAAACATATTTTAGCTAGTCTTCTACCGTAAAATTGCATAAATTAAGAAAAAAGTGCGGGTCTAACTAAAACCACAATTATGGGTCAAAACTCGCACTGTAACAATTTGGTACATATTATTAGTCACTCAAGAATAATACGCTCAAAACGATGCAAGAACAAACGGTTTGCGATTATTTTGATTTCTTCTTTACAATTGTTATTCCTAATTTGATTTCGAGGGATTATGATCCAGATTCGCCTATAACTTTTATTGCAAAACTTAACATGCTTCAAAACATCTGTTATAATCTGAACGCTGTTTATTTTAGAAGCTTTAAATTCGCTTCATGGATAAAATAATTTGCAGCATTGGACTAAACTACTTCTAAAAAGTAGTGATGGCCCTGTTATTGTCAATATCACCATCTTATGAGAGTTTTGTAGTGCATTACTTCCTGAAATCCAAACAAAATAAAGGGAAATTAGGTTTTGTCGCTTTATTTTATCGAAAAACACAAATATTTAACATTTTTTTTTCAAATCTCGTGCTAGTGAATTTTAGAAGATTTGTCTCCTGCTGTCTCCTATCTTGGGCTAGGAACAGTTGAAAATGGCATCTCTACTATATTTCTCTACTGAGTAATTCTCGCTGAAACGGGGCCACTACTGACACGAGGTCTTCAAATATTGGAACTTTTGCGCTTAATTGGTTGAAAATGGTTAAAAAATAAGAATTACATAATTTCATAACAAAAAACCATACTTTGGATTCGGATTTTCAGTTACCTTTGACAAGCTTAACGGGACAACGAAATGTTGAGACAGAGTCAGTCATGGCATGATGGACGTCGGTTTCCGGAGCACTGATGAAACCAAGAAACGCAAAGGAGGCACTTCGACCAGCCTTGCCCTCATTCAGAGGAACTGAACCGGGGACCACATACAACGCAAAGTGATTCCGCTATATTTCCTTATCAGCTTGTCGTTTCGAGTTTCTCGTTTTGGGAAGCTTGAAAGGAATTTTATGAGCTCATTTCCCAAGTAGCAATTTGGCTTTTATACACTCTTATGATGGCATTTAAGACAAAAATTGGTCATGAAAGCCATCTTAAGAGTACAATAAAACTCACATTATTGCTTGGGTTAAGACCTCGGTTTACCCGTAAGATATCCCTGCTTGCTTGTGCCGATTTCAGTGCCCGGCAATATTTTCAACCAGTCAACTTCGTCGTAGCCTTTTCCCTCTGACGTTGCGACATGAGTCTACCTTTTACCTTAGGTTCCAATGTTAACTGCTTCGATAGTTGCGGTCAAGCTACTTTTGGTCCAGCTTTTACGGCCAAAAACTTGATGGTAGAGATTAACCACATTTGCAAAGTAATGAAAATTGAAAGATTGATATTTATCCAAAACAGCTGGTGCAGATAGAAAATGGATGTTATATCTGAAATTCGAAGACTATTTTACATGTCAATCAGAAGAAATTATGTCATGGTATGACAAATTTCATTTTTACCATTGACTTGGCTCTAATCGTCTTCAAGAAGATATTAGAAAATGTTGCCTAGTGGAAAATGGCGAAATATGGAATAAATAAACTGAAATTACTCGAGTTAGAGAAAAGACCAGTTTTTTATTTTCACATATGTTTGAAATAAACTTTCAAGCTTTCAGAAACGGCCAAGTTTGATTTTTTCCGGTTGCCCCTTGTTGAGATATTCTGTTCTGAAAAAGACTAAAAAAACAGGAAAAACGTTAGAACTCGTTATACGTATGAGTTTTCAACATGCAATGTTCTACAAAAATATGTCTCTTGATAAGAGAAACAACTTTGTAAAACATTATGATGCAATAAAACCATTAAATTTGAAGTAATTAGCGAAAAAGTGATTTTTGAGAGGTCTTTACATAAAACGCCCTGTGAGATAGAAACTATAAAAAATACACCTACTATGTCTTTGGCAAAGTTACTTATATACTCTTTAGTTACAACTTTGTCGAAGAAATTATCCTTCTATCTTTTTTCAACAAAAAGTTATTATGTGTTATGTGTTTACAAGCAAAACTGGAACTTAGCCGTTGGTTTCACGTTAATTGTCTTTCACAGTTGAACAACTTTGTTGAACATTGTAGGCAGCTATTTTGAACCACAAAAAATTTTCCACTTAATTTTCGCTGCTGGACCACAGTGCATTGCATTCAATGAAGAATTGAATCTGAAAATTTCGCTCTTCTATTTTAAACATTTACTTAAACAATGGCACTCACAGATTCTTATAAACATACTTATGCCAGAAATGCGGTTTACATTAGTCTTTGATCTGATGGTCTGAAATAGTCCTACATCAGCCTTTCGTACAACCCTTAGGGCTGTATACTTTGTAGTTTTTTAATGGTATCATCTTGCCCTACATTCCCCTAAATGGGACAAGCACGCCTTGCACTGATTTCTCCGGTAGCTTCTCTCCCATCTAAAGCTTGGAAATAAACCAGAGCCGTTACAAGTGTTTCTCGGTTATTTTTATAAAGCTGCACCGGCTTTGTTAGTCTTTCGCAACCCGATTTCTCCTTTGTCTTCTTGGTGATCATGTGCTGGGACATTACTATCTTCCATTAACAGTCCTAGGCTAACTTCCGTTCCGCCTCCTGCTGCAACTTCACCATTGAGGTGTTCATCGAACAACTAATGCCTGATCCCATTATGAAGGCCAAGACAACTTAACATGAAATTGGTCTATAATTTTTATTTCTTTAACTTACACTGACTTATCGCATAACTTGCATTTTTTCTGGTACTACAAGGAAATGCTAAGGAAACAACGATTTTTTGAAACTCGTCAGACCCGGATATGCACCTCCACCTCCCCCAAGGCTTTGAAGAAGAAGCGTTAGATACTTGTTCGACTAGAAGCTAAGAAAAATGCACTAAGGTTAAAGAGAACAAAAAAGTTCTTTGATGGAGACCATTTCAGTATTTTAAAGGATTTTAAAATTAATTCCACATTAACTCATGAGGACTATAGTTGGATAGACAATATGATAGCTTTGAACGACTATTCCATGTGACAGAAACAAGTCGCACGGAGTGGCAATCAGGTGGGCCTAATATTCAACCGATCGATAATCTTCTACACTGACGGTTCTAAATTAAACAACAGAGTTGGTAATGGGGCTTGGGGTCGACATATCAATATCCATGGGCCAATAACCGACTGTATTTCAAGCAGAATTACAGACAATTATTGAATGTGTTACAATTTGTCTGCGACGAAGTTATAGGCATGCAAATATATGTACATTTTCTGACAACCAGGCAGCTTTAAAAGCACTGAAATCAGTTTCGTGTTCATCTAAACGGATTTGGGAATGCATTCAATTGCTACAACAATTTAATGAATACTCCAAAAGTTCTTGCGCTGATTTGACTAAAACACACTTGCCTTCCGATCCGTGAACTTTGAAATCACTGAAAAGCGATTATTAAAGCATATTATTGAAATTACGCAACTGGTTTTATTTCTTAAATTCGTCGTACCATTTTAAAATCTGTCCATTAAAATATTTCATCGTCCGAACTAAAAAAACAACAATGTTCGCGAAACTAACGCGCCTGTATTTTCGTAGGACGGCATGACAAATGTTATTCTGTAAAATTTCTGCAGGTCAGGCAAGTTTTCCTGGCTGTAGAATAACGACAATGACTTGCGTGAGTTATTTTCATTTATGAATGACGGAAATTAAAACGATTAGTCGACATTTTCTTCTTCGTCGCACGAAAAAACGTAGGAAATTTGGCTGGTTAATTAAAATTAAAATATTAGGGGATAACTAGTTTTGCATTGTGTGTCATAAAAATGCTGATATTTTTAATAATTTGTGTTGGATAGGACGGGAATAGGCAATTACGACGAAGCAGCAACATACCCTAGTAGAAATTGAGATTGACTTACTGATTTATATTTATTTTGTTAAAACAACCAGTTTTCGAAAATTGCAAAACCTACCATACCAATATGCAAGATAAAATTGAATGCGCATATGCTGCAGACCAATGGATACTGCTGAAAATTTATTAATTTATTCTATGTGATATTTTATTATATTAAAATTTAAACTTTTCTGCTCACGGATGTATTTTCGAGCTAACAAAGCTGGCGGACTGATTTGACTTTTCACCAGAGTAGCGGGAAGCGTTATCGGTTTTATTGCTGCTTTCTGCAGAGTGTGATAAGACTACATGATTACTGATCGAAAGCAAATTTTATAGCGGTCATCAGGAAGTTTTTTTTTTCATGAAAACTAGAACTAGAGGAACGTAAGAAAGCTTGGAACTGTTATTTGGAATAAGTAATCCAGTAATCAAACTAAAACTAATCAACGTATTGTATTGGTACAAATTTTTTTTTGTTTGTTTTGTTTTGTAGAAGTTTGGAGAAGATTTTTATCACTTTTGTGCTTTGTACAAAAAAAAAAACAAACAGAGAATAGAGCGTTGGTCCAAGAATGGAGCCTTGAGGAACTCTCGCCGTAATCTTTACCGATCGCTGCTCTTTAACCGTCTCGTAGACCAGATCGTTATCACCGCTCAATATCGAACGCTCTTTCGTTTCCATTTTGGTCGATTTTCGGCCTTCTCATGAGCGGTCCGGAAGGATCAACCGTTGACTTGCCTTTCCCAAATGCTTTTCGTCAATATTGTGGTTGTCAGCCTGTTGAGAATAATCCGTTTCAACAGTTTCCCGAGTGTATCCACCAGACAGATTGGTCTATACGAGGTTGGATCTCCAGGGGTCTTTTCAAGATTCGGAAGTAAAACTAGCCACTGTATCTTTCACATGTTTGGAAAGTGACCTTCCTGCAGAAAATTCTGCATAATTGTCCTGAATATGTTTGGAAATGCTTGAATTACATGTTTTCTAGCTACAATAGGAATCCATCGGGGCTTAGCGCTTGAGCTGTTCGCTTTTAATTGACTTTTAACTCCCTTTTTAGCGTGGCTCTTGCTGCTTGGAACACAAACTTGCGCTCTTCTCAGTCTCTAAACTCGTCTTCTGGCTTTGAATGAACTACTGCGTGGATTGATGAGTTGCTCGTTCCACCAATAAACTGGTCGCCGTTGGTTCCTCGGTGGATTTATTGAGGAAATTTAATTCAGCCCGAATTATGCTTATACCGTGGCCACCACTGGCCTAAAACAATGCGTCCTTCTGAAAGGCAACAAACAGAACTTAAGTATAAAAATGGGGGGCTCCAAAGGCGCAAGGTTATCGAGTCTGCTTGGTAGAATCAGCCCATTCGATGTCAAGTTACTTTAGCATGGGTTTATTCTCAAGCCCCTAATTTTTCCTTTCCTTCTTCCCGGATTCTACATGAAGTAATTTGCGGTTTCGTCACTAAACGTGACTGACATTAGCTGGGACTTGTATGCGTAGGGTTCAGAGGGGAGCAACGGCTGGAAGAGAGGATCCGGGAGTTTGGAATTTGATATTGTTGATATTATTCCTACTGCAAACAGCTTCAGCGAGGGCCCCAGCTTATGCCAAAATTTTATCCTGCAAAATACTCCATTACCCGATGAAACCTCATGACAGTGCAAAAGTCCCACTTATAGTTAAGCGTACTGGTCAGAGGAACGCAATGAACGTCCTCGCCAGAGACGGCTATAATATGGAATAGTACTGGCAGCGAGGAACGAGCGGGTAAAGTAGAGCAAGCTTTGAATGAATTCAGAATTCAGAAAACTGCGGATACATTCCATTGGCCAGTGTTTGCCAAGATGTTTAATCTTTGCATTATTTCTTTGAGTTCTTATATTGCATAATCTCTAAGATGTTGTACATAAGAGTAAGCCGGAAACAGAAACAAATAGTTTTTATGCTCCCATTGGATTTTATTTATATGAATAAGGTCATTACAAATATTTTATAAAGTTTTTGTCCTTCCGATGTTGTGCCACCGAAGGGGGGAGCGAAAAAAAAACACAGAGATGTTTTAATTTTTTTTTTAATTTAATTTTTTCTGCCGATTTTCGGAAATTTCGGTGTTAAGTCAGACAGAACCAAGTGACAAAACTCTGACTTCAGGAAAAACGCATTCAATGTTTGCTGCATTCGAAGTCATCTTCTAACTCTGGCTGTTTGCAACATTTATGTAGTCTGATTAGAGTAAAATGTTGCTTAGAAAATTATTGATCGTTTGCTGTCATTAAGAGGGGACCCTACTCTGGAAGGTCGAAAAATTCGAATTTAATTTTTTTTTGCATTTTTTCTAGAGGTTTATACCTTCAGAAATGTCACGCCAAAAGGATTTTTTGATATCTGATCTCGTTAGAAAGTTATGGCAAAGACTGTGGAATCACCAAGGGCAGTGCATCGCTGAACGAAACTTTAAATGCGTTTTTCTCGAAACCATACTTTTTCAACTGGGCGGTATGTGTTTCTCAGAATCTAGTGGTCCGATATGGCTGATTTTTTTTTCAGCATGTAAAAATGAATTACCTAAATTGTTACGTAGCCGTTTTTTGGTATCTCATTTTTTTTTATTTTTATTTTTTTATTTTTTTATTTTTTTATTTTCGCAATCGGCGATTTTTGATGAAAAAACACTTTCTTCTTTTGGAAAAATTGCCACCATTTTGGTAATTTTTCGAATTTCCAAAAACCCGTACGTAACAATTTAGGTATTGATCTAAAGCTTCAAAATCATCCTTGAAATCCGTTTTCCGATACTCCGTTGGTTCCCGGTACGTATCGCCAGCAAGGAACTATTTTCTAGAGAGCATTCATGCGCCCAGCTGCCACCTGCATAATATTCATTGTTTTGGCATTCAAAATACAGAAAATACATGTTCAAATATAGCTTAACCTATAACCAAAATACTCCAACACTTAACTATAATTTCAACATGCCAGAAAAATTCACGAAAGTCCATTATTTTTCGACCTTCCAGAGTAGGGTCCCCCCTTAAAGAAAATCAATAAGTACCTACGAGTAGTCAAGCTCAATTTGCTAGAACATTATTGCTCTAGTTGTATTCTATAATTTGCGAACACATCGATGGTAACTTCGTCTATACAACTCGTACTTTTTTCGAAGGTAAATCTAGGCTTTTTGTTTAATTTTTAATTGCTAGAATATCAATATGGTCTAATATAAAATTTGGTTTTCGTTGATAAATCTTGCAACGCTTCACAACAACTGAACTGCGATAATCTGCTTGATTGGATATTACCATTCCAAAAGCATTTTGAAACTATGAGTTGTTCGTCTTTGTGTGCATATAAATATTGTAGCTTTTAAGTTTTGTTGCAGTCTGACAAGCAGCCACTAGAAGGACAGTTTTGTACGCATTTTCTTGGGAATACTCAGAATTGTCCCCTTGAATGCTTCTTAAAAGCTACGCTGACGAAATATACGGCTTCTTTACTGCTATGTTGACAAGAATTCGAATAGAACTTTCGAATGTCAATTTACAACATCTGTAGAGGTAGCGCGGATAAGACCGGCACCCCTAGACTTTAATACTAGAAAGCATTAGTTAATTGTGATATTAAACACTGAATATGTTAGTATTCATTATTTCAGATATTTTAAGACATATCGAGCCTACCATGAATCGTCAAATGTCAAAATAATAAACAAAATAAACGCGAATGACGCCAACGCGCAGCCCTATATAACTTTACAGAGTATTTTGAAAGTAATACAGAGCAACATGCTGCCACACCAGTTACCGCATTCAGCAGAGTCTCCTTTTTTCAGTCAGATTTGAAAATCTCCGCTGAAATACAGTGCCCGTCGCTCTGTCGGATTGCTATCTGAATTATATCCAGCGATGGTGCCTCAGAGTTGACGCGATTAATGCGCTGCTGGTTTTACTGGCAATGTACTGGCGAATCGAGCGAGAAGTCAACCATGCCTACTCACACGCGAAAGAGTATGAAAAACATAGCATTCAACGTTTTCGTCGCACACGCAGGCGTAAAAGAAACAGTGGCCGGTGCCGAGTGCAGACATTCTGCTACCCACACACTCGCGCACGCACATCCTCACAATGTCTTCGTGCATAGCTTATTGCTAAGTCAAAAAATTCGTGAGGTATCGGCTGCCCGTGAGGCTGATGCGCATCGGGCTACAAAATTTGCATTACTTTTTCTGAGGCGGCGAGAAACATCGTACATTGCCGGCGACAGTTTCTCCTTCCTCGGGTAATGAGTTAGTTCAAGCTCCCTTGTCTCGCCTACAAGCTTGTAATATGTAGACCTCTTCAATTCAGAGTACCATTGACGGGCAGCTGCCTTGGCCGTTATGATTTGCGCTCGCTCAATGCCAGCTTTCACCTCTCTCCGCTCATTGATCGTCCTTCGGATTTCATCCGAAGTCCACTCCCTCCACCCGCTGCCCACTTTGCGGAGCGTCTGGCCAAGATTATTCTTTCGTTTATTAGTTCCAATTTCATCAGGGTCGTATGTTTCCCTTGGCTCAGCATGAATCCAACTCCTCATTCTCGAGTAGTATTTTCACCTCGTTTGCCAGAGTAGAGCAAGACTTACCCCAACGATGTCCCTGTGTTCGCCAGTATGCGGCCTCACAGACCTCGCTCAGCCGCAGGATCTCAAGCTTCAGGCGACTTGCTTCGTTAAAAGCCGTTGCCAATAATTTAAATAATCGATTTCTTCTTCCATTTTCAGTGACTTTTGTTGTTTTCGTGTACAGTTGGGTTGTAGGTTCCTATCTCGCTGATGGTCTGCCATCTTAGATGTGGGCGGGTGCCACTGTTGAGTGGAATTTTTTTCGAAAAAAGTCCTTTATAGAGATATACTAGCTGATCCGACAAAAATCCTGAATCTCGGATGACCTTTATCACAATCTTGAGTTTTGCAAGTTTCTAAGGAGTTCATGGGTTTCCTCACAGTAAAAGAGTAAAATTCACAAATTTTCCTCACAGTAAAATAGAAAACAACTCCCCCATTGCTTATCCTGATAAAATAAAGCGGATAGCATTTAAATATTCGCCATCATTACAACCCATTTCGCCGAATATCATTTTGCGGAACACTAATTCTCGGTTGACCATAACGCGGAATATGGTGTTTCGCAGAATACCATTTCGCGAAAAACCTTACGTGGGATGTACTATTTCACGGAAAATCTTTTCGTAGAAAGTACCATTTCTCAGGGGTGACCCAACTGAAGGAAAGTAATAATAGAAGTCAGTAGATCTAGGAAAATAAATAAACCTAGATAGAGGTGATCTCTACGGCGGCCTGACCCCCCCCCCCCCCCTCCCCGCAGTGGCCGGCGCTTCCGGCAACACTCGCGGCCTGTGTTCGTCTCGCCCCTCCTTATTCCCCCCCCCCTCACAGGAGTGAGAGGTCTCAAACCATCATAAAAAAATCCTGCCTCCAAAACCCCCCACCCCATTCCAAATTTGGTTCCATTTGCTTGATTAGTTCTGCAGTTATGAGGGAATTTGTATTTTATTTGTATGGGAGCCCCCCCCCCTCCTAAAAAGGTAAGGGGTCCTAATTCATCATAGAAAAAATTCTTCCCTCCAAAAACACCAACATACCAATTATGGTTCCAATTGATTGATTAGTTCTCGAATTATGAGGAAATTTGCATTTCATTTGTATAGAAGCCCCTCCTCCCTCTTAAAGGGGAGAGGAGTCATAATTCTCCTTCTGAAGAGGGGAGGGGTCTCAATTTACCATAGAATAAGTTCTTGTCACCAAAAACACCCACATACCAAATTTTGTTCTATTTGCTTGATTAGTTCTCGAGTTATGCAGAAATTTGTGTTTCATTTGTATGGGAGCCCCCCCTCTTAGTGGGGGGTTGGGTCTCTAACCATTACTAAAACCTTTCCTGGCCCCAAAAACCTCTACTTGCAAATTTTCACGCCGATTGGTTCAGTAGTTTTTGATTCTATAAGGAACATCCCGACAGAAATCCATTTTTATATATAAGAAGATGACCGTTTTCACCATGAGCCCCCCAACCGATTTTCATTTGACCATTGGAAAGCTGAGAAAAAAAGCTATAAGAAACATTCATAAAATTGGGTGTGCAATGACATTAACTGAATAAAACAATAAGTTATTTGTAGCAAGGTTCACAATTTTTATATAATTATTGTGATATTTCCAAAATTTGCTATGAAACAAACTACAAACGTCACGGTTTTGTAGAGAGAGATAAGGCATATAAACGAAGTGAAAAAAAAATTGGCGGCCATCTTGGATTTGGCCGCCATGTTGGATTTTATCAAAAAATCGCCGTTTTCACCATGAAGCTCCCAACCAATTTTAATTTCAAGACCACCATCGGAAAGCTGAGAAAAAATGTATTTCAAGCAGAAATACTGACAATTATTGAATGTGCTACAATTTGTCTGCGTCGAAATTATAGACATGCAAATAATAATGTATATGAATATTTTCTGACAGCCAGGCAGCTTTAAACGCACTGAAATCAGTTTCGTGTTGATCTAAACTGATTTGGGAATGCATTCAGTTGCTACAACAGGTGGCTAGAAAAGGCACAGTAAATCTTTTTTGGGTCCCTGGGCAAAAGCTGGATCGAATGAGTCTTTCATTGGACCAGGACCATTCGGTGGGGTCTTTCAATGTACTATTAGAATGGAATTAAAACACTGGAAAAAATCAATGATAGATGATACCTTTTTGTAAAAAAAATTAACAGCTCAACAATCAAAGAAATTTTGAGCCCGAATCTTACGATCCGGAAAATTTAAATCTCTGTTCAGAATTCAGAAAACTGCGGATACATTCCATTGGCCAGTCATTGCGAAGAGGTTTAATCTTTGAGTTTCTATATTGCATAATATAGCTCTAAGATGTTGTACATCAGAGATGCCATATTTTCTAAAAAAAATGTCTGCAACTGCTCGAAAACCGAAAAAATCGAGCAGTTTTCCGGCTACTCGAATTTTCTGGTTTAAAAATAATCTGCGAAAATCTGCACACTTTTTTAGGAAGTCTGTGAAAGTTTAAAGAGCTTCGAACAAAAATCTGCACCAAAACAATAAAAGTCAGAAAAACTGCAAATATCTGCAAATTTATAATGATCTGCAAGACCGTTCCAAAAATCTGCAATTTGCAGACAAATCTGCAAGTCTGGTTGGTCTGGCAGACAAATCTGCAAGCAGTTGGGTCAAGCGGTTCAGTCGAGCAGTTAAGTCAAACAGTTAAGTAGCGTCTGGTCGAGCAGATGAATCAAGCTGTTCAGTCAAACAGTCCAGTCGAACAGTTGAGTCGAGTAGTCCAGTCGAGCAGTTGAGTCGAGTAGTCCAGTCGAACAGTTGAGTCGAGCGGTCCAGTCGAGCAGTTCAGTCGAGTAGTCCAGCCGAACAGTTGAGTCGAGTAATCCAGTCAAGCAGTTAAGTCGAGCAGTTGAGTCGAGTAGTCCAGTCGAGCAGTTGAATCGAGCTGTCGAATCAAACAGTTGAGTCAAGCAGTTGAGCCAAGCAGCCTAGTCGAGCATATGAATCAAGCTGTTCAGTCAAGCAGTCTAGTCGAGCAGTCGAATCGAACAGTCCTGTCGAGCAGTTCAATCGTGCAGTTAAGTCGAGTAGTCCAGTCGAGCAGTTGAATCGAGTAGTCTAATCGAGCAGCTAAGTCGAGCAATCGGGTCAAGCGGTTCAGTCGAGCAGTTAAGTCGAACAGTTGAGTCGAACAGTTCTGTCAAGTAGTCCAGTCGAGTAGTTAAGTTGACCTGTCGAATCAAACAGTTAAGTCAAGCAGTTGAGTCGAGCAGTTGGGTTGAGTGGCTAAGTCGAACAGTCTAGTCGTGCTGTTGAATCAAGCTGTCAGTTGAGCCGAGCAATCAAATCGAGTAGGCTAGTCGAATCGAACAGTTGAGTCGAGCAGATGAATCTAGTGTCCAGTCAAGCAGTCGAATCGAACAGTCCAGTCGAGCAGTTTAATCATGCAGTTAAGTCGAGCAGTCGGGTCGAGTAGTAAGTCAAGCAAATGTGTCAAGCAGTCGAATCGTAGTTAAGTCGGGTAGTCCACCCGAGCAGTTAAATCGAGCTGTTCAGTCAATCAATCAAGTCGATCTGTCCAATCAAGTAATTAAGTCGAGCAGTCGAATCGAATAGTTCAGTCGAGCAGTCTAGTTAACCAGTTGAGCAATCGAGCAGTCCAGCAGTCGACCAGTGAGGTGACTGAGAATAGAACTCATTGCTACGAAAACATGATGTCCTGTCAGGGGCCTGTTTTTAATTACCGATAAGCTTTTTATGATGTCCTGTCAGAGACCTGGTTTTCGGTACAGACATAAGCCTCTTATATAAATAGATTTTCATGGATAAAATTCTTATTTCAAACCAAAAAAAAAAACGGCTTTTGAAATTACCAGAACTGATGACGACTAATTTCACCTTAAAATAGGGTAAATAGAATAGAAATTTTTCAATCTTGTTTTCGTTCATAAGTCCAGTAACAATGGGCGCGTATCATTATAATTATCGCACAGGCCTAAAGCTGCACGATAATTTTGAAAATGTCCACATAGGAAAGTGATTCTGCCTGCTGACTGATGAAGTTAGCATAAACATTATCGATGTGATCGATGAATACAATCGATAGTTGTTTATGCTGATGGCAGCATAACGGTCACGTTCAGCCTAAAAGCAACAGACCCCTGAATGGGCCACATTTTTATCGAAGATTCATTCTTAAACAAATCATCGCGAGTTAAACATCTCAAACGAAAGCGAAAAAGTGAGTTTGTGAACGCTTATTTCCAAGAAATCGATCATCTTACATAAAAAATTATGGTTGATCCAAGAGATTCCGTCTTAGGGCAATTGTTCCTCCTACGCGAGTTTATTAAAACGGAAACAGAGAACACCATTCGCTGTTTGAGTGTAAGAATTCGTACTATCCAACGATCTTTTGAGGAATTTGATAAAGTGTGCGCAGAACTACTGGAACGCAATCAACCCAGACAAAGCGGTGAGTTCGAGTAGTACCTACAATTCAGTGGTCAGAATTTGGCAATTATTCTGTGAATTAAAATGGTGATTTTGATTCAATCGGGAAAATCTGCATGAAATGTTACTGCCTGATAGTTTTATTCACTTGCGAGAGAAAATGTGAGCGTCACGAAAAATGGTTAGATTTTAAGTGCTAATAACTTTGTAATTTGGTGATCGATTTTCAATATTTTTACACCAATCGGTCGGAATTTTTCTTACGAATCAACTCCAAAAAGGAATCAATTGACTCTGAATGGGCGCCATTTAAAAAAAAAGCATTGAAGCTTTCTGTGTAAGCAAGAGAACTCGAATCTTTAATTAATTAATGGGCTTAGCAATTCTATCACTATTTTAACATTGTCTTTCGCACGTATTTGAAAACTTTTCAACTTTATAAATACTTAAAAAAACAAAAAAGATTCCTTCTACTGATTATCAAAGATGTTTCTAGTTTACTACCGAATTTCGCGATTTATCTGTCTGTAAATTTACACAACTACTGACTCCACATACACTGTTTCCCCTCTTTTTCCCGTTGTTTTTTTTCTCGGTTTTTTTTGTCGTCAGCGCTTTTGTGTTTTGAATGCCTTTTCCCCTCAGCTCGGATCGGTCATCCCGCCGCCGGGCGGCGGTCAATCGATCGCGATTCAGCTTTTCTTTTTGCGAGCAGTTGTGTTTTTCCTGATTTGTTTTTTGATCAATTTTCTTTGTTTTTTCCCCCGTTCCGCTTAACCAAAATCAAGCAACAATATTTTCATTGATCTTTTCAAATATATTTAAACTGCACACAATCAAAAAGGAGTAGAAACTATGTAGCGGCAACTGACTGTCGGCAATTTGCTTCCTACTTCCCTACTCTTCTGTATATATTATATATTTACATATCGTTTATACTGACCATCTCCACCAACAAATATTATGAACGTCGCCCGCGTCCGCTTGAGCTGTGACTGTGTTTCACCCTTCTCCAGTGTAAATATTACCGTAGCCAAATTAAGTGTGGTGCAACGCAAACATCGTTTGCGTGATAACTATCCGTTTGCATATCCTTTGATCCGTAGATGCGACACAGACTCTGAGGTCTGTAATGAACTGTAAATATTTCCTGATTCTATTCTAGTTTTACCGTTTCCCATTTGTGCTTTTGCTCCCAAAATGCCAGAATGAAAGCGGTCCACTAGGGACTGCACAGGTTTCCCTACTTTCCCCGCAAAATGCAAATACTAAAAAGTTTCACCGTTCCAAACAACTTTTTACAAGCGTTTGTTTGGTTTCACTTCACAGTGCAATGAAGTGCTTCACGTGTTAATAATTTTTGATTCCATAACAGCAAGGTTTGCCGAAATTGATCGAATAACAAGCAACCGACCGACTATCCATTGTGGGAACGCAAGGAAGTCATCTAGGGTCGCACGATTTTATTACCTACCGGAAGAAAAAACAAACTGGCAACTGTTTCTACGAATTAAAATCAACTTTTAGAGTGTGTTCCCTGAGTTAGAATAATTGAACCAACTAAAGCTCCACTGCAACTAACACCTCTCTCAGTTTGAACCGGTTGTTGATTGAGAACACCTTCTAGTTCTTTTTTTTTTTGGTTGTTGAGTTTTAATCGGAATGTGTTTTGTTTTCGTTTTTCTCGTAAACCAGACCAACTCGAAAAAGCAAATGATTTTGATGCAACTATTTAATAATAATAATAACATTTTCATCTTTTCACCTCTCACCCCGAACCAACCAATCGACCACAACAACAACAACAACAAACAATAACTTTCATCCAACAACAATTAATCTTATCGCCATAACCAAAACCAAAACCAAAAAAAATCTCAAAACAACTCTCGAAAACCACCTTCCCGCCTTCTTGTTGTTATCTTTCTCCCCCGCCCGACCCGACCCGGCCCGACAACAACAGAGCTCAAGGCATCGGCAGCGAACGCTTCGCGGAACGTGTCGCCCGGTCAGCCACCGAAACCCCAGCCGGAGAAGGGTCCGGTGATGCTGCTGCACGAACTGTTCACCGATGCGACGTTCGAGTGCGTCTCGACGGACGGGCTGCAGCACTCGAAGTTCACCGTCGTCGTCAGCGTCGACGGGCAGCGGTTCGAGGGCACTGGGCCCTCGAAGAAGATGGCGAAGAATGCGGCGGCCAAGGCCGCCCTGGCGTCGATGTGCAACATCTCGTTCAGCCCGCTGCAGCAGGCTAAGTTTGGGGCGTTGATGAATGCGTCCGGTGGAGCAGGAGCAGGAGGAGGAGGAGTCGGCGGTTTAGGAGGAGCGGCCGGTGGAGGTCCCGCAGGGACCGGGCTGAACGGCGATGCCGCCGGGTGCTATGATCAGAAGAATGTCGAATTACCCCAGACGTTTGCCGATTCGATTGGGAAGTAAGTGGATAGTGGTTTGGGCGTCATTTTTGGGAAGCATTTATTGATTGTATTTTTCTTTTAGGTTGGTCATCGAGAAGTTCAACGAGGTTATGAAGGGTAATGACGTTTATTCACGACGAAAAGTGCTGGCGGGTATCGTGATGACCCATGGATATGATGTTAAGACGGCTAAGGTAAGTTTTTAAACTGAGCACCACATTTAGGGTTATTTTGTTCTCACAAAAATCAGGTTAGCAAAAGTAAAAGCAATATTTAAAACAGCTTTTTGGATCGAGTCAGTCTCTAATAACTCTAATTTAATAGGATTTGAGTGTTTTTTCACGAGTTTTTCCCAAAAAGTTTTGTTCGATCTGTCACTCAGTCACCTGAAATCCTGATCTTGTGTCGTCCTGATGATTGCAACTAAGGCTTGCAGTCTTCTGTTTTTTTACTACCGGTTCACCACTCTGAACCCTTTACTAACTGATTCCTGCTTGATACTACTGCCTTGATACTCTTGAGCCTGCTTGAGGGTGCGGTAGACGACTGTAGTACAATCTTTTGTCATGCAAGTTCTACAAGTCATGCAGTGCAGCTGTAAAACCTCTCTGAACTATTATCCTAATCAGATGTATTACCAAAACGTAAGTGGATTCTCGTACGTACTCAGGGCTTAGATTCGAGGTTTTGCGCTGCAACTGAGATGGTCGGAGATCGTCGTCATTGTCGTCAGCATAGAGCTCGGGTGGCTAGCGCCGTTTGAAACAGCCATTTCCATTCAACTCGATCGCTGGCCACCTCGTCAATGGATGGCTGGTCGTCAATTTGCTAGGCGTCTTAGAAGTCGTAAATCGCTTTTGACCGCATTGCACCTCTCCTAGACTACGCTTTTAGTTTGTAAAATTTCTGGCTCTGATATCAAAGTCATCTGCGGAGTCTGTAAATTGACAACTCTTGCTGAAGATCTGGCCTCTCGTTTCAATACCCGTTCGTGCAGGATAGCCGTCGTTATGAAAGAACCGCTTCTTGAAAGGACTCGAGTGTGTGTCCCTGAGATGCGTACGAGACACATCATTTGTCTGGGAAACCGTTTTCGTGGTCTCGAGCGACTGTATCGTATAAAGATAATAAGGAAGTTGATGCGTTCTTACGTTATATTCCCGAGATTTCTACAAGATCTGCCGGATGGCAAAAACATGGTCCATACTTACGCGAGCTCCCATGAAGCGCGCCTGATAATTCCCTACGAAACCTTGTCCTACTGTGGTGACAGTCGGTATTACAGTATCTGGTAGAATGCCATTAAGATCTTCATCGATGAACTACTTTCACCAGTCCCTTTCGAGTTTGATTCATGTTTCCGTACAACTTGCACAAGCCGTTGCATTAATTAGGTTTTACTATGTAGCTCATTTTACTGGCGGCAAATAAGTTTTTATACTGTTTTATTAGCTTTTATCGTGATTTTTGGGAATAATAGGGCAAAATGGACCATTTCCCGAAGTCTGCGTAGGATGAAACCATCACCAATCGGTTTGCTGCATTTTTTTTTACATAAGAGTAGGTCACTTGTAACATTCCAAACCAGCGGCTTCTAATTGTTGGGATTACGAGCTCGTTTTTACCCATTGGGCAGTGTGACATGATTAGGGTTGCTTTTGTTGCGTACAGTGCGTATTGTTTAGGTGGGTTATCTTACTGGCGGCCCAGGACCGAGCATTTTTTTTTTCCATGTTGGGTATTTTTATCACTGCGACCATTTGTTTGATCTATTGTGATATATTCCCCGTTTTATTATAGCTATGTTGTCAAGATGACGCACCACTAGCAGAAGTGATTGTCATTGTTTGACTAATAGCATTTGTCCAGCCCGGTGATGCACTTCGGATGAAGTGCACTACGGCGCTGGGAGTTGTTCTCCAAATATCAGAGGGTTCTAACAGCCCTCTTTCGAAGAACCTTAATCTTTTATTGAGAATTGCCGGACATCGGCATAACAGGTGTTCCGAGTCTTCTTTTTCTATGCCGCAGAAGCGACATATATCATCATGAAGTTTTCCCATTAGCTTCAGATGATAGCGGCTCGGACAATGTCCTGTTATAAGACCAGTATAAATGCTTAGATCTTTCTTCGAAAGCTCCAGTATTTTGCGAGTAATTGAAACGTTTGGAGAGATGAAACGTTTCGACTGCCTAGCATTGAAAGTGTTATTCCAATTTGATTCCACTTTCGTACATTCCCATGCTTTTAGCTCCATTTTTAAAGCAGAAGCAGATAAGCAACAGAAGGGCTCAGGTCCTACAAATTGATGAGATGATCCGAGTCTTGCTAGTGCATCAGCTCTCTCATTTCCATCAATTCCACAGTGACCTGGGACCCAGTACAAGTTGACTTGGTTACGACGAGACAATTTTTGGAGTGATTGAATACATTCCCAGACAAGTTTTGATGTGCATGTCGCCGACTTTAGAGCGTTTAGAGCTGCTTGGCTGTCGGACATGATGCATATATTTGAATGTTTATAGTTCCTGCGCAAGCACACAGTCGTACATTCTAGAATTGCTTGTATTTCAGCTTGGAATACAGTTGGCCATCTGCCCATAGAAATTGACATGTCTATTCCTGGGCCAGTGACTCCTGCTCCCACTCGATTGTCCATTTTTGAACCATCTGTATAGAAAACTGTCGAGCCTGGACGAATATCGGGACCACCATCTTCCCAGGAATCACGTCTAGGCTCAAATACACGAAATATTCGGTTGAAGTTGTATTTTTTCTCCATCCAATCTTCACTACTGGTTACAAGAGGATTTATACTAATAGTTTTTAGAATACTGAGATGACCTGTTAAGTCCCCTTCAAAAAGGTTCTTTGATCTTTTGATCCTCAGAGCACTTTTTTCAGCTTCTAATTGTATAAACTGATGCAATGGAAGTATATAGAGTAAAGCATCCAATGCCTTCGAAGGTGTACTTCTCATTGCACCTGTTATTGAGAGAGTGGCTAGCCTTTGAAGTTTTTCCAGCTTTATTTGGGTAGTTTTCTCTTTCGTTTTTGGCCACCAGACCAACGAAGCATAGGTAATCCTGTGTCTGACAATGGCCGAATAGATCCAATGGATCATCTTCGGTTTCAGTCCCCATTTCTTACCAAACGTTCTTTTACATATCCATAGAGCATTTGTTGCTTTGTTTACTACTTGCTCTAGATGTGTGTTCCAATTGAGTTTTCTGTCAAGAAATACTCCAAGATATTTAACAGTGTCTGAAAGTTTTAAAAGTGTTCCTTTCAATCTGATGTTATTTAATGTAAATTTTTTCCTTCTCGTAAATGGTATGATAGTAGTTTTATTGGCATTTATGCTGAGACCCTGCCTATCACACCATGATGAAATCAAATTTAAAGCCATTTGCATTCGGTCAGCGATAATAGGACCGAGCATAGTGAAGATGAGTCTAAGCTTGCCTTACTCTGGCTCTAAGCTTGCCTTACTAGTTCTGTTATTTTGAGTCTCGTTATGTGGCTGCCAGCTATGGCTTCAGTGTTGAAATACCGCTTTTCTCAATTCACCCGCCCGCCCCGACTCAGACGTTGTTGTGAGCCGCTCCTAATCTGGAGTGCAAGTGCTCACTAGATTAAGAAATGTAGAGCTTGACATGGGAGCAGACGCTCAGCATTCGCTCATACATTTTAGTTTCCACCGGGGTTGGTTACCCGATCTCCATTGAGGTTGCTCGTATTCCGGCTAGAATCACGAGGAGGTTACTGGATAAAAGGCCAAGGACCACTGTGGGATCTATTTTATATTTACAGGTACGCGGGGATCCGATGTAGAAGCTATTTCGTTCAATTGCAACACATTTTGTTAGGTCGATTGGAACAGTCGCATGTTTTCGTAACGATCCACCACCCAGTACGCTATTTGGTTTGTATATCTCGATTGTAACTGAGAAATATGACATCATATCTGAACAAAAAAGTTATATTACACGCCAGATAAGAACATATAAGTACCAAAATGGAGGTAATATACGTGCGAAAATTTTGACAATTATTTGTAATTCTATTTTGCGTAGTTTTTATAACACGTAACTAAATACTCCTGAATATATGATTAAGATATAATCAAATATTGCAACCGTCTATACTGCTTTATAATTCACAGACATGAATTGTATATGAAAACACGCACGATTGCAAAACAACTTATTGTTCACTTCGATTTGACATACTCTAATCATTATACAATTACAATGTGAAATTGACATGCATACGATTTAATGTGAACTTTCTATTACGATCTTTTATTATCTGGGCAAAACAATCCAGGGCAGGTTCAAGAACAAGTCTAAGCATTTTTTCTTCTGGTGCGCTGGTGCCTCAGTCTGTGTATCCGAGCACAGTCAGACCAAATCGGGATTACATACTCTAGCACTGGATAGGTTACTTGTTTATAGACAGCTAGCGAATTCCTCTGGTTCAGTGTTGATATTCTTGATAATTGATCAGTGACCTTGTGAGCTTACATTGTAGACAAAACAAAGTAACAAAATAAGTTATACAGAATGGGCCCCAGTATGCTTCTTTGGGGTACATCTGCCGGGATGTCGAATGTGTCAGACATCACCTGAAATAAATACTCTGCCAGACAGATATCTAGCTACTGTTGGGTGATGGGATACATCGAAAAATTTTGTTGATGAAGCTTGAACGTCGTAACACGCATTGGCGAATGCTTTTTCGCTACCCAAGAGTTGGCTGTTGCTCTCGGTTTGGATATTGAAAGGTATTGGTTCTCATCGGCGAGAAAAATGGTTCGGCTTGGAGCAAGCTGTAGCTGCTGGATCGATCACTGTTGAAAACAGAAGGGTCTTTACCAGGTTTCAGCAGAAAGATAACTTTGGTTTACTTCCACATTGAAGTGAAGTCGCCAAATTCCCAGCATCGGTTGAATAATTTTGCTACAGATGGCAAATGAGTGTTTATTTATTTATTTATTCCCTAACATCATCGGACTACTTGGTCTACATGATAAATTCACTTTACATTAAATTACGCAAACGACACTTAAAAACTTCACAACTAATCGAAAAATCAAACAGATGATACACATTGTTAAAACAAACACACATTGCACGAATAGGTTCGTTTTGTCCATACATTGTCCGATGATAGGGCAGGCGTAGAAAATCTGTTGAACGCAGAAATCTTGATGTAGCAGTGATGCTTGATTTCGCCAAGATGTTCGGAGCATCAATTTCACCACAAAGCAGCTTCGCAATAAACATTGCTCGCAAGTCTCTTCTCCTTTTCGCCAAAGTTTCCATGTCCAGAAGCTTGCAACGGTCTTCGTATGGGGGAAGTTCGAGTGGATTGACCCACGGTAAACGCCTTAAATTTTCGTTGTATGGCCTCAATTCTATTGGACCAGATTGCGGTGTAGGGGCTCCAAACTACTGCAGCTGTTTCCAGTATCGAGCGCACTAACGCATAGTATAGTGCTCTCAGGCAATAAGGGTCTCGAAACTCTTTGGCAACTCGCATGATGAAGCCAAGATTTCGATACGCTTTACTGATTACGTGGCTATAGTGCACCTGGAACGTTAGCTTGGCATCCAAAAAAACTCCCAGATCCTTCACAAGATACTCCCGTTGAATTGGTTGACTGTTTATCAGGTAACGATGCTCAATTGGAGATTTCCGTCTGGTGAAACTTACTACTGAACACTTTGCGACACTAATGTTAAGCCTGTTGTTGAAGCACCAACTCGAAAAAATATTAATGAGCTTTTGCAGATCTTCGCAATCAGCAGCTGAACGGATGTTCGATGTTAAATATGCTATCGGAACTGGTGAACCTTCATGTGTTTAGATTGTTTGGCACAACCCATCAGCTTGTTCGCGGGGATTTTTTTCTCTGGCATTAAGCTGTCCGATCGGTCAACCTTTTGTCGGCTTGCTCAGCGATAGAGCTCTTGCGTGCCACTGATGAATTTTTTTTCGTGAGGCGGACGAACTGGTCCTGTGAATGTTTTGTTAGTAAACCCTATTTCTAAGACCTTAAAGCTGCTTCTGGATTACCATAGAAAGACGACTATTGTCTTGTAGAATCCAGCCGCCAAGTTTCTTGATGAATCATCATTAGAGTCCTTATAAAAATATCGCTCTTTTGACACGATAAGATCTAACGGAACCCAGTGCCATTAGAAGATGTGGTGGATGGAAACGGTCGGTAATGAAAATCGCCTGCCTGCCTGTCTGTTTGGCCCTTACTGTAGAAAATCGAAACGGATGATATGGAAAATCGAGGATTTATGTCGAATAATATTGGCTTTATTTTACGACAAGAAAAAAAACGCGTGTACATATTTAACTTGACTGTCAGTGCCACGGGAATAATGAATCCTTTCGCTCTCTCTCCATCTGTCGTTGTCGTGCGATTACTCGACAAGCTGACAGACCGCCATCCAAGTGGTACACCCACAGAATGATTGATTTTCTAAGGCTGTGAACCATTTCGCGAAGTTTTTAACTTTTTGGTTAAAATTTGACAGTTCGATGGATATTTCTCCTCGAGTGGTTAAAATCAGTTTAAGCTGTGAAGTGTGAACCATTTCGCGAAATTTTTAACTTTTTGCTTAAAATTTGACAGTTCAATGGTTTTTCGAAAAATAACCCTACTCGGGAGCATGGTTAGTTTTGACAGTTCGATGGTTCGCTTCTGAGAGCCAATGAGATATGCCACAGGTGAGGAAAGAGCTTCGATGGGTTTCACTGATTTTTCCGTGAATTTTTTTTTTCACCAATGTATGGATGTTTAACATATAATACACTTGATTATTCAACCCGAAATGAAATGAGATAAATTTTATCTATCAAATAGGAGCAAATGAACACCAAAAATTCATCCAATTCGCTGTTATAGAAACATATCTTCATCCTCACCTTATATATTGCGTATCCAGCACTAAATTAGACTTCCGAAAAAACGGCAAACGATTTTTCTTTCTTACCGTACATTGAACCTAGTTTCGGAAGTAGTGCGCTGTATAGTACGTCTCATTTGCTATACAGCGCACTACTTCCGACACTAGGTTTAATGTACGGTAAGAAAGAAAAATCGTTTGCCGTTTTTTCGGAAGCCCAATTAAGAGCTGGCGACACCATATGCACTCATTGAGTAAAACAACTATCAATCTATGAAATGGTTTGCATTCTGAACTGATTTTAACCACTCGAGGAGAGATAACCATCGAACTGTCAAATTTTAACTAAAAAGTTAAAAATTTCGCGAAATGGTTCACAGCCTTAGATAACGAACTGACATTCAGGAACCACTCAGGACTCAAGAATGACAGTATCATATCCAGCACTAACCGCCTACTGGGATTCATTTTTAAAATTCGCGATTCTCTGGGCCTCAAATCGCTTTATTACTTCTTGTCAGATCAATTCTCAAAACGAGTTCCATTGTGTGATGCCTATTTCATGCTAATTGGTCCAGTAGAATCGAAATGGTGCAGAAAAACCTGCCTCCGTATGAAGATCACTGCCAACTTCTTGGTATGCTGCCTTTAAAATCGAGACGACGCGTTGCCCAAGCCAAGTGATCTTTGCCGCGAAGTTATTATTCAACCACGTCGATTACCCGTCGCTATTACATACAACAGGATAACATATATGCTCCTGTCAGACCGTTACGTCAATGAAATTTCTTGCACTTGGAACCGCGGAACCGCCTATCTGGAGCTCATAAGCCAATTAGAATTATGTGCGATCGTTTTAATTGAAGTGTGTGATATGTTTGTCTTCAATGTGCCAATCCACGTTTTCCGTGAGCATCTAGTTAATGTTTTTAGTAAAAGATAGAGCTACTTTTTCATTAAGACTGTGAGTCAGATGAATTTTCAATAAACAAATGATGGCCCAGAAACCTGGAAATGGCAAATACATAGGCAGTTAATCCTAAAACTTACTAGAAAATGGGGGCTCTTTTCTGCGGGTCCTATAACATCTGTTATAACATCTGTCTGAGAGAGTAAAAAAGTGCTGGTTTCAGACGTTTCAAAGCACAAGTTGCTCTATGCCCTAATACGAAGCACGATCTACAGGCACAGGCTCTTTAGTAACTCCAGAGGTTTACCGCGTAGATATCCTACCGGTGAGCAGTTTTTAAAAAGGAAAGTGGAGCAAAAACGGATCTGACGAACCACCACAAGAATGCGAAGGTAAAACAAATATTATGGAGGAGACCATATCTTTCTGTACGTACGTACCATTACTCGTAAAATAAAAGTGTCGCCAGCATTCGTGCACACTTCTAAAAGCAACGACAAGACATGAAGTCTTTCAAGGTGAGGACTGTGCAAAACCGTAATGATAAGCAAAATTCGACGCCCAAAACACGCGCTCGTAAGCTTTATCGTGAATATTAAACGAAGTTTCCATGTGTTATAATGGACGATAAAACGTATGCCCTAGAAGACTTTAAACAACTTCCTGGTATGTCTTTTTACAATGCCATGAAACGGAATGGCGTTGCAGAGAATTTTAGAACAAAGAAGAAAGCCAAGTTCCCCAAAAAATATTTAGTATGGCAGGCCATATGCAGCTGTGGTCGAGCAAGCAAAGGTTACATCACTACGGGAACGGTTAACAAGATAATATACCGTGAAGAATGCCTGCAGAAACGATTGTTACCGTTCCTACACAGCCATGATGTACCCTTGCTGTTTTGGCCTGATTTGGCATCCTGTCACTACGCCAAAGGTGTTTTTTTGGAATGGTATGATGCTAATGGAGTCCATATTGTATCGAGCGGTATTGGGCTTTGGTGAAGAGAGAGCTGTCCCAGCACAAACAACAAGCAACAACTTTAGATAAATTTCGAAAATCTTGGACAAACGCAGTAAATTGGTTGCCAACAAGTCTGCACTGACCCTCATGGCAAGGGTAAACTCCAAAGTTCGCCAATTTTTCATGCAGACCAAATAAGTGATGTTAATTTGTTTGATAATTATTAACGATACACACATAAATGATATAAAATAGTTTCATGGATTAAACTTCTAGCAAATTTGTTTTATTGCAAAATTGAGGTGTCCAGATTTTGTCGCGAACAAGCCTTATCCGCTAAATAGAGCCAACCTGGCAATTACAACATCCTCCCCCGCGTGAAAGGCGAACGCGTTGAAAAACTTGGTTTCGGACATCCGACAATGCTGCGCGACCGTAACGTACAGCAGAAGCTGAAGATGAAAACCGAGAGCAGGGTGGTCTCATCGTTCCGTGCCTTGAACCGGGAGGTCGGAGCAACCGGCTAAACGGGGAAGAAGTACTGGGCCAAAATGCTGCTGCCAAATGTCGGATTGCATACGGATTGCCCGGCGGCAACGACTGGCAGAGGACCGAGTACTTTACATCACCAAGCAACAAGATAAGCGATGATGTCAAGTATATCTCCCCAAAGAAGAGCCTTCTGTAGCTGACTATCAGCGAGAAGAGAATGTTCTAGACGCTGTGGTTTCGTTCGGGGTTTACGGTAAACGAGAAGATATGAAGATACAGTACGAAGTAGTATCGCGCAAAGGACGCGCAAATCTTTTGGCTGGCCCAGGCCCATCATGCCGAGAGATCACTAGGGGAGGTTAACCAGCTGAAGATAAACGTTGTACCGACGGTCACCAATTTTCCCAACGTTCCGCAACTGCTACAAATAAAAATTGTTTGGGCGAAGCTCAAACGGAGCATTTACTTCAATAACTTTGTGGCCAAACGGAGAAAGAGCTGATTGCCAAAGTCACGAAAGAATTGAATAAAATGCCGACGTCTATCTTTTGATGGGCCATCGCGAAGGTTTCGATGAACCGTTTTAAAGCCACCTGGCAGGGCGTCAAAGCATTTTTATAGAAGGCTAAATAAATAGGATTTGAGAATAATTTGTTTCATTACGTTATGTTTTGTATTTTTTTTCATCGCCGTGCGAAATTAGTCCATTTTTTCAATACATACGTTAAGTGTTCAAATCAAATGCTATATTTGAGTCTATAGCTAATTCCTCTCATGTAATTTTTGTGCATTCCTGATTGTTTTATATTACAGCAAAAGCCAATTCTTTTCAAATAGACCAATGTGACAACGAGAGATTCTCTTCGTGTCTCCTCTCTTCCGCTTTTTACGGAAAAATTACCCGAGAATTAAAGGAAACAAATTCTAGATCATACCTGTTAAAAAAGCACTATAACCAAAAGTGACAGCGAAGTGAGCTTTTGCATAGGGCGTCGCATACTATGATGATAATTGCGCCCTTGTGAAATTCTGGCTTTCGTTTTCAGAAAGACGCATAATGCGTGCAAAAGGGCTGATTATATGCGACCTTCTAAAAGCAAAAGCCAGAATTGTACCAACAATTATTGTGATAATACAGAAAAAAATTTTTTTTAAGAAATTCGTACCATTATTTTTTAAATTTTCAACGTTTAGAAGGTGGGAATTATTTCGTTTTTCTTTCGAAAAATGTAGTAAATTTAATCAGACAATTTGTTTAAACTATTTTTAGGTCATCTCACTGGCCACCGGCACCAAGTGCGTCAGTGGTGAACACATGAGTGTCACCGGTTCGGTTATCAACGATTCGCACGCGGAAATTATCGCCCGCCGCGGTTTGCTGGACTTTTTCTACAGCCAGCTGGATCTGCTCAGTAATACTAATAATAGTACGACTTCCAATAATAGTACAACGGTGGCTCAATACAATGGAAAGAATGGCAATAATAATAACACGAATAACAATAGTAAGAACAAAAGCAACAATACTAATAGCAGTAGCACCAGCAATGGTGAACTTGGACCGGTGCCGGAGGAACCGCAGGAAAGTATCTTCGTGAAGCCATCGGATGGTTCGAGATTGTACAAGCTGCGGGATGGAATCAACTTCCATCTGTACATCAATACGGCTCCCTGCGGTGATGCTCGGGTGTTCAGTCCGCACGAGAACGACAACATGGATGTGGACAAACATCCGAACCGGTAGGATTGTGTTTGCTTTCGCTTTATTCTTTTGCAGGAGTTCAGTGCAACAATTCCCCGAACAAAAACTGATGCATTTTTTCTCATGCTTTCATTACTCGTTTTTTTCCTTCCTATCGAAATAATTTCCCCACTTCCTCTCTGATCTGATCCGAATCGGGAAACCCAATCACACACGAACTACACTAATATGTGATGCGTATACAGGAAAGCCCGCGGCCAGCTGCGCACCAAGGTGGAATCGGGCGAAGGGACGATACCGGTCAAGAGCAGCGAGGGCATTCAGACGTGGGATGGTGTCCTGCAGGGGCAGCGTCTGCTGACGATGTCCTGCTCGGACAAAATATCACGCTGGAACGTACTCGGCTTGCAGGGATCGCTGCTCGCGTCCGTGATCGAGCCGATCTATCTGCACTCGATTGTGCTGGGCAGCTTGCTGCATCCGGCGCACATGTACCGGTAAGAACCGAACCGAAGAGAGAAGAACCGTACCGTAGCCAGTGTGACGGGCCGGATTTTTCATGAACCCCGACGTGTAGCGCGAAACAACACGGTCTGGTGACCGTTGGTTCATGAACAGTCCGTGTCCGGTAACGTGTCTGTGTGCATCAAACTGCATGTGTTTTGCCTCTGTTGGTTGGTTGGGTTGTAGGATTTCGTAATCAATTACTAACTTTAACATTTGTAGTAGAGTGTGATCGCTTTCATCAAAACAATCTAAAAAGCCACTAAAACTAAAAAAAACCTTTTTAATCCCCTTCCTTATGATAAACAAAAAAAACAGCGCCATCTGCGGTCGGGTGGAAAACTCAATCCAAGGCCTACCGCCACCGTACCGGCTGAACAAGCCCCGGCTGGCCCTGATGACGTCGGCGGAGTCGCGCAACCAAACCAAACCGCCCAACTTTAGCATCAACTGGGTGATCGGCTGCCAGGAGGTGGAGATCGTCAACTCCTTCACCGGCAAACTGATCAACAACAACACTAACACGAACAAAATGTCCCGCCTGTCGAAGCAATCTTTCTACCGGCGGTACGCGGCTGCCATCGGCAAGCTGCCGTTGGCACCGTTCCGCGAAGTTAAGCCGAGCTACTTCGAAACCAAGATGTCCGTTCCGGAGTACCAGCAGGCGAAGAAGGAACTGTTTGCCGCCTTTGCCAAAGAGGATCTGGGCGATTGGTTGAAGAAACCGATCGAACAGGACCAGTTCACGTTGATTGCCCCCCGGCCGGAAGAGCTGTTGGCCGCAGCGGCGGCGGCGATTGCACCGGCAGCGGCAGCAGCAGCTGCCGCTGCTCCCACGGCCAACGCAATGACAAACAACAACAATGGTAGTACCGGAGGAGGTAAATGACATCAGGGTAAACACGGCTCCGCTGGCTCTGGTGGTAAGCATGCGGGGGGTAGCATCAACAGCAGCAACAGCCAATCCAGTCAGGCCAATGCTAGATTGTTCTGAGAAAGGCAACGGACGGGCATTTAGAGTATCTAAGAGGACCCGTTCCGCGGTGACGAAAAAACGCGTGTAGGATTAAGAAGCGGCAGTTGATTCTGTTGTAGTGTTGTAAGGTTTTTTAGACTGTTACTTATTGCTTACGCTCGCTAGCTAGCGTACAAGGGGAGTAGGTTGTTCCATCCAGGAGAGGATTTCGTTTCGTTTTTCTATTTGTTTTATGCATTTGCAAACGTTTTTTTGGTGCGCACACCAAAGTGTGCGCTTTTAATTTCCACACGCATCGTTTGATGAGAGAGAAGAAAAAGTTTGTTTTAATTTGTTTCAATTTTTTCTTTGTTAGTTCAGTATTTGTGCTTTGCATAACATTTAGACATTATAGAACCGGTTTATAACATAAGAGATAATAGCTTTAGTGAGTAAGTTTTAGCCATCTAAAGACAAGTGAAAGATTTATACTTTCGCGAAATAAGAGGATATAACAAGAGAACATTTACGCGTAGGCTTCCATTCAAGAAAAGAGCACGTTTTTCGTTGAGTAGGTGGATACAGAATTGCGTGGTTCCCTCAGATATTCTAACTTTCTTACAAAATCGATAAAAAATCGAAGTAACAAGAGGTGTTTTCCAAACATTAACAAAAGACGATAACCTGGGAAATGGTTCAGGGTATCCACTCAATAACGTTTCTTTAAAATTTCCATTTCAAAATCTTTCTGAGTTCATTTGGCAAGATGTCCAATCCAATCCAAACCTATAAAGAGCTTCCTCAGAAATTGTGAGTAGAGAACTACTCTGAACCCTATCGTGTAGATGTAGATTTCTCAAATGTCCCACATTTCCCACTTTCCTTCTAATAGGCTTGAATGATTTAATTTTCATTCTCACTCGCTCAAAACACTTTCTTTTAGCTTTAGTTGAACTGAAGAAAAACGTGGCAAAACGCTACGTCTGCTGCTGTGCAGCAAGTGGACGCACGATTTGTTAAAAACACGTGCTTTTGACAGATGCAACGAGCGGGTGCAATCACACACAGTAAGCCATGGAAAAACTTATGGTCGCAGCCATGTAAAAGAAAAACTTTTGACAGTCACCCACTATGGAGAAAAGCGACGCAACGTGACTTAATGGGAACCAAAATTGGGAGACGGAAAATCCAATTCTGTCGAAAGAGGTGGTGCACGCTATGTCCAAAGGCACTTATTATTAAACTTACATGCACCTCAGATTTCTCTTCACAGAGTGTTAGTATTAATCGAAACAATTAATTTAGAGAAGGTCTTAAAATATTCTATCTTGGGTTTTTTGAAAAATTCAATTTTCAAGGTTATTTAGGGGTCATCCCCTCTCAAGTGATCATATTCGTTGTATTCGACCACCTCCGATTTCAACCAAATTTGATATAATTGCTCATTCCGACCCCACATTCATTTTCCCAAAGTTTTATACGGATTAATCAATCCCCCTTGCAGTGACACTTTTCCATTTTTCTCAGATTTTCGAAAATACTAATTTTTCAATGCATGTCACTGCAAGGGGGATTGTTCAATCCATACAAAACTTTGAGAAATTAAATATGGGGTCGGAATAAGCAATTATACCAAATTTGGTTAAAATCGGAGGTGGTCGAATACAACGGATATGATCACTTGAGAGGGGATGACCCCTAAATAACCTTGAAAATTGAATTTTTCAAAAAACCCAAGATAGAATATTTTAAGACCTTTTCTAAATTAATTGTTTTGATTAATACTAACATCCAGTGAAGAGAAATCTGAGGTGCATGTAAGTTAAATAATAAGTACCTTCGGACATAGCGTGTGGTGTGGAATAACGGAAATTGAAATTAAATAAATCAAAAAAATGCAACTTTTTCGGGCTGGAACAGCGCCAAAAAGCGAATCAAAACGATCGTAAGTGCACTTGCAGGACCGTAGGAGCAAGAGGTTATGTAAAACCAGTCACAATCATCGTGAAATCGGAGCTAAAATTAACGAAAAATAATGCTATGCATACGAATATTGATGGACAAGACACAAACACGTTCAATCTGACAAATTCCAAGCTTTGTTGGAGCTTGCAAACTGTTAGATACATTGTAATCTTGATCTTCGGCAGTGAAATGTTGGTATTTAAGCCCTACTTCAGCCATAATGAACCGTTCAACACACACTGTGCCAAGTTCAATCTTTTTTGACATTCGTTGTGTAGTTTCGTCCGATTTCTCGACCGGATGCGTCTTCATTCTGATAGAGGCTTCAATTATTGCCTTTTCTTTCTCACTGAAAACACATTCCTTTGGGCTTTTTTAGCTGTCTGATCGTATAAACATTAACCGGTAAAACGTTTCAGACGGCTACAGCAAACGGTCATCTGATTTTTTCGAAAACACGTACTTTTGACAGATGCAACGAATGCAGCGATCACAGTAATCCTTGAAAAACGTATACTGCTCTAATAAATACACTAATAGAGAGGTACATTGGTTATGTTTATTGATTTTATCGATTTTAACGTCATCTAAAGCAGTTTCCAAGCAAAAAAAATTCTACGCCCTTGCGAGCGGCCTTCCGGCAGCGTGTAGATATGTTTTTGAGTTCTTTTTGCGTTTTATTTATCATTTTCACCCTCAGTTTTCGCGACAAAATTGCTGGAGTAGTTCTTACGCTTCATGTTTGTCCAGAAATTCCCGATTGGACGCAGCTGGAGGACGACTTGGGTACCAAATCGATATTCAGCCGGTCCACCTCCTCCAACGATCGCTTCGAGTAGTCGGCCGACGCCAGATCCGTCTTCGCGCTTATTGTATTTCTTGACAGAACGACGCACCTTCCGACGGGCACTTCGTACTATAAATTCCCCCTTTTACGGCCAGTCCAAAGCAAAAGAAGAGCGGCTTTCCTCATCCCCTTCTCTCTGAGTCTCAGCCACAGCAGCACCTTCTTGGGGAACTTGGTGTGTGAAATGAACCTCACGTCGGAACTCACTTCCTTCGCGGGGGAAGTAAAATACGAAGTGCCCTGCCAGTCGTAGCCATCCAGGGAAAATCCTCTTGACCATCTTATTCAGTCTCTGTCGCTGCGTCAATGCCTGCAGCTCTGAGACCAGTAGACGGGACACGGGACTGCCGCTTCCTGACATGTATGTCCATGTTCGCCAGGTACTTTGCACTGTTTGGCCGGTTGCACCGGCCTTCCTCTTCAGCATCCTTTGGAGCTTCTTGTCGCTCAGGGCGCGTTGGCCGCTCGGAACCGGACTGTCTTTCGATGCTCTGATTGTTGTCCAATAGTGTCCAATAGATGTCGTAACGGGCGCATTCGGTGCCCACAAAGTGCCGCACGATGTCCGTTTTCGACGCGACGGGATACCGTTCTTTGAACGCGCACACTTCTGAACGGAATAGCTTCACTGTTGTCGCCAGCTAACTGCAGGGGCGGACTGGCCCACCGAAAAAAGTAACACAGTAAAAATTTCGTTGTTACACAAAATGAAATTTTCCAAAATTTTTATTTCAGTTAAACTCTTTCTACGACTCACGAATGTTCAATTGCTGGGGCCCCATGATTCATGAAATCAACAGATTTGATGATTGAAAATTCAGCCTTTAATGGGGCTGTTGGGGCTCCGAACTTTAAACCAAAATTTCTTTTTCAATTAAACTTCTTCTATGACTCACGAATGTTAGATTGCTGGGGCCCCATAATTCATGAAATCATTTAAGTTGAGCTGTTGGGCTCCAAGATCCGAATCTGAGTATTTAAAAGTAGAATTAGTATTTCATCCGCAGTTATTTGACTACTTATAAATATTGAACTGTCGGCTTAAGCTCCATACTCAGTTTACTTCAGTGGCGACGGTCCGTTATCGATCCTGCGCCGAATGAATTATGGTCCTACCTTTCTTCAAACCTCTCGAACACCAGCTGAACGTGCATTATCCTCGATAGTGCACATCTATCAGTGCGATGTCTACTCCGAAGTCTACGGCCTCTTCTTGATTCTCTGCTTAAAATAATTTTGGCCACTCTTTCGTCAGGCATTCTAGACACGTGACCAGTCCAGCGCAGACTACCACACTGTACTATCTTCATTATAACAATAGCATTCTTAATACAGCTCGTGGTTCATACGTCTGCGCTACACTCCATTTTGGATTTTGCCAAATTTTACGCTAAAAGCTTCTTTTAGCGTCCATGCTTCATGTCCGTAAAGGGCCACTGGAGGATTAGTGTTCTCTAGAGCGTCAGTTTTATGCGAATTTGCAAGCTACGGGACTTCAGCTACAAACTGTAATGCCTGCGTAAAGGCCAATTCGACTTACCTCGTTGTCACATGTCACGAGCATACCAAAATATATTCAGTTCCTCTTCGACACCAACACCATTTGGATTTCCACGCCATGTACTTCGTTTTGACGGTGCTAATGGTAAGTCAAAATTTCTCAATAAATGACCTAAAGGCTTCTTTCCCTGCTCTACTTTTGATTTCGGTGATATCGACGTCATCCGCAAAATCAAAAAGTACGTGAGGTCTCATCTGCTATTCTGACTCATAATTTTTACTCATCCAGCGTCATACGAATCAACGTAACGAGTTCTGTGGGAAAACCATGCTCATTTCGTCACAGCTCATTTCATTTGACTGAATCGTATGCCGCCATGAAATCCATAAAAATATGATGAGTCTGCAAGTTGTTCCCCCGAAACTCGTCAGTTACTAGACGCAGGGTTAATATCTGATCCATCGTGAAGCGACCCTCATGAAAACCAGCTTGATACTCGCCGACGAAGAGCTCAGCTAACGGACTCAGTCTAAAACACAGGATAGGGAGAGTACCTTATAGGCAAAATTGAGCAACGTAATGCCTCGATAGTTTTTACTCGCAAGTCGATGTCCGTTTTTAAAAATATGGGAAATGAGGCCAATCAACCGCGAATTGTTTCGTACAGCTGCTCGCTTTTAAAACTTCAGCCAGGATACCATCCTTTACAGCAACCTTACCGTTTTTCACCTCACTGATTGCTCTTTTGACCTCCTCCTGTGTTGGTGGCTCCACAGTTTGGCCGTCGCTCAAAATTCTTATCCTGTACCTGCTGATCTTCGTGTTTACTTCTGTATTCAACAGCGTCTGTAAATACTCTTCCATCTGGATGCTACCGTCGTTTTGTCAGTAAGCAGGTTACCAGCACTATCATTGCACATCACAGGCATGGCAAAATTCTTGCACCTGACCAGTTTGGAGAAACTCCGTGTGTCGTTGCTGGCGAACCTCTCCTCCGGACTGGCGAGCACGTGCTCTTCGTACTGGCGTTTTTAGACGGTGGGTTCTTTTTTCCGCAGCTCTACCAAGACGAAACAAAAATATTCGCACAGAGTCTCTGGCATTCCTCGTATTGGAATCGTATGAAAAAATTCTGCAGAGGATGTGCACAGAATACCTTGCTTATAGAAGCAGGATTCTTATAGGAGAATCCAAGAGTTGAATCCCAGGGATAGCTATAACTCGGCACGGGAATCGCCTGTACTATGAAATAAGAATCCTATGGATTCTAAAATCCTGGTCTCTCGATTCTTTTCTCTGTTCTGACGAGTAGGCGCAGTATTTTACTCATATATATTGAACTGTTGAGATCCTATCATTTATATCAGCTTATTTGATACTTGCAATTTTGTTTGTAATTAACCCTTTAACTTAACTGCAGAAATAACTATCTGCAGAATTAAAAATAGGTGGTATATGAGGAAACCGCTGCATTAGCGACAAAGATGCACAGTGGCACTCATCAGAATGTGGAAAGTACTCTTCCGGGTTCGTTGAAGGACGGTCAGTAAAGAATCAAATATTCACGCTGCGACAGATCCTCCAAAAAGTCCATGAATATAGAATTCAACGCACAATTATTTCATTGATTTCAAAGTTTCGGATATTGTTGATCGAACAACATCTGTGGTGGTGGCTGAACAAACTAAACTCAAAGTAGCGAAGATTGGATTGAAGAAAAATGGACGCATTTTTCTTCAATCCAATCTGACTCGGTCCTAACGACAAGTGAGTTTGTTTTGCTTCGATCGTGCATAGAGCCGCTATGCTGCCCGTTCTCCCGGTACTCGACACTCGACAATGACTGGATCGAGTCAAGTTGCACGACATCACTTACAAAATAGATCCCATAATTATTCGATGTACTGTCCTTGTAACGCTGATGTCTCTTGAGTAGATGTCATTTTTTGTGTTACTTTACTGTAATGAGAATATTGCAGACTGGGGCCCCTAATCTCAAAGGCCCAGTGGGCCCTTTGGCTCCCAGTCCGCCCCTGTTCTACGTCAACAATTATGATTTTTCAAAATTTGGTAGTCGCTTAGAAACGTAGGATTTATTTTTCCTAGAATACGTAACTTCCACGGAAGATCAAAGGACAACGCCTACTAGATCTGTGGGCATGCTTCGTGTGCTAGTGCAGAGGCTTGTTCAACAACACTTTGATCAGCCTGAGCTGCTAGTGGCCTCGATCGTATTTGGCAATTTCCACTTTTAGACTTGATAATCTGCGTGGACTCATTCTATTCGATAAGACAATTGAGTTGCTCTGTGAGCGAGCACAATTCCATGAAACCGAGTTGAAAGACTTCTGATAATGAAGAAAGAAAAGCTGGTGGTAATCAGCTCGCGGGAAAATTCAGGGCTCGGAATTCAAGAAGGATGGACCTAGCTCTAGGAGAAATTCTACGAACGGTCCACTAAGTGAAAGCTAATGAGTTAATTTGGCAATGTCAGCACTACATTGTCGAATCGTCTTCATTTTGACTGGTGACAGCACCTGGTTTCCTTGGTTTCCAGGGCTACTTATAAAGTTGTCGTCTTCTGTGGACTTTGTGTGGACCAGAAAATGCCTGAATCAATCCACGAAAAAATCGGTCTGCACCCACTCGCTGGAATTTGCTCTAAAATGTGTCCCTGCCGGGGCTCCCATTTTAAGATCATCTTTCATTCGGACTCGAGAAAAAATCAGTATGACAAGAATACGTCGACTCAAGGCTAAATATGCGGAAGAAATATCGTCTCAGAGTAAATTTGTTCCAATATTCCAAAAAACTTCTTCGCCATCGATCTACTGAAAGTTTTAGTAATTTCTGTATGTGCCTTTTGTGGAGGCCATTCATCCAATCAACTACAGCAAGTTTTGTCTCCTGTCGTCAGAAGCAAAACTCAATTGAGCAAAACATAAGCTGTCAAATGACCGTTAATGGCCCTTTAAAAATGACCTATATTGCCCTAGTAGAGGTGAATCCAAGATACACCGCCATTGAAAACTATGGCCTTGAGATATGACGCCGGATTAAATCTAACAAGCCAGTGGCTGTATCAGTACTCGAAAAAATTGATAGCCCTGCTTGAAGGTGAATATAAAACGCATTCAGCGCATACAGTTTTACTTCTGGTAGTATTGTTTTATCTATCCGCCCATGGGCATGACTACTAAACTGCTGACAGTGTTTGTCTTTCTCACTTTTCTACCCTTCAATAGAATTCACTCATGAATTGCAGTGCTGAATGATTACTCGATTAATATGTAAGTCAATTTTCTTGCTCTTGATTGATATTTTAGATCTGAAAATTTAGTTTTTTAAACTGCCTGCTTTTTAAAATCAACCAACCAAATCTGGCCGAAGAAAATTAATTAAAACTTCGGAGCATGGTAATTGTAATTTCGTTTGCCGTTGTTGGCAGTCCAAAACGAATGAATAATTCACATTTGATTCTTGTCATAAATGAATGAATGTAGAGAACAACACGAAACATGAATGCAAGTGATTCGCTCGAATTGTTGTTTTCAGGTTGGCAATGCTGAGTTCATTTCAGCTGTATGAGCAGTTATTCGTGACCATGAAACTGAGTAACTTTACAATGTCTTTAATCTTCACAACACAAGCAGTAAAACAGCTGTGCAACCGTGTTTAAAGATGAGATATCTTACCGAAATGCGGAATCCCGTTAGATTCGAGACGACTTCAAATAAACTCAAACTCAACTACCTTTTTGAAAACTATTCAAACTACACTAAACTGCTTTTGGTTGTACGCGCCACTACCTCAATAGTTAACAGATAATTGTAACGTTTTTTATACCTATTAACTAAATAGCAATTGCAGTGGGTTTGCTAGATCTTCTGCTTTGACATGTTTTTGAGGTTTGACACAAACTATAACTCTATGAATACAGATCCAGACATGAGAGATCTGATTGTCAGCCTTGCCCTTTTAGGGCCCTGCTAAGTAGTCAGAGTTCTGAAAATGTGCGTGCCTGAATTTCCGATTCCAACAATTAAGCAATTATGCGGCATATCGAAATTTCCAGAATCTTCTGTGGTGTACCGCAAATCGATTCGATAAAATAATATTGAACAGCATTTTTGACATCTCTGTAATACATGGAACGGGGTTTTCCTGCACTTTCCTTTAGTTTTGTCGTGAAAACGTGGGAAAAGGAAATGTACGATGCATGCAGAAAATGTCAAAAAATCAGAAATGCTGTTCAAATATTACGAACACGGATTATGCTGTTCGCCATTATGGCTCCTAAAAAGGTGAATACGCGATATGTTTTCATCTGGGAAGAAAATCCCGTACTGAAATCTTTTCCCGATGCACGCAAACCACCATTAAATATAGTCGCACATTAGCCTCCATAATGCCGGAGAATTCATCGTAAACATCGTTATCTACAGGGTGTTCAATAAGTGCGATTGCATTTTAAAAATGTGTTTAAAAAATGAAAATACAAGATATTCTTTTCTGAGTCAATTTTTTATTGAAGCAGTGTTTATTGAGAACCTTTACGACATATTTGGTGGAAGCATTTCCCATTTGTGCTTTAATGGAATTACCATTCGCCTATCAGATGTCAATAGCGTCCTAAAATTGTAAACCTAGAGAGAAAGTATGTTTGCAGTGCCCAGAATAGGGTACAGCTGCGTTCCGATAAAGTGTGCTTACTGAATCGGTCACTTCATGGTCTGAAGCAGTCACCGAAGTGTTGTAACGGTCGTTTTAAAGAGTTTCTGAATATTCTAGGATCTCGTTCGTTCCTTTCCTCAAGTTTACTTCCATCTGCGTTCTCATTGCTTCTAACTTGTATTGCTATCGGCCGTCGATGACATCGACGATGGAGTTCCTCGTTGGATTGGCAGTTGTCAGGCTAATAGACACGAATGATATAACGCAGGCAGCGATTAATCAATACCTGTAACTTTTTCGTTGTCTCTGCTGAGACGCACCACGTTTCGCAGGCGTTCAACAATACGAATTTAACGTTTGAGTTGAAAATTCGGAGTTTGGTATGAGAAATTTTACCCCGTATAAGACATTAGCCGATGCAAGAAGACGGCAAATGTACGCATCCCCAATTGGGAGCTCGTCGGTAGCTTTATGCATATTATGATAGATTTTGGTCAGATCTGTACTATATTTGGAGATACTTGGCAAGCCTGCTGCTAGTAATAACCATTGGAAGCATGCTTAGTAGGTTTAGCTTGCTTAGTTAGCATTAATGTAGCCAGAAACTTCGAACGAATCAACATCAAACATTTCTTTAAACAAACCTCTGGCCTTACTATGGGCGGTAAACTTTTTCAGTAGTGCCTTTATTACTTTATTCGTAAAGTGAAGAAGTTTCTAGTTTTAGACGTATTTATCTTCAATCCTTCCTGATCTAAATCGTCATTGGTAAAACAAATATTTTAACTGAATGTTTTTAAAATTGTGCCGTGCATCCGGATCGCCGTACATCCTTGTAACATCTTCTAGCGCAATATTGAAAAACATGCAGGAAAGACTATTTTCTTATCGCCGTCTCCTGCGTGATTCGAATGAATCCGACAGTCTCCCCTATGTTTCACACAGAATTGAATCCCATCCATTGCGCCCAAAATTAGTCCGATTAGTTTCCCCGGAAAACCATTGTTCGTCCATAATCTTCTAAACCTTTTGTCGGTTTACACTATCATGTGCGGCCTTTTAAAGTCGATTGGTTGGTGATGCGTGGGATTTAGGACTTCGTGGCACTGCTGGAAGGTTTGCTTGACGGTTGTAGACCGACTTTTCACACAGTCGGTTTGATAGCATTTCGTAAACCTATCGACTAGTAGTAACAGCCCATGGAAGGTGGCTTGAGAAAACTGTTTGTAGGTGACATTCAGGAGTAGGACTTGAAACGGGATCGCAAGTTGACTGTGACTGCGCGAATACGTACGTTTTTTGAATCCAGTAAATCTGCCGCTTGCGAAGCTTGCCGTCTACAAACGGTATAGGAAACTTCACCGAAACAAAAATGTAAAAAAACATGATCAGAATGCATTCGTTCTGCTGTACAATCGGAGGTATGACTGCGCCTACCGCTGGTTGTATTATGCATAGCATTCGTATTCCACCACTAAACGGACGGAATGTATTTGAATGTGCGGTGGTGTAACTGCGATAGAAAAAAAGGATCGGTAAAACCCTGTTCAGGAGAGTAATCGGTCAATATTTCTCACCTCTCAGCTTGTCATCTTTCTTGTATATCTTGTATATACAAGATATACAAAATAGAGCAGATAACTCCATTCTATCATTCATCCGGTGGTCGTTCCGTGTTAGGGTAAGCGCCCTTATCGTGTTTTTTGCGCCGACAAAATTGCCTGAGGCGCTGTTCAGGTTTTGGTGAAAGTACAGCTTCCGGTTACCTTAACGATCGTCCGTCAAGGTACTACTTTCATGATTTTTCGTTTTTACTGTTACTGACTTTTTCGCGGTCAAAGGTAAACTCTATTTTGATTAAAGCAGAGGAGCGTTTGGTGCAAAAATGGTTAGACTGAATACTGGGAAAATTTCGATCTGCGGCTAAAAATATTGGGTAGTTTGTGGCAGTGGGACTCCAACCCACAATTTCTTTGCTTTAATCAAAATCGCGAAAAAGTCAGTAACAGTAACACGAAAAACACACCCGGTGTGGTTTAACACCAGTGTGTCCCGACGGTAGGCACCAGACTGTTAGCTCCTACAACAATGCAGTCGATAATCGTCTTCTCGGTGGTAGAAGCAAAGGGCAGTCATATTACAAATAATAACCGTCACCGGGGGAGCGTATGTGTGCGAAAGATGGAATGCTTGGACTGGTAGGGATAAAACTAGATCTGAGACTAATTAATACATGGACGTGGTATAGTTTGAATACGTAAAGCACACGGGTTCCAACCGAGAAATTGTGCGTTGGAGTCCCACTGCCACAAACTACCCAGTATTCAGTCTAACATTTTTCGCACCAAACTCTCCTCTGCTTTAATCAAAATACTTTCGTGATTCCTGAGAACGACGCAGCTGCTCCAAATCTGCAAGTTCTACTTCTTTCGTGCAGCGATTTTCCCAGAAAATTTGCACCCTGTATTCCGAAGGATCGATTTCTCGAACGAAAGTGGATGGTATTCTCCTTTCGGCCAGTAACATAAACAATTGGTTCAAAATGAGATCCGTCGGAAGTTCAGATTTACAAAAGCGGCAGCTGTCGGTAGCATCCAATATTCTTCAAATTATAAAGAGCAGGATTGTGTCCAGTTAGAAGTCCCCTGATTGTGCGTAGTTCATTGTTTAATTGTGAATATTTTTGAGGGGTTTACATTAAGCCACTCTTGTAAACATCATAGCATCGTGGTGGTTATCGCTCCTAGCTGCACTGCGTCAAACTTTTCTTTAGTGGCGTAAGCAATAGTCCTATAACCAAGCTGCGATAATTTGTGAAGCAATGCGTCGGCCAGCAGTGACCAAAGCAAGAAGCAGAGAACTACTTCTTGACTTCCATTCATCGCCAAAATCGTGAGCGACGTCTCTTGCTCTTCCTGTTCAAAAGCATTCCTTGAATCTAGCTCATTAATAGTGTGGTCAGCCACACATGATTATACTGCAGCCGCAATAATTAAAGCGAAGGGCGTGTTATCGAAAGCGCCCTTAATATCAAGGAAAGCACAAAAGACCGTCTCTTGATATTTGAACGATTTCTCGCTTAACGTTACTACGCAGTGCAATGCGGTTTCTGGAGATTTACCGTGTTAGAATGCATGTTGATTTCCATGAAACAGAGAGTTCCAAATTCCTTAATTTTTGGATTACTTCACGGTTGGATTTCTAGAACTCTAGATTTCTGTATTTCTGTATGACTAGATTCCGTGGTTTTATGAATTTTGGGACTTCCGAAATTCTAGATCCCTGGTTCTCTGGATTCCTGAATTTCTAAATGTTTGCATGGCAGTATTTCGGATTTTCTGGATTACCACATTCCAAAATATTTGGTTTTCTTTCTGACTGGATCTCTTGATTGCTTGCTTTCTGGTTTTCAGAATTTTATTTCTCTGAATTTCTACATTGCTGCATGACTGGTTTTTCAAATTTCTGGATTTCTAGATTTCTGGATTCCTGGATTTCTGAATCCCAAAATTCCTGGATTTCTTTATTATCGGAATTCTTGATTTCTGGGTTTCTAGTTCTCAGGATTCTTGGAATTCCGGATCTCTTAATTTCTATATTACTCCATGGCAAGGCTTCTAGATCTCTAGATTTCTGAATTTTTGAATTTCTACATGACTGGATTCCTGAATTTCTAGAATTCTAATCCGTGGACTTTTGGATTTCTAGATTTTTGGAACCCTAGAATTCTAGATCCGCGGTCTCTGAATTCCTAAATTTCTGAGTTTCTGATTTTCTTATCTTATATTTTTGGATTATTTCATTGCTAGATTTCCGAATTTACAGATTTCTGGGTCTCTGAATTCCTGGATGACGAAAAATCCAAGCGTTGTATCTTCCATCTCAAGAAGGATTCCTACTTCCTGGCCGATGGCAGCTGGGTTGTATGAAGGTTAAGCTAGAAACGGATGAATCGAATCTATAAAAGAAAATCTGGCGTACCGCTGGGTGGCCTCCTTGGTCCACTTCTTTTCATGTTTTTAAATTTCTTTTGATTTTTTTATGGCGCGTTAAAAAGCCCCAAAATTATCTACGAAATTGTATCAATGTCCGTTTTTTCAATTTACAAAATCTTTGACGTCGTGAAATTAAACACTTTATTAAGACTTTGAGGTTTTTGCTTATCCCAAAATCTGCAGAACGCAAAACTGTAACCCTACTGATAGTGAAAAACGTGCTCAAAACGTCACCGAAGGTGACATCCACAAGCGGCAGCAACACAGCCTACTTGTTGTATGGTGCAATCCAAATCCTAATCCTGCAGGCTTGAGAAAAGAAAAGAAAAATAATTTACTCAAAAAAGTTCGTTCTATTCAATCACAAGAAACAAAAAAACAGCAGCGTTATCAACTATTACAAACATATACATAATTCACATACGAACATAACCTATACAATTTCGCCTAATCGAGAAAAAAACGAGAAACCAAGTTTAGTCCAAGGCATCGCATCACACACATTTTTTCACACGATCATTGTTCATACACTTAAGGCAGTTAAGAGCCGAGCCGAGCCGAGCCGAGCAAAGCAAGTGGTGTGTGTGTAACATATTTCAAGTAAAGATAATATTTCAGTAATTATTCAAATTTAAAAATGCGAAATGGCCGGTCCGGTTATCCCCCCACCCGGGACCCGGGACCGGTAGATTAAATGAAAGAAGCAAAAAAAAAAAAACGAAACAACTCGACTGAAACACATAGACAACAACAACAACAACCACAACAGCAAATTATATCGTACCTTACCAGTAGTAGTACTTTACTTAGTAGGTGGTAGTAGTAGTAGTAGTAGTAATTAGTAGAAGAACAAGATGGTGAAGCAATCAATTTGATTCACCGTTTTGGTGTTGTTTTTTTGTTTTTCGTTTTCGGTGATACGACGACGACGACGGATGTGTGTGTGAAAGTTGAGTGAGTGACAGGTTGATGATCGTTGCCATGGTAGCAGCTGCAGCTGCAGTAGCAGCAGCAGCAGCAGCGCTGCCAGCCAGGAAAGTTTCGGTATCAGTAGAAGTAGGAAATAGTGTTTACAACAGGTTTTTGGTTATGTTTGCGGATTTCAAAGCAGTTGCAGTAGGACGAGTGTTAGTGTTAGCACAGTAGAAAACTTTACGGCTTTCGTTTTGTTTTGTATTTAAACAAACGCCGAAGGCGTTTGTGCAGATTCCATTTTAGGTCAGACATTTTGTTTAGGATTTCATAGTATTTAGCAGAAAGACAGAAACAGTAACCGATACAACACCAAACCGAAGGAGGTAGCAAAAAAAAGAGTATACTTTTTAGTAGACAGACAGTGTAGTGAAGATAAAACAGTTAGTTGTGCGGAGTTTTAGTAGAATTAGTTGAATTTTAAAAAAAGACTAAGGAAAAATGTCCTTTTTTCGTCTACCACTGACAGGCAACAAACACACCATCAGAACGAATGAAAATGGCGTGTGTGTGAGAGTTTGATTGACGCGATTGGAACCATGTGTTTGTGTATGTGTAAATGTCGATAATAAATTGAAATATTTACTGTGATATTAATCTTTACTTCAAATATTGACATTCGTATCGAAATAAACATTGACATTAAGGTGAAAAAAAACAAGTAAAATAAGCAACCACACACACACTCACTCAGACATCCACTTATAAAATAAATAAAAAAACGTTCATTAGTCCAGTTTCTTAAAATACTGTAGCAGTTCAAAGTCGAATGCATATTTTTGAAATAAGAAGCAAGCTGATCGTTGAAGTTATTATTAAAAAAAAGTTATAATATTATCCACCACACATAAAACACACTCTACCCATACGCTGCAAGTCACTTAAAATGCACCCGGAAGTTGGCTGTCCCGTGACGTGACCAAAATGGAGAAAGTCACTTGTTCCAAATTGACTTTCTCGTGTTTTTTTTTCCTTTCTTCCCACGCAGCGCGGACAGACAGCTTCTTCGTTCGCACAGGTCGTAATTCGAAAAAAATATTAACTCTAACAAACAAGCAAAACATAAAAAGTTGTTTACTTACGATTAAAATTCATCTACAATTTACCCTATCAACGCAATTATCAATAGCCAGAGAATAGTTAAAGAAAAAACAAAAAAACAACGCGATTAAATGACAAAACCTAAGAAAAAAAAACCTAACTAAACTAACTGAAACGAAAAACTAGAAGGTGCTTTTGATTTTTCTTTTCTGGTTTCTAACATTCGGGTCTGTGTGTGTGTGTGACACAGTGAGAGACGACGGAACCTCGAAAACAAAAAACAACGAAATAGAGCTCTGGCAACACTTCCGACGGACGGACAGGTGGCCCCACTGGCGGCCTGCAGAGGGCCGTTCGAAGCGTTACCAGTGGTGACGGTCGGTTTCCGACTGGTGGAAATTAGGAAAAGAAAAATTCGAAGTGGCTTACTTAAAATGGTGATTCAATTTTGCATTATAGACGAAACGGAGAAGATGAGAAGAGAGTTATAAATTTTTACCGGAAAGTTGTGAGAATGTTGGTAGAACGAAAACGGGTGCCCCCACAGTTGATCGCACTGCACTGTCACTGTCAGTGGCTGTCACGTCGGTTGACAACCGACACGCACGCAATCGATCGAAGCAGGCAGGATTTTTTCGCCAGCATTTTCACGGCCGGTTTTCACGGCGTGAAACCGAAAGAAAAAGTGTGTTTCTTTGTTTTGTTAGGGTAGTAGACAACAAACTTTACATAAAAGAAGACTTCCAGGTAATGCTCTCGTTCGTGTGACCGTGACACTTATCTGTGCGTAATTACATTAATGAAAAAAAAAATCCAAATACCAATTTGAAGTAGACTAGTGCAAAACAAAAAAAAGTATATATCAATTGTATATTCCGACGAAAACAAAAAAGAAAATAAGGAGGAAGAAAAGCCGTGGGAGAAGGTAAAAAAATTAACGTTTTTCTAGTAAGAGCCCTTACGCATAAGTTTCGACTTTTCTAGTAGTTTTTCTCTTTATCACTTTTCGAAATCAAAACAAAAAAAAACCAATATCATCTAAACGTATTCAAAGTGTTGTGTAGGAAAAAATGCATTCAAAAAAAAAAAAACGGTAGGCAACACTGTCTCTGACTGACTGTTCAGTAATTAAATGGCAGTCTTTTATCAAGAACTTTATTGGACTCAAATTGGCAAACATTTGTGATCAAAGCAACCTAGATTTGTTCTAAAAGTTTGATAGATACAGAAGAAGAAAAAAAACGGTAAAAAAGTTGCGCAATTTTAATAGTTTGAACCAGTAGGAAGTTTAGCGACCAACAAAAAAAAAACGCTCATATTAAGGTGATGTTTTCCACACACAAAGAAAAACTAATTTTAACCATAAAATTGAGTTTGAAATATCTATCTTGCAACTACACTTTCACTTATGCATAAAAGTCAATTTGAACAAAAAAAATTATAATATTACGATTACAACAAACAAACACACACACACATTCATAAACTCTACTAAAAAGCGGTAAATTTTATCGAATAATCCGATCTAATTAATTAAGAGCATGTTGTTGTTGCAGCCAAGTTCGAAGTAAGAAGAAACCAATTTCATCCAGCAGCAGAATTCCTAACTAGCTAACCTAACTAACAATAACTAAGACAACTCTAACCTTACAGCTCCAAGCCTCCCTCCAATCAAAAACAGTGTTGTGTTGTGTTGCTCCTTCCCGAAGCAATCCCATCAGAACGGAAGGCACACAGGACGGGACGGGACACAATCGCAAGCAAAAAACCAAAGCAGATTCCTAAAAGAACAATTCTAAACAAAGTATGTTTCACCCTTGTTTTGCATCCCGAAAAAAAAGTTGAAACACACACACTCACACTCACATACTGACACGTACATACATATTACAACACAACACAAAGCAATGGATGAGCAATGTTTAGAGAAAAACCAAACCAAACCAAAAAAAGAAAGGAACAAGAATGACACTGAAAAAGAGAAGTTATTAAAAACGAAAAACCAAACGACGGACGGTGGTGCAAAACACAACTTTCGTAAAAAAAATCCACACCCACACACTCACAACACAAACAAACAGAGTTAGTTTTAGCAAAACAAAACCGGAAGAAGAAGAACGAAAGAAAAACAAAAGAAAACTGACGACATTCGCCGCATTGTGGTGTTGTCCCATATTGTTGGGTTAAGTAAGCAAGCAAGAGTGAACCGAAACTTACCATTTACGTACGTACATATTGACGAGTAAAATGATACAGCAGAAATACAGAAAAATGGGAATAAAAATCATTCAAACAAAAAAAAACAAAACAACTGGACTGACACAGTGATGATTCACATTGACCCAGCTTTCTCTTTTTTAGAATCTAAAATTTAGATTGGTGTTTGAAGATGACAGACTCTTGCGGACATGAGGAAACGTGTTGATAATATTATAAAGGATGACGGCAGTACTTAGAAGCACTATCGGAAAACATTACCAAACTGTCTTACGAAGGAAGGAACTTTAAGCTATGCCAAAGAAAAGGTTCGAGCGTACCACAGTAGATCAACAATACTAGTCGCAGTGATGAGTTCACACAAGGTTGACTAGAGAGTTGATTAGTGAAGAGCACAGAACATTCCAATAAAAATAAGGACAATCGGAAAAATTTATTCTCAAGCAACGCTAAAAGGACGATTGGAATAACTGAATTGGTAAGTACTTGAAAATTCTCTTACATGCAACTTCTATGACCAAATCAAAGGAGCACCCATGGGAAACCTATTATTTCCGTCTCTATATGCTAGCTACTGTCATTAAAAATTTATTTAGTCCGCTGAGAAGTTTTTTGATCACACTGCTGTTGAGCATGTTGTAAAGTTATGCTCTCTAACTATCACAAAAGACGATTAATTAAGCCTAATCGCGGTGATCTTACACCCTTTTGAACCCATATAATGTTCCGGACAGCGTTGACAGCGATCTTAGCCATATCACCATTTCTAACGATAAAAGACATGTAACCATTTTGTCTACCAACTGTCTGGCTGCTGTCCCATCGGTTACCACTGAACCATGGAAGTCCGTAATTCCTGCTGACACCATTCTGCATCAGAAGTTCTCCTGAATTGTGGGAAAATAAGTTTAGCAAAATCCTTTTCGCACGAACACTAGTGTTCTACTCGCATTTCATCGCTCTCGGACAACGTGCCACTTCCGACGTTTCTAGCAACATTTATCATTTACTGAAGCTACAAGAAGTAGACCAAAAATCAAATCTGCGATTTAACGTACTGCGAAAGAGATCCGGTGGAGGTTTGTTTCACCTAGAGGGTCGCATTTCGGTGGCCTCTGGGAGACCGCGGTCTGGTCTTCAAAGATAAACAAGTTAAAAGTGCCTACATTCTCGTCCATTAACTCCGTTGTCAGAAAATTTGTCTAAGCTCGAGGTTCATTTTCTAATCCGTACCGTCGTACGGAGCTTCTATAATCCGTACCGTCCTACGGAGCTTCTTGACATGCGAAGTCTGCCGATCGGAAGAACGGTGAAGTCTCAGAAAGCACGTTTTTACAGTCATTGAAGCAACGCCTATTATAGTTTGTAAAACGTTCCTCTTTACCCAAGCGGGGGGTTTCCCGGAATGACCCAACCCAATTATAACCCAGATCGAACCCATCGTTTGCCCCGGGCCCTGTGATTCGCCGTCCGCTGTGGCTGGGCTCAATAAGTTGGATTGGCTAGGCTCAAAAATTACTACAACTTGGAGCATAGCATGGCGACGCGATCTTTAAAAAGCGCGTAGAGCATTACAGTTTGCATATTTCAATTAATGGAGATGAGCGTTTCTCCATGGTGGCTTGCGAGCTGGGGTGATGTACGGGAATATAATCGACGATCAAACTGCGGTGTCAACATCATGGAAAAAAAAGGCGCTTCGCAAACTGAACGTGAAGCAAGAATCATCGCACAGTGGGCGGCAGAACCGACCGAAACTGAAATCTGAGAAAGTATTGATAGGAAAACGAGCAACTGCAAAAGTGCTCCGATTTCGTTCAAATTTACTATGTTTGTTCGTAGTTGAAAAATATATTCGACTGTAGCTTAAAGCATTCCGGACCACAAAAACGTTCAAACTTTGAAGAAACAAGGAATGGCAAATATGTTGATTTTTGTAGCCACCTTAATTCTGAAAAGGGCACCCTAAGCGTCCAATAAACAAGTATGGGTCTAAGATTTTTCGACTAGGAACAAACACACCAAATTTGAACGAAATCGGAGCACTGTTACCGTTGCTCGTTTTCCTATCAATACTTTCTCAGATTTCAGTACAAGTTGTAGGGTAAAACAAGGCAAAACATTCCCTTAGAACATTTTTGTGAAAAGCTTAATCGTCGTTCGACTTTTGACTTTTTAACCTTCCCAACAGGCATGCCTCCTTGAAAATCTCTGGTAAAACTATCGAATTGGCATTTTGCCTGTAGTACAAAAACTTTGAGTAAAATGGGGTAAAACGGACTTTTAGGGTAGGTTGTATTAAAATAAAATTGTTCATATACCTTTTTCCTAACATTCTTCTTCTTTTCCTTACCATAGAATCTCACAGAGAATCTCTTTAGAGAGAGAGTTTGTACATGATTCTTTCAAAACTATTAAAGAATAGGGGTGAATGGGGCAAAATAGGCTACTTCCCGTCATTTCCGCGCGTTGAGACCATCTTCAAACGATTTCTCGTGATTTTTTACAAAAGAAATCACTTAAAATGAATGGTCGTAAAAAGAGATTCTAGTGTACCTCCGCCGCTCTTCGCTTCCAGCTTTTGCTTCGTCAAATATCGTTCGCAAGTGTGTCTTCGTTTCCATGTCCTCCGCGAGCATCGTTTACCCTCTAACGGGCAACATCGTAAGAACGATACGATCAAGCAAATGATTACTTTATCATGAAAGTACACTCAAAAGAAGCTCGAGTGTTGATTTTCACGGGAAAATATTTATCTGGAGGACCGCTGGGTATGAAATAGTCCAATTTCTCTTTTTAGTTTTTCATGCCTAACGCTTTACCCAAATATTTTTTCAGTTCAAATATATCACAAAATTAAAAAAAAGCATGTAAATTACTCATAGGAAAAATTTGAGATCGAACCATTTGTTCTAGATGTCCTTTTTCTTCAAAAGTAAAAAAGGGAATATTCGCACCATAATTTTTTTCGGAATTTTTCGAAATTCTTGTTTTTGAAAGGTGATAACTTTTGAACGCATGGTCAGAATGATGTAATAATTGTATCAACATGTCAGGAAATCTGTTCTGAACATATTTCTCATATTGTCAATTCAAGACAAATTACGTATGTGGCTCTGGAGCCTCAAAAGCGAAGGTCGTCTACAGACGGTCTTACCCGTTAGAGGGTTAAGAATTGGACCTCAAATAAAAGTATTAGCAGATTTTTCAAAGAACAAGTACTGATCCTTCCAGTACCGAAATACCGGTTCTCAAAAATCCTGTCGGTACTCCCAACCCTACTTGAGAGCAATACATTTGAAAATATCTAAAGAACTGCATGCAATGGTAAAGCACCAAATTAAACACCCAAAATCTGTTTTCGGATCAGACAGTCGCTAATTCTTCCTCACTTTGAAATTGCTGCATCACGTCACATGTATGAATATTCCGTCAACCCCTTTTACATACAAGACATCCGATTGGAATAAATTCTTGCAGTATATGCTATGTGGATACAATCGGGTGAAGGATATGGTTGGTTGCTCACTTTTTTATAACTGTTCACTGTCAGGACATCAAATTGGACTAGGTTTATCGCGGTCCTATGGAATTTTGTTAAGACGAGAGGACTTTATCACTCTTTCTGGCGTACTTCCCAAGCACAGGTATGAAATTAGTTTAAGTCTGAACGTCGTAAAGAATCTACGACCTGTTGGAACGAGGTGGTTTTGTTGCTTTTGTTTCTACAACTAAAGTTATCGAAATCACAGTAAACAGTTGGTGTATTTAACTGTCGTCCCTGCCTGTGGAGCAAGGCAATCACGAAGAAAATGTATGGGCATTTTTGACCTTGAAACTTTTCGTTAATTTTCACTAATTAGTGATTGAAAAAGAAAATTATAATAAAAATCACATAATTGCTACACCTTTTATAAATCGATCGGTATCTAAACCATGAAAATCCATTCATAATTGGCAGAGCTATTAGCGTTCAAAATCTTTCAAAAGGTCCAATGTACAAATGAGAGATTCTCTTTGCGTCTCCTTTCTTGCGATTATTAGGGTGGCATAAATGCACTTGAATGCGTCTATTTGGCATGAAACGGTCGCTGGCGTTATTGGCTAGCTAATCCTTGAGAAAAATTGTGTTGAAATGCATTTATGCTGCCGTAATAAGCACAAGAGAGGAGACGCAAAGAAAATCTCTCATTTGCACATTGGGCCTTTTGACATGTTGGTCGAGATATCAAACCTTGCCGTAAGACGTAGTCCTATGTCAAAAAATTATTTTTCTTCAGTTTCAGTAAAACACATTGATGTGTTATGCAAAGTTTTAGAGCATATTATTACAAGGAATTTTGCTGAAGACAGTAACCTTCTATCTCTTCAGCGAACATAGAAAAATCTGATTTATTGTATATGAATTTGTAAAATCAGTTTTTTTAGGGTAGCTCTTTTTGTAATTGTTGTTTGACTTTTTCATGTATTACAAAGTTGTACAAATAGTAAAAATACACAACTATGCTGAATATAGTATACGTTTATGTTTGCTTGTTTAGGAACTGTAGAACTTTGATTATAAAAGTACCCTAATTTTGACCCCGAATTACTCGAATTTCAACAGAACATTTTAAACATTTCACATTTGCTGATAGGGTAAAGAACCAGTTTTGAGCAGTCTAAGCGGGTCACTGATTGTTTTACCTTATTACAAGCAATGGGTTGACTAAGTGGGAAATATCAGCATACCAATCTTCTTGCTATCTTTAGTTCTTCAAGCTGTTACCATTGGAAGACACTATTGTTGAGCTAAACTTTTGATTTTTCGCTTTAAAAGTTGGAACGGCGGAACTAATTTTGAACAGACCGAACCCATTTTCACCCGCAAGGTGCTATTTTAAGCAATCCTGAAATCTGAATTTTTTTACGTCCCGTTAAAAAATCCCTCGAACTTTTCCCCCTATTCAGTAAGTTTGCGTTCCTATCCGCGACCTACTAATCGGCATCTGATGCGTAATCGGCATAGATGCGTAAAATGCCATCTGTCTAAATTGTTTATCGGGGCATACACTCACCGCCCCGTTCGGCAAACGGTATTCGTCGTCTCTTTTATTCTCTGGTGTTCTTATGGGAAACTGCGAGTTTGACGTCTCACTCGCTGTTCATAAGGATGGTGGGAGAACAAAAGAGGTAAACATAGCAGTACGCACGGTCCGACTCAGAAGAGTGTTGTCAAAGCAAATAACATTGAAACACATCGTTGCTTCACTTAAATCACTGAGAAAATCTTCGAAAATTATTGAAAAAGCTGTCTTTTCTGTTGTTTTTAATAAAGAAAAATTAATTATGAACATACAATTTCTCTTGAAAGTATTGAACTACGTTTTCACCATTGGAGGTTTCAGTTAATTTCAAACCCATAATTCCTCTTTCCAGAACCGGAACAGTGTCTTGGCAATACGATAGTTCATCAGTTATGCTGCAGCTGCTGCTACTGGTGAACAGGTTCCGTCAATTCAGAATTTGTTTTCAGTTTTGTTAGAAAATAATAAAACTTTCGGCTAGTGACAAAGCCTTAGATAATAGAAAAAAAGAGCGTGAATAATATGGTATGTGACAATTGAGCAATGAGGTTTAAAAAGGTGTGGCAGATGAAAACATTTGATGGTATTAGTAGCGAAAAATCAGAAAACGACGTCAAACTACAAAAACAAACCGCGTCGGACAATGGGGTTTGTTTTTGGAGTTTGACGTCACGCTTCATCGTGATTGGTCGATTTACGATTTCACATACACCATGATGAAATTTCTTCACTGCACTAACACCACTTAACCAACTTTGCCACACCTGTATATATCACATTCGACAAGGGGGACTTCGACAAGGAGATGGTCTTTCCTGCCTGCTATTCAACATTGCGCTTGAAGGTGTTATAAGGCGAGCGGCGATCGAAATGCGGGGCACGATTTTCAATAAATCCAGTCAATTTATCTGCTTTGCTGACGACGTGGATGCTGTCGGCAGAACACTTGAGGCGGTGGAAGATCAGTACACCAGACTGAAACGCGAAGCAGAGAAGATTGGATTGCAGATAAATACGTCTAAAACGAAGTATATGCTGGCGGGCGGGACCGAGCGCGACAGGGCTCGCTTGGGCAGCACCGTGGTAATCGACGGGGATGAGTTCGAGGTAGTCGACGAGTTCGTATACCTTGGCTCGCTGGCAACAGAGGACAACAATACCAGCCGTGAGATTAAAAGACGTATTATCAGCGGAAGTCGGACCTACTACGGACTCCACAAACACTTGCGGTCGAACAATCTGAGCCCCCGTACAAAGTGCACATTGTACAAAACGCTAATTAGACCGGTTGTCCTCTACGGGCACGAAACGTGGACACTGCTAGAAGAAGACCTACGAGCACTCGGAGTTTTCGAACGGCGGGTGCTAAGAACCATCTTTGGCGGAGTGCAAGAGAACGGTGTATGGAGGCGAAGAATGAACCACGAGCTCTCGCGTCTCTACGGCGAACCAAGTATTCAGAAAGTGGTTAAAGCTGGACGGATACGTTGGGCAGGACATGTTGCTAGAATGCCGGACAACTATCCTGCAAAAATGGTTTTCGCATCAAATCCGGTAGGAACAAGACGAAGAGGGGCACAGCGAGCGAGGTGGCAAGACCAGGTGGAGCGAGATCTGGCGAGCACTGGGTGCCCGCGGAACTGGAGATCAGTTGCCATGGACCGAAACAGATGGAGAAATTATACTGCGCAGGCCTTGTCATAAGACGTTAGGCCAATTAAGTAAGTAACTAGCGATGATATCTTTCCGCTGTTGTTTAAGTGAGGTAATGCCAATTAAACTACATAGGTTTTCGTAAGATGGTAGACTTTCGGGATTCCTCCAAGGCAAATTTTCCTGACGAAGCGTTTCTGAATTCTTTCAATTCGTTGAGACCAGTAGTCATAGTGGGGGTCCCACACAGCGCAGTACCATCGCAGTTGTCGAGTTGCTTTGCTGATGATCATCTCGTAGTGTTGTCTAAACGTTAGTTGCTCATCCAAAATAACTCCCAGATCAGTAACTTTATCACCACTTTGCAAGACTTGATCATTGATGTGGTAGTCGTATACCAATGTATGTTTTTCCCGGGAGAAACTGATGACGGTACATTTTGGGATGCTTATAGTCATGCAGTTGCAAGCGCACCATTCAGAAAAGCGGTCAATCAGTTCTTGAAGTCTCAGACACTCGTCGGAGTTGCGAACGATCATAGATTTTGGCATCATCCGCATAAAGCAATCTACTGCCGGACGGTAATAGTCGGGATATATCGTTTATAAACAAAGAAAACAGTAGTGGTTCTAACGTACTACCCTGAAGTACTCCCGAATTATTTTGGAACCAACAAGATAGAGGCGCACCAAGTTTTATTGCCACCCTGAGGTCTCGTAGATAAGAATCGAGCCAGGCTTTAAACCAGCAGAAACACTCAGTTTATCAAGCTTAGTCAGCAGAATTGCATGGTGCACGCGATCAAATGCAGCCTTCAAGTCAGTGTAGACTGCATCAACTTGAAAACGCTGGTCCATTGCGCGCAAGCATAGAGAGGTGAAATCCAGCAGGTTAGTTGAAACAAATCTTCCAGGAAAAAAACCATGCTGTGGCATAGATATGTAGTTCTTAACATGAAACAGTTGCCCGAAAACTGTTGAGCAAGCGCACAGCGAAGTAATTCCTCGGTAGTGTGCCACATTCCGTTTGTCACCTTTCTTGAACACAGGAAACATAAAGGAGGACTTCCAAATATGAGGAAAATGCTAACATTGCATGGAGAGATTGAATAATGAAGCTATTGGCGATTTCAAAACCTCACAGCATTTCTTCAACAGCACAGCAGGGATGCCAACAGGTCCCGGGCAATAGCACTGTTGCCGTTGGCAAAATTTGGCTTCAGCAACTTCAGCACCAGTAACGTTGAACGCTTCAGCTACAATCTCATCACTCGGAACAAAACGTATTGCTGTGCTGATGCTATCCAGCTTTTTACGAGCCATAATGGCGGACGTGTTCGTAATATTTGAACAGCATTTTTGACATTTCCCCAATACAGCGCACGTTTTCTTTCCGCGCGTTCACGGTGAAACTAAAGGAATGTACGGAAAGAAAACGAGCGATGTATTGGGGAAATGTCAAAAATGCTGCTCAAATATTACGAACACGTCCGCCATTATGGCTCGTAAAAAGCTGGATAAATATAAAATGATGATATCTTAATGATCACTAATTTCACCTTAATACTGTTTGCCGGGCTACGGTCGGTGCGAAAGACGGTGTATTCAGATCCAAATAGTTGTGCTGAGCAATATACATACATACAGAAGATCAACTTTCCAAATCGGAATGCAACACCTAGGATTTGCTTTACTTTGTAGTAAGCAAAAACACGATCGAGAGTGAAGCTTGTACAGGCGTACACTCAAAAAAATCGACACGTCGCTGTAGCAGATATGACATGGATTGGTAAAAAGTCGGTATAATAAAGTGCAATATGGATAACCACAAATTAGAGTGTACAATTAGACTACTCGAAATCTGAAATTAGGTCGACAGCACGGTTCGAATGTATGCGCCCTGAGTCAGACTGAGACAAAGCGAAAGCGACATCGCAAAGGCGATCGATTGATCGGTGAGAGAATGAGAGATATTTGAATCGGAGCGAAACGAAAGAAAAATCGAGTCTGTTGGATATATTAGCCGACGTAAGTCGCACTTGAAATTTGCTCCCGAAAGAAAAGAACGAAAAGCGCGACAGTCGCATCCACGTGAAAAATCATGTAAAGTTCTGTACAGCAACTTACGTGAATTTCATGTACTAGTTAATGGGAAAATTGATAAAATTTACCAGGATTGCACGTAAACTGGTTAGTATGAGTGCGAGTTATCAACAATTCACGTGAATGTTACATGAAAAGTGTGATGGATGAGAAATACCTATGTTTTCACGTAAACTTGACGTGCTGATTTTTTTGAGTGTATGAAACTGAAGGGTAAAGAAGCGGCTAACATCTTTTTACGCTTCCTATACGTCCGACACAAAAAGAAAAAAGCAAAAAAGTAACTTTGTTCGAGCGTTTACCAATACACATTCATTCGAGGCTGAAGTTAGAGCGGGCTACTCACAAATACATTTAGTCCGAGGCAAAATTTGTTATGGGCTAGATGAGATGTTGGCTACACGAAAAATGTATGGGAATGACATTTGTGACAGTGGGGTGAGCTTGTACAATAAATTTCCAAACGACGATATCTAATCCGGATTACCACTGATAAGGTCCAAGCTTGGAAGTTAATGAATCTAGTCAAACCTTTAAATCTTATATATAAAAATGGATTTCTGTCTGTCTGTCTGTCGGGATGTTCCTTATAGAATCAAAAATTAACGATCCAATCGGCGTGAAAATTTGCATGTAGAGGCTTTTGGGGCCAGGAAAGGTTTTAGTGATGGTTAGAGACCCCTCCCCCCACTAAGAGGGAGGGGGGGGGCTCCCATACAAATGAAACACAAATTTCTGCATAACTCGAGAACTAATCAAGCAAATGGAACAAAATTTGGCATGTGGGTATTTTTGGTGACAAGAATTTATTCTATGGTAAATTGAGACCCCTCCTCTCTTCAGAAGGGGAATTATGACTAGTCTCCCCTTTAAGAGGGGGGGCTTCCATACAAATGAAATACAAATTTCCTCATAACTCGAGAACTAATTAAGCAAATGGAACCAAATTTGGCATGTAAAGGTTTTCGAGGGCAAGAATATTTTCTATAGTAAATTAGGACCCCTCCCCACTTTAAGAGGGGGGGCTCCTGTACCAAAAAAACACAATTTTCCTCATAACTCGAGAAGTAATTAAGCAAATGGAACCAAATTTGGCATGTGGGTGTTTTTGGAGACAAAAATTTTTTCTATGATAAATTGGGACCCCTCCCCGTTTTAGGAGGGGGGGATCCTATACAAACGAAATACAAATTTCCTCATAACTCGAGAACTAATCAAGCAAATGGAACAAAATTTGGCACTTGGGTGTTTTTAGAGACAAAATTTTTTTCTATGATGAATTGGGACCCCTCCTCACTTCAGAAGGGGGGGGCTCCTATACAAATGAAATACAAATTTCCTCATACCTCGAGAGTTAATCAAGCAAATGGAACCAAATTTGACACGTTGGTGTTTTTGGAGACAAAAATATTTTCTATGGTGAATAAGGACCCCTCCCCACTGATTTGTGTGATTTTAATAGATGCAAATGTTTGTAGAACACTATTTTTCCCTAAATCACATAGTTTTGAAGCTACAGTGAAAAACCCGATTTGTGGGGGTCCGTCAGAAAAGATGCCTAATATCTCAAAAACTGTGATACTTAGAGGAATAATGTTTTCAGCAAAAAGTTTCATATTAAGATTATCTAAAACTTTCTAGAACATACTATAGCTCTATATCATCAAATTAGAAAGTTAAATTTTGCAGCGCCACCTGTGTTTGAGTTCCGAACTAATACTAAGCACCAGTTGTTGCGTCTATTGATATACCGAAATTCTACCGAAGACGCCATATTGAAAAAAGCACTATGAAAAGAGTTATTAAAAAAGTTCACGAATCCGAGCAATCAAACCACTGTGCACTGATTTAATGCAATAGTGGCTTTGAAAATACGTGGACGGGGGTTCATAAATACAACGCCTGCAACCTTTGAGACATAGATATTTCTTTTAAAAATCACTTGTGTGCATCATAAAGGTTGAAATGGTAATGAATGACCAATTTCTGTTTTATTTGTATGAGAGTCCTTATCCTCCTACCACAGGGGTAAGGGGTCTCAAACTATCATAAAATAAATAAATTCATGCCTCCAAAAATCCCCACACGCCATTGGATTTGGAGCCAATTGCTTGTTTAGTTCTCGAGTTATGAAAAAATTTGAATTTAATTTGTATGGGAGCCCCCCTTCTTAGAAGAAGAAGGGGTCTCAGTACATCTTACCTCCAAAAAACCCCACATGCAAATTTTGATTCCTGTTGCTTGGTTAGTTCTCGTGTTATGAGGAAATTTGTATATCATTTGTATGGGAGCCCCCCCCTCCGAAAGAGGGGAGGGGTCTCAATTCGCTATAGAAAAAAATCTTGCCTTCTGAAACCCCATTCCAAATTTGGTTGCATTTGCTTGATTAGTTTTCGAGTATTGAGGAAATTTGTGTTTAATTTGTATAGGAGCCCCTCCTCTTACGCCCCCCTTAAAATTGCTCTCTCACTCCCCTATAAAACTGGTGGTCATTTTATCTATCCAACGACATATAAATTGTTCAGTTTCGTTCAGTAGTCTAGTAGTTATTAGCATTTGAAATCTTTCATTCAAACGTTACAATTCTATTTTCGTTTACACAAAGTGCTACCCAGTCCCAGTATAGTAAACAAAGACGTAGTTCTACGTCAAAAACATCACCACTTGACAAAATAGCGATTGCCAATCAACTCATGTCTCTCAGAAGCCAGGTCTTGGACAAGTTCCTTCGAAATCCGTTCCGTGCTTGAATCAAAAAAGAAACCCTCCCGGGGCCGGAACCAGTCACATGGCTTCTGAGAGACATGAGATGGTCGCCAGCTATTTTGTCAAATTTTGTGACGTTTTTTGATATGCGACACGACATATTTTACTGACGCTGAAATGTCCCTTTTACTCGTAACTACGGCAAAGTAACTGATATGTCCACAGTCGATGATATGGTTACAAAAATTTCAAATATTTTCAAACAGATTTCAAACAAATTTCAAATATTTGGCATCTGCATCTAAAAAAACCCATGTCACGACACCCCAGGGAACTCCGGACTAACGCCGGGGTCATAAGCTATATGGCCATTATCTATAGATTTTATGAAAATGCAAAAGATATTCGGGAAATCCCCCAGATTTGGTGAAAAAATATTGAAAGATATAAAAGTTACGACCTTTTTAGTGGATTTTGCGATGCTGTAAATGATGTAGACCTTAGAGAGGTTAATACAGAAGAAAATATTTTGAATTCTTTTCAATTGCTTGAATAAAATGCCGTCGCTTTACTTAGAATTTCCTAAGGCCTACATGATACAATTGCTATTTGACCGGAATTTCGATTCGCATATATTTACTGAAGACAGAGAAAATTAAGTTGCTTTATGAGTGAATTTTATTCAATACTAGCTGACCCGACAAACTTCGTATTGCCACAAATTAACCTGTGTTGTACATAAATCATGAATCTCGGATGATCTTTGTCACTTCTCGAGTTTTGCAAGCCCCCCAGTGGGCGGCGCTTCCGACGGCGGGTCACCGGCAACACTCGCGACCGGCTCGTCCTGAATGATCTAGTGTTACTATAGATAGTTTTTGTGGTCTTGTTATTGATTAATGTTTTATGGAAGAGTCTCGAATTTCTCGAGTTGGATTAGTTTTTGAGTTTCGCAAAAATTTCTGTTTTATTTGTATGAGAGTCCATATCCCCCTACCACAGGGGTGAGAGGTCTCTAACTATCATAAAATAAATTCAAGACTCAAAAATCTCCTACATGCTAAATTTGGTTCCATTTGCTTGATTAGTTCTAAAGTTATGAGCAAATTTGTATTTCGTTTGAATGGGAGCCCCCCCCCCTCCTAAAAAGGTAAAAAGACCTAATTCATCATGGGAAAAATGGTTGCCTCCAAAAACACCCACATGCCAAATATGGTTCCATTTGCTTGATTAGTTCTCGAATTATGAGGAAATTTGTATTTCATTTGTGTAGAAGCCCCCCCTCTTGAAGTGTGGAAGGATCCTAATTCACCGTAGAAAATATTTTTGCCTCCAAAAACCTCCACATGCCGAATTTGGTTCTATTTGCTTGATTAGTTCTCGAGTTATGGGGAAATTTGTATTTCATTTGTATTGGAGCCCCCCTCCTAATGTGGGAAGAGGTCCTAATTCATCACAAGAAAAAATTCTTGCCTCCAAAAACACCTACACGCCAAATTTGGTTCCATTTGCTGGATTAGTTCTCGAGTTATGAGGAAATTTGTATTTCATTTGTACAGGAGCCCCTCCTCTTAAAGTGGGGAGGGGTCCTAATTCACCATAGAAAATTTTCTTGCTCTCGAAAACCTTCACATGCCAAATTTGGTTGCATTTGCTTGATTAGTTCTCGAGTTATGAGGAAATTTGTGTGGAAGCCCCCCTCTTAAAGGGGAGAGGAGTTATAATTCCTCTTATAAAGAGGGGAGGGGTCTCAATTCACCATAGAATAAATTCTTGTCACCAAAAAAAACACGCACATGCCAAATGTTGTTCTATTTGCTTGATTAGTTCTCGAGTTAGGAGGAAATTTGTATTTCATTTGTATAGGAGCTCCCCCTCCTAAAGTGGGGAGAGGTTCTTATTCATCATAGAAAAAATTCTTGCCTCCAAAAACACCTACATGCCAAATTTGGTTCCATTTGCTTGATTAGTTCTCGAGTTATGAGGAAATTGGTATTTCATTTGTACAGGAGCCCCCCCTCTTAGAGTGGGGAGGGGTCCTAATTCACCGTAGAAAATTTTCCTGCCCTCGAAAACCTTCACATGCCAAATTTGGTTCCATTTGCTTGATTAGTTCTCGAGTTATGAGGAAATTTGTATGGAAGCCGTCCCTCTTAAAGGGGAGAGGAGTTACAATTCCCCTTATAAAGAGGGAGGGGTCTCAATTTACCATAGAATAAATTCTTGTCACCGAAAACACCCACATGCCAAATTTGGTTCTATTTGCTTGATTAGTTCTCGAGTTATAAGGAAATTGGTATTTCATTTGTACAGGAGCCCCTCCTCTTAAAGTGAGGAGGGGTCCCAATTCAACATAGAAAATTTTCTTGCCCTCGAAAACTTTCACATGCCAAATTTGGTTTCATTTGCTTGATTAGTTCTCGAGTTGTGAGGAAATTTGTATGGAAGCCCCCTCTTTTAAAGAGGAGAGGAGTTATAATTCCCCTTATAAAGAGGGGAGGGGACTCAATTTACCATAGAATAAATTCTTGTCACCGAAAACACCCACATGCCAAATTTTGTTCTATTTGCTTGATTAGTTGTCGAGTTATGCAGAAATTTGTGTTTCATTTGTATGGGAGCCCCCCCTCTTAGTGGGGGGAGGGGTTTCTAACCATCACTAAAACCTTTCCTGGCCCCAAAAAACCTCTAGATGCATACTTTCATGCCGATTGGTTCAGTAGTTTTCGATTCTATAAGGAACATACAGACAGACAGACAGAAATCCTTCTTTATAGGTATAGATGTAAAAATATTTCTCCTATTTTGTTGCTTTTCATTGATTTATTTGTGGTTTTATTGGTATTTTATTGGTTTTCAAAAACGTTTCATGAACAATCACTTGAAAACGAAGCAAAATCTATTTAACAACTGGATTTATTAGAAATATAGAGAATTCATTTATAAATTTGACATTAAAATCTATTTGAATCGGGTTTTTCTAAAGTGGCGAAATTTGGGCACAGAATACACATTTAAATAATCAATATAACGAGAAAAATACACAATTTAGTATGAATATGATCATTGAATCAGTAAAAGAAATGTCCGAAGTATAACATTTTCATGTTATCAAATATCTGAACTTATAGAACCTTGTTCTGTTTCGTTTTATGTAAATTTTTTGGATAAAAGTGGCGAAATATGGATCCGTCACCCTAAGACTCGTAATTATTTTATTTGGCGCCTAGGGTGGCCCTTTCTGGTTTAGAGTGGTCTCAAAAAACGTGATTTTGACCTACCTTCCTACCTCAATATTTTTTTTTCTAGAAAGCCCATTAAAATTTTTGAATTTGCTGCGTCACCGCTTTAAATCGGTCCAGTGGTTCAAAAATTATGAAGGAAAGTAGGTAATAATCGCATTTTTTGGAGCCACCCCAATTCAGAAAGGGCCACCCTAGGCGCCAAATAAGAAATTACGGGTCTCATTATTTTCAAAAAAAGAAAAAATAGAGCGAGCTTTAACAAAATCGGAGCAAATATATAATCGAGTCTAAAATTGTATATAATCGAGTCCGACCTGTACTTGCGATCCACAAGGGCTTGGGAGGAGGCCACTATTGAAAATCCGTTGAAGGTATAAAGCACCACTCTTTCAAGATTCAGTTTTCTTCAGTTCATCCCTCCAACTGCTGTGCCGTGAGCTCCAGCTGTGCAAACCGTTACGGCAAAAGGATTATTTGCAACATCATTTTTCAAATCCGCCGTCGTTCGATTTGTTGGCGACGACCGCCGTTCTTCTATCCAATATCATCATCAATCTCTTGAAATCGCATTTTGCAAAATCGATCGATTCTCTCACACTGCCGGCAGCAGCCGGCATAGGTAGGTAACCCTTCATAGTTCTTTAAATTTTCGTCGGATTTTAAACTGACAGAGAAAATAAAAAAACCCGCACAAATAAACTTTGGTGAAAAAATAAATACCCCGCAGCGGCGGGCCATCGTCGTGGCACCTCTCTTTTCTCCCCTCGGAGTGAAAAAAAAAGAAAAAGCCGATAAAAATGCAGTCCTGTGGAAGATAGCGCACCCAAACCGGACCGTAAAACGGAAATTTTAAACTAAACATATAAAAAATTGTTCAAAGGGGGAAATCGTCACGAGGAACGCTTCCTTCCTTTTTTTTGGGTTACTTTTCTCACTCTAAAAAATGCGAAATTTTCACAACTGCACAGCTTACTGGGTTGCGCGTCATCCTTCCTTCCGGTCGGGGATGAAAAAAAAAACAGCCGTATGACGAATCCTTCTTACCAATTGCTCAACCCTCAGCCCTCGTCTGATCCGTCGACGACGGGGTGAAGTGTGTGCATTTATCATTTCTCTGCAGCGCTGCGCGCTGCCTGCAGGGTTCAATTTTCAAATTGGGGTAATTTAAAAAAAAAAACTTTCTCACGATGACCTTCGGGTTGGTTGGTTTCGCTATTTTGGGTTCTTTTTTTTTTTTGGAAAAAGCCCTCTTTTTTACGTGCACGTCGTGTGCAGTTGTTAAAGGCCACCGGCAAATAACTCATTACTATTATCATCGCTTGAACTTCTGGCTAGGAAATCCGATACGATCCGGGTCTTTTTACGTCATTGCTTTTTTTTTTTTATAAAAAAGAAGATAGAAAAAACGTCTCCGAAATTAAAGGGACAACCAACGACAAAAGGAAAAGATCATTAGGGTAAATGATTTCTTGTGCGTTTGTGCGATTCGCACGAACAGCAACAGGACTCTGGGAAGAAGGTTAAATGTGTATCATTAGGAAACTGCATCTTCTGCTCGTTTGAGATGAAGGGAAACGGTATTGAAATTAGGGTCCAAGCAAGCACCACCGGAGGTGCTAATTGGCAGCTTATGGTCAGCACTTAATTTTGAATAAATATTCAATTGAGATCGAAAAAAGGGAGATTCGCTAGAGATTGCAAACACTTAGTTTGCAAAATATTGGTTCTTCGGAAATAAAGCGGACAAAAGAATGTCGTTTTTTTATTCATTTTTTTGTGTGCCTTTATAAGAAGATTATGGGAAAATTAAGCTGTGATAGTCAGCTCAATAGTTAACGGAAAATTTGACTCATGTGACCCTGCAGAAACTGTCCCTAACGGAATGATGATTTATGATTGGCTGCTAAATTTGCGAAATTCTGCTAAACTACGATAATGTCGAAAATTTACAATTTTTCTGTTTTCCGCACGTCTTTTACGTCTTTCTTGACAACAAACAGGACGAAATATGGCGAAAAGATGACAAAAACCGGAGAAATGATGACGAAACGACGTTAAAACAGACAAGAAGGCGCGACAAAAATGCCAAAAACGGATGTAGCAAAACGGCGAAAATACTATGGAAAGATAGCACGAAGCCCATAAAAAGACAACCAAAATACGACAGAGAGTGGACAAAGGGAATGGACGGCGAAGAGGCAGCGATAAGATGACGAAAAGACGACGAGAGAACAAAGAAAAGACACCCTAGAAACGACAAAAAGATTACGAACAGGCAGTGAAGAGACAGTGAGAAAACGATAAAAATATGATGTAAGTATAGACAGGCACGCAAAACGACGAAAGATGACAAAAAACGCAGAAAAAACGCCAACAACAGTGCTGAATGCCAACACAAAAACCAAGGCAAAACGAAGACAATAAGACAATAGATAGATGGAGGAAGGGCAATGAAGAGACAATAAAAAGACAGCAAAACAACGACAAGAAATGTCAAACAAAACTGTCAAATGACGACGCCATCAAACCAAAAACGCCAAAAAGATGATAACTGGAAAGAGATGATGCAAAGATGCCAGAAGGTCAGATATTAAAAATAGCAGAACAAAACGTTTGAAATACTACAAAAAACGAAGTGTTAAGTTGTAGCATTCAAATCTCTCATATCGAGGACAGGAGGAGAAAAAACGGAACAGGGCACGAAGGAAAAAGGAAACACTCGAGAGAGAAATAGAACAAAAACTGGCACGAAAGTAAGAAAAAACGTGACAGAATGGGAAAGAAATTAGGACATAAAACAAGTGGAAAGCAAGAAAACGAGAGAAGCAAAAAGAGGGGGAACGCAACATGACGAGACCGGACAGGATGAGGATGAACGGATGAGAAAAGAAAAAAAATGACGGAAAAGAAAACGGAGAAAATGAGACTAAACTGGTTGGAAAAGGAGAAAAACGGATAGAAAAGGAGATAAAGAATACGGAAATATACGGAAAAATGAACAAAGAGAACACAAAAAGTGGAAAAACTAGGCAGAAAAAGAAAAAAAAGCAAGAAAATAACGGATCGGAGAAGAAATCGGAACGTGACAGAAAGGGAGGAAAAGCAGAACAGAAGAGGTAGACGGAACAGACAGAAGTTAAAAAGCAAAAAAAGTCAAAACTGGACAGAAAATTACAAAAACAGGACACAGACGCGAACAGGAACAGGACGAAAACGAGGGAAAACTAAAGAAAATAGACGAAAAACGGGGCAAAGGAACTTCCGGGATCAGGAAAAGGGAGAAAACGGGACGGGAAGAGAAAAGGAACAATGAAAGAACCGGAAAGAAGGAAAAACCAGAAAGAAGTTAAAACGATGCGGAAGAGGGGAAAAAGAAAAGCAAAAAATAACGGGCGTATGAAACGGGAACAGAAAGTAAAAATCGGATCGAATCAAGCTGTAATCGGAGCCAATTATAACCAGATTTGAACCCACTTCTCCTCCCAAGCCCTTGTGGATCGCAAATATTGGGTAACCTTTGAACCACAGTGGGCTGGGTAAGGGCAAACTGAAATGGAAAAACAAAAGAAGGAAAACGAGAAAAAAGAAAAAGACAAAAATCTGAAGATAAATAGGAAAACCGCAGCGGAAAAGAAAAAGTAAAGCCAAAAACAGAATAAATGGGGCACCCATAATCGGAAAATGGGAAACAGACGAAGACGAAAAACGAGAAGGAAAGTAGATAAAAAGTGCCAAAAATAAAGAACGAAAAAATGGGAAAAGAAGAGAAAAGGTAAACGGGTAAAAGAATAACAAAAAAATCAAATAAAAAACAGTAGGGGAAGGGCGGTTAAGACGGATACTTGTCATATTTCATAAGCAATAATTTTTTGAAGCAAACTAATGATGGGAAATGTTTCTATAGACTGAATGAACAGCAGCGCCGCTGTGAAATTTATAAATAAACCAAAGAAAAAATGCGTTGATACGCTAAACGATGTAATTTTGTGTGTGAAGAAAATAACTGGTAAATCGTTAAAAAACAACACATTGAAGCTATATCGACGACATTGCGTTAGTTTGATTCTTTACTGAGTATCCATTAGAAGCCTTGTGAATTTTTGAATACCGTTCTGATTCAAACTTAAAACAGTCTCAAACTTCGAACACTTAAAATAAAATGCTGATTAGTATTGCCAATATGATAAAATATTGTGTTTATTGTATACCACCGGATAGAGGACTTTCTAACGAACACGGCGGTATACAATAAGCATAATATTTTATTATATTGGCGAAACTAACAACCATTTTATTCTAAGTGTTCGAAGTTTGAGACTGTTTTATGTTTGAATTAGAACGGTATTCAATAAAAAGTTATTGAAGTTTGAAAAAATAGTATCCAAGTCGGGAAAGACGGACGCCCAAAGGTAGTGAAAGACGGACACGAAGATTTAGAACTCATGCGGTCAACAACGATTTAACATCGCAAATATTTACATATTATATAGAATAGGGCGGGGCATAAGTGCGATGTTTGAGGTTGTCAGCAATTTTCTTGAGATATAAAGAAGGACAACAACATAATATATTTTATAGTGATGCAGTAACTCAATGTCTTCACATTGAACTATAAATCACCTGAAATAAAAGTGCGAAACTCGAATCCATGAAATTAGCACAGCAGTAGCTAACAAAACCATATTACCTTCAATCTGCGGTATGTTTCGGTAAGGAATATTCTCAATTTGCACCTTTCCTATTTTGCGCTGATGTACTGCAGCCTGCGTCCGATCGAAACTTTTCCAAACGTTATTATTTTGTTTCATCAGCGGAAAAACATTGTTTTCCTTCGATCAACATCTGAAGAGCACACAATTTTCTGCAGATCTTGCATTGATAGTATCTGTAATATAGTGCCTAAAGTTGTATATAATTAGCTATACATTTTTTGCCTTGTCCGTGAATCGCACTTTTGCCCCGCTAGGCGCTTGACGGGGTTTGATTAAATTATGGAAAAGCGAAATATATTTTGTAAATTCTTTTCACCGTATTTTCAAAACAGATTTGTGAGTGATGTAAAACGCTGCTACAAATTTGCAACAAGTAATATCCTCCTGTTGATATCGTATTTGCCGTATAACGAAAAATTACATCAAAACCACCCTAAAATAACATTTGCACACAACTCAGCAACTATGCTTCGTAAGCAACCAAAGTTTACGTTAGATTCAAGTTGTCATAGTAGTCACCCATCCATGCCAATGTAGTCAATTCACTCGGAATCTGCATCGATAAATCATTGAATGGCACTTTTACCCTTCCTTACTCTATGGGTCATTCCACGTCAAGTGTCCGAGTGCCATGTAATCCATGAGTGCCTTCTCGGATTTGAACCAAGTTTTGTCAGATTGTTCGTTTCAGGTCAGCAAAAAAAAATCCTATGTTCGGTGCTGATTGGACGTTCCCGCGATTAATGGGAGTACCTCCCATTACGACACGTTTTTGTCAAATCCTCTTATTTTCTTTTGCTAATATCTCTGGAAATACTAGGTTTAGAAAGACAATTTTATCATGTTTCCAAAGGAAATTGTGCAAGGAACCCGAAAAAAAAATTTAGCGTTTAGGTTTTAGCGGCAGTGCTGCCAAACATTTTTAAATTCGATTTAAAAACTAAATTTGCGTTTTTCTCTCAATGAGTACAATTTGATTTCCGAAATTTCAATTCCATTGTATTCCTCAGATTTTTTTTACATAAGAATCGCCACGAGGTGTTCCCTGCCGATCCAGAGTTATAGCGATTTGAAGAAAGAAACCAGCGATTTTTCATAAATAATCAATAGTAAAACTACATTTTCTTGAAGCACTGACTCTCTTAGCAATGTAAACACACTTTGTTTTTCGAATAGAATAAGGAGGGGTAAAAGTGCGATTCAATGATTTATCGGTGCAGATTCCGAGTAAATTTTCTACAACGGCATGGATGGGTGACTACTTTGACAGCTTGAATCTAACGTAAACTTTGGTTGCTTACGAAGCATAGTTGCTGAGTTATGTGCAAATGTTATTTTAGGGTGGTTTTGATGTAATTTTTCGTTATATGGTAAATACGATATCAACAGGAGGATATTACTCGTTGAAAATTAGTAGCAGCGTTTTACATCACTCACATATCTGTTTTGAAAAAAACGGCCAAAATAATTTACAAAATATATTTCGCTTTTCCGTAATTTAATCTAACCCCATCAAGCGCCTAGCGGGGTAAAAGTTCGATTCACGGACGGGGCAAAAGTGCGATTCATGGACGAGGCAAAAATGTATAGCTAATTATATACAGCCTTAGGCACTATATTACAGATACTAGAAATGAAAGATTTGCAGAAAACTGTGTGCTCTACAGATGTCGGCCGAAGAAAAACAATGTGTTTCCGCTGATGAAACAAAAAACAAACATTTGGAAAAGTTTCGATCTAACTAAGGCTGCAACACAGTAGCGCAAAATAGAAAAGGTGCAAATTGAGAATATTGCTTACCGAAACACAACGCAGATTGAAGATAATATGGTTTTGTTAGCTACTGCTGGGCTTATTTCGTGGATTCTAGCTTCGAGCTTTTGCCCCGCGGTATTCGCACTTTTGCCCCGCTAGTGGGGTAAAAGTGCGAATCTGCACTTGATCAGAAGAATGAAGAATTTATTTTGCAAAACACTATTATCGCAGATGATTTATAGTTGAATGTAAAAACATTGAGTTACTGCATCACTGTAAAATATATTATGTTGTTGTCCTTCTTTATATCTCACGAAAATTGATGACAACTTCAAACATCGCACGTATGCCCCGCCCTACTCTAATTGTTAACGCTAGTTATGGGAATATAAGTTGAAAATGGCGTAACATATTCTAGCTATTTGCCCGTAACATTATGAAATGTTTTTCAACTCGCTGATAGCCTCTAGATTTTCCTCCTTGCTATGATATTAATATTTATTTAATTAGTGTGGGTAATATTGAGAAAAACGGAAAATCTGGCAACACTGTTAAGAAAAAACTTATTACATACTGTATACATGCTTTCACGGTACCGCACAGTGTTTTTGCAATGCTTATAGACTCACTGCGTCAATGAAATGTAATTTTACTCTTGATTACATATTTATGAAAAATCGCGGGTTGATTGCTTCAAATCGCTGTATGTCTGGACCGGCAAAGAACACCTCGTGGTTTTGAGCGATTCTTATGTAAAAAAATCTGAGGAATACGGTGGAATTGAAATTTTGGAAATCAAATTGTACTCATTGAGAGAAAAATGCAAATTTAGTTTTTACGGACAAGGTCGTCAGAGTCCATTTATGGCAGTCAGTATGGCACCGAATATCATCCTTCCCTTCCCTTCTTCAGTATGTTAACATGCTCCCATAGACTCGGGAAACCATCACAAAAAAATAAAATTAGTTCAACAAACCTGCTAGCCGTAATCAGATCTTGCAACTCGAAGCACTAAACATTGCATTCTATAGGTTCTATTACTTTTTGGGGCATAACTTACACTAAATACTTAGATTTCTGTCCAATTAAAATTCATCACTATATTTTCACTTTTTCGCCGTCGATTTTTCTTTAATTTTTTTTCGGCCGTTCCATTCATCACAGCACACGCGAAACTTAACTTGAAACACAGAAAACTTTAATTTAACACCCGAACAGTTATCTGGTAAGCTATTATAATGATTTTGTACAAACTGTTCACTTGAATTGATAGGACAAACTTTACTTCGTTTCGATTGCAATTCCGAAACCGCGACCGTCGTTGTTGATACGTTACCAAGGAAACGGGAGTGATGCCATATTTAGGGGAATTGTGTATAACGTGCCCCCCCTGGCCAATGTGCCCCCCCTTCGTTTTTCACTAAACAAGCGAAATCAAAATGCAAAACCACCCAGAAACCATAGTATTTGATGGAACTAGCCTACTATGCAAGTATGACAGTTGTCACATTCTGTAAAAACAAAACAAAAATAAATTTGTTTTTGAGCAGCTTCCGATGTAACTTTTGGCGTCATTTCCATAAGCTATTTTCTTGTCAAAATCTGTAAATAACCGGTTGTTGTGATTCGATTGCGTAAAGTGAACTTCAAAAAGACATCCCTGCCAAAAATAACGGTATGAAACGCTTGATTTGCTTTAGCATTTAATATTTTTTCAAATAAGTAAAAGCAGGCCAAAATGCCCCACTTGCGGTGGTGCAATTTGCCCCCCTTGCAAATGTGGCTATAAACATAGGTAAACAGATCTAAGTTGAAGCCAATTGCCATTATTTAATTCAATTAGTATTGTAGAGCAACCGTGGTGGGAATAATTTGTTACCAACGTCCAAATTCTAGGTAATTCAACTACCCGGTACAAAACGCCACAGCTGCAGTGTAATGTGCCCCATGCAGAAAAGAAAAAGTGCGCCAGAAGGCCGAAACTAGGTTTATTTTACATAAAATAACGATATTTTGCAAAACAAAGGAAATAGTTTTACTTTCTACAAAATAGAGTTGGTCTGTCACTGGTAGAAATACTCAAATTACCGCATTGGGCATATTATACCGCAGGTGGGGCATTTTACCCCGCGCAGACGAGAAACACAACATTTAGGTGCTTTTATTAAATAATTCCTAGCATGTTTATTCCACAATACTAAATGAAATAAACAATTGCAATTGGTTGTCAGCTTAAACACCAACATATACACGTAGTTGTAACGTTAATTTGGGGAAGTATAACGGAGATATAACCATTTATTCTTAGGGGGGGCACATTATACACATTTCCCCTACGTTGAACGTGAAATTGGTCAATAATTTTCACTATTAAATTAACGGTCGTAAAGTGTCGAAAATATACTTATAAAATTCTCTGATAATAAAATTCACCGTAAACAACATTTTATGTGATAGAATTACTGTCAGATCTAGTTCAACAGCAAGAATAGATACGCGATTCTACGTTTCAAAATTGTTCCTAACAGATTATTGCCTACTCTAGCAATTTAGCATAAACTTAGCACAAACAAAACGATAGTGGAAACAAGTACTGAAATCAGTAAAAAAGCAGCTGGCCTCTGACGACCTTCACCTTAAATCGAGTTTAAAAATATTTAAACTTAAACTTAATTTTTTTTCGGATTCCTTGGACAATTTCTTTTGGAAACATGTTAAAATAGTCTTTCTAAACCTGGGAGCACCGCCATTTTAAGGAAAATACCCGATTTTATCAAAACCTGCTTTTATCTCCGTAAATATTAAGTTTAGAAAGAAACTATTTTCACATTTTCAAAGGAAATCATCCAAGGAATTCGAAAAGCATATTACTTTTGAGCACCACTGTTGCCAAACATTTTGAAACTCAATTTAAAAACTAAATTTACATTTTTCTCTCAATGAAGACAATTTTATCTCAAAAATTTCTACTTCATCGTATTTCGCAGATTTTTTTACATAAGAATCACTCATCGCCCCGAGGTATTCTTTGCCGATCCCGAGATACAGCATTTTAAAGCAAGCAATTCAAGCATTTTTTATGTAAAACTTTAAGCAAAATAACTTTTTTTTTGAAGCGGTGATTCTCTACGCAATGTAAAACTACTTTGCCTTATCGAGAAAGCATTTATACAATATATAGCAAAAATTTTCTAAGCAATATTGCCAACCGTTCTTCAATTACTTGGACAACGCGTACTCTCCGCCATATCTCGCTCCAGCTAGTGTAAACATCTTGCTCGCTTCACCCCTGGCCGTCTTGTTCTTATCGAATTTGAAGCTACCATCAACTTTGCAAAGTAGTAGTCCGGCATCCTTGCAACATGCCCTGCTCATCGTATCCGTTCAGCTTTAGCCATCTTTTGGATACTGGGTTTTCGGTTCGAAAACTCCGAGCACTCGCAAGTTCTCCTGGAGTATTGTTAACGTTTCAAGCCCGTCCACTGCGCGTCTTGTACAGGGTGCATTTTGGGCTTAGTCTGTACGACGCATAGTAAGCACGACTTCCACTGATAATACGCTCTTAACTTCGCCTATTGTTGGGGCTGCCACTTCTTCTCCATTTTTCGCATTACACGTCTTTATGCGTATGAAAATGTGGTGCAACTCCATAGAGCAGATCGGATTAAGACACCATAAAAATCGACGAAAAATTCTCACGGGTCTCAATATTTCCAATTTATAATTTTGATATTTCACCCTTTGAAGTGATCTTCAGGTACCAATTGTACACGGTATTCGAGTGGTCTATTCGTCCTTTTGATTTCTCCCTACTGGACTATTCACATTGCTGATATAGGAAAACCACAGAAGGGTCAACCCTAATTGGAATGTAGGTTGTCCACCAAAATGTATCCGGTTTCAGGTTGTTCCTAATAAAAATATTGAATTTCTTTCGCCTTATCGACAGAAAGGACAATAAATTTAATTTGTAATTTTTGATATTTTTCACCTTGAAGAAAATTTTGATGATAGAAATTCCCACATGTACACATCCAACGTAAGGATTTTGAGGATAGTTTCAATGAATCTATCTATTCCATCCCCGGAACCGTCAACTCTCAATAGCAAACCGTGTCAAAACATTTACCATCCAGGTGAGATAAACCCGGTTCAAAATTTAACCGGCAAAGAAACAAAAATCCGCTGATCCCGAAAAAGTTCACCGTCACCGTCAGATAACGATCTTTCGCCATTCTTCAGTCAACAACAAGCAGCCGAAAAATGATTATCCTTTTTTCGGATCAACTAAACAACAGCAGCAGCAGCAGCTGAGAGTCTGAGACAGAAAATCAATACAACCATCGGCAGCGTCTTCAGCTTCAGTGTTTTTTTTTTTTCGTTTTCAGAAAAAGCACGCTCAACCGAAATCTTAAAAACCCCTTTTCCTGTTAAATTATGCGTCATCCTTTTTTTTTTGGAAAGGTACCAAAATGCTGAAAGGATTCCGTATTTTTTGTTGGCACCGAAACACGTAATTTTCGTTTGCTTTTCACATATGCCACACAGACACACACAAAAGATGATCCTTTTCCTTCCTGTTCGGCCCGGCCCGGACAGGGGACTCCCCCGTTCCCGACCATCCATCACAGTTCTCCATATATTCCTCGCGGGTCGAGACACGGATCGGCTGCTGGGCTGCTGGTTGGTGTTTACCCCGTTTCCGAAATCTTGCCGAAAATGAAAAAAACGAACAAATTTTTAACCCTTATTACATAGGTACGTTCACAACAAAGGGTTTCCCATCCTCCTGCTGTTAGGCTTTGCAACTTTGCTTGCTGCTGCTGCGATGCTTTCATCGGGTTGCTGTGACCGTTTTTTTTTTCGTGCTTCAGGTTTTGAATTTGTTGATTTTTTTGTGTTTTTAGCCTGCATGACGTAGCAACGAATGTTGCTACCGTTTCCAAGCTGCTTGCCTGTGTTGTTAAACAAAACGCCAACTGAGACCAACCGTGTCCTACGACATCGTGGACTCCATGCCGGGTCGAACGACGAGTTGCAAACTTTGCTCGGAGATTAGCGTTTCATAATTAATTCAACGACCTTTTTTTTCAAAATTTCAAATCATTCGTAATCCGTTCGTGTTTCACAGTCGAATTTCCTGCGGGGCTAATTCCGTTATACAAATCTAACGTTTCAATAATACGCTGACCTTCCGTAACCTCATAGGCATAGCCTTTTATTATGCATCCGGCTGGCTGGTGCGGAGCGCCAGCAAACAAAACGAACAACGAAGCAACGAACAGGGGACAAAACAAACAAAGCGCCGGCAGGCTGGGATTTCGGGTATTTACCTCGATCCCTTCTTTTTCCTCTCACTTCGGTGCGGATACAATGGATGGGTGCCACACCGCCGTACCGAACCGAACCGACCAAGCGCCCTCAAAGTAGAGGTCAATTATTCGGGTCGACCGTTTTCTCGAGGGTCAACGCCGATCCGACCACACCTATAAGCTGGAAGGAAGGATCGGAAAGTACGAGGAAGATCAATAACAGGATAACGGACGACGAAAACTGCTTTGCTTTCCGCAGAGCTTGTGGAAGGTGTGATAATTTCTTTTGTAGGCTGGACGAATTAGGACAGAGGACACGTGCCTGGACCTGGAAGGCGGATCGCCTTCTTGGGTTGAGCAAAAGGGCGATTTGTTTTTTGTCATAACTAGATATTGTCAGCAGGTGCAAAGCTTGTTTGGTATCGTCCCTTGACCAGTGTAGGCGGATGATACAATATCAGTTATGAAGCAAAGGTAATCATATAAAAAAACAACGCGGACAGATCGATCGAGAAACACCTGAGAATCTATCATTTGACGGTGAAGCCATTCAAAGACACCCGGGCAATCTGGCGGCGGTTAAGTATTGGTACAAATCCGCAGAAGACAGCTATCCAGTTCAGGCCAGGAACAACCGACAGTTTCGCTAGAACGCGTTGGTCGAAACGGTTTGCCATGCGGCGAAAAACGCGGATGTTTCCATCTGGATTGTCCAAAAAAACACGAAGCGTGTCAGCCACCACATGTCCAATTCAGATTATGGTACATAGATAGATTGGTTTTATACCCTCCCACCGGAACTTAACCCAATTGAGAGGGTTTGAGCAAGATTAAGCTTCCTTTGAAGAAATAATGGGTAAAAGAATCAATGCGGACATTCGGTTACTGAGAGGAGATTCTATAAAGCAATGATGCAGAAACCTAGAAAAAATGCCGACCTAAAATTAATTTATGACGACTATTTGTTTCATTCTAACTTACTGAAAGATCTTGCTGAAATGTCGGAAATACAACGTGTTCACACATTACAACTTTGTTTCTTTCAAAGCGGCATACGATACAGTCGATCGAGAACATAACAGATAAAGCACGAACACAGTTTTTCGGACAAACTGACGGTTGTCCGCGGGTTGAATTGACTACTACTACTGCTATTACTATTACTACTAGTACTACTAGAGTATAATGCTGTACAATGTACCCCCGCTGAAATGACCTTGTTTAATCTGGACATTTTCAATCTGTACCCCGGTAATTTGAATGCGTTCACATTAAAAAATGCTCAAGCGTCTGTTGGCGGTTGACGGGAATTGACGACCGAACAAATTGAAAAAAAAACTTAATACGTTTCCTCTTGCTCAGTAGCTTTGGCAATATAGCTCAAATGCAACTTACCTTTCTCCAGCACCCAAAATAGACCATTTTAGTTGAAACTGTCGAACCGATTTCCTCTTCTACAATCCGGACGTTCAGAATTCGCGCTTATTCAAAATGTTATCACAAGCTTTGTTTTCGTCAAATCAAAACAACAAGTTCATAGGGTGCTTGCCTTTCCCCTATGTGAAAATGAATAGAGTTACCGAATATTCAGATTAAAAATTAATTCGCCTGATCTAAACGAGGTGTTTTCCATATTAGTGGGGGTTGAGTGTACTAAAATATGTTATTCCAAACTGTTATTGCTTTGTTAATCAAAATAGCACAAGTATAGCTATTCTATTGGCCTTAACGGGAAACTAGCAGTCATTAACTTTTCGTCGGAAAGCCCAATTTCGGAGGCAGTTTTTGGGCCCAAAAGCGGGATTCTGTCCATAAAAAAAGTAAATACTGCATTCTTCTTGCCAATCTGAATACAGCGAATACATTTTCATGAACAGATCTTTTGTTTCAAACAAAAAAACTACTTTTGAAATTGGCACAATCGATGACGGCTAATTTCATCTTAACCTTTCGTCACTCGCGCCAACATCGGTTTTTAGGCATGCTAAAACCTAATAGAATTCACTCAAATACTAATGCCACCCGATGAAAAACTCGGTCGCCTGCGATGAGCTGGGCACGTCGTGAGGATGTCGGACGACAGCCCGGTTAAAAAAGTTCTCAATAATGATCCGACCGGAACGGGACGGTGCACAGTGGGACGGCTTCAAAAATAAGTAATAGCATCGAAACCTTAAGACATAGCATAATAATTGCTTCAGAAAAGTTTCTTCATTCAAAAAGCACTTTCTAGTGGTGAAAAAATATTCGGACATTAGGGTGTCCCTAATCAGATACAAAAAATATTTTCTCTATTTTAAGTCAGAAATGATTGCTACCCACAGAAAAATTTTAGTTAAACTATTTTCGAGAAACTTTGTTGAATTCGGAAGATTTCTATCTCTTACAGGAAAGAAGTTATAGAGCCAAACTCTTAGGGACACCCTTCAAAACAGTTTCTTCGATCTAGCTCTCTAATGACGCTTTGTATGCTTTTCAAATGTTCTAAGAAGTTATTAATCACATTAAATTGCACATTTTCGTCGAAGACAGTAGAGCTCAATCTTTTTCCCTTTAGCAGCTATCACTGGTTTTTTAATGTTACACGCATTTTCGAAAAAACGCGAAAAAATCATCGAAATTTTAATCAAATCACACCAGGTTTTGGTTGTATTCGAAGATGATGATGATGATGCCAAAATATAGCAACTTTTTTTAAATGAAAAAAGTTACACAAGCGGTTGCGTCGTGTACTGAGTACACGGCGGGCAATAGCTCAAGTTTGTGAATAGATAGAAGGTTTCGACTTTCGACAAAGTTGCTTATCTAGTTAAGACACATCCCGTGATATACAACAAAATTCGGAACGGATCCGCTAGATGGCGCTAATAATGATTAAATTCATTTAGGAATATTTTAGAACCGAATGAGCTAGTAGGCTGCTATTTACTACAAAGTTGTTTGTAAAGCCAAGACGCATTTGGTAACGAACTCTGAAGTTTGGAACTAGTCCGCTAGATGGGGTATACGGTGAAATTTAATTTATTTGGCGATATTTCCGAACCATGACGAGATAGAAGGTTGATGTTTTCGACAAAGTTGTTTATCAGGTCAAGATACTTCCGATGATGGTAAATAAAATTCGGAATTAAGTCAGTAGTAGGTGGAGATGAAAAAATATTTTAGAGTGTTTGAGTCCCTATTCTTCCCAGAGTAGGTTCCCGCTAATAGGTTTATTCGAACATCTGGTAAACACGAATAAATGTCTGGCTTAGGCTGGCAAATGAGTGATGTGCAAATGTGCAAATATATCGCCTCTGTTTTCTAACTCCTATCTCTACCTCCACGAGGTGCCGACTGGGGTACGGCAGCCAAAGTTGCGCACCTGATGGTACGCAACCTTGGTTGTCGTACGCAGACAGAGAAGGTGGAACACTCGCCGTGTGGTTTCCGGCTACCTAATCATGCAGTTCGGTGCCGGTTTTTCGGAGGGCTTGGCTGCGGGGTGTGGGTACACCGGGAGAGAGTTAATCTCTCAGCTGGCTTAGCACAGACAGAGAGAGAAAGGCTCTCAATCGGTCTGTTTTACACAATCTGCAGTTATGCCCTTTGGCGGTAGGTGCCGAATTGTACGTTTGGGTAAAAATTGAGCCACGGGACCTGATCCTGCCGTGAGAGTCGGCAAATCAGGAGCCCCTAAGTCAAGGTCTAACTTCGTGCCGATGATTGAATGGCTGGAGGGGTGAAAACATGTCAGTCGCGAACGGAGTACTTTGGGCATCTTGTCCCTACTGTGCCATGCGGGGCTCTGGCACGGTCGATCTTTGTTGTCCCTTGCGTTTCGTGGGAACAACATAGGAATCCTGCCCAATTTTCCTTACGGGTTTTACGCCAAGTGCGTTCTGGCCAACATAATTGGCTTCGCTTACAATTTGCTGTCTGATATGTGCTAGAGATTGTTTGTGCATATACTCCGCTAGTCAAACAGTTAGAGTCGCACAAATAAATCTTCAACACAAACGGGCAGCAAATTTGTATTTATCCGAAAAACTTTTTAATGGCTCTTTTAATGGAAACCAGAACTTTGCTGTTTTCAGCAAAACTGGTATGACAAATCCTGTAGTGGTAGTGATGCCAATGCCCATCAGCAGCTTTTGAAGTAGCCTGCCCGCTAAAAACTATTAAAACGACTAGAGGAACACCATGGTGGAACTCTCATATCGCGGAACTAAAGAAACGATGCAGGAGAGCCTGGAATAGACGTCGTAGGGATGGCGTGGAGCCTTTCAAGCAGGCCCGGAGAGCCTATGCAAAGGCTCTACGATCTTCAGCACGCACGAGCTGGCACAGGTTCTGTAGCAACGTTTCCAGTTTCGGCGAGGCAAGTCGACTTAATAAAATACTGTCAAAATCGAAAGATTATCAAGTTAATAACATTCGAAGTTCGAACGGCGAATACTGTTCGAATGACAATGAAAGCCTGGAATGTCTCTTTTATAGTCACTTTCCGGGCTGTGTGGAACCTGAAGTTCGAAACGATCCAGAAATCATTTTAGGTGGCTTAGACTCGTGGGCTTTTGCTCGAAGACTTGTCACAACTGAAGCGATTGAGTGGGCCGTGAACAGCTTCTCTCCATACAAATCTCCTGGAACAGATGGAATATACCCTATTCTACTGCAAAAAGGATTCAAGTACTTCAAACACATTTTGAGAAGGATGTTTGTGTGTAGTATGCTATTGGGTACATCCCAACGCCATGGCGGGGCGCGCAGCGAGCAAGATGGATCGATCAAGTGGAAGGCGACCTGCGGAACCTACGCAGACTCCGTGGCTGGCGAATTGCGACCATGGACCGAGTGGAATGGAGACGACTCCTTCGTACACCAGAGGAAACTACGACCTGGAGCTGATTAAGTAAGTAAGTAAGTTGATGAAAAACTTATGAAGCTTTTTCCACCGTTTGAAAGAAAATCTTGGTCTGCGGATCAACTTTGCTGAGAACAGTAATTTTCTCTATTGCTGTAATCCCGAGATATACCGAGATAAAGTTAACGGTTCACAAGTGTTGTACAAAATACAATAGTTCGAGCCCTAACACAAGAAACAGTGATCGATTGCGGAGACCTGGATGAGATCTCTACGGAGGGGGAGTCATTGAACGCACTGAAAGTTCAATGTGTTGTGGGAGACGTTCCGATTCGACTCTCGACGGTTGTGGTCAATACAGGTAGAGTAAAGGTCGGGTGGTCAGTGTGTTCACTGAGAACTATTCCTCGAACAACGAAGGAAATGAAGAGATGCTGTAAAAGCATCTGCTTTGGCCATGTGGCGAGGAATTGCAAAGGTCCTGACAGATCTGATCTGTGCAGGAAATGTGGCGAAAAGAGACGAAGCAACCAAGGCGTGTACTTTGCGAAAAAGAGGATGGCGACGACCATGCGACGGCAGGTTTCAAATGCCAAGCGTAAGCGCTGCGAAAACTAAGCAATATTTACATTTTTCCACTCAACCAGTAAACAATCGTAGTGGCTTCCATAGTAACCGCGCCTGCATTGAATGCCAAAACCGAACTGCACCATTCAGAAAGTTGTATCCACCAGCCGCCATTACCGCTCGTGGAAAGCTGGATAGGACAGCAAGATAGTTATAAATTGGAATCAAGAGGGCAGTTAGTGTGGCACCGAATACCACCCTTCCCTTTCCTTCTTCGGTGTACCAACATGCTCCCATAGACTCGGGAAACTCTCACAAAAAAATAAAATTAGTTCAACTAACCTGCTAGCCGTAATAAGATCTAGCAACTCGAAGTAATAAACATTACATTCTATAGGTTCTATTACATTTTGGGGCATAAATTACACTAAATACTGAGATTTCTGCCCAATTAAAATTCATCACGGTATTTTCACTTTTTCGCCGTCGATTTTTCACACACATCACTCGCGAAACTTAACTTGGGGCACAGAAAACTTTAATTTACCACCCGAACAGTTATTTGCTAAGATATTATAATGATTTTTCCCAAACTGTTCACTCGAATTGACATGAAAAACTTTACTTCGCTTCGATTGCAATTCCGAATCCGCGACCGTCGTTGTTGATACGTTACCAAGGATACGGATGTATATGTGGAGTGATGCCATATTTACGTTGAGCATGAAATTGGCCATTAATTTTCGCTATTAAATTAACGACCTTCACCTTAAAGCTGCACCAGTACATGGTGTTGAAAGACCGGTGTCTTATTGTTTCCTCAAGAAAATTTCGCCAAGATTGGTGGATAGAGTAGCTGTCTCACAATAAGAAGGCAAGTTCAGAGAGTCCGCAGTAGAACGAGATGAGCGTAGGTTGGTACTCCAAACGGCAAGAGCTTTATTGAAGATGGAAATCCAAAAGGGCAAAACGAATTGCTAGAAAGAGCTGTACCGTGGCGTTGATGTCAATCCCTGGGGCGACGCGTACCCTATTATTACGGTAAAAATCAAAGGAGCAACGATAACTGTGGGGCTTGGTCCAGAAAAGATGTAGACCATAGTAGAAGGACTTTTCCCGAAGCCTGACCAAGTGTGGTGGTCACCTACTCCGTACTTTGACGAAGAAGACAACGCCGAGAGTGCACAGGTGTCCACCGAGGAGCTCCTGGCTGTTGCAAGAGACCTGAAAGTGAAAGTCAGGTTGACGAAGTTTACGAAGAGCGCACACGGTCTGTCGAGAATGCAGTTGGGATTCCAGAAAGGGAAGTCGACGTTTGGCGCCATCCGGACAGTTATCGAGAAAGCCGAAAAGTCGGCCAAACAAAAGCGAAGAAGCGACCGATATTACGCGGTGTTAACCATCGACATCAAAAACGCCTTCAATAGCGCCAGCTGGGAGGCTATAACCGCGTCACTGCACAAAATTAGAATCTCAGACTATCTGTACAAGAACTCCTGAAGAGTTACTTCCAGAACGAGTCGGTTAAGGGGCTGCGATCGGTGAAGACTACAGCGGGAGTTCCCCAAGGCTTTATTCTCGGTCGAACGCTATGAAACGGGAATGTACAACGGTGCGTTGACTCTAAAACTGCCCAAACCGGGAGGGGATCGTTGGCATTGTGGACGACATTCTACTGTCGGTAGCAGGTAAAACCCTGGAAGAGGTAGAAATACTGACCACGGAGGCAATCGGTACAAATAAGAGAGCGATGCAAGGAGCGAAGCTGCAGATAGCTCACCAATTACGCCGAATAGCTACGGACCTAGCAGTAGTAAGCGTCGGCTTCTGGTTAGTGTCTCCATGTTGATTCGCAGGTACGGTAGTCCAGCTTGGATTTCAGAGTTGAGGATCAAGCGAAACCTAGCAAAGCTGAACAGCATGTTCCGTCTCATCGCCATGTGAGTCGCGAGTGCTTATAGGACAACTTCATCCGAGGCAGTATGCGTCACCGCAGGAATGATCCCTATCGGCATCACAATGGTGGAAGACAAATGCGAAGGCAAACCAGAGGAATCCTGAAAATTGTCAGAGAGGAGTTCCTGGCCAAATGGCAACAGGAATAGGATGCGGTGTCAAACGGCAGATGGACACACAGACTCATACCGGCTCAGATCGACCTGAACTTCCATCTGACGCAGTTCTTATCTGGACACGGTTGCTTGAGGCAGTACTTGCATCGGTTTGGCCACGCTGTTTGCCACAAAAAAGCTTTCGCATCAGCACGGGTACTGGATTTACAAACCGTAAACAAAAATGTAAATAATCAACCAAATCCGAGAACGATGGGATTCTTGGTAGATGCATCTTGATACTCTATTGATGCTTTATTTACAACGAAAGTATGGGAAAATACGGCGTGATAAGACAACTCAGTCAATCAAACGTTGCTGTAATCAGCTGAGCTGGGTATTGATTGGTAGCACGATTGCAAATCAGTATCGTTCTAGTTAGCTACCGAGTCACTGTCACTTTTTTTTTCACTGCACTTATTTCCCGCTCGATCCAATAGTTGCATTCTCGCATCTGTCTCTGTTACGATGGATTCGACAAAATTAAATAGGAACGTAGGAAGAATATTTCTGCTCTGGATTTGGATTGTAATTATTGGCATTAGCCTTCGAATAACACCGGTAGCAGGACAATCACGTACGTATTTCAAACGTTATCGAACAATTTTGTACCAGCTTTTCATATTTTTAGAGAATGCTCCGTGTACCACCTCCACAGGCCAGAAGGGCCTGTGCGTTGCAGTGCAACGCTGTCATCAAGATCAAGCCTTAAACACTATCGAAAATCCAACGCCGGCTTCAGCTGCAGGTGCAGCAGCGGTCTGCACCTTAGCGGGTGCGGGAGTAGAACAAAGCATTTGCTGTCAACCGTCCGATGTGATTGAGGAAGCAACAGCTTCCTCCCAAAGAACGAACCTGTTACCCACAGAATGTGGCCGCTCAACGCCCGATCTTATTCTTATTTTCCCGGAGACAGCAAAAGTGTTCGCCTACCCATGGATGGCTCTGCTGCGGTACAACACGAGCAGCAGTGGTACGGTCCGGATTCGTTGTGCTGGATCGCTGATTAGCAAGCGGTACGTCCTGACTGCGGCACATTGTTTGGAAAAGCAAGACACATTACAGTCGTAAGTGCCTTCCTATATTAATGCGAACTTAGTTGATAACTCCGGATGATGGTGTCGTTGCAGATTGCAGGTCCGTTTGGGTGAGCACACCCTGGATCAGGAACCGGATTGCAATACCTTCGCCAAGATGAAAGATTGCGCCGGACCTGTGGAAGATTTCAACGTTGAATCATTCGAAGTGCATCCGGATTTCAACAAGCCACGGCTTAACGGCGATATTGGTCTGATCCGTTTGGATCGTGACGTTGAATTTAAGGGTTATTTACCGCTAACATTCAATCAAATTCATCATAATTTGATCTTATTTACAATTGCTCGCAGATCACATTCGACCAATTTGCTTGCCAACCATTCCGGCGTACCGGTCCAAGCGACCCTCGGCGTACATTGTGTCCGGTTGGGGAGCGACCGAAAGCGCAGTCCCGTGGTCGGTTCTTCTGCAGGCAATCGTTTTTCCGGTGGACAATGCCGATTGTGCGCGGAAGCTGGCGCAAAGTCATTACAAAGTGCAGCTCAATGAGGGGCAGATGTGCGCCGGTGGTGGCCGCAAAGGAGCCACGTGCCGGGGAAATTCGGGTGCCCCGCTTGCTTCCTACGTGCGGTCACGCAACGGCACCGGACGGTTCGTACAGCACGGTATTCTGTCGGCCGGAGGACATGCATGCGGCGAGGAAGCCCTGCCGGAAATCTACTGCCGGGTGGAAAGTTATGTCGACTGGATTCTGGATACTATTAGGGACTAAATTTTTACAAAAATTTTCATAATGCGTATCTTCAACTCTCCATTCTGACCATTCTATCTCATTTTTAACTTTTTGTGGTTGGTCTGTATTTTTTCATCAAAAATGCATGCATCTTCTTTGCGAATGAAAATCAATAAGGTTATATTCACATTAAAACGTTTAAAGATTCTTAATTTTTCTAAGAGAAAAAAGAGATTTTTTTCGAAGACTGAACTTGAAAAAGCCAGTAAATCTGATATAACCTTAATGTTTTCTTCATTCGACAATAAACAACCGTTATTGAACGTAAACTGAAACCTTTTCCACAATCGTAACGGAAATTCGATACGCGCCTAATGAATCCGTACCCTTTCTTTTTGGCAATGTGCAAAAACTCGAAAACTCAAACCCAAAGGGGTTTTTTTTCTCATTTTTTCGTGGGAACCATTTCTCACCGCGCCGTGATCAATATTTTCCGTAATTTCAATCGCTTTATAGCACCAATATCAATTTCTCAAGTTTCAATCCGTTCGTTCACTATCAATCTTCCGAATCCGAAAGTATCGGAGAGAGCGGAAAAAAAATTCTATCAAAGTTCTTCATCAGCTATCAAGCTGTACAAACATTCATTTTTTACTCCGATCCGATCCGATCCGAGATTCTTCATTAATAACACAGGCAAACAAAGGATTTTCCAAAGGAAAAAAAACCTAAAATCTTTCCCCTTTTTCAGTACTTATCATTCGGAACCCGAACTTCGATCGATGATCAAAACCATGCATCACAAATATTGGGAAGCGACCAAATTTAACCCCATTACTTTCAATTTCTCAACCTTTGCCGGTCGGTCGGGTCGCGGCCGAGGGGCAGCTGACTCGTAATTTTTTTCAAAAAAAAAAACCAAATCCCTTCTTCCACACACGGGAAGTGACAGACGGGATCTTCGGGAAACCGGGATCGAAATTGAGAATTGAACTGAGAAATAGGGGTAAACCCCGAAAGGTCTGCTGCTGCTGTTGCTGTTGTACTTTGGCTTCTTCATTAATCTTCCTTCGGGTTTCCCGTCCCGTCTCGTCCCATTCCGTGTGATCATCCATCGTCATAGACAGTTGCGTAACCTTAAACCTTCAGTTCACCGTGGTCCGAAAGGGAAGGGACGGGCAGAGCAAGGGGGGTGCGAAGCGTTTTGAACTTCGAGTCGGCAAGGTCGGCAGTCTCTCGTAGACAGCACATTTCAAGGGTGAAGCATATTTTGATGAATCGTAATCGAGCGTTTAGGAGGAAATTTTCTCTCGTTCTCCTCCGGAGTCCGGATCGGATCCGCCGGGATGAGTAGCAAGTGGGTTCGGCTCGTCGTTGTTGAGGAGAAAGATTTTTAGGATTTTTTTTGCGCTGTTCAATTTGATCAAGAACAAAACGGGGAAAAGGAGTCGAATCGGAACCGAGTTTTTTTGCTTACGTTTTTGAAGTTTACTTTCTCACAGTACTTTCCTCGCATGTAGGTACCGGAGTCATTACGGATGAGATGTCTATCGTCCAGCTGATGGAAAAGATTGAGTTTTGTTTTGTTTCGTGTGGAGTTTTTTTTTTCGGTGAAATTCGAGATTTTTAATGACATTTTCGTTGATGAAGTCGTCGGATGATAAATTGACCGCGATGATTGATGACGTCGCGATTTTTGAGAGTTTTTTAAATTGATTTTTTATATCAATTTCGAAACGCTTTCGTACCGAAGACCGTTATGTTCATAGAGTAAAGTGTGGGAAAATTTTCGTTTCATATGAGAAAACGTGGGTTAAAAAAGACCGCGTTTACAATACCGGACCGAAACTAAGAATTTAAACGGCGGTGCTAAGGATTTTTAACGATTTCAAAGAATCATTTGATTACAAATTCCCTTAGCAACTACTTTTATCCTATATAACAACGTTCCTGTCAGGAACTTTCAAAAACAATTTAATAGTTGGCCATGACATTACAGTTAATCTACATTAGAAATTTGAATAAAAAAAAATTCTTGAATAAAAAATAGAGTATTTTTAATTAGAAATTTTGGTTATGGACCGTGTTATAACTGATGAGGTCGGAGAATAGAAAAAAAATCTGTTTTAAAATTGAATTGGGCCCCTCTGTTTCTGGTGCCAGCAGGTGGAGTTCTTGAAGAGAAGAGATTTCACTGCACAGATGACAGGCATTCTTGCGACGTGGTCGGCCTACTGTAGCTTTTCGATTTTAGCCAGCTGTACGTTGGATATGGTCTCCTAGTAGTGCTTCAGTTTGTGGTTCGGAAGACTGCGCCACTCTCCGCTTTCCGTATGTTGACAGCAATTTGGGCGACGAATTAACTTAATACATTTGGAACAGTACATCATTGAATAGTCTAGGTAGTGTCCTTTTGGAATAGTTTATTGCTGCAAACTGCAATAAGCAAGAGGTACGGAGGATTTTCAACCGCAGGGTTACGTACTACCGGAACGATGCACTGCCAAAGCCCAAAGAAAATATCACGGAAGCATTCTAGGCAGCTTCTTGTGGATTGTTCGAAGTACCTGCTTTCCCGGCAAGAACATGTAAACAATCATATAGATATGAATATCAACTGACCAACGGACGGCAAACCTTGATTGATCTTTTTCCCATCGATGAACGATTTTTCTCAGACATTTCCAAGGTACAAATGTCGACTAAAGCTGTTCAGGACTATGCTCAACGGCTCGAACCGTAATACTAAGAACAGAGAAGTTAGATGCGGCACATGTCGAGATTCGCTGGTTTACAACCATCGGGGAATTCACGATGACGATGTTAGGAGTAAATCCAATGGGTAGTATTGGAACAAGAGACAACCCTACAAACACAGTTGTTATAAACTTGTTGTGGAAACTGTTTGACTACTTACTTACTTTACTTACTAACTTACTTATAGACTTATGACTTATGAGGGCTAAATCCAATTATAAATAAGTCGCTGCAACTAAAGGTATCGAAGTTGTGTTGCTTGGAAATTTGACGAAGCCCAAATTTTAAAACTACTTGGTTTTACTTAAGTTTTATGAAGGTTTTATTGCGGTATTAATTATTACCTATGGCTTTATTATAGTATTCCTCAATACCAAGAGGATACGAATCGAAACACACTATAGCTGTTAGTAAAGCAAATTTATTGTGGTTGGCACAATAAAACTAGTTGGCTGCACCACGTCCCTTATAAACTAACCTTTATTAACCTATATGTGTGGCGTTTGTGGTTCAATATGGCACATCAATCAAAATTGATCTTATCCAGCTTTCCACGAGCGATAATGGCGGATATTGAGCACAAGTGGGCACAATCTTTTGACATTCATTGCAGAAGCGTCGAGTTCGCCCTGACGGAGTTACTATGGATACATTCATGATTGTTTGTTGTTCGAATGTAAAAATGTAAACATTGTTCAATTTTGCAGATCAGCTGAAGAGGAACATAATTGAACCGGCAACAAGTTTTATGGATTGTGGCATTGCAGTTTTCGCAAACTTCAGGGAGAATGTCCAAATACGCAACAGAAAGTTTCTTATCAAGTCGAGACGCTGTTCGAGAGCAAACTTGACAACGGCTCGACCAACATGAAGTTAATGTTTGCGTTAATGTGTAATGTTTCGAATGTTTAATTCGCACGATTGTGAAAAAGTATTCTGAGCCAATGCCTTCAGTAAATTATGGCCGCTTCAGCTGATCTGCAAAATGAAACAATGTTTACATTTAACACTCGAACAACAAACAATCATGGATGTTTCCATAGTAACTCCGTCAGGGCAAACTCGATGCTCCTGCAATAAATGCCAAAAGATTGCCCACTCGTGCTCAATAGCCGCCATTATCGCTCGTGGAAAACTGGATTACGGTTGATTGTCTTCTCAACAAACGGTGAAATGGCTAAATTCGTATCTCACCGATAGAGCACTACGACTCAAACTCGGATCCAGTATTTCTTGGGAGTTTACCAATATATCTGGTGTTCCTCAAGGCAGCAGCATGGGAGCATTACTTTTCCTGCTGTTCTTTAACGATGTTACGTTACAGTTGGGTGTCGGTTGCAATGGCAATTATTGTGAGCGTTGCAAAATGCGAATGATGAGCTTTTATCGCATCAAAACCTCGATAAAAATTGATTACATTATTGCTGGTACAGAGTTACGCAAAGTGAACCAACGAACTCGGTGTCTTACTGGACACTAAACTGACATATAATTTGCACCGTGAATCAATCATCTCTAAGGCATTTCGGCGGTTTGGATTTAACTCCAAAATTGGGAGAAACTTTAAGGACGTCCACTGCCTTATATCATTATGTTGTGCCCTAGTTCGTCCGCTTCTGGAGGATTGTAATTTGGTTTGATTCCCGTGGAAACTTACCGGGTTCATACGGATTGAATGCGTGGAAAGAAGATTTATTCGACTTGCTTTGCATCATTTTCCTTAGCGAAATTCAGAAAATTTGTCACCTTTTTGCCTTTCTACTATATAAATATATAGTATAAAGGTATAGAAATCACTTGGAAAACCGGAAATGGAAAGAAGGTCCTGCGGGCCGAATGTTATATACCATTCGACTCAGTTTCGAAAACTGAGCATTTTCTGTGTGTGTGTATGTATGTGTGTGTGTGTGTGTGTGTGTGTGTGTGTGTGTATGTAACGCTTTTAATCTCACTCACTTTTCTCGGAGATGGCTGGACCGATTTTAATGTTCTTAGTGTCAAATGAAAGGTCTAGGTGTCCCATTGGTCGCTATTGAATTTCATTTTGATCGGACTTTTAGTTCAAAAGTTATGTATAAAAATACGAAAAATATGGAACTTCATTATCTCATAGATCCCTTAACCGATTTGAACAAAATTGATTGCATATGAAAGAGGAGCCTTACAAACCCTTAACTTCCAAATTTCATGATGATTGGACTTGTAGTTTGAAAGTTACATAAAGAAATGTGAAAAAATAGTATTTAAAACATATTTTTGTAACATTTAAGAATTAATTCAATGAAAAACAACACACATTTTATTATTATTTGAAAATTACTGCTGAGATCTATCAAACGAAACCAAGTTATTTAAAATCGGACGGTTCATTCAAAAGTTATTCAAACTTTAACATTTAAGCCCCGTATATTAAACCGTTAAAACGTGTGAAATCAAAACATATCAATTAAATGTTGATTGTATTCAATGTGTGCGATGTATGTATGTATGTATGTATGTATGTATGTATGTATGTATGTGTATGTGATGACAATTTGCAATGAAATTCAAGGAAAGTGAGAAACATGTCAAAAGTCAGAAGTTTTTGAAGCCTCTTAGTGGAATACGAACTCTGAAATAAAAGAAAAGAAAAAATCTTTTACCGACTAAATTCCACTATTTAATATTTATTCGCGACAGATACGTATACGCTTTGAAAAAAGACACTGATGAAGCCTGCATGTTGTAGGTGAACTACGTATCTGTCGCAAATAAATATTAAATAGCGGGATTCAATTGCAAAGTTTTTTCTTTTCTTTGATTTTAGATTTCAATTGTCATTTTCTTCACTTGCTGTTACTCACAATTGCACGCAAAGCAAAAAGCGGAGAAAAGCAGTTAATTTAAGTATATAAGTATAGTGTTGTATAGGATCAAAATACTAGTGAGTTGATTTTTCCAAATAAATTTATACAAATTTCATACAAATTTTGCGCATCAATATATGCTCCATAGATACTAGAGCTTAGAAATGTTATATGAAAAATAGGAAGTAAACGTTGCACGGTAGTAACTTTGTACGATTTGTTTTCGTTAGTGACATTTTAAAGGACAGATGTCTTATGTCATGTATCATGTTTTAATAAATAAATCAAAAATGACCAGCACTGGAAATCATATCGATCATATTTCTCATTCTCAAGCATGTTTATGGCGCAGTTTTTGCACTATTTTTCGACCTCATCTTGTTTTCCTAACACTCTAACATTGTAAAAACGATGCGATCAAGCTAATGACTATCTTTTCATGAAAGTACATTCAAAAGAAGCTCAAGTTTTGATTTTCATGCAAAAATAATTATCTGAAGGAGCGCCAGCTAAGAAAAAGTTCAATTTCTCTTTTTCATATCTAATGCTCTATTCAGTTATTTTTTCTAATTCAGATATATTGCAAAATTGAAGCCAAGCAAACTAATAGTAAAATTTTGAGATTAATCATTTTGTTGTAGATATCCTTTTTCTTCAAAAACGAAGTATAATAATAATTTTTCTGAACTCTTGTTTTTCAAAGATGCTAACTTTTGAACGCATGGTATTAATATCAAAATATCAAAAAAAATCTACCCTTTGGGCTAAAACCACTAAAAAAATATATCAAAAATATGCTATGAATGCATATTTCATATTGTCAGTTCAAAACAAGTTTCGTATGTGGCTCTGAAACCCAAAAGTTAAGGCCGACCGATTATAAAACTAAATAAGGTGTTCATCAAATAACATAAATGACGTTTACAAGTATTTACGCACCCAAGGAAAGAAAATATAATTATTCTACGCAATACGTTGTGAATTTTACTGGCAAATAAGGATTTTGAGGAATACGGAACGGATATTTAAAAATATAGTCAAGTTAATTATAGATGTTCCTGAGAAATTAAATAATGATTATTGTGGCAGTAGAAAGGCTAGGTCACGCCGCTAGGTGGATTAATTCAGGTTTTTTTGAACAGAATGTATAAGAAAAAGAGTAGAAGAGTTGTTCGACTTCGGCGCACTAAAATTAAAAGGGTCTTGCTTACTTTAAGATTTTTATTCTTTAACACCGTAACACCTTAATCAAACAGATTTATCGCTACTATTTGGAAGAATGTTAAAGTTCAACATCGAAAGCATTTTTTATGCGGGACCATATTCTAGTAGTTTTTTAACCCTCTAATAAAAAATTATCAAAGCGGAGAAAGTGAGCTGCAGAAAGAAAAATAAATATCAGTACGTTTTTATGTCACAGGAAGCACCTAGAGTGAATTTGAAATTGAGATTGGTCAATTGAATATATTTATTTTGCTAAAATGATCAGTTTTTGAAAATTGTATAGTTTTGATGGCGCATTGATTTTATCCACCTATCATATCAATATGCATGATACAATTTAATGCGCATATGCTGCAAACCAACAGAGACTGCTGAAAATTTATTAACTACTAGCTGACCCGACAAACTTCGTATTGCCACAAATTAAAATGTGTTGGACATAAATCGTGAATCTGTCACAATCTCGAGTTTAGCAAATTTTTGAGGAGCTCAACCTTAGATAACTCATTTTGGCAGTTACGGCACTATGAAAGCATGGGTAGTTTAATTTTCAATTTTTCCTTACAGTAAAGTAGAAAACAATCCCCCCGTTACTTAGCCAGATAAAATAAAGCGGATAACTTAAATATTTGCCGTGATTGTATAACATTTCGCCGCATACCATTTCGCGAAAACCCTTACGCGGAATGTACCATTTCACGGAAAACCTTTTCGTGGAAAGTACCGTTTCGATCCTCGGGGTGATCCTCTCCTTACTCGTTGTCGCTCGTTCGGTCCCAACTGAAGGAGAGTAATAGAGGTCAGTAGACCTAGGAAAACAAATAAACCTAGACAAAGGTGATTTTTGCGGGGGGCTGCAGATAGTTTTTGGTGGTCTTGTTATTGTCTGTTATGTTTCATGGAAGAGTCTAAAATTTCTCGAGTTCGATTAGTTTTTGAGTTACGCAAAAATTTCTGTTTTGTTTGTATGAGAGTCCTTATTCTCCTACCACAGGAGTGAGGGGTCTCAAACCATCATAAAAAATCCTCCCAAATTTGGTTCCATTTGCTTGATTAGTTCTTGAGTTATGCAGAAATTTATGTTTTATTTGTATGGGAGCCCCCACCCCCCCTCTTAGTGAGGGGAGGGGTCTCTAACCATCATAAGAACCTTCCCCGGCCCCAAAAACCCCTTATATGCAAATTTTCACGCCGATCGGTTCAGTAATTTTCGATTCTATAAGGAACATACGGGCAGACAGAAAGAAATCCATTTTTATAGGTATAGAAGATTTGCCATTTCATGAATTGTCACGTTTTCATTTGTTATCATGTTTGCGCACTGAATTTGAATTATCACCGCTTTATTTTATTTTTTACTGTTACTGCTTCTCGGTGGCTACAAGCGTATTACTTTAGACTCTTTTCTACCTTATTCATCGTATTCTCTCTCTCACTCATACACACACACACACACACTCACTCACACACACACTCACACACACACACACACACACACACACTGCCTTCTTTCTCTGTCTCCTCTCTATCTGATCATCTGTCTGTTTGTCTTACTCTATCTCCGTCTTTCCCCTATCTCTTTGTCTTACCATCTTTATCTCTCCGCCTCTCTCTCTTTCTCTCATCTCTCTCTATCTCTCTCCTCTCTCTCTATCTCTCTCACACACACGCACATTTTTTTTTCTCTCCAATTTTGTCGCTCTCTCTCAGTGTCTTTCTCTCTCTTTCTCTCACTGTCTGTATCTGTGTCTTTCTTTCTTCTCTGTCTCTCTATCTGTGTCCTTTTCTCTTTATACACTTCCTCTCTCTCTTTCCTCCATCTTTCTTTCTCCTCTCTATTTTTCGATCTGTCCGATGTCGATATCTCGATCTCGTTCTCATTCGTTCTCTGTCTTTCTCTCTTGTTAATCCCTTATTAATCAAAATATACATTGCCCAATGTCTAGACCTAAACAGAAAGTGAGATACTGACCTTTCAAAAGTATGCTTTTGGACAGAGAATTACCAAATAATCGTAGGATGGTGGATCTTTTTTACGGTTTTGCACTTGCACTCAATTGCACTTCAAATTGTATTTAAAGCTGGGCTTGAAATTGCACTTCAAATTAGGCTTCAAATCGGCGTTGAAATTGGAACACTCGGAATAGAAGCTGAAAAAGGGACATTAAATTTCACTTAGAATTAAACCTCATCACATTTGAAATAGGACTAGAGATCGGTGGTAAAATTGAAACTAAATTATGCTGAAAATTGGCGTTAAAATGTGACATTAAAATTAACCTCTTGAAACTAGATATGACCTTAACATCGTTTATGTTAAGGCCAGACTTGGTATTGGACCTGAAATCGGAGGTGAAATTAAACTAAATTAGACTTCGAATTGGACTTAAATTGGGCATGAAATCGGACCTAAATTGGAGTTGAAATTGAGCTAGAAATCGACTTTAAGATGCGACACTCGACTTCAATAGGATTGCCCTTGATACTAGACTTGAATATGACCTTAAAATCGGACATTAAATTGCACTTGAAATTTGCCCTAAAATTGGAGGTGAAATTGGAACTAAATTAGACTTGAAATTGGACTTGAAATGGGACATACAATCGGAACTGAAATTGAAATTATGATTGGAATTCAAAACGCACTTGAATTTAAACTTCAAGTCGTACTTGAAAATCAAAGGCCTAAATTAAAGGACATGGAATTAAAGTTAAAATTGAGCTTTGAAGCTCGGTCGTAGCATGACGCTAACATGGATATAATTGTCACTTGTCACTGTCACTGAACTGGGAGGATCACAAGGAGCACACGTACTGATTGTCACTGTTTGCCCCTGGGGTTCCGGGAATCCCGACATCTTATTTAAACCATTTCCTGAAGCTTCTAGAACGTCCAACAGCGCTATCTTAACAGCACGTCTGGTAATCAAACCTCCCGGCGTCTGAATGACTGCTCTGTGAACTTGACCTTCGATCTCCTCAAGAAGCCTACCACGCATCCGCCATTTCGACTCTTCTGTTCAACCACTACTATGACATCTCCAGGTTCCAGAGCTTTCACCGGTTGGAACCACTTCGTAGGTCAAGTCAATGTGAGAAGATATTCGACGATCCACCTTTGCCAGAAACTGTCTACCCAACTCTGAGCGATTATCCAGCTATTTCTTAGGACTAATCCTGCCCTGACCATGGTCGGTTGATTGATGCCTCCAATGCGTGTTCACAATAGCGAAAAATACGCTAAAATCCGCCAATCGTATGAAATACGTGCTTTCGAAGATTCGAGAAGCATCTCCAAGCTGCCTACATCTGCTACCCTACTAGCACAGTTGTTGCAAACCAGTTGTGGTAACCGAATTATGACTAATTTCAGTCATAATTGAGTTGCTACAAGTAGAATGGCCAAAAGCGTGCTGCTTGGGTAGCAACGTATATCGAACATTCTAGGTACTTCTTTCCAATGCCAGCAATACATTTCATCGAACCTTCCCGAAGTTGCTCGAGATGACCAGAATGCCGCGCCGTGTAGTATAAATACGGGCGTTTTGGATAGTTGCCTTGTTTCCGATCCCTGCTAGGTACAGAGTGCTGTGTATTCGTCGCCGTATGCTTCAAGTTGTGTTTGGTGCTAAATCCAATTCTCGGCTTTGAATAATTCCTCCTGCGTGAGAGGATACCATATCTTCTGTCCCTGAAACAGCTTCAAAGACCGCAGTATTTCTCTAATTAACCCGGTTGTGGGCTACCGCTTTACAATGCCTCGGACACCGAGTACTCTCCGCCACATCTCGCTCCACCTGATCTAACCATTTTGCTCGCTACTCTCATCTTGTTGCTACCGGATTTGAGGCAAACACCATGTTTGCAGGGTAGTTGTCCGGCATTCTTGCAACATGGTATCTGTCCAGCCTTAGCCACCTTTTAGTTACTGGGTTAGCCATAGAGCTGTGCCAGTTCGTGGTTTGTCCTCCGTCTCTATACTCCGTTCTCCTGTACGTCACTGAAGATAGTTCTTAGCACTCGACTTTCGATTCACCGGCGTCCACGAATACATGCATTTGGAGACAAGAAAGTGTTTCGTCGCTAGCCCCGGACGAAGAAACAACGTGGAATTTCGACGGTGCCTAACTCATTGTAGAGCTGAGTTAATCATTATGCACAAACCTGGCGTTATTGGCGTGGAGATTGTTTAGCTTGATGCTGTAAAAGGATGTGAAAGTGCATTTTTTTGTAAAGAAGAACGTTAAGGTGAAGGTCGTGAGAGTCCAGTTGCTTTTTTACCGATTTCAGTGCTTGTTGCCACTATTGTTTTGTTGAGAATAGAGTTGCTAGTAGTATGTAATAATCTGTTATGAACAATTATGAAACGTAGAATCGCGTATCTATTTTTGTTGTTGAACTAGATCCGATAGTAATTCTATCACATAAAATGTTGTTTACGGTGAATTTTATAAGTATATTATCGGCACTTTATTATACGACCTTTAATTTAATAGCGAAAATAATTGGTAAATTTCATGCTCAAATGTTTACGTTGGCATCACTCCATATCGACGTCCGTTTCCTTGGTAACGTACAACAACGACGTTTGCGGATTCGGAATTGCAATCGAAACGAAGTGAAGTTTTTCTTATCAATTCAAGTGAACAATTTGGGCAAAATGATTATAATATCTCTCTAAATAACTGTTCGGGTGGTAAAAGGTTTTTGTGCCTCAAGTTAAGTTTCGCGAGTGATTTGACGACTGAAACGGCTGAAAAAAATTAATGAAAAACCGACGGCAAAAAAGTGAAAATATAGTGATGAATATTAATTGGTCACTAAAAATCTCAGTATTTAGTGTAATTAATGACCGAAAAGTAATAGAACTTATAGAATGCAATGTTTCGTGCTTCGAGTTGCAAGATCTTACTACGGCTAGCAGGTTAGTTGAACTAATTTTCTATTTTTGTGATGGTTTCTCGAGCCTATGGGAGCATGTTAGTACACTGAAGAACGGAAGGGAGAGTGATATTCGGTGCCATGTTGACTGCCATAAATGGACTCTGACGACCTTGTCGTTAAGAAAATTGTGTTTGAAATTCGCGAAAAAAAAAATCTAAATTCTGGGTCCGGCACACGATGTGTAATGAATAGACAGAAAGTGATTGGGTTTGAGATGTGACTTTTATTATTTCAAAGGAATGTGCGAAAACAATCAAAACTGCACTACCGCTAGAAAGAGTCAAAAAAACGTTGCGCTAGTCCTGCAATTGTCCTGTACTCTAACAGCCGGCTGCGAAGTCTGTCGATAAAAAAGGGTCAGGCCTTTCAAAGTCGTTTAAGCCCTAGATTTTACTCTTTTTCACTTTGGCCCGACAGTATCACGTTTTGTCTTGACTATGACGGTCTTGAGATGGCCACAAAAACAATCCACAAGCTGCCCGAGTATGACTTGCCCATATTTTGACCCACTCACGGACAATGGTTGTTCCTTCGCATCTCGTGGTTGGCGTATTTTTTTACTCGGACCTTGCTCGTCAAAATGGTTCATTGGATTTGCAAATGGTAAATTCGAAAACTATGCTGTGGTCAAAATGAAGTTCGGAACGTTGTTTTTCAGACATTCTTGGTTCACTCGCGCTTCGTGAGACGGTGCCGAGTCTTGTTGAAACGTCTATGGTTTTCGACCGAAATGTTTATCCGGCCATGGCTGCCTCCGGAAGACTCCCGATAATATGTCGCATTTGCTTTGACGCCAGGCTCAAAGAAAACGATAGAAGAGCACCCATTTGCGGTTACAGAGTGGTCCGAAACATTACTATTTGTGGCGGGTGCTGTTTTCTGCCTAGTGACTAACCGGTAGCTCAAATTCTCGGACCTCGCAAATTGATCGCTGTCGGTCGGGCGAAGCAACTTATTTGCGCTCTCAAGCCTAACTTGATCGTGGATTTCGCTCAAGACGCTTCTCCACTTTTCGAACCATCTCAGGTTGGCAAGGCAAGATAGGCAAGGGTTGTTATGATGAGGTGGACACATTTAAAATAGAAAATATATCTATCACATATTGAATATTTATGCAGGAAGTGATTTACCTCGTGGGTTAAATGTAGCCATACAGCTTCTATATTTATAAAAGTTTAGAAATATGGGTGGTGATCAAATAAGTTGTAATTATAAAATTTCCAGTCAATAGTAAACTTGCAAATTCCTCTTTGGCTGGTTTGCGAAAACTAAACAATGTTTACATTTTTCCATTCAACCTGCAAACAACCGTAGCTGCTTCCATACCATAGCAACGGGTGGCAACTAAAATTTTGGATTTTTTTGCGGCCCTTATGCACATAACAACAAACGAGAGAAGTCAGAGATCAAATGAGAGTATGTATGTGTTAGCTCTCTCTCTCTCTCTCTCTCTCTCTCTCTCTCTCTCTCTCTCTCTCTCCAAAACAAGGCGAACAGGGCTGGGCGAATCTCATTGTCAAAATGCTTTGAGGCTCGTTTCAAGGGGTTCAACTAGAAAACTTAGATTATCAGCATGAATACACAGATTTAAGGCAGTATAGTTGGGAAACTATACGATTGCTTTATTCTACACCAATTTATGTCTTTAAACCCGATTTTTGTTACTTTCATTTTAATCTCGACTTGAAAATGTACTTGCAAACTATCATAGTGGTATTCCTCATTGTTTACATTTTGCTAGTTGCGCCCTAATCGCGAATCACTCCGGATTTTTTGTTTTGTTTATGCTTGCCCTGTTTTGCTAAAAATGGTGTCGAAACAAGAAGCATTTCGGGAGCGCATTGTACACTTCTACGAACTGCAACAGAAATCTCGGCAAAAAGAATACGGTACAACATTCAAAAAGCAAATATGTTGCGGCTTCGACTGTTTACCGTATCCTAATATGCCCAACAACTATTCGCAAGCAAGATAGTGGAAGACCAGCCAAAATTATGGATGCAGAAGGACATCGTTCTCTTTCTCGTTTCTTAAATGAGCAACAAGCCCTCTGGTTTGGCTTTCGATTAAGATGCACCAGACGAATGTTTAAAGAAAATGTTGATCCCGTTTCTACAAAAACATCATGCAGATGAACAATACGTGTTTTGGCCGGATAGAGCATCATCGTATTACGCCAAAAAAACACAATCGTTCCTGAATACCCATTCGATCCCATTTGTATCCAAAAACCACGACCCGAAAAATCTGTCTCAGTGCGCCCAATCGAAGATTTCTTTGGGATTTTGAGTTGCTTGACGTACAAAAATAACTGGAGAGCCACGAATTGCAAACAGTTGATTGGTAGAATCAAGAGATGCATTCGCAAAGTTGACATGACGGCCGTACAACGCTCCTGTTTCGACGTCAAACGAAAGCATCTCCGAACAGCCGATTACGGACCGTTTTCAAATGTACACTAGTTTTTTTTTCAACAATGGATAATGTATCTTTAATTTCGGTAAATCAGATCATCTTAATGTATCTTTGTTTTTTTTTTTGACTGCTTGAGAAAAAAATTCCAAAATTTTAGTTGCCACCCGTTAACCGCAGTAACCGCTCCTGCATTAAATGTCAAAACCGAACTGTGCCCTACAGACAGTTGTACTCATCAGCCGCCATTGTCGCTGGTGGAAAGCTGGATAATTTTGTCAACTACCAAAAATCAACTTTATTGGTTAATGGACAGCTGAGTTATCGCGATGGGCGTACAGCACCACCCACCGCGTTATACAAATCTTTACTGTATAACGAGTTTTGGAATGGTGATCATCTTGCCCTTTCCTATCCTAACTTTCATTCTGAGCTTTTGAACGCTTGTAAACAATATTCGGAACTGTCATTTAGCAAGGTGACAGCTGCGACAACGGTCTAAAGTTGGTTACGCTTCGAATGCCGGACCCGGTATGATTAACCCGGTATGACAACACTTGGCTATCAATGCCGCACAGCAGCGTGGAAGTTGGATCCACAATCGTTCCTAGACTATCTATCGGTTTACAACATCTAATTTTGGTAGCTTTGGGTAAACTATGGTGAGATCCATTCCTTTCCCGCTTGCCGAACTTTGTTCGGTGTCGAAAAATGCAATTTAGATCTGACCTAGTGCGTCGTCCTGCGACGGATGAATCGAACCCACAGATTTGTTCGATCCCTATGATCTTCTAATAGATGCCATAAATTAAATCTAAACACTACTTCGATACTTTGCTGCTGTTGGTCTGGCTGATCTGGCCGACCGCTGCGTGTGCTTCCTCGATTAAAGATCCGCTTTCGGTCGTCTTTCGCCGAATCATTGTTTTTTTCTGCCTTGCTTTTTCGAAAAGGATAAAATATCCGGTTAAAAGATTTTTCACGTCCCGTTTGCTTTTGTGTAAAATGCTGTCAAATAGGGTGTGTTTGTGTGTGCGAAACAGAACAAAATAAAAGGTAAACGAAAAACGGCATACTGTGATCACTGATGGTGATACTGTTGCACTACTGTATTGTCGCTTGTTTCGTTCCAAGTTCTAAAGCAAGGGGTTCGTTTTCTGTTTCCGTTCCTTTTCGACTTGTGTCGAAAGGATTTTCTCAGAGACATTGCAATGAAAATTTAATCCTTTTTTTTGGCGCAACCTTAACAAAACGTGACGCAGCTGCGCTGCTGTTTGAGTTCGTTTTTTTCCTTTCGAATTTGAATTAATTTATGGTGTTTTTTTTTGCAATTTTTAACCAGCAAAGCATAACTTCAGTCAAATATTAAACTGTCTTAAATTGCTTTAATTCAGAATATTACTCGAAACCTGATTCCTAACCATGCCATTAATTGGAATGTTGTTCTCTTTATTGCGCATAAAACTGAGTGATTTTTTTATACACATTTCCTTGACTGCAAGTTCAAACTCTACGTCAGTCAGCCAGCCAGCCAGTCAGAGACTTCAATTATACACAGTTTATTCGAAACACGAACTGGAACCACCGTTCGTTCGTTCGTTCGTTCGAGTTAGGTTAGATCATCACGACGAGTGTCGGTCGGGAGAAAAAAATCTAACCAGCATTCGAAATTCCTCAGATTTCAATACCACTCGCGGCTGTGGGGCTGGGGCTGGACGGGTACTGGCACTGGTACACTGTGGTACCGGTACGGGTACTACAGACAGGTACAGGTGGCCTCGGCTCACATACATCGTGCTATAATTGGCCGGTATCAAAAGTGCACGCTGCTGCACTGCAGCACTCCGCCAGCCATCCAACCAGCCAGTCAGCCAGACCTCGTATTTGAATGCAAATACTTAATAATAACTATGCCGTTTGCAGGTTGCAGCGGCAGCAGCAGCAGGCAACAAACACGAAGTGCATTTGCAACCGGAGAGCCTCCAATATTGTAGTATTTAATATTTAAGCATAGACGCTCGAGCACTGCACAAAAAATATGCTCGTAAAAAAACGATAAAATATAAGCTGCTGATGCGAGCTGCTTTGAGAATGTTGTCGGTGTGAGTGCGCGTGTTGGTGGCGGCCGGAATGGCAGCAAAAACATCGCAAATATAGGTACATATGGAAAGAAGTAATGGAAGTAATAACGAGAACAAACCGCGTTCCGATATGCGAGGAGTAGACTCACTGCTGGAAAAAATGAATCATGTTTTTAGCGTTTTTAGACCCGGTAGTAAAATTGTGTACTCGCCGCGTACTGTCGTTGTCGCCGTCGGTGTGTGTGACAAAGAGAACGAGAGAAAACTTTAAAGTTTCGGTGTTTGAGAGCTAAGATGAGAGCTTTAAACCACCCGCCGTCGCTGCGAGTGGGTGGGAAAAGCGGGTGGTGAGAGCCCAACCATGTAAAGCGAAACACACGACTTTACCGTGCGCGCTATCAAGGCCTCCTCAGATGGATGTGAGTGACCAAGCGATTTGTTTCTCACCTAAAAGCGGTGAGTAAAAAGAGGTTGTTCATTTCTTTTGTCTTTTTAAATCAGCGCCTACGTTGTTTGGATTCAAGTGTGCAAAATCAGAATAATTATCATATCTCAAGCTACCTATTATCGTTTTTGTTGGAAATCATCAGTTGTGATTACTGGAAAGCCCCAATGTGGGGCTTACGTTTCAATATGATTCCTTTCTTTGACTCGAACATTTTTTTGAGATCTGAGAATGCTGCTGCGAATAAGCGTTGTGGTTTTCCATACAAAACCCTACCAAAAACTTCAAGGTATACAGCCCTAAGGGTTGTACGAAAGGGTGACGTAGGACTATATCAGATCAAAGACTAATGTAAACTGCATTTATGGCATATGTATGTTTATAAGAATCTGTGAGTGCCATTTTTTAAGTGAATATTTAAAAGAGAAGAGCAAAATATTCAAATTCAATTCTTAATTTAATGCAATGGTGACTTTGAATATACGTGGACGGGGGTTCATAACTACAATGCCTGCAACCTTTGAGGCATAGAAATTTCTTTTTAAAATCACTTGTGTGTATCATAAAGGTTGAAATGGTAATGAATTATCCTCCTACCGCAGGGGTGAGGGGTCTCAAAGCATCATAAAATAAATAAATTCAAAATAAATTCAGGCCTCCAAAAAAGTATAGTAAACAAAGACGTAGTCCTACGTCAAAAACAGACAAAATCGAAAGCCTTTTTTTTGTTCCGTTTTCCGGTCATTGCATTGTGCGAATTTCCGTTTTTCTTTCGTACTGGAAGCACTAATACTCCCCACCCAAGCAACAATGTGATTTTTATTGTACTCTTGAGGCGGTTTTCATGACCAGTTTTGGTCTAAAATGCCATCATAAGCGCACAATAAAACCCAAATTTTTACTTGGGCAGACAATTGATCTTAAGAAACATAAATTTACTCATGTCCAATAGATTCACGTCTCATTTCACATCTCAAAGATTATTTAGTATGAATTCCAAGTGAAAATCACTCTACAAAAGTGTTTCCTTATCCAGCTTTTTACGAGCCATAATGGCGGACGTGTTCGTAATATTTGAACACCATTTTTGACATTTCCCTAATACATCGCACGTTTTCTTTCCGTGCGTTCACGGAAAAACTAGAGGAATGTACGGAAAGAAAACGTGCGATGTATTAGGGAAATGTCAAATATACTGTTCAAATATTACGAACACATGCGCCATTATGGCTCGTAAAAACCTGGATAGCGAAGATCGATTATACTTATTCGGATATGTTCGTATCTCGTTGGTCGTCGGCTAACAGTGAAAATCTGTGATATTTTTTCTGGAGAATTTGCTGCTCCGTCTGGGATCCCTCAAGGTAAGGTAGCCACCTCGGACCATTTATTTTCGTAATACACTTTAACGAATTTCAAACTCAGAGTTTCCCGTTCGTCTTTTTTTTAAGAAAAAGGAAAGAGCTCAAGAAATCCCGGATTCACGTTTCAAATCGCTAAGGATTTCAGCAACATCTACTGTCTGGTGAGTCCTTATACCGCTCATTGGTGCCTCCAATCCTCGAATATTACTGTCAAGTTTAGAATCCTTGCTCGAAGCTGTACAGTAGAGATTTGTGCGCTTTGCCCTTCGACACCGTCCATAAAGAGTCTTGTTTCGGTTGCTCCCTTACACAAGTCGTTGCCAATTCGTGAATTCGCAACGAATTCGTTTGACGAGCTTACTGCTAGAACGGAATGTCCAGGTAGTATAGTTGAACTTTTTCGTTCATCCCACAGTGTTGCCGAAAGGCCTTTTGATGATGTAAATTATAATATACCGACGGATACCAGAGAAACGTAGGGTAAGTGGCCCTTCATTTGGTCAAAACGGCTAACTAGAAACAGATGCATTTCATTCAATATCAATAAACATAAGACCCAACCTAATGATAGCGGCATTTGGAGATATCAAGATAAACGAAATATGAAAAAATGAATCGGCTTTTGTTGTTTGTTGTCTAAAAAATAGAGAAAAAAGTTCTAGCGGCTAAGAAGAAGAAAGGTGTACGGTCCTTATACTAGAGTGTTCCGAGCACTCTGCTCTTCGAAAGAGGTATAAAATTCTTGTCCAAAAGTTGGATCGAAAACGGCCTTGCAGTTCGTTTCATCACCTATAATGATAGTGGAATATGGTCCAACAAAATTTGTAAAGTTATAATTTTCCACAGAAGGAAATAAAATGTTTGAGATCCTGTTGAGTAAAGGGAGCATAAGTCTAACTCTGTCGACTGCTATGCAGTCAGCCTCGATGAGACGTCCTCGTGAACATCTCGGTTCGTCTCGCTTTTCAAAAGACATTGGGCCCTATTCTCACAGTCACCTCACCTCACCTTACTTCTCTCACGCGCCCTGTTCTCACATCACAGTCACCTCACCTCAACTAACGGTTCCCCGTTTGATTTGTACAGTCACCCAGGTGAGCGGAGTCACCTAGATGACTGTGAGAATCGCAAATTGTCACCTCACCTGAAAAATTTAGGTGAGGTGACTGTGAGAATAGGGCCCATTATCTTCCTCATATCAGATTTAGAAATTTTCTACGAACCTACGGATCGAGTGCTCATATCTACGGGTTTTCATTAATTTTCGGAAGTGAGAGTTTCATTTAGTCTAATGAGAAGTGAATTTTCAAGTTTGCAAAATATTTTCAATTTTATTTCCTCCCACATTTTGATAGTTCCTAATGAGGATGATTTCTGTAGCGCGATAGAACTTCAAAATTAAGCGAATAAGGTCGTTCGTTATCATCAAGTTGCTGGAATCCTTATCAATGTTGTATCAATGTTCCATATTCTCTTTTTACGCGATAATTAAAAACTCTTGGACATTTAAACCTCCAGAAAGTCATGGAAAGATGACTAACATACATAGCGTAGAAAGATAGCGCATTGGAAGGTTTTTGGAAAGGGGTTACCGGGCAGCAATCTGTTTATTGGACCGCTTCGGCACGACTGTTCGAACTTGCTTCGGTAAGTGTTTTTGTTGTTGGTTGCGATTGCTGCTTCTTTTTTTCTAACGACTGCTGCTTTTGCATCAACGACTTCTGCGATTTCTGGCCGGTTAACAGGCGAGCAAGTGACTTCCTTCCTTCTTCAGACAGCTGGAATGTTTCATCATCTTCTGCTTCGTTTTCCTCTTGGATATCATCGATGTTTTCTTTTTCACTTTCTGCTTGGATGTCAGCGCTCTTCTTCTTCACTTTCTTACTGACACAAGCACGGCCACCTGCTTCGACGAGCACGGCTTCCTCTGCCAACTCTTAGCTGGCGCTCTTTAAGCTCGCGCTCTTGCTCTAGTCGTTTCTCGCGGAATGCTTTTTCCACTTACTGGCGTTTTTCACGTAAGATCATCTCCTCCACGTAGGCTTCTCCATGGTGCGCTGTCCCCTATCTAATCTTTTCAGAGAATCTTCCAGCGTGCCGGCGCCCTCCAAAATGGACCCGACTGAGCACTTCGCTTTCTGCCCAGTCATCCTTTCGGCGTCGTTCCTGGAAACTTGTTTGGTCTTTGGAACCTGCAATGCATTTGTGCCCTTCTTGCAGTTCCAATTCTGCTCCTTTACCGCTGCCGTAACGCCAGGACACAGGTAGTGGACCCACAGCTCACACGTATCGCACTGCATCATATCGCACAAATCATGTTCGGAGCATTGCATATCATGCAATCTCGCTTATCGGAATCTCTTCTTTGAGGCGTAAATTTCTTCAATTTTGTTAGGATTTCTGTCAAACTAAGGTCTTGATGAATCAGCCAATTGAAGTATTTTAGGGCTGCTCCTAGCTGGAATTGTATTGGTTCTTAACCTACCAATTTAGTAGGGCCGGTGAGTACAAGTACTTCACCTTGATCCACCTTTCTTACTGTCGAGGTAGCAAGTATTTCATCCGTCAGACGCTTTCCCTCGCCTATTGACTCCAGCACATCTTTCGTGGAACGAACGAGTCTCTCCCAGACTCCGCCCATGTGGGCTGAAGCCGATGGATTAAAATTCAACTTCATCCGTGCTGATGTCAGGTCTTCTGCGTCTGCGTAGTCCACGTTGATGCTGTGTACTTGGTTCACCACTTCTTTGCTTGCTCCCTTGAAGTTTGGCAGTTATCCGTGACCACTTGCGATGGTGGACCTCGTTATGCAATAAACTGGTTTCTAGCCTGCAAACACGATTCAGTGGTACGAGATGAACCGCCCCGACTACCAGACATTTGAATAAGACGATCCACCGCTTTTCACTACGGTACGCCGAATGATACTGTTACCGACCCGAAGTAATCGATTCCTACGAAGACATTCTGTATGGTCTCTCTGTATCCAAGCTCGAATTGTTCGTGATAGTTTTGCACAATTTTCCAGGCATGTTTTTGAGTTTTTACTTTGTTTTATTGTTGGAGTAGATCTTACGCTTTAGGTTTGCCCAAAAATTTTCGATGGGACGCATCTGGGGGACGCTGGGCGGATTCGCCGACCTCAATATTCAGCCGCTCCATCTCCTCCAATGATCGCTTCGAGTAGTGGACCGACGCCAGATCCGCCCAGAACACCGCGTCTTCGCCTTTATTGTATTTCTTGATGAACGACGCAACTTCCGACGGGCACTTCCACTTCGTACTCTAAATTTTCCCGTTCACGGCCTGTCCGGAGCAAAAGAATAGCGGCTTTAACATCCTCTGAGAAACTTGGTGTGTGAAATGAACTTCACCTCGGAGCTCACTTCCTTCATGGGGGAAGTAAAATACGAAGTTCCCTGCCAGTCGTTGCCATCCGAGGTGAGATAGGTCTCGTCGTCCATCACCACCGCCACGTCGCGATTCGCCGGGAAAATCGTCTTGACCATCTTATTCAGCCGTTACCGCCGTTGCCGCAGTCGGCGCGGTTACACCGACCTCTCGGCGGAGCGCACGCAGCGATATAGCCACTTTTCCTTCGGTCTTCCCCTTCAGCATCCTTTGGAAGGTCTCTTGTCGCTCAGGGTCGTCGGCTGTCCGGAACCGGGCTTTCTTTCGATTCTTTGATTGTTGTCCAATAGTGCCAAGATATTGTAGATGACGGAACGGGCGTATCCGTGCGTCAAAGTGCCGCATGAGTCTGTTTTCGATGCGACCGGCGGGGTGTCGTTCTTTGAAAGCGCACACTACTGAACGGTGCAGTTTTACTGACTGATGGAGCTGTCAATTTTTTTCTACTGACTCATGGGTTACTATGTTTGATGCTGTATGTGTAGTTTCGTCAGTGCGTGTGGAGGTAAACCCATGAAAGCTCGGCAATTGTTTTCCAGGAAGGAAGGAAGGAAGGAAGGAAGGAAGGAAGGAAGGAAGGAAGGAAGGAAGGAAGGAAGGAAGGAAGGAAGGAAGGAAGGAAGGAAGGAAGGAAGGAAGGAAGGAAGGAAGGAAGGAAGGAAGGAAGGAAGGAAGGAAGGAAGGAAGGAAGGAAGGAAGGAAGGAAGGAAGGAAGGAAGGAAGGAAGGAAGGAAGGAAGGAAGGAAGGAAGGAAGGAAGGAAGGAAGGAAGGAAGGAAGGAAGGAAGGAAGGAAGGAAGGAAGGAAGGAAGGAAGGAAGGAAGGAAGGAAGGAAGGAAGGAAGGAAGGAAGGAAGGAAGGAAGGAAGGAAGGAAGGAAGGAAGGAAGGAAGGAAGGAAGGAAGGAAGGAAGGAAGGAAGGAAGGAAGGAAGGAAGGAAGGAAGGAAGGAAGGAAGGAAGGAAGGAAGGAAGGAAGGAAGGAAGGAAGGAAGGAAGGAAGGAAGGAAGGAAGGAAGGAAGGAAGGAAGGAAGGAAGGAAGGAAGGAAGGAAGGAAGGAAGGAAGGAAGGAAGGAAGGAAGGAAGGAAGGAAGGAAGGAAGGAAGGAAGGAAGGAAGGAAGGAAGGAAGGAAGGAAGGAAGGAAGGAAGGAAGGAAGGAAGGAAGGAAGGAAGGAAGGAAGGAAGGAAGGAAGGAAGGAAGGAAGGAAGGAAGGAAGGAAGGAAGGAAGGAAGGAAGGAAGGAAGGAAGGAAGGAAGGAAGGAAGGAAGGAAGGAAGGAAGGAAGGAAGGAAGGAAGGAAGGAAGGAAGGAAGGAAGGAAGGAAGGAAGGAAGGAAGGAAGGAAGGAAGGAAGGAAGGAAGGAAGGAAGGAAGGAAGGAAGGAAGGAAGGAAGGAAGGATGGCAAAACGATGATTTTTGACGTTCGAACTCAGCCTTAAAGTGGGCCCTAAAGCACCAAATAAAAAAATATTGCTCTAAAATTTTCCGAAAAAAAGGAACACATATACAGTAATATTCCGATTTTACTGGCTCACGATTTTGTCTACCCCCAATTTTATCAGCTTTTTATCCCGATTTTGTTAGTCTATAAATTTTGTTTAACTTTTGTGCTTTTACTATTCTTTACTTTTGTGCTTGAAACTACTCTGATTCTCTGGGGAGAGTTTTTGAATAAAATGATGCCTTCTTGCGAGTAATTCGGGGTCAAAAATAGGGTATTTTTGTAGTAAAACTTCTATAGGTTCTAAACAAGTAAAGATAGAGGTAGACTATATTCAGCAATGTTGTGTATTTTTATTATTTGTACAACTTTGTAAACCTGGAAAAAGTCATACAACAACTACAAAAACAGCTAAAATAGAAAAACTTATTTTAACCATTTTTAATAGGATTTTCTATCTTTTCTGAAGAGATAGAAGGTTACTGTCTTCAGCAAATTTTCTTGTAATAATATGCCGTCGAACTTTGCAGAACATATCAATGTGATATATTGAAACTGAACAAAAATAAATTCTTTGTTGCACTTTTAGGGGGATTAATCAAAATTTGAATTCCACTGAACGATAGAACAGTTAGTTTTAAGAAACTCTTCCAAAGGTTTCAAAAGCCTAAAACCAAGTTTTCCCGCACAAAATTTGAAAAAAAAACCGAAGCCCGATTGTACTTTTTTTCAATTGGCAAATGACCAATACATTGCACAGAGGCTTCCAGTATTTCAAAAAGATATTTTGCTGTTATTTTAACATGACAAACTGGGAGTTGTTCGCTTCAAAACCCTCTATCTTGGGATCGGAACACAGAATATCCTTTAATACTTTGTTTTTAAATCTACTGTGATAACATTCATAGAGAGATTTTCTGTACTTATTTTTGACGTAGGACTACGTCTTTGTTTACTATACTGGGACTGGGTAGCACTTTGTGAAAACGAAAATAGAAGTGTAACGTTTGATTGAAAGATTTCAAATACTAATAACTACTGAACTATTGAATGAAACTGAACAATTTATATGTCGTTGAATAGATAAAATGACCAGCAATTTTATGGGTGGGTTAGAGAGCAATTTTAAGAAGGGTGTAAGAGCGGGGGGCTCCTATACAAATGAAACACAAATTTCCCCATAACTCTAGAACTTATCAAGCAAATGGAACCAAATTTGGCATGTGGAGGTTTCAGAAGGCAAGAATTTTTTCTATGGTGGATTATGAGGCATGAATTCGTTTTATGATGGTCGCTCACCCCTGTGGTAGGAGGATAAGGACTCTCATACAAATAAAACAGAAATTTTTGCGTATGTACCATATTTTCTGCTATGTAAGAAGCGGTAAGGTCTGAAAGTAAACCAGTAAAACCTTCTCGGAGCAAAAGACAGTGAATCGATGCCGCTAACTTACGTGCCTGTTGCCATTCATGTAAAAAGAGGACATTCGAATGGCACGTCATATTTGCGATGAAAGTGCTTTGGCTTTAATGTTATTTGTAACCAATAGCCCTTTCAAAGGCCACAAGGGAGTTGAAGTAAGATTATTGAAATATGTCATGCTACGCATAATCATATTTGATACAATAATCTCTGGGCTGGTCATTAATTAGTATTTCAACCTTTATGATGCACACAAGTGATTTTTAAAAGAAATCTCTATATCTCAATAGTTGCAGGCGTTGTACTTATGAACCCCCGGCCACGTATTTTCAAAGCCACCATTGTATTCAATGAAGAATTGAATCTGAATATTTTACTTTTTCTCTTAATGGCACTTACAGATTCTTATAAACATACATATGCCAGAAATGCAGGTTACATTAGTCTTTGATCTAATGAGCTGATATAATCCTACGTCACCCTTTCGTACAATCCTTAGGGCTGTATACCTTGTAGTTTTTTTAATTGAAATCAATACTTCGACTTCAAAAAGCTAATTGAAATTAAAAAGACATGACGAGAAACCCAACCTGAGCACCCCTATCAAGCGCAAGAAAAACCGGAAAAAGTTCCACAAAGCGAAATTCACTCACGCTCTCACGAACCGGTCGGTTCGGAATGCACCCCACTCATTCATTCCTTCATTCATTCATTCATTCATTTATTTCTAAAAGCGCTTCTTGAAGTAAATAATAAAGCAGTCGCGTTCAAACAGCAGTTTTTGTTATCAATCGAAACTGCGCTGACGATCAAAGGTGTGTGTGAGAATGAGAGAAGACGCATACACCCATCAACGTTTGCATGCGAAGACCAAAGAGCAGCGGCGCAAAAAAGCACGTTTTTTGTGCGCTCTTTATTCTCTGCAGTTCCCACACAACATCATTTGTTCTCCCTTTAATTTCGTTCCGAACGAAAGGGCGATACCGTGATGGTACGGCGCCGCAGGCGCAAGCGAGAAGCAAACAATAACAAAAAACCTTCTGCACTTACACACACGCGTTTAGTCGCGTGTGTGTGCGAGATTCAATGGGAGAGAGGAAATTGCAGCAGCAGCAGCAGCAGCAACAAAAAAAGAACATTATTTTTCGTCTCGTTCGTTTTGCCCTGCTGTTGCTGCTGCCTGCTGCAGCAGCGGTGCGCGCGGGACGCGCGGAAAGAACGTGAATCCGTCCGACCGACCGCGAGCGGTCGTTTCTCGTTCCGTTCGTCACATTTCGAAAACAGCCAGCGACGAAAACGGTGCCCTTTTCACAGAGTGTGCGCGCGCGATCGTTTTAGTTAGTGTAATAGCCTACTAGTAACTAGTAACCGAACCAAGCAAACCAACCAAGGTTGGTTGTGGAATCGAGCTGACAGAGTTGAAGAAAAACGAATAAAACAAACACTTTCAGTAGTAATAATTATTGTGGCGTGGATTAGAATCTCCCGTGCAGGTTCTGGCTTTCCAGGAATTGCTACATAAAAATTATTTTAGTTTTTTTCCCCGTGCGTTTGTTCGCTTCGCCGTCGTCGCCGACGACGTTTGTGTTCAGCAAATCACAGCAAGCCGTGTGTTGGTAGTAAAAAGTGAGGAAATTTCCTGAGTCATTCGATATTATTTTCAATTCGCTGGAAATTGCGTTTTTGTGTTTTGCGCTGATAACGCATTTTTTCGGAATTGTTGTTTTCCTGTTGCTTGAGTGAACGACGACGACGACACACACACGCGAGTACCGAGTAGTGTGGCGCGACAAGTGGCACCTTTCTCGGAAGAGCACGTGGGGGAACTCGTTTATCGCTGCTATCGTTTGGTTCGGTGTGGTGAAAAAGGGGGTGAGTCGACGTCTGTCTAGCCTAGCAAGTGATTGCAATCGAACAGCTGCCCAAAAAGCGTCCTCCCAGCGCCTGCCACCTACCACCCAACCGGGCGCGCGTGAGAATCGAACAATCGAGTGCGGAAAAAATCCCATTGTACCCCTATCTTGTTTGTTGGGAGGAAAAACAACTTTACTTACTTTACTCTTCTCCACAAGGCAAGTGTGCAGCAGCTGGTGATTGATACAACAGCAACAACAACAAAAAAATCAAAGTATTTTCCACGAGTCATTAGCATTGAAGAGAGAAGGGAAGAACAAAAGGCGTGTTTGTGTAGTTCTTTTTTTTTGTTTAATTCAGACGAAGCAGAAAAAAACGAAGGCAAGTGTTTTCAGTTCGCGGAAAATATCAGCAACTTGTTAAGTGGCAGAAATATAAGCACGTTCCGTGGTTCGTACTGGAACGCTGAAAAAAACTGAATTCAGTGGGGAGTCCCGGTTTTCCAGAAAACCGAAACAGCAAGCAAGCAAACGTGAAACGCGCAAAACTCAAAGATCGATTGACGGTGATATTGATTCCGCTGTGTCCGAACACTCTTCCACTGATAAGCGAACCGATTTGTGCGGTGTTTTGTTTTGTGTTGTGTTCAGCTGAAGTGAGTTTGCAATTGGAACGCCCCTCGGCTAAACCAAACCGACAACAAATAGACGTCATCGCCGTTTCGTTGTTCTTGTTGTTCGTTTCTGGCCGTTCGTTGATAAGAAAAAGCAAAGCAAGCCGCGCGCGAAGTCACTCTTCTGTGTTGGTTGGTTTAGCAGCGTCGTCACACTCCGTCAGCAGAGGTGAGCAGGACGCGGACTTGAAACGCAGCTAATAACAAGCGAGTGGACAGACGGAGACGGAGACAAAGACACCGCGGGCGCGGTGAGAGAGGAGGAACTGGAACTGGAATTTTTCGGGTAAGTCGTTGAACCTCTACAGAACCTCAATTAGCGAATGTAAACAATGGGCACGTTTGTGGTTTGAAAAATTCTTTTGGAGACTTGCTTTCCGGGGGGAAAAACAAAAACGAACATCAAATCGATGTTATCTTTTTATTTTACATATAAGCACCAGCAGCACAGAACTAATTTTCAAAATGAATCTCGTAAAATAAGGAATCCACTCACTCTAGGAAAATTCCTCCTTCCACATTCCGTTCCACCATCCCACCCAAGCCATCCAAGGGGACAGGAAAAGTTTACGAAGTATCGATTTTTCCTCTGCCACATTCCCTGTGGTAATTTGAATCGTTTTTCCTGCTTCTTTACCCGTCCGTCCGGGTCGGATCGTCCGGACGGTTTTTGCCTCCGAGTTGAACTTTGCTCCGGTTTTTACTTATACTTATACATATGTACTAGGTTTTTAGGTTTAAGGGTACCCTTCCCTCTTTTTTTCTGGGAATTTTATTCAAATTCAAACTGTTCAGTCGTTCGAGATAGCTCAATGATGGAAAGAGTTTGAATTAGATTTTCAAAATCTAACACAAACCTGGTTCCACTGGTTCGAACGGTGAGTGAAAACAAATGCTACTTTTCCTTCTCCTTTCCTCACATTAACCTCTGCGAAAGTAGTTATCATAGCAACAGCGTTCACTCAGATAAAAAAAAAGCGTCAAACGAAAGAATGCAATGAAAAGTCAATCCAAGTAGTCCTTTGTTTTTTCTTTTTTATTTTGTTTTGCAAATATCAAAGGTGGATTGTTGCGCTGCGACGGCACGTGCCTAACAAGAGGAAAATTATTCTTTCAACTTAACCTCTTGCAGTTTGTTCTTTACATGTTGTGAACTTTAAAAGGCTGTGGTGAGACGCGTTCTACGTTTCGATAATATCCGGATAGAAACGGTAAACAATTGGGCGCTCTAAGAAAGCATCTTTGTCTGGAAATTCAACTTGAATGTGGATAATTCTAGTCTAATTCAAAACCAAAATCCTGTTTCTAAAAACCCTCAAATACCAAATTTGGTTCCATTTGCTTGATTAGTTCTCGAGTCCTATGTGGAAATTTATGTTTCATTTGCGGGAGAGCCCTTCTTCGTCCAAAGGGACGAAGGGTCTCGTTCTCGAACCACCATAGGAAAAAAATCCTGCTTCCAAAAAAAACCCTCACATGCCAAATTTGATTCCATTTGCTTGATTAGTTCTCGAATTATGCAGAAATTTCTCTGTCTCCCTCCGCTACCGAATCGATTCTTCCGCCGCACGAGTGTTTCCTTACATGAAATAATGACTCGTGTTACTATAAATAATGTTGAGTTCAAAACGTAGATGACAGGAAGCTTTCACTAGTATTCTCAAAAATATTTTCCCTCAGTAAATGAGACAGTCTGACAACTTGTAGCTTGATTGTAAGATTTGGTAAACTAATTACATAATTATATAATATTGTTAACATGTTGTGTATTTTAGGTTCCGAAGATTATTTATTATCTAATGTTGATTTGAGCGTGTATGATCAGCTTCATACTAAACTTAAAAAGTATGGAATGGATATCGCCCTCACTAGTGGAAATAACCAGCTCCAAACACGATTAGGATCCACAAAAGATCCTATCGATAAATTGAACAAAGCAGGAGTCTACAAAAGTGCATGTGGTTGGTCACTGTGATAAGATTTATATCGGGCAAAAAAAAAGAAATTTTGGAATCCGATCCGAGGAGCATGTTTTAGAAGTAACAAAAGCTAGGAAAGAACTACAGGAGAGCCAATTTTACCACTCCAAATCCAAAGTAGCCGAGCACATTTTTTCCCATTACTTCTGAAAACATTAACCTTCTTCGCCCTGTCAATAATATTTGGAAACTGGATGTTGCCGAATATCTTGAAATTTTTAAAGAAAATCCATCCAATCTTCTAAATAATCAAACTGGTAGTAACATTTTACCGCTTTTTTACCTAGTAGGTAATTAAAATGTGTTTTTTGGGATATTGCTACTACCGGCTTTTTGCGTACCCACTGGATTGCCCACAATCCCTATTCGGTTTAAATAGGGGACTGTAAGCTGCTATTCCACACACAGTCTAAGTTAGTTAGATACTGATGAAGGTCTCACGTCGAGACGTGAAATACGTATTTATCAATAAAACATAGTAGTTGAATTAAAGAATATAAATAATGCCACAGTTTCGACACTGTGAAGCTGTTCAAAAATCATGTTTCTTCAAAATAAATTAAATTTTCTTTTGCATGGTAGTAGGAAATAGAGAATATAGAGGACACTGAAAATTGAATCAAAAGCCAGCGTTTGAATTTGATTTTGATTCCAGAATGCAAATTCTGAGTCAAAATCCAGAACAAATTCAAATTCTGCGTCTAAATCCAGTAGAAGTTCAATCCAAATCCAAGTCAAGTGCAAACTAAATCATATCCAACTTTAATTCAAATCCAACTCCCATGCAAATCCCATTGCAGCGTAAAAATCCAGTTTAGCGACTTAGTTACTCTAGGGGCGAGGGTCAGTTATCGATCCTGCGCCAAACTGAGCTGCCGCGTTTTACTATCCCTCCCGAACACCAACCCAAAATCGCCTGTTTTGCTGGAAACGATGTAAAAAGCTACTGATGAGCATAAGCTGTGGATGAGCATATAACGTCAACACATTTTGCCCGAAACCCTTTGAACAAATATCAAGATGCACATCAAGAAAGCAAATTTTCATCAACTGTACTACATACGGTTGTAAGAAAACTAGAAAGGTCTTTAGGAGCGGAAGAAATTTCACTAATTGCCTCCCTTGATTTAGCAGGCGCTCTTCATAATTCATCTCATAATTCAAAGATTATGACTATGATGAAACGTGGTACAATTTCTTCTTCTTCTTCTTCAGCAGCATAGAGCCGGGGTGGCTCGTGCTGTTTCAAGCACTCGTCTCCATTCAACTCGGTCTTGGGCCACTCGTCGCCAATTTCCTAGTCGTCTCAGAAGTCGCAAATCGCTTTCGACCTGGTCGAGCCATCGTGCACGTTGGGCCCCCCTGTTCCTGGTGCCGGTGGGGTTGTTGAAGAGGACCATTTTCGTCGCACTGTCGTCCGGCATCCTTACGACGTGTCCGGCCCACCGTAGCCTGCTAACTTTCGCTAGATGTACGATGGGAGTCTCCCCAAGCAGTGCCTGTAGCTCGTGATTCATACGCGTCCGCCACTCTCCGCTTTCAGTTTGTACTCCGCCAAATATCGTCCGCAGCACTTTCCGCTCAAACACGGCAAGGGCGCGTATGTCCTCCGTAAGCAGCGTCACGGCTTCAAGTCCATAAAGAACTACCGGTCTAATAATGGTTTTGTACATTGTTAGCTTCGTGCGGCGGCGTATGCTTCCTGATCGCAGCGTTTTGCGAAGGGCAAAGTAGGCCCGATTTCCCGCTTGGATGCGCCGCTGGATCTCCTTACTAGTGTTGTTGTCCGCGGTCACCAGCGATCCCAAATACACGAACTCTTCTACCACTTCTAGTTCGTCGCCGTCAACGGTTACCGTCCGTGGGAGGCGCGCATTTGTTTCCTTTGAGCCTCTTCCTTTCATGTATTTGGTCTTCGACGCATTTATTTTTAGCCCAATTCTCCTAGACTCCGCTTTCAGTCTGGCGTAGATTGCCTCCGCCGTCGCAAAGTTCCTGGCAATGATATCGAAGTCATCTGCAAAGCCTAGAAGTTGGCTACTCTTGGTAAAAATCGTGCCTCTCGTTTCAATGCCCGCTCGTCGGATCACCCCCTCAAGAGCGATGTTGAACAGCATGCAGGATAGACCGTCACCTTGTCTCAACCCTCGTCGCGTCTCGAAGGGACTCGAGAGTGTCCCAGAGATGCGTACGAAACACATCACTCGATCCAATGTAGCTCTGATCAGTCGCGTCAGTTTGTCCGGAAAACCGTATTCGTGCATTATCTGCCATAGCTTGTCTCGATCGACTGTATCGTATGCTGCTTTGAAATCGATAAAGATGTGATGCGTGGGCACGTTGTACTCCCGACATTTCTGCAAGATCTGTCGGATAGTAAACATTTGGTCCGTAGTTGCGCGAGCCCCCATGAAACCCGCCTGATAATTCCCTACGAAACCTTGTGCTATCGGTGACAGCCGGCGTAACAGGATCTGGGAGAGTACCTTGTAGGCGGCGTTTACCAGCGTAATACCACGATAGTTGCAGCAGTCTAGCCGATCACCCTTTTTGTAGATGGGACAAACCACTCCTTCCATCCATTCCTCCGGTAGCTTTTCCTCCTCCCAAATCCTCCAAATAACCCAGTGTAGAGCCTTTGCTAGCGTTTCCCCGCCATGTTTATAAAGCTCTGCCGGTAGGCGGTCCTTCCCAGCGGCTTTATTGGTCTTCAGCAGCCTGATTTCTCGTTTGACTTCTTGGAGATCAGGTGCTAGGACATCACTATCTTCCATGGGCGCTCCTAGGTTAATTTCCGTTCCGCCTCCTTCTGCGACTTCGCCATTGAGGTGTTCATCGAAGAACTGCTTCCACCTGTCGACCACCTCGCGCTCGTTTGTAATTAGATTCCCTCCCTCGTCCCTACACATGTCAGGTTTCGGTGTGTAGCCCTTCCGAGTTTGGTTCACCTTCTCATAAAACTTGCGCGTGTCATTAGCTCGGAATAGTTGTTCTAATTCCTCACGATCTCTGTCCTCCTTTTGGCGCTTTTTCCTCCTCAGGATCGTGGTCAACTGGTTCCTAGCTCGTCGGTACTTGGCCAGGTTCTCTCTAGTGGCAATACTTAGATAATTTTTCCAAGCATTTTTTTTCTCATCCACCGCTTGTTGGCATTCCCCATCAAACCAATCATTTTGTGTACTCCGAGGCCCAATACCTAGTGCCGCGGTAGCGGCCTCTCCGATGGCCGAGCGTATTCTGCCCCAACCGTCTTCGAGGTTTGAAGCACCTAACTCCTCGGAAGAAGGCAGTGCCTCATTCAGTACTCGCGCGTAGTTCTCGGCAGCTTGTGGGTTATCTAGCTGCCTGATGTTCAGCCGAGGAGGGCGGCTTTGACGTGTCCGGTATCCGGTGGACAGCTTTGAGCGCACATGTACTGCTACTAGGTAATGGTCAGAATCAATATCCGCACCCCGACGGGAGCGTACGTTCGTGATGTTAGAGAAGAACCGGCCCTCTATGAGAACGTGGTCAATTTGGTTCATTGTACGTTGGTCAGGTGATCTCCAGGTGGCTTTGTGGATATCCTTGCGCGGGAAAAAGGTACTTCGGATCACCAGGCCTCGGGAAGCTGCGAAGTTTATACATCGTTGGCCGTTATCGTTTGTGTCGGTGTGCAGGCTATGGGGTCCTACCACCGGTCTATACATTTCTTCCCTACCGACCTGGGCGTTCATATCCCCGATGACGATCTTGATGTCCCGTGACGAGCAGCTGTCGTACGTAGCCTCCAGCCTCGCGTAGAACGCTTCTTTCTCATCGTCGGGTCTACCTTCGTGCGGGCAGTGCACGTTAATGATGCTATAATTGAAGAAACGGCCCTTTATCCTCAATACACACATTCTCTCGTTGATCGCCTTCCAATCTATCACGCGATCCTGCATTCCGCCCAGCACTACAAAGCCCGTTCCCAGTTCGTTGGTAGCGCCACCGCTCTGGTAAAACTGGGCCTTTCCGCCACGGATCTTCCATACCTTCTCTCCTTTGCGACAGATTTCATGCAGAGCTACGATGCCGAGTTTGCGGGGTTCCAGCTGTTCAATCAGCACCCGCTCGCAACCTGCGAAATTTAGCGATCTGCAGTTCCAAGTCCCGAGTCTCCATTCGTCGTCCTTATTTCGTCGCCTAGGTCGATGCCGAATATTCCGCTCCGAATATGCTTGAATGTTGTTAGTTTAAGTTTAGTTTAGGTGTGTAGCCGTACTGGGGCAACACTACCGAGTCTCGCGATGGGGCTGCCATCTCATAGTGCCGAGACGCACTATACCTCCTTCCCGGTTAGTATACGACCTTAGTTTCCACCGGGGTTGGTTACCCGATCTCCGCTAAGGTTGCTCGTATTCCGGCTGGTACCACGAGGAGGTCGGGATCGGAGTTGCTGGATAAGAGGCTAACGACCACTATGGGGTCTATATTCCGCATTATCTAGCCGTTTACCAACCGTACAATTATATCTCGCAAACCATATGATGCAGATACTTAGCATCTTCAGCAAAGTTTAATGAAATTCCAAGATCTACAACTTTGCCGAACACATGAACATGCTATCTAGTTCCTATAAAAGTTAATGTGTTATCCCCTTAATATCTAATTGTATGAAAATATCAACAGATGTAGAATACTTTTTTAAGGAACTTCTCCGAGGACACCTACGGTCGCAGCTGGTGGATGATCGCTTACCTCCTTGATGGGGGACGTAAAGCACCCGGTTCCCAGCCAATGAATCGTTGTCGTCCTGCGCCGCCAAGTAGGTCACGTCATCCATTATGACCACGATGTCGCATTTTGCCGGTAGAATGTTTCTTCAGTGCCTCCTTCTGGGTAATTATCTGCCGCTCAGACCAAGTGCCTCAACTGATGTACAACTTCTTCGCTCCGGACTGGAGAGGGCATTACGAACTAACCATCGAGCGTAGTTGCTTGACTGTTTTAAACTTGTTTTCACCTATGATTATAACGTTCTGCCATAACGTGTGTTCTTGTTTCTACGGCAAATTGTGACAAATTATGTTCGTGTGCAAAAAGATGTTACCTACTTTAACAACCTGTATGGGTACTTAATAAGCTAATAAGTTAAATAAGTTTTAGTGGTATACTAAAAAACACATTTTCCGACAATCACAACCGTGACGGATTTGAAACTTATTTTTTTGTTCTCATCTTGCATACCTCCAACCACCGAATGGTTCCCCGGACCCGGACCGGGTCACGTGATTACACTCGGCGACGACTTTAAATTACGTACCAACAGCGGTTACTGTACCATCACGGTAGAGGCGCAATTACTGCCGCCCTTCACCACACTTGGTCTCGTCGGAATTGCTGCTGTCTTCGTCTCCAGTCCGTAAAAGGAGCTGTTTTGGATAGACGTTTTTTTTTCGTGTGCTTCTCTGCTCGCTCCACCAAAGTACCCACATTTTGATGATGGCTTCAAGGCAGACGAAAAATACCGAGAGCGGCAGATGGCAGGAGAAGGATTGACAGTTTTTTGTTGTTGTTGTTTTGCTACTAATATGACTAACCTAACCTAGCCAAGTAGGTATTGTGTTGTGTGGTGGCTCTCAAACTTGGCGAGTGCACGGCCTACTATGCTTCTCTAATAGCAGCAGCAGCAGCAGCGAAGCGAGCGGGTCTGTCACAATACTTTGTGTTGTGACGTGATGGCCTCGGTCTTTCCCAACTTCTCAACTCAACTGTTTATGGAATTGTTTTCGCTGCTAATGTCCATGTTTCTTGTTTTTTTTTCTGTGTGCAAGCCTCTCTCCCCGAAGCTAATGATGATTAGACTCATTTATTCGGTTGTTTGATAATGTGCTTGTGCAAAATAACGTGAAAGTAACTGAAGACGTAACTAAAGCCACGTTAGAATGACAACTATCCTTTGTCTTTTGATGACCTTTCAAAAGAAAAAAAAACGATTCCCGTTAGGAAGTTAGCCCACTTTCGAGTTCGACCAGTCGATCGATCGTGACCTTTAACAGTGCGAGAGATTTTCCCCTCATTTCCGTTCCCATTGAGCCTTAAAATTCTAATGACAGACAACGGCCACCGCACCGTCGTCTGGCTGACCCGAAAAGCTACCGCGGCCTGGCGTCACAAATCGATTCCACCACAGCCAAAAACAGAACGACGCCAGTCCGCGAGGTGTAAGTAAGCCCTGCACCAAATAAGTAGTCTCCGGTGCGCAGCAGCATTAAGCGACCCCTTAATTGCCACCTTGTGCGCTCGGAGTCAATCGAAAATAAAATATACCACCACGGTAAAGTCGAAATAGAAGGAAAAAATCAGAAAAAATAAGGCAAAAAAAAATACCAAAGGTCCAGGCCACACCGTCCGTCGACCGTCAGTCAGTCAGAATGGGGCATCAAATTATACGGTAGCAGCACGTTGATGCGAGGATTTTAAAAAGCACTTCCAGACCAGACCGGGCCCGGTCTGGTCTGCTCTGGTCTGGTCCTAATCGATTCATTACGCCCCGTCCGTGCACACGGACGCGGACGGATCACCGGCGCACGAACGAACGAACGAACGAAGGAAGATGATGACGACGACGACGCGTGCTGTTTGCATTTTTGCACTAGCCTACTACTACCTATACCTTTACCTACGATGGGATATGGGATGGCGCTCCATCTCCTTAATGACAGTTCAGTCTTCCGTTCGGTTACGCTTACCAACGCCTGCTGGTGCTGGAAGGGTCGATCGTCTTTTTTTCTTCTTCTGGGGATTCAGCGGGTTTCCGTATTCGTTTGACCTACAATGAAATTTTCGATCAACGTGTATCAATTTTCTATGGTGTGCGAAGAAGTAACCGCACCCGTGGTGCGGGGGACCCGGGACCGGGTAGGAAGAAGATACATTCCTTTTATTGTTTTTTTTTTCACATTTTTATTACGAACAGAAGCTGCTGGCTGCTTCGCGCTATCAGCGCGCGATCGAAAAAGAAGAAAGCGAAGAAGCAAAAAAGAAGGACGCGCCGCAGTAGGTTGGGTGTGAGTCAGCGAAAACTCAGTGAAGAGAAAAGGCAACAACAAAGCGTCGTCGTCGTCGTCGTTGTCGTCACTCTTTCGTCGAATCGATTTCCTCCTGCGTGGCGCCGCCGCCGGTTGCTTTGATAAAAGCAAAGCGAAAATTGTTTTCTGGAAAAATTGGAAAATTTTCTGTTTTTTTTTTGCAGTTTATTCAAACTCAAAAAACATTTTTGAAATTTTCCTACCAGTTTTTTGCTCTCAGCTCCGGAAGTGCTGCTCAGCACACAACGGAAAAGACTATTCTTTATCGCATCAAGCGACCGAACCGAACCAAATCATCGCGGACGGACGGACATACCTACATAGATAACACCATAACAAAGGGAAGCAAAAAATTAGACCATTCGATTCGATTCGATTCGATTGTCCGTACGACGAAGCCGCAGCGACAAACTGAGCACACGGCGAAACGGAAAGAGAAAGAAGCAAAAACATTCTGTTAATTATAACAATTATCGATTAGCCTCAAAAAGTGTGCAGCTCCGAGGACGGAACGGAACCATCGCTGCGAGTCGAGCGGAGCTCGCGGAGCTGTGATTGACGGTAAGATAAATTTATGATGACCAGTGACAGCTCATCGGAATCGGAGTCAACCGGCAGTAGAGGTGTGACCCAGTTATTAAAATTCTTCCGATTAAAATTTACATAACTTACACCTTTCTTTCGGCGATGATGATGATGATGAGTAATAATCTATTTCACGAAAGCAAAAACTTACAATCAAAAAAAGCTGACTCAAACGGCAGACACTGCTGCTGGTCGCAACAAAGACAGAACACACGTTGGTTGAGTAAACAAAAGATAACATCTTCCGACGAATCAAGCACAACAAATTGCAATTCTGTGAACGGACAAAGAATCGCGAGAATCGCGGCCTGCTGCGTCTCGCTCGCTCGCTCGATTGTGGAAAGAAAACGTACATATTAGGACAGTGGAATGCGTTCGCAGAGCGGGGGTAGGTATGAGAAATCCCCAGTCGATTACACACATCGGAAAAATCAGCAAAAAAACAACGTACTGAATAATGCACCCCGGGACGGGGTGCAATTGGCGTTCGGATGGGAAATACACCCGAAAAAAAACAGTGTTGTGGAAAATCCATCCTCCATTCAGCAGTTCCGTAGGTACGTACGAAAATCTTGTGGCGGGTATTAAAATTTTATGTAATCAACGTAATAGATACGTCGGTACTACTAGTGTGACACAGTCACAGTCACAACCGTGATGTGTAATCACTTTGTTCGACACAAAATGACACTTAAAATGTGTCGTGAGGCCGGCTGTTCAAGAGATGAGTGATGCGCCGCCAATCTACGCGCGGCCTGCTACGTTCGATAGAGCGAACGAACAACTGTAAACTGCACGAAGACTATTTCGAGCAGTTTCGAGCAAGCAGTCTAGATTTTCTCTGGAACATATTGCAAAAATAGTGGAAAGTGTATTGTAATCTGCACATAGGATTGCGATTCTGGGATCAGGATTTGAGGATTCTGAAATTTCAAACGCACGTCATCGATTTCTGGGATTTCAAAAGCAGTTTTACTGCTCAAAACAAAACGCCGGCAGCCGCCACTCTCCGCTTTCAGTTTGTACTCCGTCAAATATCGTCCGCAGCAGCACCTTCCGCTCAAACACGCCAAGAGCGCATATGTCCTCTGTGGGAGGCGTCAGGGCTTCAAGTCCATAAAGAACTACCGGTCTAATAAGGATTGTTTTGTACATTATCAGTTTCGTACGGCGACATATACTTCTTGATCGTAGCGTTTTGCGAAACGCAAGGTAGGCACTACGACGTAGTAGCTACGACGTTCGTATGTTTTTCCTGCTCCAACACGAAATATGCGATAAGGTTGCAAGGAAAGGTCATAGAATTTGCGGTCTTCTGCAGAAACGTGTGTTTTGAGTGCTTCGATAGTCGCCTTAAACAATGTATTCTTCCAAAATGCAACTAACAAAAGTTATGTATGATGAACAAATTTCAAAGGAACTTCCTAAGAAGCTGCTCCATAACCCTGCACGCGGTGGAGATAGAAATTTCATTTAGCATAGCATAGCATAGCATAGACAACCGTACACATCATAGGTGGCTGATATGATGTACCCGTAAGTACAACATACACCTGGCCATGTCCTTACGATTGTAGAAATGGGTACGTTAGTTGACCACCTACTTCAAGAGTATGCGCAAAAACTCACGCAATCTTCATAGGTGTTCTTGTACCCAGTAATATACGATATGGATAAAATATTAAAAATAAAATGAAATGAAGCATATTTGGGAAAAATAGAACAATCTCACCATCAATCCTTCGAATGAAAAATAATTGCGTCAGTTTCCATCATCTAATATCCAATAACTAATTTAATTTTTTCTTACCACCGTGGGAACCACGCGGCATCGCACCTCCTAGCTTAGCTACTCAATAAAGTATTACCGGGTATGGCCACGTGGAGGCGCTAGGTAGGAGCTTGGGCTGGCAAAAGCTATGTTGGTCGCTTTCTCGTCTCCATTTCATACCCGGTGGAGGTACAAATTTCATTTCTTCAGCAAACTTGCTTGTTTTTATGGTTTCGATAACTTTGCTGAAGAAACCGTGTGTATATCTCCTCCCTCTCTTAACTCTGACGGAAGATGATTTCAGTGTGCAATTGGATTGGATGCTGGGAAAACCCTCCATTCATTTAGTGTGGTAAACAGGTCCAGTATTGATTCGATTTGGACGGTGGATCATTAAACTGTGGATTTGATCCTTTAACGCGGACTTTGATTAAACTAGTTAACAAAATAGAGCAAAAAGCGTGAACTCAGTAAGCTGAAGGTGATTTTTTATGTAAAATTGGCCGCTGAATCCGAAAATGCGGTCAGAAAAATTTAAAGTAGGATAGTTTTTGAGATATGAATTAAAGTTGAAATTTTGCTTAAAGATAGAAAGTACATGCACATAAACACAAATTTTTCCGGCTGCGGTGCACCAATTTCAAATCCCTTTTTTCCATATTAAAGAGGAGAAAATTTGCTATCGATTAGTTGAACTTCATTTTTCTATAAGAATAATAGTACTGTGGATATTTGAGAATTTGTTCACAACAAAACAAAAAAGAACGCATCTTTTTGGAATAATTTCAACTTTATCAAAGGTTTTAGACAAGATTAACGCATTTCAAAAATTTCATTTCATGTGGGTCTTAAAGGCTGATAAAAAAACAAAGAAATCATGGGGTTAATGATAACAATCGGTTGAAAATTGTGGAAGTTATGACCATTTTACTAAAACAGTAATATTTGCGCATTTGAATATCATGCTCATGATCATGCTTGAAGAGTGATTGAATTCTGAATAGTAAGAATTGTGAAAATAGTAAGAACCGTAAGAAAAATGAGCGTAAGAAAGCATGAGTTTAAACGTGAAAATAATCCACAGAAACTCTGTTACGCCTGTGGAAACTATATTTTTACAACCCCGGTTAATTTCACTGCTTCATTGCAAACTGCGTTTCCATTTGCGTATCCATTTATATAGATCATGACAAGCAATTCGATAAATGTTATGCCAATTAAGACAATACTTGTTAGTGTTTGGATATAAAGAGGCTATTCGAAGTTACTGTTTGGATGTAAAGGGGCTATTTGGTGAGCCCAATGACCCAGCTGAATGGCGTTTGTTCATAGACAGCATAAAGCAGAGTGTGAAGACTGTATAGGATACCGCCTCTAGTGAAAATAAAAATCAGAAGTTGGCGCTAGTGTTTCATCATGCGTCATGTGTGAAAATATGCTTGAAACTGTCCATGTTTCCCTGTTGAATACAACAAATGTCGTTGCTTGGTAACGCATATTGTACATATTGAAAACAACCCAATTTTGCGCAACCAAAAATTTACTTAGCTAGGCAATAGCACTCTCTCTCTTTCATCTCTGTTTCTTTTGTGTTTACCGTTAAAGGCGGTATAACCTTGGACATTTGAACCAACAAATAGTTGGTAAATATTGTTTTTGTTTATCGCGTCCATGTCACGAAATTTAATTTCTTTTGAATTGAAATGTCGCAAAAATATTCAGCACCCGGCTCTCGCACGGTATCAAAATCACCTTCCTGAAACCACCTGAAATTTTTGAAATGCGTTAATCATGTCTAAAACCTTTGATAAAGTTGAAATTATTCCAAAAAAATGCGTTCTTTTTTGTTTTGTTGTGAACAAATTCTCAAATATCTAGAGTACTATTATTCTTACAGAAAAATGAAGTTCAACTAATCGATGGCAAATTTTCTCCTCTTTAATATGCAAAAAAAGAGATTTGAAATTGGGGCACCGCAGCCAGCGGCCAATTTTACATGGAAAATCACCTTCAGCTTGCTGAGTTCATAAATGCTGTTAATTCGAGCTCCAAATTTTGGACTCCGAATTTGCTCCGGGTTTGATATTGTGCTTAAAGATTTAAGCTAGATTCAGATTCAGCTAGATTTTGGACTCTAGATTTGAGGTCTGCATTCTAAATCTGGACAGGAAATTCGAGTTTGGGCACCGGATTCGGACTCTGAATTTGGTCCCAACACTTGGCTTCAACATTTGTGCTAGGAATTTGGTTTTGGTTAGAATTGTGCTGTGGATTCGAAGTCGATTTGAATTCTGCATTTGGATCTTTGGATTTGGAACTTTAAACTTGGAGTTGGGCTTTGGATTTGGACTTGAAATTTGGTTTTAGAATATACATTTGTGCTCTAGATACGAAGTTTGGATGTGAAACCTAAGTTTACCTCCCGAATTCGGACTCAAAACGTAGACTGGGAAGTTGCGCTCTATTTTTGGTTTCTGAATTTGGATTTCTATTTCAATTTGGGCTCTAATATTGACTGCTGAATTTGGATTTTGGAGTTGGACTGAGAAGTCGGTCTCTGTATTTAGACACTGGATTGGAACTCTGAATTTGGACTTTAGATTTGAGAGGTCTGAATCTGGTTTGGACCCTGAATTAAAACTCAAAGTTTTGATTCTGTGATTCTGTGAGTTTTGATTTTGAACTGCACTCTGAAGTTGAGCTTTTTATTTGAACTGTAGGCTGGAGTTTGGAATTGCACTCTTGCCGTGGATTAGGTAAGGATTTGGACAGAACCAAGAATAGATTTGGATGAAATTTGGGTTGAATTTGCTTTGGTTTCCAATTGCATTCAATTGCAATCCAATATAGTTTTAAATTGGATTTGAACTCGGTATGGTGGGGTCTCTGAGAAACATTCAATCTGGGATTCTTAATTCAATGTTTATTAGTTCTCTAGATTCGAACTGCGAATTTATACTCTAATTTTGACTGTGGATTTGGAATCTAGATTTAGATACTGCATTTTTTGGAGGATCTGATTTCGGATCCTAGATTTTGCGCTCTAAAGTTAAAACCGTTAAGGAATCTGAGTCTCCTTGTTAACCTCCAGATACGACACTGGTCTAACAAACAAGTCAGTCGTCGCAAGTTCGAATCTCGACTGAGAGAAGCTGCGCGAATCAATAGGATGGTAGCACACAGCAGCCCCGCAATTGTTCTGTACTCTCACAGATGGATGCGAAATCTGCCGTTTAAATTAACCGTAAGTCACGCTTTATAGAATCTGAGTTTTGACCCTGGATCCGGGCTCAAAGTTTTAAATCTGGGTTCAGATTCTACGCTCGAATTCAGAATTTGGACACTGAATTTGAACTTTGAGGTTAGAGTTTTGATTTAAAATCTCGATTCGACCTCTGGATTTGGATCTTAGATTGTCTTAGGCATGAAATTTGGACTCTGGATTTAGGCTTTGGACTTGGGCCTCGGATGTGGACTATGAATTTGGTCTTTTGATTAGGATTTTAGATTCGTACTATGGATTTAGGCTCTGGATTTGAAACCTGGACACTGAATATGGAATTTGTATTCCAGATTTCAATCTGGATTCGACCTCAACGTTTAGAATCTAAGAATTTGTTCTCAGTTTAATTCGGACTCAGACGCTGGATTCGGATTTTCGATTTGGGGTACGAACATGACTTTGCAATTTAGATTTAAGCTCTGAATTCAAGGTCTAGATGTAAAATTTGAGTGTTCACTCTTCCTTTCATTTGAATTTCGACTCTAAAGATTTGAACTTTGTAATTGGATTTTAGAGTAGGGCTATTACTATGGTCTCCATTCGGATTTGACTTGGATTTAAAATGCATTTGAATTGATTTTTGATTGTATTTGAAATGGATCTGGATTACATTTAGTTGCGTCTGCGGAATCTGAATTTGAGATCGACATAGAATCATAATTTGAATCCTAAATTCGGGTTTAGAATTTTTATTTTGGACTTGTATTGAATCCTAGATCTGCGCTCAAAATTTGGAATCCGAGTCGGATTCTAGATTTAGACTATACACTTTGCCTTTGGTTTTGAATTTTAAATTTGAATTATGGATTCAGGATTTCAGATTTGGACGATGGATTCGATCTTTTCATATTTGGACCCTGCATTTGATCTTTGATTCTGGGTTTCGATTATGAATTTTAAATGATGGATCCAAAGTTTGAGTACTCAGCCACTGGCTTTCGACCTCGGGTTTGCACTCTAAATCTGGAACTCGGATTTTGCACTCTGGTTGTGGATCTATGCGAGCGCGCTAACGCTCGATTCCTCCTGCTAGCAGATACTTTTTAGATGTATTTACCACTAACCCAGCCTTCACCGCTTCGCGTTTCAGTTTGGTCCTGAAACGTTCTTCAGCGTCGTGAGCGAAACCCGCGATTAATTTGCTAACTTTATTGAACACCTTCTAGCTTGATGTTGAACAGGAGACAGGAAATACTATCGTCTTGTCGAAGTTCCCTGCATGTTTACGGCACCGAACACACCATGCATCATTGCCTTCTCAGAAAAGCCGTTTTCGTCCTAAATTTTCCATGGCATTTCACGGTCGATAGTATCGTAAGCGGCTTGGAAATCTATGAATAGGTGGTGCGTAGAGATTTGCTATTCGCGACATTCTTGGAGGATCTGTCGCAGTACAAAGATTTGGTTCGTTGTTGATCGCCCGTCCACAAAACCGCCTTTAAAGCTGGAATTTTTTCCTCCATTTATGGTTTTCAGCACTTTTATTCGTATCCCCTTTAATCTAAAGCTGTCAAAAGTTCGGCCTCGCTTACTATAATGAAAACAAAAAAATAACTTTTTTGTGTTAGGAAATATAGACATAGTTTCTTCGGAAAAGTTGTAAATATTGTAAAAACAATTAACTTTGCTTAAGAAATAAAATTTCTATCTTTATCGAGTGCCGAACTAGAGGGCATATTCTTTAAAACTTATTTAAAAATTGGTTTTTCATGATTGCCTTTTGTTAGTTGCATTTTACAAGAATACATGGTTCTAGGCCAATTATCGGAGCTCTCAAAATACACGTTTTTGCAGAAGACCGCAAATCTCTTGGACCTTTACTTGCTGAGTTATCGCATACTCAAGCTTTCAATTTCCTTAGCTTCACGAGCCCATGGGGTGAAACGGGGGCAAGCGGATTTATGAAATCAGTGCTTCATCTCAAAGCTTAAGTCGAGTACTATAGACTTGTATGGGTTCCGCTTGTCGCCAACCACCCAAATGAGAGTACGGCAAGCATACGTTTTATGTGTTTCGCATTCGCTAAAGGCTCCATGCACGTCCATTTTTTTGGTTTCACATGGTTTCTTACGCAAAGTTATGGAAAATATAAAGGTAAACAACTTTGCTTAAGAAATGACATTTCTATCTCTGTCGAGTGCAGAGCTGTAGAGCATTTTCTTTGAAAATTCATTAAAAATAAGTTTTTCATATTTAGCGTATGTTGGTTGCATTTTACAAGAGTATATGGCTCTAGGCGATTATTGAAAGACTTAAAACACATGTTTCTGCAAAAGGTTGCAAATCTCTATGACCTTTCCTTACAAAGTTATCAAAGACAAAGTCCTAGAGATTTGCGGTCTTCTGCAAAAACGTGCATTTTGAGTGCTACGATAATTGCCTAAAACATTATATACTTATAAAATGCAACTAACAAAAGCTAAGTATGAAAAACCAATCTTTAAAGAAGTTTTAAAGAATATGCCCTATAGTTCAGCACTCGATAAAGATAGAAATTTTATTTCTTCAGCAAAATTGCTTGTTTTTACAATATTTACAACTTTACCGAAGAAACTATGTCTATATTTCCTAACACAAAAAAGTTATTTTTTTTTGTTTTCATTAAAGTAAACGATGACGAACTTTTGACAGCTTTAAATTAAGGGGCATATTCATACGAACAAAAGTGCTGAAGACCATAAATGATCAAATGAAAGCACAAAAGACACTAGGAAAAGAGTTCGGCTTTTCACCCTTTTGGACCACTGTGCGGCGTTGAGAATAGTGATTGCTCGATGGTTTTCACGTTCTAATATGATGATTCTTCGTTTGGATTTTTCGGAAATTTTGGCTTTCTTGGCTAGTTTCCTTATGGAACGTTTCATTATGGAAAAATAAATAAATAAATATTAAGTTTTCACCGAAAAAAACAGATAACAAAGAGGTGTAAGTTTTTTTTTGTTGTTGTCTACTTTTCACATCCCCTAAGAAGTAGTTACCAAATTGCTTCGTTCAAATCTTTCGTTCGTTCGTTCGTTCGAGATTGGAGTCAAGTCCCCGGTTGAAAAGTCGCTCGGTCATAGCAGGCCTCGCGCGTTGAAAGCTTTGCACCCGAAAAAAAAGTGATAATTGAAGCTCTCTAGCGCGCGGTGCGCGTTGCGCGGGGCAATGGATGATGATATTTTCCTTTTCGCTCTCACCAACCCAAACCAAACCTAACCTCACACGTCTTTGACAGTTTACTGTGATCACCACCAGCCACAGACTTTGAATTGAAAACCACTAGACCTGGATATTTCGGGGGGAAAACGTCAGCCCCGACGACGATGATGATGATGAGTGGTGGATGAGAAGAGAAAAAAAATGTGTAAAAACTCAAAGTCATGCGTAATTCCGGCTCGATTTGGACAGCAAATCGAACGATTTTTTTTTTTCGTTATTTTCTTGTTCCCTTCCAACTTGTATTAAACTAAATTAATCATAATCAAAAAATCGTTTTAGCTTTTCGTTTTTCTGGAGTTACGACGACGAAGAAAGAGTTGAAGCAACAACAACAAAAAACAACAAGAATGTCATGGGGATTAGCGAACGGGAGGGGGGAACGTGACCTTCGCGAGGGAACGCGGACCGTCAAAAACCAATTTCTCGGAGAACCCGGACTATAAAGCAAAGCACGGATTGATGGGGCCACTCTTCTCGCGACGGATGGTTTATTATTAGAGAGGAGGGTCTTTTGTACAACAATTTGACTCGCGCAAAAAGGAAAGAATTGAAATAAGAAAAAAAAACAACAACCGTTTTTTTTGTCTCCTTCAGCTGTGTTTTTTTTCGGGGGGGCTCTGCTGACGCGATATTCAAAATAAGTGCTGAGCCGACCCGAGAGCGGCTGGCTGGCTGGCTAGTGTGAGTGTTCGTCTGTTTTTTTTTATTCAGTTCCCTCGAATATAGCTATTAACCTCGTAATTTTTTGCTTATTTTTCAATATAATACAATTTGCTGCTTTTTTTTCTCCTCTCATTGTTACTGAAGTAAGCACACTGACATTCCTCATTATTATTATTATTTTTTTGCGTTTGCGTCTTGTCTTGTGGTGGTACGTACGTGACTCGAAAGCGCAAATTCGCTGTGGTTTTACACCGTGAATGATGCGAAAATATCCTTGCACTTTTGATGGCTATGTAGCGCGCTATGGCTTTTTTTTTTGGTTTTGAAATTCCAACAAACAAGCAAATCGCTGAAAAAGATTATTTCGTTGGAATCTAAATAATCGATATGTAATTGCTCGCACATCTGTGGGTCCCTCGGTTAATTACCGATTTGCGCTTGGCAATCAAAGGAGCCGTTGCTAAGGGTTTGTTTGGTGAAGTTATTTCGTGTTCATTGTTCATTCAAGCAGATTATTGTTCATTTGTTAAGAGGTTCGAAAGATGGATGAGAAAATGATAATATTCTGGTATCAACTACTTTATACTATTTTTTGAGTGAAAACAAAACAATCCTGAGTGAAAAATCGACAAAAGTACTAGAATTTAAGGTAACTTCGATTACCAAGGCACCCCGCCCTACTCAACAGACACCTCCCTATTCTATTTGCAGTTAATATTTGAACTGTAATCAGAATCCATTCCACAGTTTTTTTTGTTCAAAATTGTTCAATTTTGAGTACAAGTCTAGAACCATTGAATTACAGCGGACTGAGTAAAAGAAGGAAACTCTTCAACACCCTTATGAAGAGCGACGTATTTCAACACTTTTAGGACAAATTCCTGAACAAGTACCTCGGCGGAATAGCGCTGAATAAGCCGGCAAAAACGAAACAAAATAGTTCGAAGCTTCAGAAAAAGTTCCTCATTGGACGCAAAGTCTGGTGAATATGGCGGGTGGGGTAGTACTTCCTAGCTCAGTTATTCTCCAGGTAATTTTCGTGCAGTGCAGCAATTTATGTGATGTCTATTTTGGCCATTTTTCTACCAGATTCTTGCTGCATTTCAAACCAATTGTTTGATCAAATTAAAGCAGCTGATAATAGTAGTTTTTTCTGAACCCATTTCAATTTAGCCCAATCCTTCTAGATTCCGCTTTCAGTCTGGCGTAGATTGCCTCCGCCGACTCAAAGTTCCAGGCTATGATATCAAGGTCATCTTTAAAAACTAGAGGTTGACTATCCTTGGTTAAAATCGTGCCTCTCATTTCGATTCCCGTCCGTCGGATCACCCCCTCAAGAGTGATGTTGTCTCAAAGGGACTCGAGAGTGTCCCCGAGATGCTCACGAAACACATCACTCGATCAATTGTAGCTCTGATCAATCGCGTCGGTTGATCCGGAAAACCGTGTTCGTGCATTCTCTGCAATTGGCTGGTCTCGATCGACTGTACCGTATGCTGCTTTGAAATCAATAAAGATGTGATGCGTGGGCACGTTGTATTTCCGACATTTTTGCATGATTTGTCGGATGGTAAACATTAGATGCGTAGTAATTACGCTAAAACCGTTAGTCCTAGGCAGATAGTATCTTCGGAGTAAATTTGTTATTTTAACTTCCGCATTTTTTGGTGTATATGACATTAGGGTGACCGTCATAGTAAGCGAGTGCAAAATATAAACCTTTTTTATGGCTTAAGTTAGCTAAATAAAATATTCAGCAAAGTTAAAGAACATTAAATTTGAGGTAACTTTGCTAAAGAAATGAAAGTTCTATCTCTTATGGTTGATGGGCAGGAGCTATTTAAAGTTGGTGGACCTAAAAAATCCGTTTTTCCTTTATATCTTCTTTCGTGTTTATTTCTGACAAATCATGCCTTCTAAGCACTTTCACACGCATGGAAAATGCACATTTTGTTCGAAGGAATCAAGTTGCTATCTCCTTCGGTTCCGAAGCTACAGGCATTTTGTCTAAAAAAATATGGTTTTTTCAAATGTCTATAACGTAAAAACTGCTCAAAAGCAGCAAATCAAATTTTGTATAGATGTTTAGTAATATATTGGCCTCCAAAATTAATTGAGATCGTCGTATGTTCGAATACTGGGAGACTGGGAGAGGCTGTTAGAGTCAATCGTAGATCGTAGCAACTGGCCCTGCAATTGTCCTGCACTCTAACAGCTGGCTGCGAGGTCTGTCGTATAAAAACAGAAGGTCAAGTTTCGATAACGGAATGTAGCATCTAGGCTTTGCTTTGCTTGATGTTGGAAAGTGGCTGTGATGTGCTCTTTAAGGCGGCGTACGATTCAGTCAAACGGAATGAGCTGGGGCAGACGGTGACGTTGCTTGGACTGAAGCAAGCGGATGCACTCTCTAACTGTTCTGCTATTCAACATCCAACGGAAAGAAACAGTACTTCCATCACGAAGTCTCACATGCTTCTTGGTATTGCGGATGACGTCGAATCATCGAAATCAACCGAAGAGCAGTGGAAGACGCCCTTAGGCCTTTCGAACGGAAAGCAGCGAGATTGGGGCTTACTGTTAACACCGCCAAACCGACATGGTACATGGTTGTTGGCAGGGAACGTGGGAGTCCAAATGGTGTCGGTGTCGAGGTGCAGTTGGGCGCAAAAACTGGCGCTCTACAGAACAGTCTTCCCGGTAGACAAGAATCATGGACCCTAAGGGAAGCTGACTGACGAGTGCTTGGGGTTTGGTGGGTGTGGCTGACGCCTAATTCAAATCTCAAGTATACAAATATGCTGACATCGTAAAGGTGGTACAATGTGGCAGGCTGCAGGGGGCTGGGCACTTGGCCAGAATGCCCGACAAAAGAGTAGCTAGAACTATTTTCAGCAGAGAACCAGGAAGAGGCCATAGGCTTCGGGGCAGATGGTGGAAAGCACCAAGGAAAAGTCGGAAAATACTTTTTTTTGTTTGCAAATTTCCGCTATTTTCATGATATTTTTTGCAGTTCTTTTATGGTTGAAGGGGGGGGGGGAGATGTTGTTCCTTTATAGGAGTTATGTCCAAAACTATTTTTAAATATTTCAAAAATTTAAATCGCATGAAACAAATAGCATAGAGCAAACAGTTTCTTATGATAATGCTAGTAAATTTTATTAACATATTCACAACTGGATTACTGATGGATCTAGAGGTAGTCCATCTCCTAGTGTTTCTGCTTGAGGAAGGAATAGGAAAGAGTACAGAGGAAAACGCGACAAACGCGACGGGATAGAGCAAGAAAAGAAGAAAAATGAACGAAAAATTGTGACCAAATGGGAGGAAAAACCAGAACAGAAACATAAAAAAAAAGTGTAAAAGTAGAAAACGGGAGAGAAAAGGGAAAAAACGAGGCAAAAAAGTAGAGAATGAGCATAAAAACGAGAGAACGAGAGAAAAAAGAAGAAAAACGGAAAAAATAAAAGAAAAAACAGAATGTAAAAGGAGGAAATACGGGATGCTGCCCTCAATTCGAGAAAAGAGAGCAGACAAAGAGGAAATTTGCAGAGTTAACCGGACAGAAAACAAAAAAACAAGACAGGAATAAGAAAATTAAGACTGAAAAAAGGGAAAACGGGAAAACAAAAGACGGGAACGAAGAAATAGAGGGTATAAAAAATGAGCACGAAAGAGAAAAGCGCAAGGAAAACGAGACAAAAAAGGAAAAACAACCAAAAACAAGAGTAACTGAAGGTGAAAAGAAGCATAACGAAAGAGGCAAAGGAAAATCGAAGAGAGGGAAACGAGAAAGAGAGGTTAAACGATATGAAGAAGGAAAGAGATGGGAAATTGAGACTTCTTTTTTGTCTTAATTTTCCATCTCATTAACTCAAAAACAGGAAAAACAGACCCATTAATTAAAATGATTGTGAAATTTTTCTTTGATATCCAACCTGGTGGTTTTGCTTATCAAGTTTATTAGTAATATTAAATTCCGCGAATGGAAAAAAGGGGACCAAAAACTGATTAAACATGACCGAACATAACAAAAAACGGGGCATCTAAAAGAGGAAAAACGGACCAAACGAAGACGAAAAATGGGAAGGAGAGTGGCAAAAAAAGGTAGAATAAGATGAAAACTGGAAACGAAAACAGGAAAAAAGGAAGAGAATTGATGAAAAACGAGAAAGAAAATAAGTGAGACAAGAAAGCAAAATGAGGAAAAACAGGACATAATAAGAGGAAGAACGGAGCACAGAAAAAGAAGACAAATAACAAATAAATAAATCAGGGCTGAGAAGTGATAAAGCGGAAAGAAATAGCAGGCAGAAAAAACGAGCACGAGAGAGGGGACTGGGGAAAACGTGACAAGAAAAGAAAAACACCACAAAAAATAAGAGAAACCAGAAGCAAAAAGAAGCAAAAGGGGAACAGGAGCCCCGATAGAGCAGGTGAGGAAAAAGAAGATACAGAGAGATGGGAAAATTGTGGGAATAGGATGAGAAATGGGGACAAAAAAAAGAAAAGAGAAGAAAAACGAAAAGCGGGAGATAAAAAAAGAAAACCGGAAAGCAAAGGGAAAAATGGGGACCAAAAATAGATTAAACGCAACCGAACAGAACAAAAAAAGGGGACATCCAAAAGAGAAAAAATGGAACAGACGACGAAAAACGAGAATGAAAGGGGATGAAAAGAGTAAGAAAAAACTAACACTGGAAACAAGAAACAGGAAAAAGGGAATGATGAATGATGAAAAACAGGGAAGGAAATTAAGAAAACATAAACGGAACATGTCATAAAAGGGGGAAAGAGCAGGACATAATAAGAGGAAGAACTGAACAAACAAAACGAAATGGAACAGAAAAACGAAAAACGGTAGATAAAAAAGGAAAATCGGAAAGCAAAGGGAAAATAGAGGACCAAAAATGGATTAAACGTGACCGAAAAGAACACAAAACGGGATATCTAAAAAAGAAAAGACGGAACAGACTAAGAAGAAAGACGGAAAAAAGGCGATAAAAAGAGTTAGGAAAAAGACGAACATTGGAAACAAAAAAGAAAAGGAAAAGGGAAGAGAAATGATGTAAAACGGGAAAGAATATCAATGAAAAAAACGGCACATGTCAGAAAAGGAGGAACAACAGAACATTATAAGAAGAAATACAGAACACAAAAAAAAAGAAAAATAGAAAAAAGGTTTAGTAAAGACAGGAAACAAAAGATGAGACGAAAAGAGAAAAAACTGGCCTGAAACTGAGCAAAAATGGAAGACGAAAAACGAAATAAGGAAGAGAACAACAAAAATACGCTAATCATGGCTGAAATGCATTCCGCTTTTGTATCTAAACTTGCTTTTTCTTGTGTTGGACATATTTCGTAGCCAGCTGTTAGAGTACAGGACAATTGCGGGGCTAGTAATACGATCCTATTGACTCTTACAGCCCCTTCCGGTCAGGATCCGAACGATCGTCGTGTCTCAAAGCCAACTGGGAGACAAAAAATGGTAAAATAAGAGAGAAAGAGACGAAAAACCGGAGATAAAAAAAGGAAAACTTGAAAGCAAAAGGAAAAAAGGGGGTCAAAAATGGACGAAATGTGATCAAAAAGAACACGAAAAATGGGATAAAAAGGGTTAGAAACAGATGATAACTGGAAACGAAAATAGGAAAAAGGAAAGAGAAATAATGAAAAACGGGAATGAAAATAAATGAGGAACAAAGATGCAGAACTAGTACTAAAAATTAGGAAAAAAGATACATTAAAGCAGAGGAGCGGTGCGAAAAATGTTAGACTGAATACTGGGCAAGTTTTCGATCTGCGGCTAAAAATATATTGGGTTTAGCTCGTGGCACTGGGACTCCAACCCGGAATTTCTCGATTAGCACACATACGCTCCCCCGGTGACGGTTATTATTTGTAATATGACTGCCCTTTGCTTCTACACGAGAAGATAGACTGTTATCGACTGCATTCTGTAGAAGCTAACAGTCTGGTGCCTACCGTCGTCGAGGCACGGGGGAGCGTATGTGTGCGAAAGATGGAATGCTTCGACTGGTAGGACAAAAACTAGATCTGAGACTAATTAATACATGGGTGTGGTATAGTTTAAATGCGTAAACGCTCCTCTGCTTTAATACAAAAAAAAGAGACAGCAAACGAAGAAAAACGGTACAATAAAACGTGGAATAGAAAGAAAAAAAAAACATAAAGAAAAAAAAAAACAGAATAAAGAGAAAAACGGAAAGGAAAGAATGAAAAAGGAAAACAAAAACCTAGAAAACAAAGGATAAGACGAAAAGAGAAAAAAACGAGCTGATACTGAGCTAAAATGGAAGAGGTAAAACGAAATAGAGAAGCGAGAAACAAGAATAAACAAATCAGAAGCTAAAAAGGGGTGAAACGAGTAGAAGTAGCAGACAAAAAATGTGAACGAGAGAGGAAAAACGACGAGACAAGAAAGGAAAAACGCAACAAGAAACAAGAAAAATCAAAAGGAAAAAGAACAATAACGAAACAGGAAATGGGAAACAGATAGAAGAAGCGAGAATGTATAAAAGGAGAGAGATGGGACAAAAAGGGGAATAGGATGGGAAAATGGGACAAAAAATAAGAAGAGAACAGGAAAAACAGACCAATAAAAAAAGTGAAAGGATACAGAAAAAGATGAAAAACGGCAGATGAAACAGGAAAACCGGGGAAAGCATAGGGAGAAAAGAGGACTAAAAGTGGATTAAACGTGACCGAAAAGAACACAAAACGGGATATCTAAAACAGAAAAGACGGAACAGACGAATAAGATAGACGGAAAGGAAATGGGATAGAAACAGTTGGGGAAAAGACGAACACTGGAACCCAAAAAAAAGGAAAAAGGAAAGAGAAGTGATGAAAAACGGGAAAGAAAATAAATGAGAAAAAAAAACTAAATAAGATGAAACTGTTGTTGGGGTTTGTCACCGTGAAATTCTATGTGTTACTCTTGTTGACTTTTTCGGTGAAAACTTTTTAGTTCTTATTTCTCACCGAAAAAGTCAACAAGAGTAATATATATAATAAGGGGAAGTACAGAATACAAAAAATGAAAAATAGAAAAAAGTTAGTGGGACAGAAAATAAAAGATGAAACAAAAGAGAAAAAAACGAGCTGATACTGAACAAAAATAGAAGAGTAAAAACGAAATAGAGAAGAGAGAAAAAAGAATAATCAAACCAGAGCACAGTGGTCCGATCAGGGAAATACGTGATCGTTTGATATAGCGCCGAAACGTGAAGTTTTTCGCATATACTACTTTTAGTAACATTTTTTGGTATAACAAGCCCCTTCTTGTGAGAGAAATCTTTGGGTGATCAATTCCCTTAAAAGTGAGATACGAAATTTATTTTCTCGTATATTCGAGATACAGCCTTGGTACTTTCGGCAAAGTTGCGGTAAATATCAATGCAAAAAACTTTGTCAAAGACACCATACTTGTATCTCTTCATGGAAATTGTCTATGAAGCGTTATTCGTAGACAAACCCTTCAAAACAATTTTTAAACCCTGACTCATTCTGATCAACTTTTACGTGTCCATAGTGTTCTAGAAAGTTGTTTATCTTGCTAAAATCAACGTTTTTGTAGAACATTATTATACGCGATTTTCTGCAGTTTCGGAGATTTTGAGCATTTTTGATGAAAAATAGTACTATTTTGAGCTTAAATATTTCCCAAGGTGGCAAATGGTGGCAGATCAAAGAACTCGTACTTAAAAGTACAACAAAACAGGATACAAACAGATACAGACAATTGGTACTTGCTTTTAAAGGTTTTTTGTTGTACTTTTAAGTACGAGTTGTTTAATCTGCCACCATTTGCCACCTTGGGAAATATTTAAGCTCAAAGAAATACTATTTTTCATCAAAAAAGCTCAAAATCTCCGAAACTACAGAAAACCGCGTATAATAATGTTTCACAAAAACGTTGATTTTAGCAGGATAAACAACTTTCTAGAACACTATGAACACGTAAAAGTTGACCAGAATGAGTCAGGGTTTAAAAACTGTTTTGAAGGGTTTGTCCACGAATAACGCTTCATAGACAATTTCCATGAAGAGATACAAGTATGGTGTCTTTAACAAAGTTTTTTGTATTGATATTTACTACAACTTTGCTGAAGGTACCAAACCTGTATCTCGAATATACGAGAAAATAAATTTCGTATCTCACTTTTAAGGGAATTAATCACCCAATGATGTTTCTCACAAGAAGGGGCTTGTTATACCAAGAAATGTTCCTAAAGGTACTATATGCGATAAACTTCACGTTTCCGCGCCATATCAAACGGTCACGTATTTCGCTTTTTAGACCACTGCACTATGGGCCAGAAATTAAAATTTCGGGACATATATATTTGCTGTTAAATTGCATGTCTCAGCTCAAAGTGGTCTTCGGCAACTTTTTGAATGAAAAAATGATGCATATTTTGAAGGGGTCGTCCAATATTTAGGTATTACTTTAACAACAATTTAAGTAATAACTTTTTGAGTAACTTATTTTTCACCTTTTTGGTTTCAAAATATTAAAGATAAACCAATTTCAAGTATTTTTTCTGAAGATATTAAACTTGTACCTTTTACCCATTTACAACAATAGACCTTTGTGTATTAATGACCCCTCAAATCACATTTCTTCTTGTAACATGTTTATTCCAACAGACAGCTCAATGTGATTTTCTAGAAAATAGTTTGCACATAAGAGAGGAATATTTTTGCTGAAGACTGTTTTGCTTTTTCTGCATTAATTAATAAGATATAACTGTTTTTAGGCTAAAAACCGTTTGATGAAAAATGTGTATTTTTTCAAGGGTGGTGTCTTTGGAGAAGTAAAATAATAAAATATAGCGCATCTTCTTGCACTATTAGGGTGACCATGAATTCACCTATTAGGGTAATACAAACTTTTGTTTTCTTAAATAATTAAAAAAAAAATTTTTCTCCAAAAGTTGCGGAACATACTAAAATAAACAACTTTGCTGAATAAAGTAACTATCTATCTCTTACCAATTGCGAAATATGATGATGTGTTAAAAAAGAGCACTTAAAAATCAACTACACTCAATAACTTTGCACACGATTATTTTATTGCTTTCAAATGTTCTACAAAGTTATTCAGTATGTTGAAATACATATTTTCTGTGAAGACTGTTTGACGCTAGGACGCATTTTTATTGAGTTATAAAATGTATGAAAAAAAATCCACACTATTCTCAGGTATTCCCAGCCATGATATTCCCAGGTATTCTCTGAAATACACATTTGGGCAGATAGCTTCAATAATTCCCTACAAATTGGTATGCAAACTAATTGCAGATACTTGCAGATGGCTAAGATATTCGGATTTCTCATCAGACGGTTTTTAACCTAAAATCAGTTATATCTTATTAATTAATGCATATAAAGCAAAACAGTGTTCAGCAGAAATATTCTCCTTTTATGTGCAAAATATTTTCTAGAACATCACATTGAGCTATCTGTTGAAATAAACATGTTACAAGAAGAAATGTGATTTGGGGGGTCGTTTATAAACAAAGGCCTATTGCTGAAAATAGGTAAAAGGTAGAAGTTTCATATCTTCAGAAAAATTGCTTGAAATTAGTTTATCTTTAATATTTTGAAACCAAAATGGCGAAAAAAAGTTTACTCAAAAAGTTATTACTTAAATTGTTGTTCCAGTAACGCTTAAATATTGGACGAGCCCTTCCAAATTTGCATAATTTTTTATTCAAAAAGTTGCCGAAAAGCACATTGAGCTGAGATATGCCGTTTAACCGCAAATATTTTTGTCCCGAAATTTTAATTTCTGGCCCATAGTGAACCGTCCTTACTGGAAACGTTCTTATTCGAAACCGCGTTATTCGGGGGACTGCTGTACAGGAAAAACATACCAAAGAAAAAGGTAAAACGGGACAGAAAATGAATTAGACGTGACCGAAAAGAAGACAAAACAAGGCATCTAAAAGAGGAAAAACGGAACAGACAAAAACGAAAAACGAAAAGGAAAAGGGATAAAAAGAGTTAGGGAAAAGACGAACATTGGAAACAAAAAAAAGGAAAAAAGAAAAGAGAAATGATAGAAAACGCGAAAGAAAATAAGTGAAAAAGCAAGACGCAAAAACTAGAGGAAAAACAGGTCTGAAAATAAGCAAAAATGGGATTGTAAACGAGGAAAAACGGATCAATGAAACAGAAAACTCATGACAGAAAAAAGGAAAACGTTAGATTACCAGAAAAACGAAAGAAAAAAAGATGATAAGTAAGAACCAAAATCAAGCAAATGGTACAGAAAAGAAGAAAAATTTAAAAAGTTTAAAAAACAGGACTGGAAAAGAGAAAAACAGGAACAAAAAAGAGGAAAAACATATGAGGAAGACGAAAAATGTTATTTTTAATTTCGAGTTAAATTTCGTGTCCATGTCCAATTTCAAGTCTAACTTAATTTCAATTTTATGATCAATTTTAACACAAATTTAAAACTCCGGTTGCAAGTCCTCTCTGCTGCTAGATTTTTTTCCTCTGAAAACAGCAGCCTTTCTCTGGTGGCCACAGAGCGCTTAGGATGGAGCTCTAATTGAACTGTTATTTTTATAGCTGCTTTATGTAGGACACCAGCAGAGTTATTTCGGAAAAATATCTCTGCAAGATTTAAACTTTACACAAATCGGTAACCATTTTAAACCACCATGTTTAAGCTCACCTTATTTCCAACTAGTTTATTCAGGATGAGTGAAAAAAAGGTTCAAACAGACCAGCACATAGTGTATCCATTAAAATACACCAAGAAAGACATAAAATAATGACAAAAACCATTCATCTCCCTCCCTTCGCTTCTCGTTCCGCACCCCCGGTTTGAACTATTCCACCTCTTTTCTCCTCCCTCCCCCCCCACAGGCTCGAATGAGGCAAATGTTCGTGTGGAAAAATACACCAAACCATGGCAGTGCCAGCCAGAGCTCTAGCTAGCTAGCTCGCTAGCTAGCACACAGGATGAAAAACATTGAAACGAACTTGTTGAGCAAAAAAACAACTATTTCAGTCCCGGAATACACCGCTTGGTGGCGCATCCCACCTCCTCGGCCATGGCATGGCATAGCATGCCATGCCTGGCACTGGAACACATAGCCACTTTTTGTCTCATTTTCTACGTGCACGTACATATGAAATACATAGAAAAACCTTTTTTTTTTGTTCGTCTCCTAGTTCTGGAGTCCTCTTTGGAATCTTTTTGCCGTTTTGTGTTTCCTCCAAATGGAACTATACTTTCCATGTCCTCATTTTTCCCTCCCACCTCCCGCCACAGCCCAACGCCACTCACCCGTTCTTTCCCGGTTCGTTCTTCTCCATCGTCATCATCATCATCAGATGGCACGGCAGCGCACTTTTGTCTCCTCGTTGCTGCTGCTGCTGCTGCTGCTGCTGCACTTCTTGCTGCGACTGCGAAGAGGGTGTACCACCCCTCGACCTGGCCTGGCCTGCCTCTCCCGCCAGGGGCCAGGGGCACGCCATGTGCTCGCTCGTCGTCGTCGGTTCGACGCGAAGCTTCGCTTCGAGTGCATAAAATAAATTTAATAAATAATCTAGTGAGCGTAGGAAAAACGACGAGCAAAGAAAGCTCTTCCGACACACTGCCACACACGCCAACCTCTACCCAGTGCTCTGCCCGGTGCTCTGGTCTAGGCCTGCTACGGTGCGCTTCGTTCGGGGGCTTCGAGGGCAACAAAAAAGTTTCATTTACGTATAGTTTAATCATTTTTTTTTCTGTGCTGATCGTGCTCTTTCCCTTCATTTTTCGCTACAACTCTTTGCTTGCCTGCTTGCTTGCTTGCTGCTTCGGCAGTGTATTTTTCAATTACAATGAATTATTTATTTCTGCGTCTTTTGCTTACCCCCTCCGCGTTTCGGTTACCCTATCCTTACCGGGCTTAAATTCTCCTCCGACTCGAAGGTACCCTTCGGTACAGGCTCGCTAGCTTTTTGCGCATACGACTTCGACGAGATTCATCTTGCTTGCTGCTGCTGCTGATGCTATTATTGCTGCTCCCCGCCTCTCGTGTGTGCGCTCTCTTTTTCACTCTTTCTCATTCTCTAACTCCACACTTTATTCAAAGCGCCCACTTGCTGCGCCCGCTCCTCTTGTTGGTGCCTCTGCTCGCTCCGCTCGCTCGCCAGAACGGCGCTCATAACGCATCTACCTAGTAGTGTTTGTTTTGTTTACAACTAGCCAGCCCACCCGCGCCACCTCTTCTGGTTTCTCTCCTAACCACAACCACCATCACCGTCATCCTTCTGAATCGTCGTCGTCAGCTGTGTGCAGCTTGTGCCTCACACCGGAGTACCGACCGAGTACCGAACCGAGAGAGGAGCCTAATTCTGCTGGCGCTTTTTTCCTTCGTTCATTCGGGGTTCGTATTTTATTTCATCCTCCTCCTCCGGCATTGCCTCCTCCTCTGCCTTTTAATACTTACTACTTTTTTGCGGTTCTCATTGCCATCATCATCATCATCATCATCATCATCATCAGCAGCATGAACTTTTTGTGCTCCGGCTCCGGCTCCGGCTCCGGCTGTGCTTTGGCTTATTTCTAAGGTTATTTGTACACTGAAAACACTAACTGCTCGGTGCTGCTCGCTCGGACGGCCGTACGGCGGCCGGCGGGGGTCTCTCGGTTTGGCCTGCTAGCGAACCTTGATGGGGCTCTAGCAGGCTGGCTGGCTGGCATTGATTATGTTCATATTTTCGCTATTTTGCCATTAAAAGAACAAAAAAAATGAAATGAAATGAAATGAAATAAAATAAAAAGGTCATAGATAAATTGCGGTAAATGCACAACGCATTGCATCGCATCGCAGTAGGCCGCGCGTCCGGACCGGACCGGACGACGCACGGGGGAAGGTTTTCGTAATTTTGAAAAGTGACGTACCCCTTGAACGCGCAATCTCAGTAGGCTCAGCTGGCAGGTAACCAAGTTTCTAATAGGTTTTTTTTTCTTCTTTCCTGTCATAAGAATCGTATTACCTGGTTGCTTAGATTTTGCGGTTTGTTGTTTCGCAACGCGCAAGGAGATCGAGACCGTTTCGCGTGACACCTCGTCTTCTCATTGCATTGCACGAATTCATCTACTCACAGCACAGGTTCGCAGGTAATGCTGGCAATGACGATCGCAGCTTCGCAGTGACGTTTATTTCTGGTTTAACGTTTAGTCACGTTTTTTTTCTCTTGCAGTTTTTGCTGTTGTCTTTGTCAAGATTTTCTGCTGGATCCGTAGTAAAATAGTAAGTTTTCGTCGTCTCTGATTACCTCCGAGAACACCTAGAATTTGGACCGTTTTTAGCCCTCTAGCTTTGCCAAGTAGTTGGTAACTGAGTTCCAAACATGGCCATAAAACTTTTGAGTCGGTTCGTTAGCAGCACAAAAGAATTCCTTGAATACCTCAGAACATCGGAAGAACTAACAGAAGACGATATAGTAATCTCTTTTGCACATTTAGGGGTAATTTCTACAAACAATTGATGGGAGCACCAATGGGCAATTCACTGTCACCGATCCTGTGAGAACTGTTTATGGCGAATTCCAAAATAAAACTAGAGCAAAACTAGCTTTTTTCTGGAAAGATAGTGGCGATACGTCGATGATATTTATTTATTTAACAGCCAAAAAACGTATACCGTCGGTCGAGAATGGAGTAAATGGAGTTTTAAATTCAATGCGTTCTGTGGACGGTGGAAACCTTCGGGTGTCCACCAGAGGCGAGTATTTTTCTGACAGTTTTGCTTCTCCCGCACTGAATGACCCTATGTTGCAGCGTGATGTCACCTACGAATATGGTATCCGGATCCTCTATCAGAATGTGCGCGGCCTACGGACGAAAATCGAGGAGCTTTTTTTGACGACCTGCGAATGTAATCTAGACATCATCATTTTGACTGAAACTGGCCTGGACGACCGAATCAACTCCCTGCAACTATTTGGGTCATTGTTCACTGTATTCCGTTGCGAGTAATAGTAATGTATTCCGTAGTCCCTGTAATAGCAATAAATCCAGCGTTGGTGGTATGTTGGTTGCTGTAGCGCAGTGTCATCCCAGCTCAGTCATCGAAACAGTGAGTGGAAATAATCTGGAGCAAATTTGTGTGAAGGCTAGTGTTAGAGGCATGACCGTGCTACTGTGTGGCGTATATATACCTCCCGATCGCAGCCAGATCATCAACGTAATTGAAGAACATATCTCTTCTGTTGGCGAGCTTCACAGAAAATGTGGCGATGTTGTTTTCTGGAGATTTTAATCAACCACGACTTGTTTGCAATGTTGACCCAGTTGGTATTTCTACTCATCCTCCCGCAGCCAGCGCGGCGTTGATAGACGGCATGGATTTTTTCAATTTATGCCAAGCAAATTTACAAAAAAATCACGTTGGAGGTCCGCTGAACTTAGTGTTTTGTTCCTCTGATCATCGATTGTTCGGTGAGGCAGGGTGGCAACTACCTGGAAAAACCTGGAATTGTCAGGGAATTTGAAATTACCTGGAAAAACCTGGAATAATCAGGGAATTTTTAACAAAATCAGGGAATTTTTCAAACAACCCCAATGATCGATTCATTGAGTAGTCAAGAACATTTAGAAATAGATAAAGAAGTACGGCACACAAGCGATAGATTGGGTTATCGATAATTAGATCAGTGTTTTGCAAAGGGCCTTATTCTGCGAGGCAAGTGAAGTGATATAACAAATTTAGTTTGCACTCACTTTGCGCGTTGCGTTTGGCGTTAGTCAAGTCGAATCGAATAACATTGAAGTTTCAGGACGGACATTTTGCGGCATGTGACACAATTCGCAGAACATCGAAATAAATGCCAGTGGCACCGCAGCGAAATTCGGTGTTCGAGAAAAATGTTGGAGAAATTCCACTGACTCACGGCAGTACATAAACATGCCATACTGTTGTAACAAATTGTAACCGAAATGCGAGTGTAGCGACCCTACCTTCCACGTTACGAATCCCGATCAATCCAAAGTCCAAATCCAAATGCAAAGTGAAATAAGCCGCGTTGGTCAGAAAGTAGAACAGCCACCAGTGGTAAAGCGAAATAAATTAGTTCAATTAAACTGCTTTTTTGCATGGCTTATGGCTTGAAGAACGAAAATTAAACATACGAACATTTCCGCGTGGCTGGCAGGAAAAGCACCACGGCGGGTTCGAGAGCTAGCCGCAATGGGCACTAAAACTCCGCTTGCGCCTGAGTTTGCGAATAAACTTCCGCGGAAAAAAGAACAGATGAGGAACTCATGGGAGGAGTGTAATTTACTGGTCGGCAGAATAAGAGAAAGCGATTGAAGAATTCGCCTAGGTAAATAGAGTAGGTGGGGAAATTTTTCTCAATACCTCGTAGATTGATAAACAATTCAAATATCAATGATCGAAACACATTTTCAGTTAAAATTATATCGCAATATGAAACCTAGAATTTTATTAAACACCGGGAAAAACCTGGAAAAATCAGGGAATTTGGTTTTTCGTATCCAGTTGCCACCCTGTGAGGGCAGCATCGCCCCGCTACTTCCTGTCGATCCTCACCACCCGCCTCTTTCAATAACTCTTGCAACTGCCAATTGTAACAGCGCTGCTCGTGCATGTGTGGGTAACGAAATGCGATTGTTAAACTATCGAAAGATAGACTTTGATGCTTTGACAAATCACTTGTCGATATTTGTTGGGAGTTCCCGCGTGATTTCATTGATGTTGATGACATGACTGCTTCTGCAATATTTTTGTGGAATGGCTGAATGGTCTTTTGCGCAAGGGAAATTTCCCGGAATATGGAAGCAATCTTTTATGTTTCCGGCGTTGAAAGCTGGGGACCGGCAGAACGTTAGAAATTACCATGGAATCACTAGTCTGTCGGCTGGCTCCAAGCTATTCGAGATTATAGTGAGTGGCGTGGTTCTCTCCCGTACAAAGAATTACATCTCTACCTCTCAACATGGCTTTGTTCCAGGTCGCTCCGTTTGTACTAACTTGCTGGAATTTACTTCGTCGTGTATATCGCACAAGAAGCAGAAGGCACAAATCGATGTCATTTACACCGATCTAAAAGCAGCTTTCGATCGCATTGATCACAAGATCCTTCTGTGTAAAATATCGCGACTTGGTGGTTCTCGTCGATTCGTTCAATGGTTGAGTTCGTACCTATGCGGTAGAATCTTACGCGTTAAGCTCGGCGCATGCATGTCTTCGGAATTTACTAATAATTCTGGAGTTCCGCAGGGAAGCAACATGGGACCCCTGTTATTCATGCTGTTTTTCAACGACGTGACCATGTTACCATGCATCTAGCTGCAAATTGGTGTATGCCGACGACCTTAAATTGTATCTGGTAGTTCGAACCATAGATGATTGCCTCCGTCTGCAGGACATGCTGAATGATTTCGTTGGCTGGTGTCGAAGAAACTGGCTCGTAATCAGTATTGCCAAGTGTGAGGTCATGACGTTTCACCGCATTTTAAAGCCAGTTTTGTTTGATTATCACGTCGACGGATTGCAACTGAGGAGAGTCGACCGTGTAAGTGATCTCGGGGTTCTCCTTGATGCGAAGCTCACTTTTCACTTACATCATGCCGCATTGATATCAAGAGCCACACGCCAGCTTGGTTTTATCTCCAAAATCGCCCGCGATTTCAAAGATCCACATTGCCTGAAAGCTCTCTATTGCTCTCTAGTTCGTCCAATACTGGAAAACTGCAATTTAGTTTGGTTTCCACATCAGTTGACTTGGAATTTGCGGATTGAGCGTATTCAAAAAAGGTTTGTCCGACTTGCATTACGTGAGCTTCCCTGGCGTGACCCCGTTAACCTGCCACCGTATCCGGATCGCTGCCGTCTACTCGGAATCGATACACTCGAGCGCCGTCGAAAATGGCAACAAGCAATTTTTATTGCAAAACTGATCAACGGTAATGTTGATTCACCGACACTTCTGTCTCTCCTGAACTTCCGCGCTTCTCAACGTACTCTCCGTTCAACTGGCTTGCTACAAACCAACTACCACCGAACATCATTTGGTTATCTGGAACCGATTACCGCGTGCATGAGGACCTTCGAAATGGTTGCACAATTGTTTAATTTTAATGAGTCAACGCAGAAATTCGTCGCGAAACTAAAAGGATCGAATATTTTATAAAGTTGACGCACATTTATTAAGATTTTAAAAATTCAGATGAATGTTCTGTAGAAATAAATAAATAAATAAATAAATAAAAAAAAATAAACGGATAAGTTTGATGTTTTTCGTTTGCCCCTTTTTAAGATATTCTGTTCTGAAAAAGACTAAAAAACACTGGATAAACGTTAGAACTCGTTATACGTATGAGTTTTTAACATACAATGTTCCACAAAAATATGCTCTTTGATAAAAGAAACAACTTTGTAAAACATTATGATGCAATAAAACCATTAAATTTGATGTAATCAGCGAAAAAATGATTCTGGGTAGGTCTTTATATAAAACACCCTGTGGGCTAAACACTATGAAAAATATGCCTACTATGTCTTTGGCAAAGTTACTTATATATTCTTTAGCTACAACTTTGTCGAAGAAAGTATTCTTCTATCTCTTTTCTATAAAAAGTTATTATGTGTTATGTTACCACAAAAAACTTTCTACTTAATTTTCGCCTCTGAACCACTGTGCAGTGGTCCAAAAGGGCGAAAAGCGGAACTTTTTTCCTAGTGTCTTTTGCTTTCATTTGATCATTTATGGTCTTCAGCACTTTTGTTCGTATGAATATGCCCCTTAATTTAAAACTGTCAAAAGTTCGTCATCGCTTACTATAATGAAAATAAAAAAATAAGTTTTTTGTGTTAGGAAATATAGACATAGTTTCTTCGGCAAAGTTGTAAATATTGTAAAACAAGCAACTTTGCTGGAGAAATAAAATGTCTATCTTTATCGAGTGCTGAACTATAGGGCATATTCTTTAAAACTTCTTTAAAAATTGGTTTTTTATACTTAGCTTTTCTTAGTTGCATTTTACAAGAATACAATGTTCTAGGCAATTATCGAAGCTCTCAAAATACACATTTTTACAGAAGACCGCAAATCTCCTGGACCTTCACTTGCTGAGTTATCGCATGTTCAAGCTTTAAATTTCCATGGATTCACGAGCCCATGGGGTAAAATGGGGCAAGCGGATTTATGAAATCAGCGCTTCATCTTAAAGCTTAAGTTGAGTACTATAAACTTGTATGGGTTCTGCTTGTCCCCAACCACCCAAATGAGAGTACGGCAAGCACGCGTTTAATGTGTTTCGCGATCGCTAAAGGCTCGATACACGTCCATTTTTTTGTGTTAGTAGATAGACACATGGTTTCTTCGGCAAAGTTATAGAAAATATAAAGGACAACAACTTTGCTAAAGAAATGACATTTCTGTCTCTATCGAGTGCAGAGTTATAGAGCATTTTCCTTGGAAATTCTTTCAAAATTAGTTTTTCATACTTAGCTTATGTTGGTTGCATTTTACAGGCATTTATGGTTCTAGGTGATTATTAAAGGACTCAAAATACACGTTTTTGCAAAAGATTGCAAATCTCTAGGACCTTTTCTTACAAAGTTATCGCTTTTGGCTCGTGAAATAAAGCTTAAATAAGCGATAACTTTATAACGCGAAACACATAAAACGTATGATTGCCGTACTCTCATTTGGGCTGTTGGGGACAAGCGAAACCCTTACAAGTTTATAGTACTCGACTTAAGCTTCAAGATGAATCACTGAATTCATAAATACGCTTGCCCCATTTTACCCCATGGGCTCGTGAATCTATGGAAATTTAAGACATGAATAAGCGATAATTCAGCAAGTAAAGGTCCAAGAGATTTGCGGTCTTCTGCAAAAATTTGTATTTTGAGAGCTTTGATAATTGCCTTGAACATTATATTCTTGTAAAATGCAACTGAGAAAAGCTAAGTATGAAAAACCAATTTTTAAAAAAGTTTCAAAAAATATACCCTATAATTCAGCACTCGATAAGGATAGAAGTTTTATTTCTACAGCAAAGTTGCTTGTTTTTACAATATTTACAGCTTTGCCGAAGAAACTATGTCTATATTTCGTAACACAGAAAAGTTATTTGTTTATTTTCATTATAGCTAGCGATGACTAATTATCTACAGTTCTAGATTAAGGCCTTTTGGACTACTGTGCGCTATGATTCAAAATTTAGCGGATTTTGAGTGCCTTGTCGCCTCTGTAATCTATAGTCTCTGTGGGGATAACACATGGAGGAGAAAAGTAAAAGGATACTGGAAGCTGACTTAACATTCAGGGGTAATTTCTACAAACAATTGATAGGAGCACCAATGGGCAATCGGCTGTCACCGGTCCTGTGCGACCTGTTTATGGCGAACAATTGAAACAGAACTGGAACAAAAATAGCTACTTCCGGAAAATGGTGGCGGTATGTCAATGATAACTTCAGCCTAGGGCCTGGTTATGTAACTCATGTCAAGCTAGTCAATGTCAGTCATTGTCGAGAGTCGAGTTCGTGGAGAAAGGCAGCATAGCGGCCGAATGCCTTGTACATAAAATGGCAGCTTTCCAACATATTCACCGGGTGGAAACATTGTCTTTGAACGAGCTAGGCTGCACGGACACCAACAGCAGCAGAACTAAAGAGAGTGGCAGTAAAATTTGACGAAAACATAACACAAATTTGTTTATTCTAACCGAAACAGCCAGCTAAACCAGGACAATTTGGACCTGATTGGCGAAATCAGTTGTCCACATTGCAAAAATGTTTACTTCCATCACGATGCATGCGCGAGTCAGACGAGACGAGAAATCTGGAAACTCGTACAAAAGAAACACTTGGCAGTAGTGACGCAACCATCTAGGGATACCAAAAAGGTCTATCGGAAAATAGTGACGTGTCGACCACGTCCCGTGGAAGCGATTGATGAATAGTTGCCCAAGACCGAATGAACTAGAGACGAGTTCTTAATACGGTACAAACCACTCTGGCTCTAAGCTGCTGCAACGAAAAAGAAAGTATTCGGAGCCAAGCATGTGCTTCATTTGGCCGCTCTCCAACATCGAGCTTCTTACCGAGAATCTTCTATACCGAGTAAATTTGGGACAATGCTCGAGAATGTGGGATAGAAAGATCCACTGGTAGTGGACATTGCCGGAGGACTCAGCGTCGTCTCATAGAATGCTTGTGAATCAAGAATCAAGAATGGATATCAACAAAAAAAAACTCTGCTTCGTCCAATCCCATCTCTAGACTCTAGACTAGAATCTATTGGATTACTCCACTTGCTCCACTTGTTACGGCGTCTGCCGATGGAAAAATACTGAGGTGAAAAGTATATTTCGAGCCGCTAGCTGGCGCTAAGGCGGATGCACTGTCGAAGCGCAAGGGACCGGCATAATGACGATTGATAAAACCAGTGCTCGAAAAAATTCATTGGTTTTACCCTTGGTCGGTCCGTCCATGGACATGACTACTGAACTGCTGGCAGTGTTTGTCTTTCTCAGTTTTCTACCCTTTAAAACAATTTGTTCATGAATTACAGTGGTGAATGATTGCTCGACTATAACCTGTCAGTCACTTTTCTTGCTCTTGACTGAGACTTTAGGTCTCATAATTTAGTTTTTCAAATAGCAGATTTTTAAGCACTGAATGAAACTCTCAGTAAAGGACGTGCCGTGTCTATGGGTTCGTGGATTTGGGGGTTTGGTTTTAATTGTTCGTCTTGATTTGTTATGTGTCATTCTGTGTGATATGTGTTGTGCTTTGCTTGTCGTTTTCCGCTAGTCGTTTTTCGTTTTTAACATCTGCTTCGTTCTTTTTTTTTAATGCCCGGTTTTTGACATCTTTACATTCTCTAACGGTCTCTTTTAGAGCGATTTTTTTCTTTTTTTATCACCTTTTCTGACCTGTTTGGTTTCACAGCGTCTTTTTGTCGTCATTTGTAGTCTTTTTTGGTATTTACTGTCGCTGTTTTGTCGTCTTTTTATCGCCTTTTCTGCATCTATTTCCATACCTGCCCAGTTAGCTTCTCAAGGTAAGATGCAGAGCTGGTCTAACAAGCCACCCGTCGTATGTTCGAATCTCGGCTGAGCGGTGCACTATGGGCCAGAAATTAAAATTGCTCAAACTCAATGTGGCCTTCGGCAACTTTTTGAATGAAAAAATGATTTTGACGGTTTTGTACCTAAAATCAGTTATATCTTATTAATTAATTCATATAAAGCAAAACAGTCTTCTGCAAAAATATTCCTCTTTTATGTGCAAAATATTTTCTAAAACATCACATTGAACTGTCTGTTGAAATAAACATGTTACAAGAAGAAATGAGATTTGAGGGGTCGTTTATAAACAAAGGTATATTGCTGAAAATGGGTAAAAGGTAGAAGTTTGATATCTTCACAAAAATTACTTGAAATTGGTTTATCTTTAAAATTTTGAAACCAAAAAGGTGAAAAAAAGTTTACTCAAAAAGTTATTACTTAAATTGTTCTTTAAGTAACGCTTAAATATTGGACGACCCCTTCAAAAGATGCATCATTTTTTTATTCAAAAAGTTGCCCAAGACCACATTGAGCTTAGACATGCCGTTTAACCGCAAATATTTTTGTCCCGAAATTTTAATTTCTGACCCATAGTGCGGTCCTTGGCTCTTTGAACGAAAGACTTGGACAGATTCAACGTTTTGGCCACATCCCTGACCGAAGCATTGCGATTCCGCCTAAACGCTCCCACGCCACGCTCGTGATCCTGATCACTGATAGGACATATATTCTGACCGCATTTCTCCTTTTTTTATGGCAGCCTCCTGAACTAGTGCGACCTATTGTGGTATACTCCGTGTTGCTGTTTGCATAATCAGTTCGTTCCACTATGAGCCAGAGTGTTGGTCGCGCTATGAATTTGCATTTCCCCTCAAGAAGGTAGGACTTCCTTAATGAATTTCAGTACCTTTTATGTTTCAGCAGACCATATCTCGCTAGGCGTTAGAATGCCCTCTCCGAGAATACGCAGTCCTCGTTGAATTAGTGCGCTGCATTGACGCAGTATATGTTCCGAGGTTTCGATCTCAAAATTACAGTCAGCTGTCAGCTTATCTATATTTTTGAGGTGGGCCACTGTCCCATGGGAATTGATATGTCGATTCCTGGTCCACTAACCCCAGCTCCTGTAGATTTGCCAATTCTTGAACCATCAGAGTGATCCCGGACGAGTCTTAGGACCACGTTCTTCCCATAATTTGCGATCGGTTTCGATTACTTTGAAGGGAATATCGAAGTTTGTCCTAGTTTCCATCCAGTCTTCGTTCATGATTACCTGACATAAAGATAGTCATCGGGGATACAAATGCACAGGTCGGACGTGAAGGGTTCTTTCGCTCCGTTATTGGTAGAGAAAGCCTCAATCCTGCTACAAACGACTATGGCCTGAGGCTAATCAACTTTGCTGCAGCCAGAGGAATGGCCACTTTTCTGACGTGCGATCCTTCCGGGGACTAAACGTCGACTCGGACCACCATCGCGTAATAAGCAAAGCAACGAGGAAGATTCGACTGAACATTCGGCGGTTATCAGCGGAAGGAGTTGCTGCTGAGTACTCTCGGAAGACTGATGAGCGGAACGATGGACAACTCGGAGAGAACCTGAACGGGACAGTGGAGGCACATCCACGATGCGAGTAGTGCTGGGTTCTACTGCCGCAGCTACTTCCAGTGAGTGGTTTGATGCAGAGTGCCAACGGGTGACTGACATCTAATGAAGCGTGCGGCGTAGAGAACTTGATGCGACTTCAAGAAAGCCTAAAGGGTGCGGCACTCGGGTCAGTTCGCGGACAACTCTTGCCCAAATCGGCTCCTAGGATTATTACGAAGCTGCGGCAACTTTACAACTGCTGCAAAGCCTTACCATCGTGAGAGGGTTCGGAAGCTGGATTCCCCAAGAACCAACCGGTTCGCCAGGTCCATCCCTTTCGGAAATGCAGCAGAACAGCTTTGCGAACATTTAGAAGCTGCCGCCGAGCCCACGCTTAACCTTGTGAATCCAATCCAATCCATTCAGGATTTGGTCAGCAAACGTTCCCGGATTTCATCTCCAAAATCGTGTTCGACGCTTGTGAGGTGAACGTCCACTACGAGTATAAGCCGGACATTAAAGCAGCAGCAGCTAGCGGAAAAGCCAAGCCGAAGGAGAAAGCAGCTCTATGCAGCCACAGTGAGGCGAGTGGAACCATTCCGACGATCGGAGCCGTGTAAAGCGTGCCAACGAGACGATCATCGGCTAAGAACCTGGACAAAGTCAGACTCATCTGGGACGCTGCGGTAATGGTTCAACTTCGACTTGAGGATCAGAATACCTGGGATGGCTCCACTCGAACAAGTTTGACGAATTTCGTGATGGACGAGATGAGTAGCATTTTGCTGATGTTTTCTCTCAACTGAAGCGGGCAAGGAAGGATTCAATTGCGAATATGATGTTTGCAAATTCAAATTCTTGTCACAGTTATCGGGTGTCCTATCTTAAGGTCTGGCGCAGTTTTACAACCAAATGCAGTTCAAAATGACGCATAAATTGTTTGACCAATCGTGGCGTCTCCAGCACAAGCGCGTCACTTTCAGTTAGCGCGTCAGTTTCGAATACAAATTGATACAATATAATAATATATCGGTATAACCGGAGGAGGGTGAAGTGGCGTCCTTTTCTCTAACGGTTTACTTTCAGGACATCAAGTTTGTCTAGGTTCAATGTTCGAATAATGAAATCGATTGAATGGTAGTTTTACACTTTTTACAAAATTGTTTATTTTCAGGACATCAACTCATGGTCTACTAGATTGGAACGCGAAGATTCTGTTACTGTTTTTCTACAATTGAGTTTCTGGCTGCGTCCATTGTTGGAGACCCAAACCACTACGAGACTGACCTGATTAAAAGACGGATAATGCTGTTTCTTTATTTGGCGTCAAACATTCAAACCGAAAAATAAGATAAGAAGCTGCACAGATGTAGTATAAAACGATTTACGAATCCAGTCCATTCTACCAGAGCAATAACAAATCCGAAAGGGGGTTGTGGCTTGGGCTTGTGTTGTGAAAATTCTATGTGAAGCGATGTCAAATCAGTTGAATCATCAATTTAATAGTGAAAATGTTTCTTATTCCCGATGTCAACAGGATATCAAGACATTCCATCGAGTAAAAAAAAGAAGTCCGATAGTTCGGAAATCAATTAACTGTGCGGTTGGTCGTGTTCATGTTCACCGTTTACAAGCTAGAACTGGAGCGCGTAAAACCACCGCACGCGAGAGACTTTGACTGTCGTCGTCGCGTCAATTCCAGCAAAAGGTTTGCTTTGTTTTGTTTACGAGCCACTGATAGCCACTCACTCACTGCTGACTCTCTCACGTTCGTACAAACAACACAACACGCATAGTGTCTCAATGGAGTTCCCCCCGCGGCGGGTCAGCAGCGCAGCAGTTCCGCTTCGAATCGTAGTGGTCCGGGCGCCCGATACGCTATGCTATGACAACAACAACCAACAAGAGTAGCAACAAGCACACTACAACCAGCTGATGATTAATCAATGTGGCTGCGTGTTGAAAAGTTTGGCAACCGGTACGCGTCTGCTACCGCCTGCGGCGGTCCCCAAACCCTGAACCGGGCCCCGGACGGACGGACGGACGATGCTCATCGTCTTTTCGATCGAAAGTCACGTGCTGGCGGGGCACACAAAATGCAGCAGCAGCGGCACCCTTGCGTTGTTGTTCTACATCTACAGTCTGTGCCGTCGATTCTCTCGCGGCGCGCGCTATCGGTTTGAGTTGTTTTTTTGCTCGCGTTTTTCGGGGATGTGAACCGGAGGAGGACAGCAAGTTTGACGTTACCGCCTATGGCGAATTTTCGGTGCGGTGCGATGCGATGATTACTGCTGCGCTGGCTCTGCCAAAGAGTCGGAGAGAATAACGAAAACAAAAACAAATAAAAAAGAACCGAGAGAAGGAGCAACCATCTGTTTGATCCGGCGTGAATCAGCTGATTTCAAGGGAATACCGCCGATCGCAGGAAAACATAAAGTGAATTTTGGAGCGGACTTTTTTCCGGTGGTTTTTTTTCGCCGTCAGGTTTTAATCAGAATCTGAACTATTCATCAAGGGTTTGAATTACAGTTTTTTATGGTTCGTGAATGTTTTAATCTTCGGTTTTATTTTACGGCGCAAAATTAATATCTAAAACGACAATGGCAGGTAATCAGAATTCTCTAAAAACCCATTACCAGTCCTTTCACGACTGGTTCTAGGCATTTCAAAAGCAAATGGCTTCGCGGAAAATTACTGGCGAGACTGGCTGTACACTTCTCCGCCAGGCTGAGTCGACTCGAGAGTCGACACAAAGGCAATTTTCCGTCGTTCAGAATTCGAATGAAAATAGCAAAAACCAGTTAGAGAGATCGTTTCGCATGAAAAAATAAGCAAAAACGACACATCAGCTTCCATTCCAGCAGCGCCCGAGCCTAGCGCGGGGTAGCAGCAATAATGGCAACAATAATAACAACAACAACAGCAACAACGCGGCAGCATCCCAGTTCTCAACGCCACTTTGCCATTTCGAATAGCCTCGATTCGTCGACGGTATACGGGCTCACGAGAGCTGGAAAAGCCACCGTCGCCGCCGCCAGTGCCACCACCACCGCACCACCATGAACCGAAGTGTGTTCCTCCGTTTATTGCACAAAACGCGATTATTTATTCTTAGCCTTTAAATCAGCGGATTTGTTCGGTAAGATACCGCCCGTCCGCCCGCCATTTGCCGTGCCACTCTCGGCTCGTATGCACTTTCAAACTCCCCCCGTCCAGAGGCACCGCGTCTTAAACACAACGAACGAACGGCGTGAAAAAAACCTATTTATTCTGAAGGTTAACCTAGAGCTGGGGAACCCTCGTCGCCGCCCGGCACAACCTCCCCCCCCTCCCGTCACACAATCCCGCCGCTTGGTCACGAGCGAAGAAAAGACGGAAAAAGCTGTGAAAACGAGAGGAAAAAAATCAATGTAATTTTGTTTTTCTCTTCCCCATTGGAGTCGCGGAGCGGAGCGCTGCCGCGTGCGCCTTTGGCGCTCACCCCAAACCCGCGCAAGCAGCGCAAAACCACAATTCTCGCGTTCGCTGCTTGTTTATTAAAATTATTCTTTTCTAGGTAATGTTTTTTTTTCTCTCGCGCGCTTGCATTCATCCCCCTCTCGGGGACCTTCCCGGCGTCTTCTAATCGCAGAACACAGCATAAGCTGTGCGCTAGAATTGGCGATCAGTTGCTTTGCAACTGCTATAGCAAACCAGCAATTGCATTGCATGCCTGCATTATTTCTTCTCGGTCTCGCTAGTCAGATGGGAAGAGGCATCGGGTTTTCGTCGAGTTGTGGCACACAAAGAGCGGCCCCGAACCGAACCCTCAGTGCAGCCAGCAGGCAGGCATTCGGTCGGTCGGGGCCACCGCGCGCACGCCTTTGCTTTGCTTTGGTTGTGGAGTTTAGTAGGTTCGTTTCGTTTCATTTCGATCCGTTCCATGCCGTTCCGTGTTCCATTCTCTACTTAGTGTGCAGTTCAGTGCAGTAGCAATGCCTGCTACGATCGCGTCGTTCAAGTCCATTCACATAAAGCGCGAAATGTGGGAGTTAGGTTAGGGCTGCGTGCGGAAGTTTCTGTGCCCTCTATTGGAGAGCTGATCTTGAAATTTGACACATCTTAAAACTGTCATTTTATCTCTGTCGATCTCGCACAAAATGCGTTACTTTTTACCAGCATAAATGCATTTTTCTTCGCAAAGACAGTCTTAGCTCCGGAGTATTAAGTAGATTCCTTGAAAGGCACAGTGGCGTCATTATCATTGTACTACATACTACAACATTAACCCAAATGATGCACTTTACTGAAGCTGCTGTGTTTTCATCAGGACGGCGCAACATGCCTCAATTAATTTATTGATTGAAGCGTAAATCGGCCTCCAAGATCATGCGATTTTCCACCGTTAGCCCTTTTTAGGGGACTGTGTGAAGTCTTAGGTCCACGGTCGATCGGTCGTAGAGGTTAATACTGATAACACGGCCTCGCCATTGTCTTTCAGAAGAATGTTTTGGCCTGGAAAATCCGGTAATCATAGATTACTCGAACCTATTACTACTTATCACAAAAATATCGGTCGATTTGTTCAAAAACACCGGACTTTCATGTGCAATTGGACTTAAAATGAAAGTTGAAATGACTAGAAATTTAAGTTGAAATTGGACTATAAATCGGACTAGACACAGGACATTAAATTAAAGTTCAATTTGTACATGAACACGAAATTAACCACGAAGTTTGACTTGAAATCAGAACTGACATATGTCACACTAGTTTTACCTCTTTTCTGTTCTATTTTTTTTCTCTTTCCAGTCCCGTTTTTTCACTTTTCGTTACGTTATTCTTTCCTGTAACGTTTTTTTTTTGGTTTCTTTCTCCTCCCGTTTTTTTCTATCGTTCTGGCTCGTTTCCTGTTCCATTTTTTCTTATTTCCGGTCCAGCTTTTCCTCTCGATCCTCACTCAATTTTTTGCAATTTTCCTTCTCTTCCCTTTGCTTATTTTCGTCTTTTTCTAACCTCAACTCCTCGTTTTTTGCCTTCGTCTGTTCCATTTTTTCTCTATTAGACGCCCCTGTTTTTTTTATTTTCTGTCACATTTATTCTGTTTTTGGTTTCCTTTTCCCATTGCACTTTCCTTACTTATCTCCTGTTTTTCTTCTTTTCGTTAACAGTTAATCATAGTTAAAATCCGTTTTTCCTGTTTTTCTATTCTTTTTCAGTCCCGTTTTCGCATTCTATTCCATTTCATTCCCATTTTTCCCCATCTCCTCTTAAAGCTTTTTCTGTTTTTCTCGTTCCTCCATCGATTTTCTTTTTTCTCTCGAGCTATTCTTCTTTTCCTTCGGGTTTTCATTTGTTTTCCGTTCCATTTTACCTTTCTTGACTCGTTTTCACAGTTCGTTCTTCACCGTCTTCCCTTTATTTATCTTGTTTTTCTCTTTTTATTTATTTATTTATTGTCATCAATCAATATTGTAGGCCCGCTGTCCGCTGATCCTAATTTTCCTCTCGTTTTTCTCTTTTTTGTACCGGTTTTCATTTTTTCGGGCACGTTTCTTCCCCATTCCAGTCTAAGATTTTGTTTTCTATCCCGGTAACTCTGTTTCTATTTTTTTTGTTTTCTTCTGTTCAGTTCTTCTTATTATGTCCTGCTTTGCTTCCTTTTCTGTCACGTTTTGTTTTTCGTTCTTCTCAATTTTCTTTTTATATTCACATTTTTCAATTTTTCTGCTCCCGTATTTTTTCCTTTTCCTTTCTTCTTTTTCTATACCGTTTTTCTCTTTTTTATTCTGTTTTTTGCTATTTCTGACTAATTTTCTTACTCGTTTTCCGAATTTTATTTATCGTGATCCTTCTTCTGTTTAATTTTTCTTCGTTTCTTTTTTGTTCTCTCTCTTTTACTACCCAATTTGCTTTTTTGTGTCACGTTTACCCTTTTTTCTCTTTTCCTATCCCGTTTTTCCTGTCATTCTGTCACGATTTTTCCTTCGTTGTGCTTGTTTTTCATGACAAATAACAATTTTCCGTAAATTTGCGGAGAACGCGCGCCGTCCTTAACGGGAAACTAGCCAATCATTAACTTTTCGTCGAAAAGCCCAATTTCGGAAGCAGTTTTTGGACCCAAAAGCGAGGTTCTGTTTATAAAAATTTAAATACTGCATTCTTCTTGCCAATCTGAACACAGCGAATACATTTTCATCAACAGAATTTTTGTTTCAAAAAAAAAACTTGCTTTTGAAATTGGCAGAATTGATGAAGACTATTTTCACCTTAAAGGGATATCGAAAATGCGACCGAAAGGCGACGAAACGATAGTAAAAAGACAATATTTTTGTTATCTTGACAACAAATAGGTCGACCAAAACGTAGCAAAAAAGTGTACGAAAAGGCAACAAAAAAAACGACGACATGACGACAAAGGATGATAAAAAAATAAGAAAGTTATGACGAAAAAATGTCAAAAAACAGCAAAATGCCGCCAAAAAAGCATCCTAAAATGGAACAAAAGAGCAGACTGCAAAAACAGCGAGCAGACGACGAAAATATTATGAAAATATGGCAAAGAGACTATGAAAAGACGATCATAAAACGATGGGTACGAAGAAAGGACAACAATCAACAATAAGTTGATGAAAAGATGACAAACGGCCGACAGAAAGACAAGAAATAGATAAAAGGACGACCGAAGAGGCTGTGGAAAGACGGCGAAAGACGACGGAAAGATGACGAAAAAGTTATGAGAAAAAGGTAAAATGACGATGAAAAAACAACGAAAGACAACAAAAGTATGCTGAGAACATGCAGAAAAAACTACTACTGTTGGCATCGGAAACAAGAAGCATTTTCACTATTAACTGATGATTCAACTGATTTGACATCGCTTCACAAAGAATTTTCACAACACAACCCCAAGCCAAGCCCCTTTCGGATTAGTTTTTACTCTGGTAGAATGAACTGGATTCGTAAATCGTTTTATACCACATCTGTGCAGCTTCTTTATCTCACTTTCCGGTTTGAATGTTTAACGCCAAATAAAGAAACAGCATTACCCGTTTTTGAATCAGGTTAATCTCCTACTGTTTGGGTCTCCTCCTTAAATGGACGCAGCCAGAAAATCGACTCTGGAAAAAAGTGACAAAATAGGTCCGTCCCAACAGGTCACAAATTGCTAATTTCGATGAAACCTAGACCATGAGTTGATGTCCTAAAAATAAACAATTTTGTAAAAAATGTGAAACTCGTTCGATCGTTTTTTTCATTTGAACATTGAATCTAGATGAACTTGATGTCCTGAAAGTAAACCGTTAAAGAAAAGAGCGCAATTTTCTTTTTCCTTCATCGGGAAGTGGGCTTTCGGCATCCCTTCTCAGGCAAGTATCGTGATTATTTATCATTTATTTATTTGATTCATAGGACCATCTGGTCTTTATGAATTTGTGGTAGGATGGGAGTATTTGCAAACATCAAGCATAGAAGTAATCTACCTTCACCCTGTTTCGGGTTCCGATCGAGCATTAAGGATTAAATCAGTTTCGAGGCTGTTCACTCGGAGCTCTGTCTTTCCGACTTCCTACTTGATCATCCTACTATTGGTAGTGCATTTGCCAGTTTCGCCAGTTCCGAGTTCTTTTTCAAAGCGATAGTTTAACATAGCCAGCAACGATTACAGAGCTTTTAATTGACTCCTGTACAAAAAATTAACTTTACGAATGCAGTCCAACTTGCGTAGAAATCCAAAGTTTATTCTGGTCGTTCGTGAATTCCAAGAAAAACAAAGTAGAATTGTTGGGAATTGTTAGACGAATGAAGTCTTATCTTACTGGCCGCAGTTTATGTATCAAGATCGGTCCGCGGAAGAATCGGAAATTCCGATTTGGAATTGTTTTGCAACCTATCAGGAGACCCTCAAGGAAGCAACTTGGACCTTTAGCTTTTCACTCTGTTGATAAGCGAGTTGTCTATACAGCTACCAGCTGGAGGCCGTCTGTTCTACGCGGATGATGCTAAGATATGGTGTATCTGAACTTACTTGCCGTACTCTAATACGGGCAGGTAGTAATAAGCGACAAGTATACAACTCTATAGTACTTGGATCTAAGCTTCTGTTCCTACGAAAACATGTGTTTTCAGTGTTTCGATGATTGCCTAGAACCATGCATTCTTGTAAAACATAACTAACACAAGTTAGCAAATGAAAAACAAATTTTTAAGAAACTTCTAAAGGAAACTTCTAAAGGAACAATTTCATTGTCAAGGAGTTTGGCCGCCACAAAAATTGCTTGTTGAATACTTCGACGACTCTCTAGTAATGTCTCCAAATCTAAAAGCCGGCATCGGTCTACGTAGCGGGGAAGACTGTTAGGTAGACACCGGGGTAGATGTCTCAGGGCGATACGCTCTGTTCCTTGGCTTTCCAACACAGGCTATGAGGATTTCGGATGATACAGGCATTTATTCCAACGCACAATACAATACCTTCAACCAATGGGGATATGTGAAGACTCGAAGGTTGAACGTGAAATTTTTATCAAAAAGAACTTCGGAGATCGCTGTTCTGATCGACGAGCCCGGGAATTGCTGCGTTGTTGCGGTAAGCAAAGGAGATGGGTACATAACATCGGTGAAATGTTATAACCAAACATTTGACAATGCTTATTATGAGCTCATTTCTCTTACACCAATCAGCAAAAGTTTCCAATAGCGCTTGCAATCGGTAGCATCCAGTGATTTCACAACGAGATAGATCTTTAGATCGTCGGCAGATAATAGTGCGCATTCGGAACCGAGCAGAATAGCGATTTTGTTGAAGCACAAGGCAAGCCGCAAAGGCCCCAGGTTACTGCCTTGTGGAACACCAGAAGTATTACTAAATGCACGTGAAACTGTGCAATCTTGCTTGACACGTAAAGTACGGTCTGTAAGATACGAGCTAAACCATAAAGTCACCACTATCAGAAACGCCTCGTCTCGTCCAGTGATGAAAGCTGAAACTTCAACGGGAGCGGAAAAATGGCCCAATGCATAGAGATCTCATGTTCAGGAAGGTGGTAAACGAGGTCCAGTGTTCATTCGAGGTAATTACGCAATAGATTAACTTGTTTCAAGTTGGAAGCGGGAAATGTATCACCGGAAGGAATGCACCGGATTACAATTGCACTTGCCTGCATAACTGGGTAAAAAGACACTGGCAGAAATGGCACGACTGTGGCGGAGGGATCGAGGGCGTCCATAATACCAACTTCTTCCAATGTTCTTCAACTTGATCTGCGGGCCATGGCACCGAAAATCTCTAAAAATTTCACGTTAAGGCAGGCCGAAAATTTTGATTATGATCAATATACTCGATGCGGAAACAGCGTTGTCGTGTTCCATTGTATGCAAGTAGAATTACTGCAGAATCGAGTTTATCTACCTGGCAACTTTCATGTCAATGCTGTTCGTGAAGGACCAACAGGGGGTTGGGTGGATCTATAAGCAATGTCGCTTAGATGATTCCAAGGGAATATAAGACACTCCTTCCAGCATAGACCTCCGGTTCCAAGATACATAACTTCGCCATGCAAACCTATCTTGCGTGATGATTTGTGTGCTAGAAGGGCGCGTCAAAATCCTCGCCGACCTTATATGACTTGGGCTGGTTACCACATCCCTCATCCAGTCTTCGATTCATTCGATACCCTGATGCTGCTTCCCCTGAATATACATTATACGAAGATATATGGACAAAAATAGAACAACCTCACCAGCAGTCCTTCGAATGAACTAGAGTTGCATCATTTGAGTTTACATTAGTGCTTCCATTATTAATTTAATTTTTCTTCTGCTATCCATGAGCATTATTTAAACTTTCTTCGGCCCGAGTTTTCACTGTACAGTAGGAGGTGCTTGCTCTATGAGCTAAAACGAAACAAATCATTAAAATAACTTATGTTGAGCTTACCTACTAGAAATATCGTGTGGCTCAGCCGTCATCCAAATCCGCAGTTTTGAGATTAGGCAGCCGGGAACCCGATACGGAAACAGCGTTGTCGTCTACATAAAATTGAATCCAGATATTTGTTGCACTTTAGCCACTTTTGTTAGTTCATTGGATTCTTTAAGGAATATTAACTCACTATTTTCACGTTTTACGTCTTAAAGCTAAATACTTACTCTTCATTTTCATTCAGCACGACTGTTTTGACTCATCACAGCCTCAATTTAATTTGTATTAGATTCCGCTTTCTTACTTTCATGTAGAAACTCGAACAATCGTTAAAATATACGATCAATCAACCCTGAACTGGCGCCTCAGATAATTGTAAATCTCGCATGTATGAAAGATTTTATTTAGGCATAATATATGCCATAAATACCTTCTATTTAACATTCCTTTTTTGCTTCTACGATATGGTTATAGGCAGGATATATGTCTGCACTTCTGTCTTTCTGTGCGCAGCTGCTAAGCCGACCTCTTCAAGTTTATATCAATTCATCTGAGATATTCAACTCTTCTTGATTTAGTTTTACGACTGGCATCAGAAAGTGTTCTCTTCGGTTTCGGATCGCTCGGATCACATCTACTTACATCCACTGGCATATCAATTTGTAAATTGAAGTATTTAATCAAACAGAATCGTTTCCGTTCGTGTAAAATCGTTTTCTAGGCTCAACCTTATAAATAGCTAACATAATGATATGATCCGATTAGGTTACAGTGCTAATACGGAGTTTATCCCCTGAAAACCAAGTCGCTTGAATCGGTGTCTGACAGTCACCGATTCGGTTCACTTTATAGCCGTATAAGTAACGGATTACCTTTAATCTTGAGCTTGACCCTTGCCGCTACCCGAAACTGGCAATGCAAATGGAACAAACATTAGGAAACCTTTCGGAACTGGAACTTCCAAAAATCGTGCTCCGAGCAACCTTGGAAGTCGAGACACACCAACACCGTTCTAGTTTCTTCGAAGTCCAACCGAACCGAACAGGAAACGCCCGAGCCTGCGACCAGTCCACTATGGGCCAGGAATTAAAATTCCGAGACAAATATATTTGCGTTTAAACGGCATGTTTCAGCTCAATGTGTGCTTGGGCAACTTTTTGAATAGAAAAATAATGCATCTTTTGAAGGGGTCGTTCAATATTTAAGCGTTACTTTAACAACAATTTAAGTAATAACTTTTTGAGTAAATTTTTTTTCACCTATTTGGTTTCAAAATATTAAAGCTAAACCAATTTCAAGTATTTTTTGTGAAGATATCAAACTTCTACCTTTTATCCATTTCAGCAATAGACGACCCCTCAAATCACATTTCTTCTTGTAACATGTTTATTTCAACAGACAGATAACATTTTACACATAAAAGAGGACTATTTTTGCTGAAGACTGCTTGACTTTTTCTGCATTAATTAATAAGATATAACTGATTTTTGGTTAAAACCCGTCTGATGAAAAATGTGTATTTTTTCAAGGGTGGTGTCTTCGGAGAAGTAAAATAATAAAATATAGTGCATCTTCCTGCACTATTAGGGTGACCATGAATTCACCTATTAGGGTGATATACACTTTTTTTTTATTCAATCTAGTTTATTGATACGTTTTGTTGAATGGATTCTTCAAGCTCTTCTTTTTTCGTGAGTAAATTATTATACAGGATATGAAGCTGCATGAAAATTTTCTAAAAAGAAAATACTAAATAGGAATACGTATAGTTTTGAGGAAGATATATATATAAGGGACATATAGGAAAGGTCTAAACTCGCTAAGATGTCACGAACAGGAACATCAGATTGTCTATTTCCAGCCCGAAGGGAATCTTTCAGTTTGGACCTAGCGGCATGATGTATCGGACATTGCCAAAGGACATGTTCGATGTCACAAGCACAAAGATTACTTTCTGAGAGTCCAATACGACGTAGATGTGCCTCGAACCAATAGTGATTTGCCATAAGTCGAGACATCACGACTTACATCCGAAACTCCGAACCACGGTTTGGTCGATACTTTAGCAATAATAGAATGTAACCATCTTCCTAGATCATCATTGTCCCAAGAGGTTTGCCAATTGATTAATGTTCTCTGACGCAAGGAAGCAAAAAATTCATTAAAGGCAATAGGTCTCTCATAAATTTCACCGCTCATTGCACCCAGCTTAGCTAATGTATCAGCTTTCTCACTGCCAGTAATTGAACAATGAGAAGGAATCCACACAAAAGTGATATGAAAATTTTTTTCAGTCAAAGCACTTAAATCACGAATTCATACGAATTCAGCTTCAACAGCACTAACACTATCTGTAAAGATGAAATAATGATCTTTGTGCAATTGATCAATAATCCCTAGAGTATACTGAATTGCAGCTAATTCAGCGATGTAAACAGAGGCAGGGTTATTAAGTTTGTAAGAAGCGGTGAAATTAACATGTTAATGCTGTTGATATTTTGGAATTTGTTACAAAATATTTGTGGGATTTGCAGTGTGCGTAATTGATTGGAAATACGGCGAGTATCTTCCAGCATCGACGTGTCGAAAAATATAGTAGAATCGTAAATATTTGGCAAGTTTGCGGAATTCGAGGAGTATGTAGGATTGATATTTTGAGTCATGTGGTTGCAATAAATAGTCATAAAACGAGTTTGAGGCTGAAGCTCGAGTAGTCTTTCAACATTTTCAATTACCAATTACCAGAAACAACCGTCTTCTAAAACCGATAATATCGTTGTTTTGTAAAGTTTGATGAGGTCTCTTGGATGAGCTCCCCACCATGTTCCGGTTATTGTACGAAGAAAAATACATTTCAATTCAATTTCAAAAAGAAGGTTTTTTCTCCAAAACTTGTAAAACATACTAAACTAAGCAATTTTGCTGAATAAAGTAACTGTCTATCTCTAACTGGTTGCGAAATATAATGATGTGTTAAAAAAGAGCACTTAAAAATCAATTACACTCAATAACTTTGCACACGTTTGTTTTATTGCTTTCAAATGTTCTACAAAGTTATTCAGTATGTTAAAATACATATTTTCTGTGAACACTGTTTGACGCTAGGACGCATATTTATTAAGTTAAGTATTTGAAAAAAAAATCCGCACTATTACCAGGTATTCCCAGCCATGGTATTTCCAGGTTTTCTCTGAAATACACATTTGAGCAGATAACTTTAACAATTCCCTACAAATTGGTATGCAAACTAATTGCAGATAGTTGCTGATGGCTAAGATATTCGCATCAGACGGTTTTTAACCTAAAATCAGTTATATCTTATTAATTAATGCATATAAAGCAAAACAGCTTTTAGCAAAAATATTCCTCTTTCATGTGCAAAATATTTCCTAGAACATCACATTGAGCTGTCTGTTGAAATAAACATGTTACAAGAAGAAATGTGTTTTGAGGGGTCGTTTATAAACAAGAGTCTATTGCTGAAAATGGGTGAAAGGTAGAAGTTTCATATCTTCAGAAAAATTACTTGAAATTGGTTTATCTTTAATATTTTGAAACCAAAAAGGTGAAAAAATGTTTACTCAAAAAGTTATTACTCAATCGTTGTTAAAGTAACGCTTTAATATTGGACGACCCCTTCAATACATGCATCAATTTTTTATTCAAAAAGTTGCCCTAGCAAGACCACATTGAGCTGTGACATGCCGTTTAACCGCAAATATTTTTGTCCCGAAATTTTAATTTCTGACCCATAGTGCAGTCGCCGGAATTGTGATAGGAAAAACATTAATTTCCCCAAAATAAGTATGTAGCGCAACACTTACGTCTGTCTAACACCAACGAGGGACACACTCTCACGAAGCTTACCAAACTAAGTCTTTTTTTTTCAATAGCTCAAAACAAACAAAAAAAAGACACACGCAATAAGGAGCACAAAAAGTTCCGAACGGTTTCTGGGTCACACCAGCAGAAAAATTAAACGGCAAACCACCGCACCATCAGAGCAGAGCCTGCTGCGATTGTAACGACCCATTGGAGGTTGGTGGCTGGCTGCGTGCGGCCTGGCCTGACGCGTGAGGCGGAGGGGTTGGTAAAAAATGACGTGTACTCGCGCGCGTACGGGCTGACACAACTACAAAATAATTTATTTCAATGACTAACTTCAAAAGCGAGGCGAATTAGTTTGAAATTTTTTGACGTGATTTTTCTTTGACTCAACTCAACACCAACCACCAGTCAGTCAGTCAGTCAGCAAAACAAGAGATCCGACGCCAGTTGCCTGCTCGGGCCGGCCCGGCCCGGCCGTCGTTGTCGCCCCTTTCGTGTTACCCGTTACTTAAGTGGCATTGAATGTTTTGCTTGTTTGTTGTGCTTCGCGCAAAACGACGAAACGAACGACCAGACCAGAGACCAGAGTATTGAGTGTTCGTCTTTTATGCCATTTTTCGAATAGTTGTTGGGCGATAGATAACAGCCTTTGCACGACGCGACGGTTAGGGCAAGGAAACAAGCCGAGCGCAGCCACCAGCAGCGGTTCTGAAGGTTATGGGCGGGGAGCTGCCACCGCGCACCACCGCCGTTGGTGGGTAATTTTCGAAAGGCGCGAAAGACAGATGGTGGAGTGTCGATCAGTCACAGACCAATTGAATTGCCCATTTATAATGAATTTGGGAATTGGGGATTTTCGGAACGATTAACATATTAAGTTTGTGGTTTTCTGTATTCCTTTTTGGGGAAATGACAGCTGCGTGCGTTCAAATCCGATGACTCATCCAGCGGGGGGACAAGAAAGCTTAAAAATCGCGAAATGTTTTTCCACCCAATCGTGCAAGGGTTGCTTGCAAGCTTCTAATCAAGTTAAGCCTGACAGTACGAGCGAGCGGCAGAAAAAAAAGCGCAGCAATCCATGGCCCTGGCCTTTTTGCCGGTTCAGCTGATGTGATGACCTCCTTCGTTTTTCATTCACCATCTTGTGTGAATGCTGAATGCGCTGCTACTGCTATCAACGGATCGCATCTAATGCGGCAGCAATAATATCGAGAGAAAGGAAGACAAAAAAAAGCGCAAACAGCTTAGAACGAAATAGTGAAACAGAGTGTGGAAAAAACTATCATCCAATCATCGCCACGGCTACGACGACGAGATGAATGTGCGCTCTCGGGGCTTTTCTCTCCCTCTCTGTTCCTCATTCTTGCCGATGATGCCGATGCCGAATGCAAGCATAGTTTTTCCGCCTTCCGCCTACTTGGTGCTAGCGCAGAGCGAAGAGAACGGAGCGAGCCCAAATGGTTGCGGTGGTTGGTGCAGCAGCCAACAGCAACAACAAGAAAAGTGCATAGCAGGGCACAGGGAAAGACGGCCGGAGGCCGGACGAAGCGGCGGTGGCAAAATTGCATTCAATAGATTCGTTGACTACGTACGTACGTACGTACGATCAGCACACAGCCGGTTGGAAGGAGTGGTTGCTAGTTAGGTGGCAGGCAGGGGAATTTGTTGCATTTGATAGTTGAAAAAAGCACAACTTGAAGCTGTGGGGCTTTGTGTGTGAAAAAGCAAAACGACGACGACGGCTGATGCTGCATGCTAGAAGAACAGATGAGGGCCGCAAAAGACGTTCGGTTGGGTTACCCGGCCGGACTCGGGGTGGGGGCTGGCCTGGCTGACTGGCTGGCTGGAAATATAGGACTTTGTGTGGTGGCAGCTAGCCTAGCTAGCTGTTGTTAGGTTTTAAACAAAAACAACGGGTTTTGATTAAAGAAAATGTTTTTCATAGCCAGCTTAGACCGTTAGTTAAATGTGAGAAATTTGATTCATTCTTTTTTTTAATGGCAAATGAAGAATTTGATTACGGCCCCAATGTTCCCAATAACTCATAGATTTACACATTAAGACTGTTCCAGAAAGTAGCTTGCTGCAATTTTCGCAACCCTTCATATTGTAGTGTTCCAGTCCATCTCTATGGCTGCATCCTGTTGTTTACTTTTACCTGTCAGCTCCTGTGCAGCGGTATATTTCTTCCGGCAGTGTTTTTTTTTGAAAATTCGTGGCCTTTCAATAGAACAACACCTGAAAAATTGTGTACAATTGTGATTGTAAGAACTAAGAAAGTTAGCAAATTTGGAAGGTGCAAGTGAGAAAGCTATGTGAACAGCGGCCAGGAAGTTCTCTTAACAAGAACCTCAAAACAAGAAGCACCAATTAGGCCCGGAGCGCGTGGCCAGTGCCACAGTAACGAATGGTGAGAGTGGGACAAGCATTAAACCAGTTTGAATCATCCATTCAAGTCGAAAAAAGTCGAAGACCAGGAATGTTTGAATCGATTCAGGCGCTGACCCCAAACCAGATTCGCGATGCGTCGTTCACGTTCTCAAGGTTCGGAAGGTACCGAACCGACACGACAAACAAATCGCGGTGTCCAAAACTCGCGCCAGAAAGCTGTACCACCGAGCTGAGTAGCTGACAAACGTAAGTTATATCGTGGTGACGGACGAAGAAACTTAAAGCAACTTAAAGCTGGAGGGTGGAAATTTGCAGTCGCCAGCGACGATGAGCACCGTGCGTTGTTGATCCGTGCCCCGCTTTTAACATTGGAGTTGTGTTTCTCGAATTCTGTGAGAAATTTCGCGCTAAAGATGTTGGCCTAAAGCCAGTTTGTTCAAAAACTGAAGCTAGAGGTGTTGATCCACTCACTTCACTCGAACAGGGGAATACGTTTTCGGGGCTGCAATATTCCATGGACTGGGACAAGTTACGAGTTGTTGAAGTTATTGACGTTGATAGTTGCACCCACATCTACTACCAGAATGACAGAGGACTCCGATCTGTTTACAAAAGCGCTGGCCAGACTTTGCTTCGTCTTTTCGCCCTTTGTTTTTAACTCTTAACTGTATCTTTTTTTGTTATGTGTATTCTGTCACCTTTTACTTGTCGTTTTCTTGTGGTCTTTTTTAACATCTGTTAGTCGTTTTTCGGTCTGGCATCTTTACATTGTCTTTTGGTCTCCTTTTGAACGATTTTCGTTTCACTTTTTACCACCTTTGTGATCTTGGTTTGACGATATCGTTTTGTCGTCATTTATGGTCTTTTTGGGCATTTCTTGTCGTTGTGGTGCTATCTTTTTATCGCTTTTTTGCATTTATTTGCAGCTTTTTCGATAATTTTTCATCGTATTTTGGTCGTTTTCCTTTTTTTCATCGTCTTTTTACCACTTTTTCGTCATCTTTCCGTCGTCTTTTGCCTTCTTTCCCCATTAGAGACTATGAAAAGATGATAAAAATACGTATTTTTATCATCTTTTTATAGTCTCTTTGCCAACGTATTTTCGCTTTTCGATTACTTTTGTCGCCTTTTCGTCCTCATTCCGTAATCTTTTTTTCGTTTTTTGTCATTGTCTATCGTCGTTTCGCCATTTTTACTGTCCTTTCGAGTCGCCTTTTTGCTGTTTTTCTGTCGTCTTCTTTGTTGTCAGTTGTCAGTTTTACTGCCTCTGCGTTGTTCTTCCGCTGTGTTTATTAGACATCTTTTCAAACAACTTTTTGTCGTTTTTCATTTTTTTTTGCTGAATTTTGTTTCCCTTTTTTTGTCAACAAATTTTAATCGTATTTTAGCCATCTTTTAATAATTTTTGGCATATTTTCATCGTTATTTCGTCGTCTTATATTCGTTTTCTTGTCATCTTTTTATTGTCTTTTGTCGTTGTTTCGTCATTTTTTTTTGTCTTTTCGTCACATTTTTTTCCATTTTTTCGTTGTTTTATTTGTTATCAATGCAACAAAAATGTTGTCTTTTTATTGCCTTTTCGTCATTCTTTTGTCATCTTGCTGCAGTGTATTGGATTTCAACGTATTTTCATGTTAAATCCGGCATATTATCAAGATCTTTCGCCGTATTTTTATCAACCTTTCATCGTATTTTTACTGTCCTTTCATCGCCTGTTTTATATTAGACACGAAGTTTTACTTGAAATTAGGAATAACATATTTCGTCTTACCTTCTAACACGTTTTGCATTTTTTCTATTTCATTTTTTCTCTTTTCCAGACCCGTTTAAAATTTTTGCTACCTTTGTTCTTGTTTTCTGTACCGTTTTCTTGGTTTTTATTCCCACTTTTCTTCTTTTTCCTTCCATTTTTTGTATTCTATTTTTTCTGTCACGTGTTTCCTGTTTCACTGTTCGGTTTTTCGTAGTTTGCTGTTCTTATTTTGAGTTCTTTTTTTCATCTCGTTTTTCAACCATTTTTTTGCATTTTTCTTCCTCGTTTTCCATCTTTTTCATTCCCGCTTTTTGTTTCTTTTTTCCTTTTTCTTTCTCTAAATCTTTTTATCTCCTTTCCTTCTTATTTTCCGTCTTTATCTGTACCGTTCTTTACTTTCAGATTCCCCGTTTTTCAACATTTTTCTGTTTCCTTTTAAGTTTTTCTTTGGTCCATGGTTTCCTGTTTTACTTTACTTCTTTTTCTGTCCCATTTTCCTATCCCATTCCCGCTTTCAATTCCCATTTTATATCGCATTTGACCTCCATTACCCGTTTTCATTGTCTCCTCTATCGGTTTTCTTTGCTCTCTCTCTCGCTATACTTCTTACGACTTCAGGTTTCTCTTGTTTTGTGCTTCGTTTTCTAGTTCTTGCCTCGTTTTCCCTCGTTTTCGTTCCCTTTTACCCACCATTTGTCACTTTTGTTTTTCTTTATTTGTCCCGTCTTCTCTCTATGTGTCTCGTTTTGCCTTGTTTTTCTCTTTTCTTTTCAGTCTTTCGTCTTTGTTCTTGTTTTCCATTTTCAACCCGTTTTTCTTCCTTACCTTTCTCGTTTTACGTTGTTTTCTGTCCCGTTTAGTTCTTTTCTATTTTTCCGTTTTAGTCTGTTGTGTTCTTCCGTTTTCTGCTTTTCCTCCTTTTCTGTTTTCTGTTTTATCCCGTTTGTGTTTCGTTTTCATTTTGCTGTTTTTCTGTCCTCGCTTCTCCATTTTCCTACCCTCGTATTTTCGTTCGTTTTTTGGCTCCGTTTCTTTTCCAATTTGTCCTTATTTTCTTCGTTTTTTTGTTCTTTTCTTACATATTTCTTCTTTACTCTTACTCTTCTTCTTATTTTTCTATCAAGTTTCTTTCATTTTGCTTCGTTTTCCTTTTTTTCTCCTGTTTTCTTCTCTTCCACTTTTTTAATTTCGTTTTACATTGTTTTGACAAGATTGACAAGACACTTTTCTTCTTTTTTTGTCCCCTTTTTCTGTCCTGTTTTTCCTCTTGTATTTCAATCATTTTCATGCATTTTTCTTTCCCGTTGTCCATCGTTTTTTTTCTTTTGTCTCTTTTTTCTGCTTTTACTTTTTCTAAATTTTTTTATCTCCTTTCTTTCTCGTTTTCCCTTTTTGATTGTACAGTTGCCCTCTTTTAGATTCCCCATGTTTTCCTATTTTTTGTTTCGTTTTACCTTTTTCTTTGGTCCGTGGTTTCTTGTTTTGCGTTTCATTTTTTTCTTTTCCATTTTCCCTACCCATTCCCATTTTTATATCGCGTTTACCTCTCTCCTTCGTGTTTCTTTGCTTTCTTGCAATTTTTCTGGTTTCTCTTGTTTTGTGGTTTGTTTTCCCATTCTTGTCGCGTTTTCCCTACTTTTTCTTCCCCGTTTACCCACTTTTTGTCACGTTTTCCCTCTTTTCTGTCCCGTATTCCCTCCATGTGCCTCGTTTTCCCTTGTCTTTCTCCTTTGTTTTCAGGTTTACGTCATTTTACTTTCGTTTTTCACTGTCAACTCGTTTTTCCTCCTTTTCGTTTTTCGTTTTATGTTATATGTCTGGTTTACTCATGTTCTATGTTTCCGTTTTCGTCTCTTTTGTTCTTCCTTTACTGCTTCAACTCATGTTCTGTTACGCTCTGTTTTTATTTCCGTTTTATACCATTTCGTTTTCATTTTTTTTTTTCTTCTTTTTCCATAACCTTTATTGCTCCGTTCGGTCCTTGCAGAGTTTTCTTTATCGTTTTTCCTTCTTTTCTGTTCCGTTCTTCTGTTTTATCTGTCTTTCTGTCCAGTCTCCTTCATTATGCCCTTCGTTTCCTTTTTTTCCACTTATTGTCTTGTTTTCTCGTTACCTCCCCCCCCTCACAACACGATTTGTTTCATTTTTCTTTTTTTCATGCCACTTTTCTTCTTCGTTTACTGTCCCTTTCTTTTCTTACTTTCACTCCTTTTTTTCCTCTTGTTTTTCACTCGTTTTTTGTTGTTTTTTCTCGTTTTCCCTCTTTCCTTTTTCCATGCTCTTTCGTTTCCAATTGTATTGTTTTTTGTTGATTATCTTTAATTAAGGTGAACCCAAGCCCAAGCCCCACAAAAGAAAAGGAAATAAATAAAACCTTTTACCTTCTCGATGTCCGTCGTTGCCTGTTTTCCATTTTCCTCCTTTCGATAACTGGTTTTGTTTTCTTTTCTGTCACGTTTATTCTGTTTTCCCCTTTTGATCTCTCATTTTTCGTCTTTTTCTTCTCAGTTTCTTTGGTGAATTCCTGTTTCTTGCTTCTTTCTCTGTCCCATTTTCCGGTATCATGTCCCATATTTTTCTTTTTATATTTCATTTGCCAGTTTTATTCGTGTCCTTTATCGCTTTTTTCACTCCCTCGCTATTTTTCTACTCTTTTTTGATTTATTTAGATAGTAATATGTTGTCACCTTCCGCTATTTGTACCGTTTTCCCTCTTCTTTTCTTCCATTTTCTCACTTTTACTGACATTTTTTTCTGTTTCTGTGCCGTCTTTCCTCGATTGTTGTCTCGATTTCCTTCCTTTTGTCTCTCGTTTTACTTTTTTTCTGCTTGAAGTTCCGTTCCTCTTTCTCTATTCCGTTCTTTTTTTGTAATCTTGTTTATAGCCGCCCATTTTTTTTTCATTTCTCCTGCTTTTTTTCGCGCTTTACATGAAAGTGTAAAAGTAATTATTAGTGACTACCATAATTTACCTGCGTATTTTTCCATTAAAGGCCAATCTAATCTGGTTCTTTCAAGACTAGTTGCATAAAAATCGATTTAAAATCAGTGGAGATAGAGCCAAAAGTGTAACTGAAAGTACCTTCATTTTTGATGTCGGGGACGCAAAGGTTAAAGACAGAAAACAGAAAAAGAAAATAGAAAACAAAACAGAAACATAGAAATAGATCTGTACCGTTGTCCTCTTTTAGATGCGGCGTTTTTCGTGTTTTTCTGTGTCGATTTATCTTTTGTTTGGTCCGTTTTTCCTGCTTTTACTTTTGTTCTTTTTCTGTCCTATTTTTCCACCCCACTCTCATTTTCTTAATTCCCATTCTATATTGCGTTATTACCCGTTTTCATCGTTTCCTCTATCGGTTTTCTTTTCTCTCTCTGGCTATTATGTTTTGTCCTTCGTATTCCAGTTGTTGCCTCGTTTTCCCTTTTTTTTCATCCCTCACCATTTGTCACGTTTTTTTTTCTTTTTCTGATCCGTCTTCTCTCTACGTGTCTCGTTTTTCGTCTTTTTCCGTTCTGTTTTCCATTTTCAACACGTTTTTCTTTTTTACCTTTCTCGTTTTACGTTGTTTTCTGTCCCGTTTAGTTCTTTTCCATTTTTTCGTTTTCGTCTGTTTTGTTCTTCTTCCTTTTCTGCTTTTATCCCGTTTGTGTTTCGTTTTCATTTTGCTCTTTTTCTGTCCTCGCTTCTCCATTTTCCTACCCTCGTATTTTCGTTTGTTTTTTGACTCCGTTTCTTTTCCAATTTGTCCTTATTTTCTTCGTCTTCTTAAACGTTTTTCCATTCATATTTCTTCTATTCTTTTCCGTCTTCTTCCTCCTTCTATCAAGTCTCCTCTATTTTGTCTCGTTTTCCCTTTTTTCTGCTGTTTTCTTCTCTTCCACTTTTTCTTATTTCGTTTTCTCTCCCATGATAATATTTGCTTCATTCGTTTTTCTTTTTTTCATGCCACTTTTCTTCTTTATTTTTCTCATTTTTTGTCTTTTTTCAATCCTGTTTTTCCTCTTGTAATTTCAATCACTTTCATGCATTTTCCTTCCGTTTTTTCTTTTTTTTCCCATTTATCTTTCCCTAAATCTTTTTATCCCCTTCCCTTCTTGCTTTCCGTCTTTGTCTGTACCGTTGTCCCCTTTTAGATGCCACGTTTTTTCGTATTTTTCTGTTTTGTATAACTTTGATTCGTTTTTTCTGTTTTACTTTTCTTCTTTTACTGTCCCATTTTCCGTTCCCATTCCCATTTTCAACACCTGTTTTATATAACGTTTGACCTCTATTACCCGTTTTCATCGTTATTCTTCTTATGCCTTCAAATCCCTCATGTTTTGTGTTCTCTTTTCCCATTCTTGTTTGCCCTATTTTTTCTTCCTCATTTGCCCATCTTTTGTCACCTTTTTTCTGTCCCGTCATCTCTATATGTCTCGTTTTCCCTTGTTTTTTTTCTTTGTTCAGTTTTTCACCTTTTTCCTTCCATTTTTCACTGTCAACCCGTTTTTCCTCTTTTACTTTCTCGTTTTGTGTTAATATTTTCTGTCATTTTCTTTGTTTCCATTTTTGTTGCTTCAGGTTTTCCTTTTCCTCTCTTTCTGTTACGTTCTGTTTTTCTTTCCATTTTATTCCGTTTGTGTTTCTTTTTAATTTTTTTCATTCTTTCCTCTTTTTCTGTTTTCGTCTCTCCATTTTCTTACTCTTGTACTTTCATTACGCTCCGTTTTTTCTCCTTTTCCATTTTCTTATCCAGTTTGTCCTTATTTTCTTTCTTGTTTTCTTCGTTTTCTGTATCGTTCTTTTCACTCATATTTCTTTTTTTTTCTCTTTCGTTCTCCTTATTTTTCTGTCAAGTCTCCTATATTTTGCCTCGTTTTCCCCCTTTTCTCCCGTTTTTTTTTCGCTCCTACTTTTTTTGGTTCGTTTTACGTCCCGTTTTTCTTCCCATGACACGATTCGTTTCGTTTTTCTTTTTTTTCATGCAACTTTTCTTCTTGTTGTTTGCCATTTTTTCGTTGTTTTTTTGACCCGTTTTTTTCTTCTTATTTTCAGTCCTCTTGTTTTTCATTCGTTTTTTGTTATTTTCTTTCCCGCTTTCCCTCTTTCCTCTTGCCTTTCTCTCTTTCGTGTCTAGTTTTGTTGTTTTTTAAATTTTATTTTTAATTTTTATTTGAGGCGAACCAACTACCGGTTGAAAGCCCCGATGAGAAAGAGGAAAGGGGTTGGCACCACACGATTCTCCGGAAATTTTTTCATAAGATCATCTATATTTTATCAACCAACCTGCAGGGCGTATCTTAATTGTGCCTTTTTTATTTTTTGCTCGTTTTTTCCCACAGTGCATCGGTCTATCTTGTCCATCGATCTGTCTTGTACATCGGTCTGTCTTGTCCAGCGCTCTGTTTGGTCTATCGGTCTGTCTTATCCATGGATCTGTCTTGTCCATCGGTCTGTCCTGTCCGTGGATCTGTCTTGTCCATCGGTATGGCTTGTCCATGGATTTGTCTAGCCCGCCAGTCTATCTTGTCCATGGATCTTATTTCTTATTTGTTTATTACATCAACAGACTTACATGGTCCTAATGATGGTCTAACTTCCTAAAACCAGTGGTCAAGTGTAAAAAATAGTAATAAATTCACATAAATATAACTAAAACGGATAGACAAGTCAATTGGACCGGCTGAAGGAGCGGTTGAATCGTTCACGAAGGGTTTGGCGCGATAGATGGAAATCGAATATGAATGCTACTCTTATTGTCAAACGTCCTCTGGAGACCGCTGACGGCCCCGTATTTGCTGTAGTTCGTACGGTGCACAGTAGTCCTAAAGGGTGAAAAGTTGAACTTTTTTTCATTTTATCATTTATGATGGTCTTCAGCACTTTTGTTTGTATGAATATCCCCCTTAATCTAAAACTGTCAAAATTTAGTCATTGAATAACTTTTTTGTGTCAGGAAATGTAGACATAGTTTCTTTGACAAAGTTGTAAATAATGTAAAAACAAGCAACTTTGCTGAAGAAATAAAATTTCTATCTTTATCGAGTGCTGAACTATAGGCGGGCATATTCTTTGAAACTTCTTTAAAAATTGGTTTTTCATACTTGGCTTTTCTTAGTTGCGTTTTACAAGAATATAATGTTCTAGGCAATTATCAAAGCACTCAAAATACACGTTTTTGCGCAAGACCGCGAATCTCTTGGACCTTTACTTGCTGAGTTATCGCAGCAGCTAAAGGCTCGATACACGTCCATTTTATTGTGTTAGTAGATAGACACACATGGTTTCTTCGGCCAAGTTACGGAAAATACAAAAGAAAACAACTTTGCTAAAGAAATGACATTTCTGTCTCCACCGAGTGCAGAGCTATAGAGCATTTTCTTTGGAAATTCTTTAAAAATGAGTTTTTCATACTTAGCGTATGTTGGTTGCATTTTACAGGAGTATGTGGTTCTAGGCGTTTATTGATGGACTCGAAACACATGTTTTTGCAGAAGATTGCAAATCTCTTGGACCTTTCCTCACAAAGTTATCGTTTATTCAAGGTTTATTTTTCTTTAACTTCTCGAGCCAAAAGCGATAACTTTGTAAGGAAAGATCCTAGAGATTTGCAATCTTCTGCAAAAGCGTCTATTTTAAGTCCTTCGATTATCACCTAGAACTATATCTTCTTGTAAAATGCAACCAACATATGCTAAGAATGGAAAACTAATTTTTAAAACAATTTCCAAAGAAAATGCTCTATAGCCCTACACTCGATAGAGATAGAAATGTCATTTCTTTAGCAAAGTTGTTTGCCTTTATAATTTCCATAATTTTGCCGAAGAAACCAGGTGTCTATCTACTAACACAAAAAAATGGACGTGTATCGAGCCTTTAGCGAACGCAAGACCCATGAAGCGTATGCTTGTCATACTCTCATTTGGGTTGTTGGGGACAAGTGGAACCCACACAAGTTTATAGTACTCGACTTAAGCTTTAAGATGAAGCACTGATTTCATAAATCCACTTGCCCCATTTTACCCTGTAGGTTCGTGAAGCAGCGGAAATTTAAAGTTTGAATATATGATACCTTAGAAAGTAAAAGTCCCAGAGATTTACGGTTTGCTGCGAAAACGTATGTTTTGAGCGCTTCGATAGTTGCCTAGAACATTGTACTCTTGTAAAATGCAACTAACTAAAGCTAAGAATGTAAAACTAATTTTTAAACAAATTACAAAGAATATGCCCTATAGTTCAGCACTCGATAAAGATAGAAATTTTATTTCTTCTGCAAAGCTGCCTGTTTTTACATTATTTACAACTTTGCCGAAGAAACTATGTCTATATTTCCTAACACAAAAAAGTTATTTTTTTATTTTCATTATAGGTAAGCAATAATTATCTTTTGACAGCTTTAGAGTAAGGGGGATTTTCATACGAACACAAGTGCTGAAGACCATAAATGATAAAATGAAAGCGAAAGACACCAGGAAAAAAGCTCCGCTTTTCGCCCTTTTGGACCACTGTGCATTGGTCGCAGATATTTTCCATTTTTATTACAGACAGCAGCAGTCTACTCGTCAGTCTTTTTCTGTCCCGTATTCTCACTATGTGCCTCGTTTTCCCTTGTCTTTCTCTTTTGTTTTCAGTTTTACGTCATTTTACTTTCGCTATTCACTGTCAACTCGTTTTTCCTCTTTTCTTTTTGCATTTTATGTTGTTTTATGTCTTGTTTACTCATTTTCTATGTTTCCGTTTTCGTCTCTTCCGTGCTCTTTCGTTTCCAATTTTATTGTTTATTGTTAATTCTCTTCTCTCTCTCCCTCTATTTTTCCTTCTCCACTTACCTACCTTTTATCACGTTTTTTCCTTTTTTGTCCCGTCTTCTCTCTATGTGTCTAGTTTTCTCTTGTTTTTCTCTTTTAATTCCAGTTTTGCGTTTTTTCCTTCCGTTTCTTACTGTTAACCCGTTTTTCCTTTTTTCCTTTCTCGTTTTATGATATTTTCCGTCCTTATCTATTCGTTTTCATCTGGTCTTCGTGTTATTATGTTCCGCTTCTCCGTCTTTTCTGTCACGTTCTGTTTTTCTTTCCGTTTTATCCCGTTTGTGTTCCGTTTTCATTTTCTTTCTTTCATTTTACTCTTTTTCTGTTCTCGTTTCTCCATTTTCCTACTCCCGTATTTTCCCCCTCTTTTGTTCTTTTTTGTTTGTTCTTCGTTTTCTTCATAATTTTTTTTTCTTTTCTCTTCCGTTCTCCTTATCTCTCTTTCCAGTCTCCTCTCTTTCGTCTCGTTTTCTCTGTTTTCTACTGCGTTCTTTCCATTTTTTCTCGTTTCACGTCCCGTTTTCTCTCCCTTGACACGATTTGTGTCAGTTTTCTTTTTTTCTTCATATTTTCCACTTTTTTTCTCCGTTTCCTGTCCCATTTTTTTCTTATTTTCAGTCCTGTGTTTCCTTTTGTTTTTCATTCGTTTTTTGTAATTTTCTGTACCATTTTCTCTCTTTCCTTTTCCCTTCCTCTCTTTCGTTTCCTGTTTTATTGTTTTTTTTTTAATTGAGGCGAACCAACTACCGGTTGAAAGCCCCACTAAAAGACTTTGTATGTTTCCCATTTTGCTCATTTTGATGAGTCGTTTTTTCTTCTTTTCTGTCACGTTTATTCTGCTTTCCTTTTTTTCTCCCAATTTTCGTTTTTTTCTCGCCATTTTACGGGTCTGCCTTGTCCACCGATCTGTCTTGTCAACGGATCGGTTTATTTTTCTTTTCCCTGTTGTTTTATCTTGCTATCTGCTCTCTTTTCCCTCTAATCTTGTCTCGGTTTTCCTCCTTTTCCCTTTCCGTTGCTCTTTTTCTGTTCCTCTGTTCCGTTGTTCTTTTCCTATCGCTGCCTATTCATTCCTGATTTTCCTCTTGATTTTCTCTGTTCTGCTACGGGTTTCGTATTAATTTTTTCTTTCATTTTTTCTCGTTTTGTTGAACGTTTTTCCTCTTTTCCTGCTTCATTTTACTGTCTCATCTTTAAAAGCAGAAAACAGTAAAAGAAAATAGAAAACAACACAGAGACTTAGAAATGGGTCTGGACTTGGACTTACGCCCCAATTTTGGGACGCGAAATCTCACATGCTTTCATGGTTTGGCAGCTTCTTATTTATTTAATTGACGGTTTCCAGACTTATTGGTACAGTAATGTTTCATTTCTCAAGTTCCATTCCCTGAGCTGACGTCAGAAAGAATCTGACGTTCCGTCAGTCTGCATCCATCCGAGCAAAATTTACAGCTATAAAATAATCACGGGTTGCTTAGTTGCTCGAAGGTGGTGGGTGCCTCTCTCCTCCATAATCGACGAAACGATCTTTCCGATAGAAATTCCAACTCGAACTCAAACTCGAGTACGAAGGTGTGTGTGTGTGTGTGTGCGCTGATGGTAAACTTATCTTTGAAAAATTCAAAAAAATTGTTTCAAAATCGATTTCTCCTGTTGTGTAGAGCATAGTCGCAGCACAGAGCTTGCCAGCCAGTCAGCCCGCTGGGCTGGGGCATGAATTGCGCAAAACGAAAGCAGCAGAAACTGGAAGCAACAAAAAAAAAAGATTGAAATACCAGTAAAAAAGAACACCGTCATCAAACAGGGCAACTTCGTTGGTTCACTTCGTCCCACCCGGGACGACCGGGACACCGGGACGGAACGGGAACAACCGGAACGGTGAGGGGACAAAGATTTTTTTATTACAGAAAAATATATATTATATGCTATGAGCGAGCGAGCGAAGGAAGAAAAAAAACCGAATCGAAACGACGACGACGACGACGGGGACGGCGACGATGGCCACGACAAGAGCGAACCCGTTGGGACCGTCCCGTTCGGCGAAGTGCGCTGGGTCCGGGTCGAACACACCGGAGGTGAGGTGAAAAGCATGGATAGAAAAAAGAACTCCTAGGAAAAAGATGATTTTTCATTTTATACAACTTTTTTTTCCTTCTTCTACTTTGCATTAACATTTAACAGCGAAAGAAAAAGGAAAAAGATTTATTTTCGTGCCGCGAGGGGTGACCCGATTGTAAGTTTTCTCTTGAAATTGAAAGGAAGGACTTTCCGAAAAATCTATTTTCGGTAAGCTCACTTCCGAAAGTCATATGTTAACGCGCGCAGCGCCCGTGTGTGCACGTTTGGATCCCCAATCCTTCGTCCCAAGTCCACACACGTGCTGGGTGCTGCTGCTGCTGCTGCTGATAATGACGCGGATCGGAAGGAGAAAGAGCGAAAAGGAACTGCACTGAAAATGTTCCTCCAACCTATATCAAGAGGGAATCTCAGGATAATGATGATGATGACGGCGGCAGCGGCGGGGAACCCAGCAGCGAGTGAGAAAACCCGTGAACAGCAGCAGCCAGCAGCAGCAGCATCGAAGGAAGAAGCAGAAAAAAAAGTTCAATTATCTTTGAACGAGCTTTTTCCCGCTCCGCGAGCGAGCGCGCGAGCACCGAGCACTATACCGGTGACCGATCCGGAGGATCGGATCGGCCCCATCCATACTCTGTCCGTGTCCGTCTGCAGTTTTCCGCCGCCTTGCGCGCGCGTTTTTCGTCGTTCTCGACGTCCGTCGTCGTCGTCGTCGTTTTTGTGCGCTTTTGCTTTGAGCAGCAGTTGTGATGCTGCGCTGCTAGAAAATTTCAAATATTTAAAAAGAAAATAATTTATCTCCTACATTCCTTCGTTGTGCTGAAAGCTTTTTTTCGCTCTCTCTTCTGCCTGCGCTTCTTGCCTTCCGATATTGGTTGGGTTGGGTGGTTGGTTGAAGCTGCGTTCCGGCGGTGCCGGTTGATTGGATGTGAAGTAAATTGATTGTGTCTGTGAGGGTTATTTTGTTCTTTGTTCGACTGTCGTTAATTTTGTTCTAATCCAGCTTGACTTTAGTCGTTAGTTGAAAGTTTTTTTCTGTTGATAAATTTCTAATAGCTTTATTTTTAATTTCAATTTTTTGCAGTTTGCCATCCTCTCATGACATAAGTGAACATCCTTTACTGGACGGTTTATCAGCTCCATGTAATTGATCGGTAAGTTTCATCATTTAAAATCAACTATAACAACATTCAAAACAAAAATAGTATCAAAATTCATCGAAAACTGATCGAAATCGATGTTTCGATATTAGTTGATCGATTTTTTGTCAAATGTCAAACGCTTATTTCCCCTTTGAATGCTCCGAGAGCGTCGACTGTAAATCGATCAGGGCGGTTGAATTTCAACGCCTGCTGTTGTAACCCAGCCACGTGTTTGGGGCTTTTAGTCTTAAATTGACGTGAGTGTTTGCAAGAGTCGAATTGTTGAGAGGTTTGTGAAATTTACTGAAAATACGCAAATTTTAGTCGTAGCTTAGTTATACTTGTGTGAAAGGAAGTAAAACAGTGCAAATTCCAACTGTTGCACGCTGCGTCTTGCCTAAAACTGGAATCCTTCCGTTTTTTTTTCGCGAAAATGTGCTTCCTTTGTGGCTCGTGACCAGTCAGAAAATGAGGTAACGAGGAAACTGTGTGAATTGAATAACTCCGAAGGTCGTGGATTTGATCGTTTAGCCTTCCATTAGCAGGGTTTGTGAACCGATCAGACCCCAGAGACCCGTTTTTAAGATATTGCACCGTAAAAGTTTTCTTCAAATGAGATTATTTGATAATTAACGCTCCCCAGAATTTGAGTTTGCAAATTTAATTTTCAGCAATACTGTTCAATACGCTTCAAGCGCCTAACTTTTAGCCAAATTGCTCTCTCTCTCTCTCTCTCACACACACACACACACACACACTGTCTCTCTTCCCAAAATTTTCGCGGTTTTTTACGCTAAATATTCCTCTTTTATGTGCAAAATGTTTTCTAGAACATCACATTGAGCTGTCTGTTGAAATAAACATGTTACAAGAAGAAATGTGATTTGAGGGGTCGTTTATAAACAAAGATCTATTGCTGAAAATGGGTAAAAGATAGAAGTTTGATATCTTCAGAAAAAATACTTAAAATTGATTTATATTTAATATTTTGAAACCAAAAAGGTGAAAAAAGATTTACTAAAAAAATTATTACTTAAATTGTTGTTAAAGTAACACGTAAATATTGGACGACCCCTTCAAAGGTGCATCATTTTTTCATTCAAAAAGTTGCCGAAGACCACATTGAGCTGAGACACGCCGTTTAACCGCAAATATATTTGTCCCGAAATTTTAATTTCTGGCCCATAGTGCCTTGGGACACTTGATCAGTAAATACAATGGTTTTGACGTAGGACTACGTCTTACGGTAAGGTTTGGCTGGGTAGGGTGTCGTTCCAAAAAATCTTTTTTCGAAAAGTGGTCAGTGGTTTTCAATATTTTTGCACCAATCGATCGGAACATCTTATAAGAATTGGTTCAAACGAAGAACGCTATTATTTCGTAAGTGTACACTATTAAAAAACTGAAAATAATGCAGCATTGTCCAACTAAAAATCCTTGCACCGTGATAGGTCGAAGAAAAGACGTCATCAGGGTTTGCACGGGGTTTTTGCACAAAAGTGACAGAAACTCCTCGTCCCAATAAGTCGAACCTGTATCAATTTGATACCTGTGCTTGGGAAGTACCTCAGAGTGCAAAACCACCCCTTTGCTTCAACCGATGTTATCGTTTCAACATTAAACCTAGTCCAATGTGATGTCCTGAAGGTAAACAATTTTCTTAAAGTATTCAACCACCCCTTTTCTTCAACCGCCTTTAACATTTAAGCTTGAAATTAGTCCAAATTGATGTCCTAAAGGTGAAACATCATCTAAAAGTAAGCGGTCATCCTTTCCTTTTACCAGATTGTATCCATCATATAGGCACTGCAAGAATTTGTTCGGAGCTGTTGACTTGCATTTGTGCATGTGTCGCGACACAGAATTTTCAAAGCGAGGAAAATCAGCCTCTTTCCAGACTCTCTTATCCGAGAATAGTTTTGATCGTTTCATTTGCTGCTTTGCATCAGTTTAGTTGCTGGCAATTCTTTACATACTTAGCCAAACATTACATTTTGATTAATTTCTTTCGAAAATGATGGACAGGAGCGACCCGTAGTGATGCTAATGTGCTTTTAATTACGGAAATTTCGGAGCTTACCCAGATTTTTATGCAAATTCTGGAAATTGCGCGGTATTATAAATAAAATTTGGGATTTACGACGTGCGTCGAAACGAGACAAAATAACGATGAAAATATGAAAAAAGGATGACAAAAAAAAAACGACGAAGAGATGACTAAAACTCGATAAAAAAATTTAATACCAAGACACAAAAAATGACGAGAAGACGTCAAAAATCAACGAAAATACGGTGGAAAGATGCAAAAAAAGGCAAAACCACAACCATTAAACGATGTAGAGCAGACAAAATAACGACTAAAGGACGACGGAATGACGACAAAATAACCGTGAAAAGAACGACAAAAAGTCTTTAAAAAGACAACCAAGAGATGACAAAAGACAACAAAAATGACCGAATGGCGACAAAAAGTCAACAAAAAGTGGACGGAAAACGAAAAAAGGGCACAATAACGATAAAAGAGGACGTTGAAAAGACGTCAAACATGCGACAAAAAGACTGAAAAAAGACAACAAAAATACAATAAACAAAAAACGACAAATGTTACATTCAAAAGATGACAAAATAACGGCAAAAAGACGAAAGGAATATGACTAAGAGTTGAGATAAAGATGGGATGGAAAATGACAAAAATATGTCTGAAAAAAGGACAACAAGACGGCAGAAAGATGACAAAAAGACGACAAAAAGGTAACCAAACACATCACAAAAGCGACAAAGAGACGACGATAAGGCAATAAAGAGACGACAAAAAGACATAAAAAACGCGATAAAAAGGCAGTAAAAAAATACAAAACTTGAAGAGACAAAAAGACGATGAAAAGGCAACAAAACAAGAATGACGTCAAAGAATGACAAAAAACGCAAAAACCACAACAAATCGAATCAAAAAACGTCACAAAAACGACAGACTACAAAAAGGAGACGGAAAACGATAAGGAGACCAAAGGGTGGATGAGTCATCAATAAGACGACAAAAACGCCACAAAAAGACAACCTAAAGACGACATCAGTTTGCAAAAAGGTGACAAAATATAACGCAAGACGACAGAAAAAACGTCTAAACACAGCGAAAAGGTGACAAAAAAACAAAACAAAAACATAACGATGAATTACACGCATGAATTTCCGAATTAACGCGGATTATTTCACGCAAATTTATTCGGTTTTAACGCAGATTTTGAAAATTTGCGTGTTTTTTACGCGAATTAAGGAGTTCTACGCCGTGTTTACGTAAATTTTGTAATTTACGTAACGGTGACCAGGCCTTCCCGCCCCAACGAGCTATATTCTACAAATGCCCGGTGCAGTAATCGAAAGAACAAAATTTAAGCGAAAAGAGCGTGCCAAGCCAAGGTCTGATGTACCACACGGAAGTAACTTTGGACCGTTACTTTTCCTCACATACTTTAATGGCATGTGTCTTGTAATCTCAACGGTACATATTCCGACGAACAGGAAAGAAAGGTCGATTGATTTTTTTTTGCGGAAACCGTAGCATATTGGTTACAGACACTGCGGGACACCGCGGCGGTACGCGTTCTGCGTTCACCGACTGCTCCGCAAACGAAATGGTCGAGCTTCTCCTATCCTGCTGGAATCAAGCTGTCGATTCCCCTTTTTTTCGAACTTCCTCGTAGGTATTTTCCATTGAAGTGAAATTATAGAGCCGAAATCAAGTGCCATCTATACCACAATAGATCAAAATAATGGTCGCAGTGGTCAAACCTTCCGACAAAAAAAAAGTCCCTTCTACCGGAAACTGAACGACTGGGTTGATTGCCTTCTGGCTTTCTGCCTGGAAACGACTTGTCAAGTTGTCACTATTCAAGTTGGACTAGTGAAGGACCAGTGAGTGAGTGGTACAGTGACAATGACGTCACTGCGTTTTCCGCAGAGTGAAGCTCGGCCATTTCCCCGGAAGGTCTCTGCCCAAATGTGAATAGCAGACTGTGAGGTAAAAAGACTGAGAACTTGAAGTGCCTCAAGGTAGTGTGTTAGGAACAATGCCTTTTATACTGTTAAAAGTACTGGCAAAGGGTTTAGGAGTGACAATACCGATGCAACATTCAGCTAGAATACTGGAAACGAAAGAAACTAATTTCATTTTCAGATTTGTTAATAATTGCTCTGTCAGGAGGGCAACCTTGAAGACGCTACCGGAAAAGGGCAACCCAAGAAGTGCACCAAGTCTGTTGAATATGGCGGGCGATGTAAAACTTCCTAGCCAGTATTTCCCAAGTATTTTCCACTGGCGTAGCAACATTCGGTCGTGAGCGATTGGCAGGAGTCTACACTAAGGAGGGTTTTCATCGTCGAATTTCCTTGACATTTAAATTACCAGTTTTGAAGCATTTAAATCACTCAAAGTGTTATGATTTGGTCAGAACATCGTCACCTTAGGTGGTTTTGTTCGCAGCAAATTTCGGAAATTGAGGTTTTCTCGATTCTTTCGCATAAATTGTCCGACAATCCACCCGAGATTCTCACACAGCACTGGATCCCATCCATCGTAGCCATGATAAGTCTAGTCTAGACAGTTTACTGTATGCTAGTGACCTGAGAGTATGTTTGCTACTTCACGGTCTATCAATAATAGCGAGATCGATAGAGGATTGATTATTCGCGGTTGCATTCAATAGCGACCATTTCCAGAGAACCAATTAAAGATTGGTTGAATGACCAGACACTTTTATTTGTGTTTGCCAGATTTTCAAGAAAACCTATCATCTCCAACTGTATCAGCCCTTCAAGAACTTTATGAAATCGTCTGCTATTTCTGAACCGAATTCCCACTCGCATATTTAAAAAAATGTACCGTTCCGCTCTTACAGATCTCTATGCAAGGAAACGTTTTCAATAATTTGGATGAAGTCTGTCGTTTTGACTGTGTATAAAATAAACAAACAGCAATGTTTCAAACCACCGAAGAAACACTTCATTGTGCTAGATATTTGAAGTATTTGAAATATCTACGGGTGTATTGAGAAAGGAGCCCAGGTGGGTACTGTTTACACCGATATTAAAGCTGCGTTTGATCGTGTCGATCATCGTCTGCTTTTGAGAAAGTTAAAACGCCTAGGAGTATCTGCCTCATTTGTTCTCGTCGTCAGCAACATCGAGCCGGGATGGCTCGTGTTTGGATCTTGGACCAGTCGTTGCCACTTCAGACGTCACAAAGCACTTTCGACCGAGCCATTTTGCTCGTCGACCCCCGTTATTCCTGGTGCCCGCGCGGTTGTTGAAGAGAACCTTTTTGCCGCATTGTCATCCGGCATCTTTACGGACGTGTTCGGTCCACGATAGCCTCGTCCAGTTAGCTCCGGAGTGCGATGCTGGCCTGACAAGACAGTCGTCGTATGTTCGAATCTCGACTGGGTGGTGCTGCTTATAGTCAATACAATAGGATCTTTGCACTAGCCCCGTAATTTTCCTGTACTCTAATAACCGGCTGCGAAGTCTGTCCAAAAAAAGCGTCAAGTTCTTAAGGACGTTTATACCCAGGGCTTTGCTTTTACAATGGGAATCTCTCCAAGTAGTATCCGTGTAGTAGCTCGTGGTTCATACGCTTCCGCCACTCTCCGCTTTCAGTTTGTACTCAGCCGGTCGAACACGACAATGGCGCGTATGTGCTCCGTGAGCACAGCAAAGCTGCTTGTTTTTACATTATTTACAACATTGCCGAAGAAACGACGTCTACATTTCCTAATATAAAAAAGTTTTTTTTTATTTTCATTATAATAGTAAGCGATGACTAGCTTTTGACAGTTTTAGATAGAGGGGGATTTTTTAGCTTGTCTCCAATTTTTATCTATTCCAAAAAATGGTGAAGGTTTTGGTGGCAGTTTTCTTCGATTGCAGGAGCGTGGTACATTATGAGTTCTTGCCGCAATCAATAAGGAATATTGCCTTCAAGTAATGCGCAATTTGCGAGTAGCAATCCGCCAGAAACGCCCGGAGTTGTGGAGGAACAAAAATTAGCTTTTGCACCATGATAACGCCCTTGTTCATGCATCATTACTTGTGCGCGAATTTTTGGCTAAAAACAACACTTCAATAATGCCTCACCCACCATATTCACCAGACCTGGCTCCCTGTGACTTTTTCTTGTTCCCGAAACTGAAAAGGCCCATGAAAGGACGACACTGCGCCACGGACGATTGAGGAGATAAAGACAGCGTCGAAGGAGGAGCTGAACAAAATTATAAAGAAACGATTTTTCTAAATGCTTCGAGGAAAATTATCTGCAATTTCTTCCACACCTCATTTCGCTTAACTGAATCGTATGTCGCCTTGAAATTCACAAATAAATTATCATTCTGTGTGTCATCAACCATCTACTTCAAACAACGGGTTACGGGAAAGCATTTTACACGCCGAATTAGGCTATGTTTTAGGATCTCCTGGACGCTGAAATAGCGTGACCGATGAGCTCTAGCCGTTTTGAGTGTAGGATCCTTTAGGGCCATTTCTTGGCGACAAATTAGAAGAAGTGGCGCAGGTGCATAACTTTTTTAACACATTTTCATGTGTTGCTGTCTCCTCAGTAACTTGACCGACGCTAGTTGTCGCAACTAGGAAGTAGTCAGAAGCAGCCAAAGTCTGGCGAGTAAGCCGCATGTATAGGAATGACTTAATTGTTTCTATGATCGGTTTTGCAGTGTGTGGTGGAGCACTGGCATGCAACAAAATCACTTTGTGCTGCCTTTTTCTTATTATTCTGATCATTTTTCAACCAAAACTCGACGTAAATTGATTATTTGTTGTCGGTAGCGCTCGGCATTAGTGGTTTCACCAAGTTTGAGTAGCCCATCATATCACCTTTCAATCTCACTGAACACAAAGCTTCGTTCTTTGTCCATGGCGATTCCTCTGAACTTACCCAAGATCTTAGGATCCCTGAATTAAATTCACTTTTCATCGGCTGTCAAAGTCCGATTCACATGTGAATTTTCGGTTTTCCAGCTGTGCTTTCGTTCAGCTCATTTGGAACACATTTTATTCTATCTTCTGGATCTTTCCCATGACCTTCTAACATAGATGGAACTGACTTCTTGAAACACATTCAATTGATCTGCATTTGTTGAGTTTTCTGTTCGTCCTAAAAGGCCTGCAGTTCACTGTCCTGGAACTGTTTCCGGGTTTTTCCACGCTCTACATGTCGTTACTTTCTCACGACAAAATCAACATTCTTAAATTTTCTAAACACCCAAAGCACTTGATTTTCCAGAAAAAGTTTCTCGTTTGGCTAAAGATCGGTCAAGCTGCTGGCTGAGAACTGATCAGTTTCCTTTTTATTAAGGAGCATAACTGATAAGTGATGCTCTCCAGTAACTTCTGGAATCATGAACGAAGAAATTTATCGAAAAGAAAGCCTTCAGGAAAGGTGGCTGTTTCTTTGTTTTGGACCAAGTAAAGTGGATTGCTTTTCTGAAAACGACTTTTTAAGTTGTCACTCTTCAAGGTGGGACCAAACAGCGAGTGAGTGGTACAATGACAATGACATTACTACTGCGATTAACGGAGAGTGGAATTCGGGCAATGCCCCGGAGCTATGGCCGACTGTGAATCGCAAACTGTGAGGTAAAAGAACTGAGAAGAGCTATTGGATGCAATGCAAAGTTTAATTTTGAAGTGCCACAAGGTAGTGTGTTAGGAACAGTGCCTTTTACTAGCAAAGGTAATACTGGAAATGAAAGAAGCTAGTTTCAGTTTTAGATTTGTCAATAATTGCTCTGTCAGGAGGGCAACCTTGAAGACGCTGCTGAAAAAGGGCAACCCAAGAAATGCACCAAGTCTGCTGAATATGGCGGACGATGTAATACTTCCTATCCAGTATTTCCCAAGCATTTTCGACCGGTATAGCAACATTCGGTCGTGAGCTCATATTGCGATTGAAAACTCTAATGTACCACAAGATAGTAAGTTGAAACCAGTGTTTTTTATACGATTGGTCAACGCCTACTAGGAAATAGTATTGAAGAATGTGAATAAGGAAACTTATTTTTTACAAATCCGATAAAATCTACGATTTCACATTAGAACAACCTGAATCCAATAGAGAGATTAGCTAATCCTTAAGTCTAATCAAATATAGTAGAAAAGAGGGATGTTTTCTAACATGAATTGCCTAGTTGATAAAACTGACATTACAAAAATCGCCTGTGTGCAATTTACGGCATGTATGGGTGCAGCCTACCACTCAGGTTCTAGTTTAATTTCCCAGCACAATTCGAACCCCGAAAAACTAATATCGAAAACCGGATGTCGATTCCGCACATGACAGAGCAAAACCAAAAAAAAAAAAGAAACGAGTGCTTATCTATTCACGTTCGTCGTTTTTGTCACTCCGTTTTCCATCAATCGCTCAAAAAAGTGAACTCGAAAAAAAAAAAATGGAAACTCACACAAACACTAGGACTAGATGTGATATGCGTATGCAATGACGACACACAACAGTTGCGGGGAACAATCGGACTGAGCAGGAGCTTTTTTACTGGTCCTAAAGCATTTTTTTTTTGTCCTATTTTCAAACTTTATTTGCAATTTTATCTGATATGAAAACAAATCAAACACACAGAGAGAAACAAAAAAACACTCGCTCAGCTAATAAAAGTGGAGACTTGGCAACCGGCAAACAGTAACAGGCAGGCAGGATTTTTGCTATTACATTTGCAAAACTGGCCTGCTTGGTTTGGTCGGTGCCGGTTCGCAATAGTTTCCGTTTCGACGGGCAAACAAATACCGTAGTGCTTGAGTCGTTTTTTGCTCGGGTACCCCTTCGGGACCGACCGATCGGAATCGGGGAGGTGTTCAGAAAAAGTTTACATTCACTGACAGTTTTTTCTGAGAACGGTTTCCATCAGAGCCTGCTTTGAGTGGTGTGCTGTTTCAAAACGTATAACAAATATCTTTGAAATTTCAACATTTTGGTAGTTTCTCGATTATGATGCTTTCCAAAAAAAAAAAAGTTGACGTCGTGTATTACGTCAATTCGTTACGGGCAAAAACTCACCGCCACGCCGAGGAACCCTCCTCGGCGGGCGCAGCTCTTGCAAAAGATTTGAAGCGACTAGTTGGATTCAAAATGAAAAAAAAAATAAAATACTTCACTCTACCATCCATCCATCCATCGCAGCGCAAAAGCTTCAGTCAGCAAACGAAATATAAAAAAAGAACCATTACTCGTTTTAATTTGGTTCCATGAAATTCGTGGTCCGCTCCGTTTTTTTTCACTTCTTGTTATTACCGTGCAGCAGCTCACAGTGTTTGGTTTTTTTCACGATTACAATTTTTTTTCTCGATTCAGTACTCCGTTCTGTTCGTTACAGGCCACTACCACAGCTTGCCAGCCAGGCAGAGTTCCATTGCGCGAGGAGACGGTTTGGTTTGAAAAAAAAAAAAAAAATATGAAAAAAGACCTGCAAGAAGGCGTCATCAATAGCCCACAAAATTTAAATTAAAACCGACGGACGTAACGTGTGCCACACGATATGGTAGGGCCCCCGCCGCCCGTCCGGGAATGGTGGTAATACGGTGGAGAAAGGAAATAGAGAAAAAAATCATCAGAATAAAAGAAGAGCCCTAGGCAAGGCTAGGCCAGCCCAAGCCAGGCCGGTAGCACGTACCTATTTAAAAATAGACAGGAGAAGCTAAAAAATCCGGAACGGTTTTAATGGTCATAGTCCCCGCGCCGTCATGATGTGCCCATCACCGTCGTCGTGTCGTGTTGGGTGAAAATTTTGAACGATTAGTGCTGGTGAATAAGATGTACAAGTCATTGATTTTTTCCTGTAATTATATTTCTAAATTTAAATTAGAATTTACCCCTGTGGAAAAGAGAACGTTTGCCAGTCTCTGTTTGGGATTGTTTCTATTGTCAGACTGTGACTGTTATTTTGGAACAATCACAGTAGACTGTGACCAGTGACTTCCAACGAAAGGCTGGAAAAGTTTATCAAAATTTGTTACGTTACTATGTCAACAGTTTTCAATTAACCCGAATATCTCCGTCGCACTCTCAATCGAAAGGTTCGTAAACACAATCGAAACAGTAAAAAAACTCTAAATACCTTTTAAAGTGACGACGAATCGCATTTAGAAAAATAGGTTGAAAGTGTCTATTCAATTTTTTTTTCGAGTTTTTTTTACATAACCTGACACAAGCGTAAAAAGTTGTACACCATCCATAACTATATAATGCCGAGACCGACCAACCGACATTCGTCGTCGTCACCGTTGTCGTCGTTGTCGTCGTCGTCGCGTACATTTCCAGTTTACTTACCGCGCGTACTGAGTTTTGTTGCTCATCAACCAACAACCGAAAAAAAAGACCGCGAGTAATAAAAAATGAATCCATCAAAATGTGAGTAACCAGCAACAACAAAAAAAACTTACCTACCGGGACAAAAAAAATGAAACAAAAAAAAATTCAGTTCGGTTATGGCACAAGCCACGACCGCACGGTTGACGTAGGACACTTCGTTGATGGCAGCAGCTAACATTGCACCACTCTACGCACGTCCTTGTGCTCAAAAGCTTGTTCCGGAAATTTAAAATTTACTGTATTAGTAATTTAGAGAAATATGCAAAAACTGTTTCCTTCAGTTATCAAATGAATTTTTCGTACCTAACAGATATTCTCCTTTGAGTCACTCCCGGTTTTAATTCCCTTAAAAGTGAGATGCGAAATTTTGTTTTCTCGTATATTCGAGATACAGATTTGGTACTTTCAGAAAAGTTGTAGTAAATATCAATACAAACAACTTTGTCAAAGATACCATACTTGTATCTCTTCATGGAAATTATCTATGAAGTGTTATTCGTGGACACGACAAACCCTTCAAAACGGTTTTTAAACCCTGTCTTATTCTGGTCAACTTTTACGTGTTCATAATAGTCTAGAAAGTTGTTTATCTTGGTAAAATCAACGTTTTTGTAGAACATTATTATACGTTATTATCTGAAGTTTCGAAGATTTTGAGCTTTTTTGGTGAAAAATAGTGTACTTCTTTGAGCTCAAATATTTCCCAAGGTAGCAAATGGTGGCAGATCAAACAACTCCTACTTAAAAGTACAACAAAAAACCTGTAAAAGCAAGCGTTAATTGTCTGTATCTGTTTGTATCCTGAAAGTATCAAACCTGTATCTCAGAACGGAGCTTTTTTCCATTTGCTTCGTATGAATATCCCCCTTAGTCTAAAACTGTCAAAAGTTAGTCATTGCTTACTATAATGAAAATAAAAAAAAAACTTTTTTGTGTTAGGAAATATAGACATAGTTTCTTCGGCAAAGTTGTAAATAATGTAAAAACAAGCAACCATGCTGAAGAAATAAAATTGATATCTTCATCGAGTGCTGAACTAGAGGGCATATTCTTTAAAACTTCTTTAAAAATTGGGTTTTCATACTTAACTTTTGTTAGTTGCATTTTACAAGAATACAATGGTCTACATAATTATCGAAGCTCTCAAAACGCACGTTTTTGCAGAAGACCGTAAATCTCCAGGACTTTTACTTTCTAAGTTATCGCATATTCAAGTTTTAAATTTCCATAGCTTCACAAACCCGTGAGGTAAAACGGGGCAAGTGGATTTATGAAATCAATGCTTCATCTTAAAGCTCAAGTCAAGTACTATAAACTTGTATGGGTTCCGCTTGTCCCCAACGACCCAAATGAGAGCTAAAACGGCGTTTTATGTGTTTTGCGTTCGCTACAGGCTCGATACACGTCCATTTTTTTGTGTTAGTAAATAGACACATGGTTTCTTCGGCAAAGCTATGGAAAATATAAAGGCAAACAACTTTGTTAAAGAAATGACATTTCTATCTCTATCGAGTGCAGAGATATAGAGCATTTTCCAATTCTTTAAAAATTAGCTTTTCATACTTAGCTTATGTGGGTGGCATTTTACAAGAATATATGGTTCTATGTGATTATTGGAGGACTCAAAATACACATTTTTGTAGAAGATTCCAAATCTCTAGGACCTTTCCTTACAAAGTTATCGTTTTTGGCTCGTGAAGTTAAGAAAAAATAAAGCTTAAATAAGCTCGAATGACAGTGATCGCACCACCTGCCTCGGTGGATCCAGATCAATTCATTTCCACTAACAACAACTCCTGCCTGTGACACTTGTGGATGATGCAGAGGACTCCACGGTCTCTAGTAGCAGCAAGTGTCGGACTAACATTCCTTTCCGTCCCAAATTGACATGCATGGGCGTGGCCAGCTTTGCTGTTGATCATCACAAAGAATTAGATCACCAGAAAATGCACACTGAGAATGATCTGCTACTCCCAAGCATCATTCTGATGGCTCTTTGTGCAATCTCAGCTGATCTAGACCATTCGCGGGCAACTCACGGACGGTCAAACTATGCTATGCTATTTACAACTTTGTCGAAGAAACTATGTCTATATTTCGATTAGGTCGAAAACTGCGGGCTTTCGGGTGCAATTGGACAAAAAATAATTATTGAAATTGGACTGCAAATTGGACGTGGAACTGAACTGGTAATTAGAGCAGAAATTGCCACGATAGGACATTAAATTAGACTTGAATTTAGACTAATTTCAACTTAACTTCAAACCGCGTATGGACAAGGGGCATAGACATTTTTCGTTTTGTTTTCTCACACATAGGGTAAAGAACCGGTTTTAAGCAGTCTAAGCGGATCACTGATTGTTTTACCTTATTACAAGCGATGGATTGACTAAGTGGGGGATATCAGCATGCCAATCTTCTTGCTATCTTTAGTTCTTCAAGCTGTTACCATTGGAAGACACTATTGTTGTGCTAAACTTTTGATTTTCCGCTTTAAAAGTTGGAGCGGTGGAACTAATTTTGATCAGACCGAATATATTTTCACCCTCAAGGTGCTTTTTTAAGCAATCCTGAAATCTGATTTTTTTTACGTCCCCGTAAACAATCCCTCGAACTTTTCCCCCTATTCAGTAAGTTCGCGTTCCTATCCGCGACCTGCTAATCGGCATCTGATGCGTAATCGGCATAGCGTATCGGCATAGATGCGTGAAATGCCATCTGTCTAAATTGTTTATCGGGGCATCGGCGGTGAATGGCACCGTTCGGCAAACGGTATTCGTTGTCTCTTTTATTCTCTAGTGTTTTTATGGGAAACTGCGAGTTTGACGTCTCACTCGCTGTTCTTATGGATGGTGGGAGAACAAAAGAGGCAAACAAAGCAGTGCACACGGTCCGACTGCAGAACAGTGTTGTCAAAGCAAATAACATTGAAACACATCGTAGCTTCACTAAATTACTGAGAAAATCCTTCCCTTCAGCAGCGGCCCCCTTGCCTTCAGCAGCTGAAAAACGTATGTTTTTGGACAACAATTTTTAATTCATCATATTTCTGTTCGGAAACCCAGTAAATTGTGTTTGTGTGAATTAAATGTATGGATAAATGAGTTGTGAAGATGTTCCTGTCAAAAGATTTTGAAAATATGAATAAAAAGTGCATTTTAGGCTCATTTATTCTCAAATGATTAAAATAGGTGACACTGCTTAACTTGTTCCTTACCCTATTTACGCAAATTCGAAGATTTGCTATATTGACGATTGCCTGACATAGGTACGTCCTGACAATGTACCTCAAGGCAGCAGCATATTTCAAAATTATCGTACAAAAAGGGTCTGAAGAGTTCCGGAATTCCATGACATTTTGTGCACGCGAATTGTTAAACGATGAATTAGTGAACGAAAACAATATTTGAAAACAAACGCACATTACTCATTCGCAGGGCACGTACTCTCAGTGTTAGTGAGAACTGATACTTTTCAGCCAGCTCAAACTAATAACTTTGCTCGCAAAATACGTGGAAGAATTGAGTGAATCAGCTTTATTAGTTTTGCCAAAAAACCCTGTTAAAGTATTACCTGCTACCGCAGCTCATATTACTTGACCGCATCGTACGCCGCCTTGAAATCCACTAACAAATGATGCGCCTCCCTGTTTACAACTTCTGCCCAGAACTGCGAAGGAATGCATCGCGTCAGCTCAACCAACGATAGATTTGCTGCCGTTCTGTTGAGGTGTGTGTACTCTGTCGTGAATGGTTAACACTCAATTTCCTTTGCTCCATCTTGATGCTAATGAATTCTCTTCCTTCCTTGGTCCGGTCTTAGAATTTTGGATTTTTCCCATTACGATTCTCAACCGCACGAACAAATTGCTTAAAATGATCTACCACTTCTGACTGTTGCTTTAGGAAATATACGGCCGTGTACCTGCTGTAATGATCGATCAGCGTCCAAAAGTATTAGCTTCAGTATAGCTTCGTTGTCGCGGGTCTTCAGCAGTGGGCCATAACCTTTTGACTTGAGAAAGCAAGCAAAATGCGTCTGTATCGGCAATGGGAGCGTCAGCTGGCAAAATAGTTGGTGAAGGAATTTTAAGCCATCCTAAAGAAGTCGATCAGCTAACAACACAGAGGAGATTTCGTTGAAAACCTAACGTCCTCGGGATATGTCGACGTAGCGGTGTTGTTTCCGAGCGTTCCAGTGAATTAAACTTTGCGGCTAGCGCATACTTTCCCATTACGGTGATAGTAGATTAGAAAAACAAGATTGATAAGTATTTGATGTTTGGAAAAAAAAATATTTCACGTTAAGAGGCAAGTTTTGTAAACAGACAAAATGCACATCCATGGGGAATCCCCTTTCATCTTTTCTATTGTGCTTTGCTGCTTTGCGTGGAGCAAATCGTTTCAGTCCGATGTTATCTTTGCAAGCATCCGAGATGTGCCACCTCCATCGATAAACGAAGTTAAAATGCCATCCAGGGGCTGAAGAACGACAAAGCAGTTGGAAAGGATAGATAGCTTTTTAGCGGAACTTATAAAAATGGGCCTGGACAAGTGGGACAGCTGTTGGCATCAATTGATTGTTGAGATTTGGGATACAGAACGATTGCCGAAGGAGTGGAAAGACGGGGTTTTCTGCACAATCTACAAGAAAGGCAATAAGCTGGAATACCGGCTACAATGTGCTTACCCAAGTCATCCTTCATGGGCTATCGCCAATAACCAACCGATTCGTGTGTGTGATTCGTGCCAATTCCAAGTCCCCACGCATCACCTGTTCGTTTATTTCAAAGCCGCATATGATAGTGTAAACCGACAAGAGCTATGAAAAATACTGCACGATTTTTTTTGTATTCCTAAAAGCCCTGTTCTTCTTTACAGAACCGGGCCATTGGTTAGTTGTTTCATGGCAAATTTAAGAAATATCACATGATATAGATCCCAACGTTTACTCAAAATTCAACTTTTTTTGAACCTGTTAGGCCCCTTGGCGAACGAGGGGTCCACTATTTCGAGGTATTGAAAGTGTAATTCTTATTTTTTTAACCATTTTCAACCAATTAAGCGCAAAAGTTCCAATATTTGAACACCTCGTGTCAGTAGTGGCCCCGTTTCAGCGAGAATTACTCATATGCTTTCTGCATAATAAAAGATTATTCATACAATCCCAAATTTTCAACCGACCAACTGAGAAGCAGACTGGCTTTCAACAGAAATTTGGTTCCATTGTGCGAAAGCAACGAATAATTGAAAAACTTCATTTCCCATCAAAGTACTAAGTACTCTGGGGCAAGACAAATTTTCCCTTATCGAAAATTGCATTCCATCAGCAGCCAGAAAAGCAGCTAGCTAGAGCACACAAACGACCTCTTACTTTCTTGATAACAATATCGATTTTTGTCAGTTTTTCCTCGCTCCGTTCTTCAGTCAGGCAAGGCAGCAGGCAGCAGTGTGAAAACAAGTAATTTATCCGGACTTTACTGGACAACACTCTCCCTTATTTTTTATGACCATCGCATTTTCAAACCTTCTTTCTTCCATCCACTCACACCCAAAAACGCTGCGCGTTTTATTGAGGGTGGGTGGGCGAATCACACAAAAAATATACACGATATTATCGTCGGTTCGGGCTTTTTTTTGGGTGAAAAATTCCATTTTAGTAAATATTCCTTCCTCTAACAGGAGAAGCAAAAAAGCAGTTTTCCTCTTGTCCTGTACCACGTCAGCTCACACGACGCCAACTTGGATCGCTGTAAAATGCAAGAAAATCAGCTTGCAAAAATAAAATCGTTTAAGAAATAATCCAAAAGGAAATGTCCATTTTTCCTTTCCCCGGTCCCTTCATACATACATACATACAAAACAGCACACACACACACACACACACACACACACACACACACACACACACTCGTACGGTCTACATACGGGACCCAAATACATTAACCAAAAAACAGGGATGAAGCAAAGCTGGCTGATTATGAAAGATATCGCCAATACTTTGCTGCGAAAGGACCATTCGCAAACGGTGCCACAACCCCACACACACACTCGGGGTCGGACAGGAAAGTCCGCCTCCGCCACCGGTTGGTTCGTCGCTTGCGAGCGTTTCTCTTCTTTTGCCAAACGGAAAATTCCTTGCACCAACTTTTTGCAACCCACCGTCGTCCCGGGAGCCGGGAAGGATTCTTTGGCATTTTTTTTTTGTTTCGTTTCGTTTCGTTTCGTTCGCTTTTTCCTTTTTCCGTCGGGGTCACGAAAACACATTTATTTATGTACGTTCCCGCTGAGCTGTGCGCTGTCCTCCCGGTGGGATGGTCGTAGGTCCTGGGAGGGCAAGGGGGGTCGACGAGAGTAGCTTTTCCGTTTCGGTCCGTTCGGGTGGGGCGGGGGGGATCTTTTTTTGTCGCTGATTTTTCTTCGGTTCGGTTTTTTCTTTATTTTTTGAAACTCAACTTGCTTTTAGGGCCCAACCGCCTTGTTTCGTTTCGTTTCGTTTCGTTTCGGTGGTAGTGGTGGAAAGTATTTTTCGAGGAAAAAAATAAAACGCGGAGAGATGATTAATGTTTTACGATACGCTTATGTACTGCGCGTTGTTCTTGTTTCCCATCCGTTCCAATTCCCCGACCCACCGAGAAGCTGTTTCGATAAAAAAAAATTCACCAGAAGGAGCTCGGTCTTATTTTCAACTTTTTATTTTCGAAATCGAGCAACACACACAATGGCGAAGGCAAAGTAAGCGCTTCTGCTGGTAGGAGAGGTAGCTCTTGGCTGTCATCGTTCGTTTCGATGGGTAGGTGGTGACGTAGGAAAGTTTGAAAGGGGCTTTGAATATTATATTCTGATCCAAGCAATCGGTTGCTTTCTCCGATTGTGTTACTTTTCACCGTGCGCTTGTACTAATGACAGCAGCAATAATCATCGCCGCCATGATTTGAATAGATTGCAGCTCACAACAATTCGAGTGCTTTTGTACTAGGTACGTCAACTACTCACTATACTGAGTGACGGACGGGCGCGGAGGGAATTTACGCAGAAACATAATCGCGCTTCAGGGACCCGCACCTGGTAAATATTTCATGGCTGTGTAAAACCTTCGTTTTTTGCTTACGTAGGACTACGTCTTACTGGAACATAGCCAAAACAGGTGGTCGTAACAAAAATCTTTCTCGAAAAATGGTCAGGTTTTGACCTTTAAGGGGACATAAACGACTAAAACTTTTGAATATTTTATTATTTTTTTATTTTAGATTTTGATTCTGCAGTCTTTTCCGCTTATTTTGATACTAATTTTATGATGATACGACCAGACTGTTTAGTCTACACTGTTCGGTTCATGAGATATGAATTTTTGAAGTCAGGAAAGCCGAGTTTGTCGGCCATAACTTGGAAAAACAAGAAAAATCTTATCATGAAAATTTTATCATCAAAAAATTAGAAATTGACTAACTAGAAAAAAAACTATTGCAAAATTTCCATATGACAGACAGACATAATTTTCCGATTTTCCATTAGAGTTTTCCACCATCAGTCAACTTGAAATTGGACTAAAAATTCAAAATGAATATAAATTGGATTAAATGTTTTAAAAATTTAATGTAAAACTGTAATTTTTTCATACGTTTCGACTGTGTGTTGTATGTGTCTGATATCAGTGTTCAAGTTAGGCATGCTATTAGAATTGAATTTGGACTTGAAGTTAAGCATAAATTAGGCTTGAAACTTGACATTTCATTCATAGCTGGACTTGAAATTGGACGTAAAACAATGAAACAGGAAATACATAACACTAAAAGAACAAACGATAGACAAGAGGAAAGCGCAAGGAAATGGCAGAAAAGTGAGAGCAAGATAAAACAAACGATTGCAGAAAAGTAGAAAAAATGGAACTATTTTTACTTAAATAATTCACTTATTGGACAAATAGTGGCAAATTTAATTACTAACTGTGAACTTCTGGATAACAGAAATTACTTTGTTTTACATTAAATTTTAAAGGAAAGGTGTGGCACATGGCTCAGCGTGTCCCAGAGTGGGCACGCCGGTGGCGATGTTGTAAAAAGAACGAAGTGCGGAATACCGAAAAATAACTTAGACGGTATCATCACATTAGGTCACAATATTGGTCGCAATGCAAAACCACACTATTTGGTTAACTATTAACTTAATATTAAGTTGAACGGAGACGACTAATAGAAACAGCGCGAGCCACTCTGGTTTATGCTGATGATGAAAAATATTTGGTTGGGGTTTCTAAAGAAGTAACTCGTTCTACTCTATTTTGGTCAGTGTTTACCAACAAATTGGTACACATAAAGTCATATGTTATCAAGGAGTTCACGGTCAAAAAAAGGCAGATCCTAGAACATTACTTAATTCTCTTCGGACTGGATCCTTTGCGGAATCTTTTATCGGCAGATGTTAAGCTGGTTTTCGAGAAGGTTTGCTCCACGACGGATCAAACATTTAGTCTGCAAAATATCAAAAATGTGCAGTTTACAGATTCATGGTTTGTTTGGTTGTGGATTTCCAGGCGGCGTAAGATTTAATCAAGCGACACGAGCTACGGCAGGTAATGCTTGAACAACCTTTTGCGACTAAACTGACATGCACTGGATGAATCCAAATCAAGCATCGGAATAGTGAGTGAGATCTATGTCTATGATTTTCTGTTATTTTTTATTGTCTTTTGTGGCATTTTTGATGGTGCCTTTTAGTCCTTATTTGTATTCTGTTTTGGTCTCTTTTGACATTGTTGTTTGTCACTTCTTTGGCGTTTTTTAGCGTCTTTTCGTCGTCCTTCGTCTTTTGCTTTCATCGGCCTTTCGCCTACTTGTCATCACTTTTTCGTCATCTTTTCGCTGTGTTTTCGTCACCTCGTCCTTGTCTTTTTGCTGTTATTTCATCGTGGTTTTCTCGCTATCTTTGGGTAGTTTTTTCGATGAGTTTTCACCGTCTTTTTTCCATTTCTCTGGCATATTTTTGTCGGCTGTTCATGGTCTGTTCGTCATTTGTTGATTTCCATTTTTGCATTTTGCATCACTTTTCTCAACGGATTTTTACCGTTTTTTGTCCTCTTTTTTGCTATTGTTTCGTTGCCTTCATTATAAAATGGTCATTTTGTCGATTTTTTCGTCTGTTTTTGTCATCTTTTTCATCGTTTTTTTGTGGACGATATCGTTGTCTTTTCAACACTTTTTTTTGGTACCATTTTCTCATCGACAACAAACAATCAAGACAACCAACTGCCACAAAAGACGATCTTCAAGACTGTAGCAGTGACCTTCAACCCTCATGCCCTTTTGACATACAAAAAAACCTAATAAAAAAGACAACAAAAATGCTGTTTTTACCCTTGTTTCGCCATTCTTTTGTCGCCTATCCTGTATCCTATATTCATCGTTTTTTTACGTATTTTATCGCCTTTTTGATGCTTTTCAAATGATTTTTTGTCATATTTGTTTTTTTTCTTAGTTTTTCGATGGCATTTTGCCAGTTGCCAGCGTTTTTGGGCGTTTTTTCGTTCATCTTCATCGTATTTTCATTTTATTTCCGTCGTCTGTTCCGTGTTCATTTTGACACCTTCAAGCGTCTTTTTGTCTGCAGTTTTTGGAGCGTCTTCCAATTAAATTCTGCTTTCTTTTAGATAAATTTCAGGTCTTTATGTCTGTTTCGACTTTTTTTGTCACTATTTTGACATCTTTCATCATCTTAGTGTTGTTTTTTTATGCCTTTTTGCCGTCTTTTTGTTGCCGGTTTTTCGTTTTCGTCGTCGCTTTATCGTATTTGTCATTCCTTGTCGTATTTTACATTATTTACATTATTTCTACGTCTCTTCAGAGAACTATTGTCATAAATTATCCCTTTTTTGGCGGTTTTTATCGTATTTTTGTCTTCTTTCGTCTTTTTCCATTGGACTTTTCGTCTGTCATTACCTTTTGGCATATTTCCGCAGTCTTTTTTGCTGTTTTATTATCGTTTTTTCGTCGTTTTTTTGTCGCCCGTTTGCTGTCTTTTTGTCTTTCTTTCGTCGGTTTTTTGTCACTTTTTTGTTGTTTTTTCCTTTTTTTGTCATATTTTTCTTAAATTTTCGATGGCCTTTTGCCAGTTTTGGCGTTTTTGTGCGTTTTTCGTTATCCTCTTCGTATTTTCATTTTATTTTCGTCGCCTGTTCCGTGTCCATTTCGACACCTTCAAGCGTCTTTTTGTCTGAAGTTTTTGGAGCGTCTTAGTAGAATACGAAACCTGAAATTAAATAGAAAGAAAACTATTCCAATTGAATTCTACTTTCTTTTTATTTAATTTCAGGTCTTTTCGTCTCTTTTTTTGTGTGTTTTTCTTTGTCGATTTTTTGGTTACTATTTTGTAAGTCTTAGTGTTGTTTTTTCGATGTCTTTTTGCCGTCTTTTTGTTGTCGTTTTTTCGTTTTCGTCATCTCTCTGCTGTATTTGTCATTGTTTGTCGTATTTTTTGTTCTTTTTGCTGTTGTTTTGGCATCTTTCCTTCATAGTTTCGCTATCTTTACATTATTTCTTCGTCTCTTCAGAGAACTATTGTCATAAATTATCGCTTTTTTCTCGGTTTTTATCGTATTTTTGTCTTCTTTCGTCTTGTTCCGATGGGCTTTTTGCCTGTCATTACTTTTTGCCATATTTCTGTAGTCTTTTTTGCTGTTTTATTACCATTTTTTCGACACAACTTTCGTGTTTTTTTTGCGTCTGTTCTTTTTGTTTCGTTTTTTTCGACGGCTGTTGCCGTTTTTGTTGTCTTTTTCGCTGCTGTTTTGGGTGCTTTTCGTGGTCGTCGCCGCCTTTTCCTCGTTTTTTTTGTCATCGTTTCGTTTTGTTTATTATTCTTTCATTACTTTTAGGCCAGTTTTTGCGTCATCTCATTCGTTGTTAGTTGCTTTTTACTGCCTCTGTGTTGTGCCTTCCATCGTATGATCGACATCCTTTCGTCGCCATTTTTTGCATGTTTTGTCGCTTTTTTCACAACTATTTTCTAGCGACTTTTTGTCATTTTTTGTTGTTCTTGTTGCACGTTTCTTTTCACCATCTTTTCGTAACTCTTTCCACATTATTTCAACGCATGTTTGTCATAATTGTGCCGTCTTTCTCCGCCTCTACGTCGTCTTTTTCTCGTCTGCTTGCTGTCTTTTCGTTGTTCATTGTTATCTCATCGACGCCCTTTTGCCATTTTTTAATTTTCTATAAAATTTATTTTTGTTATCTTTTTATGGTCTTTTCGTCATCTTTCCCTCGTATTTTGGTCGACCGTCGACTTGGATTTCGACGCCTGCTTTTGGCATTTTTTGCCGCTTTTTCGCTGGTTTCTGTAGTCTGTTTTGACGGGTTTTCATCGTATTTTTGTCGTCTTTCATCTTTTTTCTATGGACTTTCCGTCTATTTGTCATTACCTTTTGCCATGTTTCCGTCGTCTCTATGTCGCCTATTTACTGTCTTTTTGTTGATCTTTTGTCGGTTTTTTGTCATCTCTCTTTTGTTTTTTCTTTGTGTCTTTGTCTTATTTTTGTTGTGTTTTCATCATCTTTTTTTGCGTCTGCTCTTTTTGTTGTTTTTCCGACGGCTGTTTCCGTTTTTATTGTCGTTATTTTGTAGTCTTTTCTTCGTTTTCTCGGCATGGTTTTTTGTCGTCGTTTAGCCAGTTTTTTTATTGTCCTTTCATCGCTTTTATGTCATTTTTTTGTCGTCTTGTTCGTTGTTAGTTGTCATTCTACCGCTTCTGTGTTGTGTCTTCTGTCGTATGTTGGACATCTTTTCGTTATCTTTCTAGCATGTTTTGTCGCTTTTTTCACGACTTTTTTCTAACGACTTTTTGTCATTTGTTGTTGTTCTTTTTGTTCTTTTTACCATCTTTTCGCAACTATTTCATCACCATTTCAACGCATCTTTGTCATCATTTATCAGTCATCCGCCTCTCCATCGTCTGTTATTTCGCAGCTTTCTTTTCTTTATAGTTTTGTTATCTTTTTATGGTTTTTTTGTCATCTTTTCGTCATATTTTTGTCGCTCTTTCGTCGGTTTTTTGTCATCTCTTTGTTGTTTTTTCTTCGTTTCTTTGTCGTATTTCTGTTGTGTGTTTTCATCATCTGTTTATCCTTTTTGCGGTCTGTTCTTTTTGTCGTTTTTTGAACGGCTGTTGCCGTTTTTGTTGACTTGTTGGTGTCTTCTTTGCTTTTTTGTCATCGTTTTCTGTCGTCATTTCGCTATTCTTTCTATTGTCCTTTCATCACATTTTTGTCATTTTTAGTGTGTCTGTGTTATGCCTTCCGTCGTATGTTTGACATCTTTTCGTTGCCATTTTTTTTTGCATGTTTTGTCACTCTTTTTTGTTATGCTTTTCTAACGACTTGTTATCATTTTTTATTGTTATTGTTGAACGTTTCTTTTCACCATGTTTTCGTAACCTTTTCGTCATCATTTCAACGCAACTTTGTCTCTACGTCGTCTTTTTCTCGTCTGCTTGCTATCTTTTCGTAGTTCATTGGCCATCATATTGTTATCTCATCGACGCCCTTTTGTCATTTTATAGTTTTCTATAAAATTTATTTTTGTTATCTTTTTATGGTCTTTTTGTAATCTTTTCCTCGTATTTTGGTCGACTGTCGACTTAGATTTCGATGCCTGCTTTTGGCATTTTTTGTCGCTTTTTAGCTGGTTTCTGTAGTCTGTTTTGACGGTTTTTCATCGCTTTTTTGTCGTCTTTCATCTTTTTTCAATGGACTTTTCGTCTGCTTGTCATTACCTTTTGCCATGTTTCCGTCGTCTCTATGTCGCCTATTTGCTGTCTTTTTGTTGATCTTTTGCCGGTTTTTTGTCATCTCTTTCTTGGTTTTTCTTCGTGTCTTTGTCGTATTTTCGTCATCTATTTCTCTTTTTTGCGTCTACTTTTTTTGTTGTTTTTTCGACGGCTGTTTCCGTTTTTACTGTCGTTATTTTGTAGTCTTTTCTTCGTTTTTTCGGCACCGTTTTCTGTCGTTGTTTAGCCAGTTTTTTTTATTGTCCTTTCATCGCTTTTATGTCATTTTTTTGTCGTCTTGTTCGTTGTTAGTTGTCATTTTACCGCCTCTGTGTTGTGTCTTCTGTCACATGTTGGACATCTTTTTGTTACCTTTCTAGCATGTTTTGTCGCTTTTTTCTAACGATTTTTGTCATTTTTTTTTTTGTTCTTGCTGCACGGTTCTTTTAACCATATTTTCGTAACTCTTTCATCATCATTTCAACGCATCTTTGTCATCACTGTGCCGTCTCTCTTCGCCTCTCCGTCGTCTTTTTTGCTGTCTTTTCGTTCGTTCATTGGTCACCATATTGTTATCTCATCGGTGCCTTTTTGTTATTTCGCAGCTTTTTTTCTTTATAGCTTTGTTCTAGATCTTTTTTTCATCCTTTCGTCATATTTTTGTCGCTCTTTCGTCGGTTTTTTGTCATCTCTTGTTCTTTCTTCGTTTCTTTGTCGTATTTCTGTTGTTTTTTCATCATCTATTTATCCTTTTTGCGGTTTGTTCTTTTTGTTGCCATTTTTATTGTTGTTTTGGTGTCTTTTTATCGTAATTTGGTCGCCTTTTCTTTGTTTTTTTGTCAACGTTTGTTTCCTGTAGTCGTTTCGTTATTTTTTATTGTCCTTTCATCACTTTTTTTGACAGTTTTGCGTCGTCTTGTTCGTTTTTAGTTGTCTTTTTACTTGTTCCTTTTCTTTTTAGTATGTTTTGTCTCTTTTTTGCCGCTTTTCTGTGATCTGTTTTAGCGTATTTTCTTCAACATTTAGTCGTTTTCTTCGATTTTTTGTCATTATATTATCACCTTTGTCGTTGTTTCGATTCTTGTCTGTTCTGATGTCAATACAATATAAATATTTTGTCTTTTTACTGCCTTTTCGTCGTTCTTACGCCGTCCTGTCGTAGATATCCGTCACCTTTGTGACGGTATAAAGTATCTTTTAGTCGTTTTTTGTCGTGTTTTTTGGGCAAAAGACACCAATGCCCATCTTTTCATCGTGTTTTCATGTTAAATCCGACGTATTGCCATCGTATTTCGCTGTAACACATTTGACGAGTGTTTAAAAGTATATTTGGTTGAACATTAAACCAAGGTTAGTCAAGAGAGGTTTTCTGATGTTCAAATTTGTTTTTCACCCCCGCTGGGTTACCCTTGACGATCACCGAAATTTTCAAAGCGGAAACCGTTGAATGTATAAACAACGCCGATGGTTGCTAACCAATCGTTCCGCGCACTTCTGTTCTACAAACTGTGAAAACTAGATCACCTATTTTAACTCACCTTGCATTAAACATATGAACGTATGTTTTGCTGGGAGATTGTCGATTTAAAGCACGAGGTTGCTCGGAATTAGGCACCGAAAATCAGCCGCATGAAATTAGAGCGCCTCACAGTATAGAAAATGCGAAAAAAAAACAATCCGAGTAACGGTTAGTTCCTGAAAAAACTTATCTACGCATGCATCAGATGCGTCAATTTGAAAAAATATTCGTGAATTGGCCTCAGCCAGCCAGCAGCATGTTAATGAAACTGAATAAGTTTTTTGAGGAATGAAAAAAGATCTATGTCATCATGTTGGCCATGATTTTCGTAAAGTTGAAGTGAAGAAAAAACCAAACAGAGCTGGTACCTTGGTAACGGATAACAAACGTCAAACTGTGCCTGAGACTGTAAAAGTTGGAATCAAGTTTTTTTCGCTCCAGAATTTTAATTTCTACAGCAAAAGACACGATTTCTTGGGTATTTTCGGAATCATGGACAGTAAGTAGCATTATGTTGTGTTTGATTCAATTAAGTTCGCAATTCGGCATCAAATTTCCGTTGCGTTAATGGAAATTGTTTCGCACCACAAACGTGCCTTTCCATTAGTTTCAAAAACTCTTCTCAAATCAATTCAAATTATGATTGAATGTAAATTTTTCCACAATGGACCCTCGTTTACTGGCTGCTGTTCGTCCTCCAGAGCGTCCAAGTATCGATTTTTCTGTCATAAATTTTTATTATATAAGAAAAAAATACCTATCACCAGCCACACAGTCAGCCAGAGCCCAAGAGAACGGAGACTTGGAGACACCAGCGTGAAACCGACAGAAGCAGCCCAAAGCAGCAGAAAAAAATCGTATGCTTGAAATCCCAAAAAAAAAATGAAACGACGATAGAAAAAAATATATGAAAAACGAGAACCGGTCTCAGGAAAAATGTCATATCCCGTTCGTGTTTCCCGCTGCTCGGTTGCTCGGACGCGTTCCAAAAAAGGGGGAAAATCCAATATAAAAAGAAAAATCGGCCAACTGCAGACAAGCACCGGTACAGAGGGGCAGGGTGATGGAAATATACACTACCCTTGTATACCATATAATATTGAATTTCCAGCGCACGATAAGAGTTTTTATTTCTTTTCTGAGAAACCGAAAAAAAATTCGTTGGAAAACCGTGTTTAAAAAACTTTTCTCTTTTTCCCGTTCTACTTTCAGATCGCCCATCTCTCAGTTGTGTTGTACCCACCCGAACGAACCGTTTATTCCGACTAGGACGCGACGAACCGTCATGCTACCGCAACAGTATTGCCTCCGGTGGAAGTACCACCACAGCAACCTGCAGACCATGTTCTCCCAGCTGCTCGATCGCGGGTGCTTCTGCGACGTAACGCTGGCCTGCGAGGGCCAAACGATCCGCGCGCACCGGGTGGTGCTGTGCGCCTGCAGTACCTACTTCGACCAGCTGCTGACCAACTGCAGCACGACGGAGAAGGATCCGATCATCATCATGCGCGATGCCAAATTCGAGGACATCAAGTGCCTGATCGAGTTCATGTACAAAGGCGAAATCAACGTCGAGCACGGGTCGTTGGCGTCGCTGCTCAAGACGGCCGAAGAGCTGCGCATCAAGGGTCTGGCCGAGGTTAGCTGGCGGGATGACGAAAATGGCAGCACGGCCGGCAGCGATGCCAGCGGGCACAACAATAACAACAACAGTATGAGCGTGAAAAACGGTAACGCTGCTGCCGGTAACAATAATAACAACAATAACAGTATTAAAATTGTGGAAACTAAAAAGCTGCTGGCGCCACAGCATTCGCTAGCGGCGGCTGCAGCCGCAGCGGCATCCTCGCTGACTCCGCTGACGGTCAGTAGTTTGGAGAGCCGCATTTCGGACTCGCCGAATTTGCCACTGCTGACGCCGCTGGCGGCGGGCTCGCCGCGCAATCCCGCCAACTGCGCCTCGCCCATCAACTACTTCGGCAGCAAGAAGAAACGTGGTCGACCTCCGCTGGACGAAGAATACGATACGTTCCAACAGCTGTAAGTTACCTGGTTGCATCCCCTCTCTAGGTTAGAATTATTTATTAATTTTTTGTTTTGCAGACCGAAAATCTCGCACGTTGAGGGTGGCGCCGGTAGTTCTACGCCGTTCACGTCCAGCTCGCAGCTGGTGGCGGTCATGATGGACGACAGTTCCAACGAGCAAACCAATCGAGACGAACAGCAGCAGCAAAATCACCACCACCAGCAGCACCAGCAACAGCAGCAGCACCAGCACCAGCACCAGCAGCAGCAACACTCGGCGGCTGCGGCTGCCTATCTGGAGCAGCAGAGTCGAACGATTCCACCGGAAGCGCTGCACGGTATGGAGTTCGACGAGGATACCCACATTCCGCGGAAGTTGATTCCGAAGCTGGAACGACCCGATACGCCGCAGGACTATATGGCTAACATTGGGGCGAAGTTCGAGTACGACGACCAATCGCCACCGAGTCCGAACGATCAGACCACTTCGGTGTTTCTGACCGCCCAGGAACAGGAGGAGTGGAAAGATGTCGTCAAAATGAACGACTATCTGACCAAGGGCCGCCGGCCGCAGTTCTGGGAGGAACCGTTCACCAAGCGGGTGATGGACGGTATCAAGAACAAGACGCTGGAAATGAAGAAGGCCGCCAAGCTGCTGGGTGTTTCCTACGGGACGCTCTACGGACGGTACCGGGAGACGTACGGGTGCCTGAAGCATCCCTATCGGTGAGTTTTAACGTCTAGAACTAGGCTTTTGTTTTCTATATTGGGGTGCACTTTAGAAGTACGAGAAATGAACATGTAACGAAAAGTGGTTACGTCTTGCACGCTTATAAGTCAGCCGTTTTTCAAGTTTTTTGAAACTTAATGTTGGAACACCGGTGTTCATAGTAGCAGTTGCGATCCGGGATGCCTATCACAACGCAATATGGAAACCCCATATTGGAATCTCAGCCGTCAGTCGTTTTGATGCGTTGCAGGAAGCTCTATGGAACCCTCTTCCCAGTTCGACACGGTCCGGTCGTTTGCTTACAGCGTTCTTCTCAGTCGCGTCTGTTAAAATAGGTGATCATATCTCGTCTCCGTTTTCAGTTTGGTCTGACGTTCCACAAGGAAGCCACCTTGGGTCGCGTTTATTCTTGCTGTATACGAACGACGACACAGTTTTTCTGCAAAAAAAAAAACAGGTGGAAACTCTCGCTGAATGGTGTCATGTCGCTAAACATGCCTAAATGCTTGATAATCTTATTTGGTCGAAAACAATTACTTTTGCATTTTAACTATGCCTCAACGCAGTGGTTCCTAACCTTTTTTGTCCGCGAACCCCCGTGATGATGTTTCACAAATATACCACAAATGGTTCATGTATTTGTATGTTCCTGGCTGCAAAGCTTGAGAGTTGACTATTTTTGCTAAACAACGTGTCTCTCGTTTTAATGACCGCTCTTCGGATCAAGCGATGTTGAAAAGTATGCAGGATAAACCGCCGCTTTCTCCTAACCCTCATCGCATTTCTGCTATTGGAAGCTATTGGAAGTTGGAAAACTGCGGTGGGCCGGCCACGTCGGAAGGATGCCAGACGACTCTGCAATCCGTTCTTTTCAAAAGCCCCACCACCAAGGTGCCGGGGGCCCAACGTGCTAGACGGCACTATCAGGTTGAAGCCGGCTTGCCTGTGTCGAGACGCTCAACAATACACAGCCTACGAAGACTAAATCGTTCGGTTCGGATCTGTGCAAACTTTTCTACGGCTCGCTGATGCTAAAAAGTCATTTCCTGCCTGTTGTCTGTTTGCCTTGGAAATAATCCCTCCTGTAGTGCGCATGGAAAGTAAGCTTAGGCTCTAGTAGAATACCAAGATTCGTTACATGGTTCATTCAATTGAGAATATTACCATCGAATTGACGAAATCGATGAAAGATCATCGACTGCATTTTTTGATGCTGACAACGAGTTTGTAAATGGCTTCAAGTCCATAAAGAACTACCGGTCTAATAAGGGTTTTGTACATTATTAACTTCGTGTGGTGGCGTATGCTTCTTGATCGTAGCGTTTTACGAAGGGCAAAGTGGACCCGATTTCCCGCTTGGATGCGCCGCTGGATCTCCTTAGTAGTATTGTCCGCGGTCACCAGCGATCCCAAATACACGAACTCTTCTACCACTTCTAGTTCGTCGCCGTCAATGATTACCATCTGTGGGAGACGCGCGTTTGTTTCCTTTGAGCTTCTTCCTACCATGTATTTGGTCTTCGACGCATTTATTTTTAGCCCAATTCTCCTAGACTTCGCTTTCAGTCTGGCGTAGATTGCCTCCACCATCGCAAAGTTCCTGGCTGTGACATCGAAATCATCGGCAAAGCCTAGAAGTTGGCTACCCTTGGCAAAAGCCGCGCCTCTCGTTTCGATGCCCGCTCGTCGGATCACCCCCTCAAGAGCGATGTTGAACAGCACGCAGGGTAAACCGGCACCTTGTCTCAACCCTCGCCGCGTCTCGAAGGGACTCGAGAGTGTCCCAGAGATGCGTACGAAACACATCACTCGATCCAATGTAGCTCTGATCAGTCGCGTCAGTTTGTGCGGAAAACCGTGTTCGTGCATTATCTGCCATAGCTTGTCTCGATCGACTGTATCGTATGCTGCTTTGAGATCAATAAAGATGTGATGCGTGGGAACGTTGTACTCCCGACATTTCTGCAAGATCTGTCGGATAGTAAAAATATGGTCCGTAGTTGCGCGAGCCTCCATGAAACCCGCCTGATAATTCCCTAGGAAACCTTGTGCTATCGGTGACAACCGGCGTAACAGGATCTGGGAGAATACCTTGTAGGCGGCGTTTACCAGCGTAATACCACGATAGTTGCAGCTGTCTAGCCGATCACCCTTTTTGTAGATGGGACAAACCACTCCTTCCATCCATTCCTCCGGTAGCTTTTCCTCCTCCCAAATCCTCGAAATAACCCAGTGTAGAGCTTTTGCTAGCGTTTGTCCGCCATGTTTAGAAAGCTCTGCCGGTAGGCGGTCCTTCCCAGCGCCTTTATTGATCTTCAGCAGCCCGATTTCTCGGTTGACTCCTTGGAGATCAGGTGCTAGGATATTACTATCTTCCATGGGCGCTCCTAGGTTAATTTCCGTTCCGCCTCCTTCTGCGACTTCGCCATTGAGGTGTTCATCGAAGAACTGCTTCCATCTGTCGACCACCTCGCGCTCGTTTGTAATTAGATTCCCTCCCTCGTCACTACACATGTCAGATTTTGGTGTGTAGCCCTTCCGAGTTTGATTCACTTTCTCATAAAGTTTGCGCATGTCATTAGCTCGGAATAGTTGTTCTAATTCCTCACGATCTCTGTCCTCCTTTTGGCGCTTTTTCCTCCTCAGGATCGTGGTCAACTGGTTCCTAGCTCGTCGGTATTTGGCCAGGTTTTCTCTAGTGACAATACTTAGATAGTTTTTCTAGCAGTATTTTTCCTCTCCACCGCTTGTTGGCATTCCCCATGGAACCAATCATTTTGTGTACTCCGAGGCTCAATACCTAGTGCCCAGTCTCCGATGGCCGAGCATATTCTGCCCCAACCGTCTTCGAGGTTTGAAGCACCTGACTCCTCGGAAGAAGCCAGTGCCTCATTCAGTTTTCGTGCGTAGTTCTCGGTAGCTTGCCGGTTATCTAGCTGCCTGACGTTCAGCCGAGGAGGGCGGCTTTGACGTGTCGTTCGTGATGTTAGAAAAAAAACCGGCCCGCTATTAGAACGTGGTCAATTTGGTTCATAGTACGTTGGTCAGGTGATCTCCAGGTGGCTTTGTGGATATCCTTGCGCAGGAAAAAGGTGCTTCGGATCACCAGGCCTCGGGAAGCTGCGAAGTTTATACATCGTTGGCCGTTATCGTTCGTGTCGGTGTGCAGGCTATGGAGTACTACCACCGGTCTATACATTTCTTCCCTGACGACCTGGGCGTTCATATTCCCGATGACGACCTTGCTGTCCTGTGACGAGCAGCTGTCGTACGTTGCCTCCAGCCTCGCGTAGAACGTTTTTTTCTCATCGTCGGATCTACCTTTGTGCGATCCTGCATTCCACCCAGCCCCACAAAACCCGTTCCCAGTTCGTTGGTAGCGCCACCGCTCTGGTAAAACTGGGCCTTTCCGCCACGGATCTTCCATACCTTCTCTCCTTTGCGACAGATTTCCTGCAGAGCTACAATGCCGAGTTTGCGGGGTTCAAGCTGTTGAATCAGCACCCCCTGGTAACCTGCGAAATTTAGCGATCTGCAGTTCCAAGTACCGAGTCTCCATTCGTCATCCTTGTTCCGTCGCCTAGGTCGATGCCGAATATTCCGCTCCGAATATGCTTGAATGTTGTTAGTTTTTGAATTTAGGTGTGTAGCCGTGCTGGGGCAACACTACCGAGTCTCGCGATGGGGCTGCCATCTTATAGTGCCGAGACTCACTATACCTCCTTCCCGGTTAGTGTACGACCTTAGTTTCCACCGGGGTTGGTTACCCGATCTCCGCTAAGGTTACTCGTATTCTGCCTCATACCATGAGGAGGTCGGGATCGGAGTTGCTGGATAAGAGGCTAACGACCACTATGGGGTCTATATTCCGCATTATCCGGCCATTTACCAGGCTGCAACATATCGTCGGTAAAGAAAGCTCTTGTCACGTTTTCTTGCACCAGAAGCGTTTCCAAATGGTTCTATCGGCAGCGACCTTTGTCACTTGGCAATGGGAACGGATCTCGCCATGATAGATGACGAAGAGCAAAGCGTAAGAAGCGACGTTGAATCGACCCAATCTTTGCCATCACGTTTTGGTAATATCAATGCCAGACAATGGGACCGTATTCGAAAGACAAACGAATGAACGAACGTAATACCTTGAGACAATACCCGTTGGTGAAGCCTTTAGCGTTGCGGAAGACGAAACCCAAAGTTCCGGATGCTACGTCCGCAATGATAGGAAATGTGACGTCCGAACGATGATTGAATATCTAAAATAAGGCTGAGATCCTTCTCCTGTTTGATACTTTAGATTTTAGTGCCATTGAGCTTAATTGTTTATTTGTACATCAACAGGCCGTGTGGCCCAAATGGTAATTTAACCTAAAAACTACGCGCTATTGATAAAAAACGATTTTTCAGCAGGTTAAGGCTGACGTCAAATTCGAAGCTGGAGTAAAAACGGTCAAAGTGGCGTAGGAGACCGATAATCGTGCTGAAGCTGCTGTAGTTAGTCCGTCGATTCGGCACGTGTAGAAAGTGTCTATTGCGCAATGTACGACTCCGGACGTGAATATCAAGGTTTTCCAATATGTACGGGCAATCCACTCGTGAGGTCAATAAATCAGAGACAATTGTTGCTCTATTTACATCGCGACGAACATGAAGGGGGTCTAGGTCGATGAGCCTACAGCGTTGTTCGTAGCTTGGCAGCTGGAAAGGGTTATTCCACGGAAGTCTTCGAAGAGCAAAGCGAATGAATCTCCGCTGCACTGACTCGATTCGGCTAATTCCATTTTGATAGTAGGGACTCCAAACTGGAGCACAGTATTCAAGGTTGGAGCCGACTAGTGCACAATAAAGAGCTTTCAAGCAGTAAACATCGTTGAAGTTCTTGCCGATGCGCATAATGAAGCCAAGGTTCCTGCAGGCCTTGTCCACGATGAACGCGATGTGCTGTTTGAATGTAAGTTTAGAGTCGAGCAGTATCCCCAGATCCTTGACGCATGTCAGCATACAGGTATCCGTTGCCGCGTTCACACCAATTAATGCTTGGTAGATTGAAATCACCCAGAATAATAATGTCATCGGACGCAGATGCCATCGATGCTATTAGGTTAACTGAATTAATATGTGCATTCAGAATAACCGGGTCTCGGATGCGGTCAGGAGATACATAGATGGCACACAACAATAGTATACGGTATGAAAGTTTGATATTTACCCATACTTGCTCGACCGGTAACCACTCGACGTTTTCGATGACGAAGGTCTGCAACTGGCGGTGGACCGCAATCAAGACTCCGCCTCCCGTAGCTTTGCGGCTGTTGAGCACACTTCGATCACAGCGAAAGACTTCGTAGTTCGGCCCAAATATCTGCCGAGAGCACGTACGGTTGTCAAGCCAGGTTTCGGTCAGCACAATTATCTCGTACGGACTGTCGGCGCATGCTAGCAGGTAGTAAGGAACACTCGTGTTCATACCACCAACGTTCTGGTAATAGACCTGAATGGGATGGAGTTTGGAGAGGCTCGGTGGCGATGAACTAGAAGCGAAGACCGGATCAACAGTGGGGCTGGGATCAGCGATTTCAAACTTGCCTGGAAGGCGATTTTGGAAGCCCTGTTCCCTGCACCCACCAGCAGGACTGCGGCGGGGGGGTCGGGGGCGTCCATAATTCCATCTGTAGTGCGTCACGTTGGGCGAGGAGACATGCGGATGTCTGAGGTCACGGTCGTTCTGGTGGAATGTCAGTTCAGCAGTTGGAGTGTCGTCATCAACGTATCGTTCAGTAAGGACCGATGTCGGATCATGCAAATGCGTAGTACTGGAAACACGGTACGAATCAGTCGCCGGATGTATATTAACAAATGTGTACTTGCCGTGAAGAGAATTTTAGAAGCCACTTTCCCCGCACTCACGCGTAGGACCGGAACGACCGATGAACGCTGGCAGCAATAGCGCGACTACGGTGGCGGGGGTCGGGGGCATCCATAATACCAACAACAGTGCGTCCCAGTGTCATGTACCGCTGAATTCGTTCGCGCATCGTCGAATTCCCTAAATACTATTTCCTGTGGCCAAGTATCTGGGTTCAATGCCGCATTTTTGTACGCCAGTTGAGCGATTGAAGGTCGGTCCCCTTTTTCACCGGTGAAATTACACGAACGGGCTCCTGATTTTGTAAACCATCTCGAACAAGCCGCTCGACAACTTCATCAGAGGTCACGGTAGGGTGGAAACGCGAGAGGTACACCCAGAATAGCTTAGGCGGGGTGCTGACCACAAGGTTTTCGGGGTTCTCAACGAGTCTAGTGCCAGTAGTCGGTTTATTCGGGGTTTCCGAGTCACCGCGACGACGTTTAGCAGGACGATCGCGAGCTGGTATTCGCATTGGGGTTGCCGCATTGACCTTATCGGCGAATTTGGCTACCTCGAGCTGGGAGTTAAATATCACAGGTTGACGAATGCGAATAATGGAGCATTTTTCATGTTTCAGAAGTACTGCAGAAAGATTAACGGTCCCAAGTGACTGACTTGTGGAATTCCAGACGAGACCGGGAATGCATTTGGTTAGAAATCTACAACTGTGGCAGTCAGTTTACGACTTACAAGATAGGAACTGAACCAACGCAATACACTGCTGCTGATACTGAGGTCTTTCTAATTTAGCAATTTCAATAGCATATGATTGATTTTTGTTTGTTTGTTTGTGTGTTTGTTGCGCTGCCTTTTTTTCTTGTCTTTAGCTTGCGGGTCAACCAGCGAATCAATCCGTTTTAGCGAATGAACTACCTTAGGTACTTGGCGACCGATTGGGCACACAATTATGTACGAGAGAGTCAATCCAGCGTTGTCAGTATTATTTCCGTCGAGAACACCAATCCAGTCAATAGTGGCAAGGAATTCGGCAATGCTGTGGTGGTCAGCATTCCGAAAGTCACAAGCAACAGACAGGGTGGTTTTTGTTTGATTAGAACGATGGCATCACGCACATTGCCCAAATCGATGTAGTGTACACCGATTCGAAGGCAGCGTTTGATCGTATTGACCATCGAATACCGTTACGAACACTTTCTCGACTTCACAAAACTTTACTGAGTGGGTGGGGCTCCTAGGTCGAACGCTACGTTCGCTGCAGTTCAATTCCTGTTAATCTACACCATTTTAAAACAAATCGAGCGTACCCCAAGGCAGCATTATGGGCTCACTGCTTTTCTCACTGTACTTTAATAACATAGCATTACTACTGTGTTCTAATTCGTTTTTATTTTTTTCCTATTGTAGGGGGCCCTTCATGGCAGCCTCGCGGATGAACAGCATGTGGCCGGCGGCGGCGGCGGCAAGCGAGAGTGCCGCTGCCAACGTGGGGACCACCACCGACATCATGAACATGCTGCAGCGAGGCATCATCAGTCTGCCGAGGGCGGCCGAACTGATGCACACCACCCCCTCGACCATCAGCAGCTACCTGGAGCAAGTAAGTATGGTCCGGCTGCAGCAGGACGTTGCCAGCAAGCTGCTGGCTGCCGCCAGTGCAGCCTCGACTCCGGTTACGGTTACGCCGATTGCGGCTCCCAGTCTGGAGCAGCAGCAGCAGCAGCAGCAGGAAGCTGCGCTGGACATGAGCTGTCGATCGACGCCGGAGCAGGCGGTGTCGATTTCGCCCGTCGTCTGTACGATACGGACGCCACCGCCGCCTCCGGCGGTTCCGTAACCGGAGCGCAGGCAAAGGAAGGCAACGTTCTGGCCGAGACTGTGGAACACTTCGCTTAGGGTTTTTGCTAGAGTTAGCAAGGAGTACGAGAAAGAGGAGGGATCGTTGTTTTGTAATGATTCGTAGATTACTGAATTTCCAGTACACAGCGCTGTGTTGTACGTAGTAGGAACCCGGTAGATTGGGTAGATTGGGGCTGGCAGCCAGCCCCGTACTATCAGTAGTCGTAGATAGTCAGCCATCCGGAGGCAGTAGCCCGGCGGGTTCACGTTGTTTTAATCCAATGCCGTTTGTGTCTGTGCTCTGTATTTATGCTTGTAGCTCCAGGAAGTGACGGCACAATCCGATCATGATTCCCTGGCCGTTCTAAGTGCCAATACCAGTTCCGATGACGACCGAGCCCACCACCAGATGCCAACCATGTCGCTAATGTCCTCCCACGTGGAGCAACAGCAGCAGCAGCAGCAGCAGCTGCGGATCAAACCGGAGATCAGCATATCGGCACTGAAGAAAAACCTGCCTGCGGCTGCGACCAGCACCGGCACCGGTGGCGGCGGCGGCGGCGGCAGTAGCAGCAGCAGCAGCAGTAGTAGTGTCATTAGCAACAGCAACGGCGGCAACAGTGGCAGTCTAGCGAACGCACTGAGCGCTATTCCGTCCACTTCTGCTGCCGCGCAGTAATTTGCCGTGCATGCCATAAAATGTCCAACCTTTTTATAGCATACTAATAGGTGGTACGGTGTTGTGGTGGAAAGGGTGGCGGGCAGAGAATCTGCCCGGCCTGTCCGCCTGTGGCGGTGGAAAAAAAGGCGGCACGGAAATGTTAAATGTGATTTATTTGTGAAATATTTTATGTTTAGTTCGTAGACTTCTCCCGGCATGGTTTCAAGGCCTGCTACCATCATCGAAGCATGCCACTCTTGCAACCATGCTGGTTCCGTTCGTTGCCAACGAAACCGAACAGTTTCCTAGCGATGATCACAAAACAATTATTGTGACAGCGGGACGGATTTTATAGCAGAATTTAAAACCTAAATTTTAGTTCCATCCATCCATGGATTAATAATTGTGTATACCAACAAACTTTAAAGCGTTAGGTTTTAACAGTTCCACTAGCGTTTTAGGCTTTCGTTTTAATTAGTGAGAATCTTGCGTACTTCATCCATCTGCCTAGGATTAGGGAAAAAGGTGCTTATTTTATATTTTCACTTTAATTTTTTTTGTTTCTAAGGAGAAAGGTCTGTTGTTATATAGAACCAATGCCATCTCGTAGAGGTTAGGCTAGTTTAAATCGGTTAAATAAAACAAAAAATTACATATACTTATATATACAAACCCACACAAACAGAACAGAGATAGTCTGCCATTGATATTCCACCAGCAGAAGCTATTTTGAGTAGCCAAATTACACCTAATTTCATTGGTTTTAGTTTCCTATACTTCTGCGCGTTAAAATCGACTGATCTGTGAGATAGTTAGGTGTCCGAATCAAACGAATAGAAAAATCACATTCCAGGTCTACTTTGATCATTTTCATCTCAGTGCAGTGCAGGATTGGATCAACAATCGATAGTTGAATAAAGTAAACACAAAACGGTATTCTTAATTTTAGGAGAGCAATAAAACACACTAACAAACACACCTACAACACAAACACAAATCAGTAGCGTACACACCCCTAGTAGCAACTAGCAAGTATAATTTCAGAAAAACCTACAAACAAAAAAAAAATATGAGCCGAAAGATTCTTCAAAACAAACGGGGAAACGGAACAAAACAAGTTTCCTTTGTTTAGTTTTTTTTCCCTTTTCTTTTTTTTTTCTACTTTTGCTAAACAACGCAGAGAGCAAACGGAATGTGCAATCACTCTTACAACTACTACTAGCTAAAATAATAACTCTACACATACATACTATCTATATTTGATGATGGAATGGATCATAGCATAGAGCAGGTCCGGAGGAAGCTAGGAGCAGCACATATTTAATCACCCACCCCCGCTCCCCCTACGATGATAGTAAAGAAACGTGAGTAAGATAACAAACAAACAAACTAAATAAGAATAAAAGAGAAGCGATGTGTAAAGACAAACAACATATTTAAAAAAAAAGGTAAACGTAAAAGAAGAGAAAAGAGAAGTGAAAATGTGCCTGAATGGTTTCCCAAAACTACAAAATATTAACTACTACAAGAACTAGAACAACACTAAGGAAAAAAACAAAAGAAGAAGGATCGATAAATAGGGAAAGACAGAAGACAGAAGCAGCAAACAAACAAACAAAAAAACAGGAACAAGGAAGAAAGTTTCCTATTCTTGTTATTGTTGTTGTTGTTGTTTGGGGTTCAGTTCTGTCGGCGTCTGTCCGTCTGTCTGTCTGTCCGTTGCGCTTTTCTTTTTTTGTCGTCGTAACTATGTCGGAAGTATGTAATCGTGTCCAAGTAAAAAAAAACAAAATGATGATGATGATGATGATGTGTATTTATCAGTATATAGACTATCGATCGATTCAAACAAACAAAAACAAAACACACAGGATTTGCGTACTACTACTATTACTACTATGTGGATAATTATATAAAAGAACAAAGTAAAACTAAATAAATGAACAAGATGAAGAACATTTGAATGAAAGGGTTGAGCTTTTAGCCTTCTTACGTGCCGAAAAGTGTCGACAAACGTTGATGACAAAAAGCTGACGAACTTGTGGCAAACAGAAAAGCCAAAAATTTGGTGAAAAGATGACGACGGAAAAGTTCTCACAAGTACGCAAAAGACAGTGGAAAACAAACAGACAAAGAAACGACGAAAGTCCGATCAAAAGACGCCGAAAAGACTAAAAAACGACAAAAGACGCTATCAAGAATAATCAAATCGCCACAAAGAGGATAAACAATTTCCTCGTTTCCTTTATCGGTTGTCTTTTCTCTCACTATTCTTCTTTTCTCCCTTGGTTTCTATACCGTCCCGTTTCTTGTCTCGTTTTTCCCTGTCTGGAGAAACGCTTTCTTCTTTTCCGTTTTTCTTCTTTTTTGTGTCCCGTTTACCCTCCCAATCTGTCACGTGTTTTCTTTCATTTTTCAGTTTTCTTTTCCCGTCCCGTTTTTCGTCCAGGTTTCCGTTTTTTTTTTACTTTTCAACTCCTTTTCTATCCTGTTTTTCATCGTTGTGTGTCTCGTTCTTCCTCTTATTACGTCCTACTTTTACTCTTTTTCTGTCGCGTTCTATTTTTCGCTTCAGTTTTATCCTTCTTTCTTCCGTTTTAATTTTTTTCTCTATTTTTCTTTTCTTTCCCCTCTCGTTTTTTTCTCATTCTCATTTGTTGTCCCATTGTTTCTCATTTTCTATCCCGGTTATACTCAATTTCTTCTTTTCCGTTTTATTTATAATTGTTCCTTCTTTTCTCTCATTTCCTTTTTTTTTCTTTTCAGTCTTCGTTTTTTGGCTCGTTTTCTTTTTGTTTTCCTACCGTTTTCTTCTTTTCCACTTTATTTCTGCTATTTTCTGTTCACTGTCTCCTCTTTCTCTGTTCCTTTTCTTTTCTTTTCATGTCCCGTTTTTGTGCCCTTATCCTGAGTTTCCGAAACAGTTTTTCTCTGTTTCGTTCTTCGTTCATGTTTTCCGTTTTTCGTCGTTTTCAAGCCCGTTTTTCCTGTTCCGGTGTCACTTTCTGTCCCTGTTTTTTCTGGTCGCAATGTTTGTTTTTTTTCTTCTGTCTTGGTTATCCTCATCTTTATGGTTTCTTCTTTTCTCAACTTTATTGCTATTGCGTTTTTTTCATTATTATTTTTTTCCCTTTTAGTTTCTCTTATTATGTGTTTCGTGTTTTCTTTATTGTCTCAATTTCTCTCAAGCTGACGTTTTCTTCTTTTCCACTTTTTTCTTTTTTCCCCCGTCTTTTGTCTCGTTTTTTCGTTTGTTTTTCTTTTGCCAGTTTTAAGTTTATTTTTTGTCCGCCGTTTCTTTTCTCTTCTTTTCCTGTTGCGTTTTTCGTCTCTTTTCTCTCCATTTACCCGTGTTTCTAGTCCGTTTTTTCCTTTTTTTCTGCCTCAGTTTTGTCACTTTCTGTCTCGGTTTTCGTTTTTTTTTCGCACAGTAGGATTGTTGCACAAGCCCCGTAACTGTCCTGTACTCTTACAGCCGGCTGCGATAAAGTCTGTCGATAAAGAAGGATCAGGTCTTAGAAAAGCGTTTAAGTCCAAGGTTTTGCACTTGAGAAATAAATTTAAGATTTAAAATTTCAGAATTTTTTGTACAATCGATGCTACTTAATTTCTTTTGGCATAAGTTATTGACAAGTTTATTAAAAAAAAAATTTAAAAAGCGGGGTGTTGATCGTGTCATTTCTTCTGGAGTTAGAGTATCTTCATTCGGTATCTTCGGCAAAAGGTCGTACTATACCGACTGCTAAATTATCCATGCGATAGGAAAATCCTTGTTTAAGAACTTTTAATGAGCGGTTCACTGGTACTGACATTTATGTTTAATTAATACTGAAAAACCAGTTGAGTTGGTTCCTCTGTCTGCTCGGCTTCTGAATTTATTCCATTAGCTTTGATACTAGTAAGTCTCGCAGTTTTTCTATAACATTATCAAAACAATCTTAACGTCTGGCAGAGTACTACAGTCATTGGTTATTCTCTCTGAAATTTGACCAATACAATGACTCGAATCCCAGTTTGGCGATAGATGAAATGTGTTCCGATAGCAGCTCTAGAGCTTCGTAAAGTTTGCAATTTGTCCGGTACAACAATTCGACGGTAACCAACCCACTTTGCACTAGTAACCGAACGAATTCCTCTACCGGGGTAAGTTCTGACATTTATCCAGAATACTCCACTTTTCCGAAGAGCTTCACAAAAATGCTTTCTTCTCATTTTTTCTCGTAAATGAACCAAACAAATATCTTCAACTTCGTAGCCGCGGTTGCACAATATTCTTAATTGTACTTTTGTCAAATTCGCTAAGCATTTCAAGATTTCTCCTTTGAAAAAATTAAAATTGCTGAAGGGACGGTAGGCGAAAGAAATGAAAATTTTTGGTGAAGGAGGGGAAGAGCGGAAAGGAAGGAGGGTGGGGGGGGGGGTATTGGTAGCTATGCTTGACAAGTAGTCATTTTGACTCCTACCTTTTGTCCAATGCTGGAAGGTGCATGAGTCGAACCAAGCTGTAATCTGAGATTATAACCGGATTCGAACCCACAACACCCGCCAGGGCATGTGGTTCGCTTGTACTTGTACCTTTGAACCATAGAGGCGCTGGACAAAAGGAGACCGCAAAATCCACTTCTCAAGCATAGCGACGCGTTTTGGTTGGGTTATCGACACATATTGTGCCGCTTCCTGCATCAATTTCAGCTTACCACCGAGCGAGAAGTTTTAATCTAACTACTATTTACTTTCAGGACGACGACACTATGCCGGCCCTTACGACTTGCAAGGTACTGCAATACCCCCCCCCCCCTTCCTTTCCGCTCTTCCCCTCCTTCACCAGAAATTTTTCATTTCTTTCCCCTACCGTCCCTTCATCAATTGTAGAATCATCGTTTCAAAAAAATATTAATATATGTATGACCTCATTCCAAGGTCAAGACTAAAAACTTGAGATTAGACTAAAATTGCTGTTTTTAAAACTTTCAACTATAGAATTGAGTTCTCCCTATACGTTCAAAGATTTTCGAAGGCCTCTTCAGTTGTTATTTGAAAATTTGGCGTATTGACGTATTTCAACCTCTACCAACACTGGCGGGGTGAGTTATTACTGACGGGACAACAACACTGTACGTGACGACCCAGGGCTTTTCTTGGACCCAGGTTTTCGCCACTGTTATTGCATTCATTAAACGTTTGCCTGGATCCAGAAATGGAAAATTATGGGCGAACACGGCTTTCCCAGAAAGCTGACAAGACTGATTAAGGCCGCGATAGATGGTGCACAGTGCTGTGTGGGGATTACTTACTTTACTTTACTTTTTCGGCGACAATCCGCTTCTCGAATCCATGCCGAATGCGAGAGCCGTTTTCACAATAATCGGTCTTGGGCTGCCGCTATCCAGTCGCTACCACGCTCTACCAGCCACCGTATACTTTGTTTGGGTAGAATTTATGATAAGCCCTATCCTCGCAGCTTCCTTCTTAAGATGCGTGTACGCTTCTTCCACAGCTCTGCGGTTAACATCGATGATATCGACGTCGGCGAACCCTAGGAGCATTTGAGATTTCATGATGATGGCACCGCTTCTCTGCACGGTTGCCCTTCGAATAGCACTTTCCAATGCAATGTTAAACAGCAAATTCGATAGTCCGTCACCTTGCTTCAAACCATCGTCACAAACGAGTCCGATGTCTCACCCGCTATCCTGACGCTTGATTTTGAACGATCAAGGGTAGCACGTATCAGCCTGATCAGTTTTGTTGGAAAACCATGTTCAAGCATAATCTGCCACAGCTCGTTTTGTTTAACTGTATCGTACGCCGCCTTGAAGTCTATAAACAAATGGTGAGTTTGCAAGTTTATTTCCCGGAATTTATCCATCGTAGAGCATTCCTATCGAAAACCGCACTGCTATTTGCCAACAAAGGTTTCCTGCAACGGCCTGAGTCTGAGAAACAGGATTTAGGAGAGAATTTGGTATGCAGAATTGAGGAGAGTGAAACCTCGGTAATTGCTGCATTCGACTCGATGACCCTTTTCGTTAATAGGGCATATGAGATCTTCCAACCAGTCCACTATGGGCCAGAAATTAATATTTCGGGACAAATATATTTGCGGTTAAACGGCATGTCTCAGCTCAATGTGGTCTTCGGCAATTTTTTGAATGAAAAAATTATGCATCTTTTGAAGGGGTCGTCCAATATTTACGTGATAATTTAACAAAAATTTAAGTAATAACTTTTAGAGTAAACTCTTTTTCACCTTTTTGGTTTCAAAATATTAAAGTTAAACCAATTTCAAGTATTTTTTCAAGAATATTTTTGCAAAAGACTGTTTTGCTTTTTCTGCATTAATTAGTAAGATATTACTGTTTTCAGACTAAAAACCGTTTGATGAAAAATGTGTGTTTTTTCAAGGGCGGAGTCTTCGGAGAAGTAAAATAATAAAATATAGCGCATCTTCCTGCACTATTATGATGACCATGAATTCACCTATTAGAGTGATACAAACTTTTGTTTTCTTAAATACAATTTAAAAAAAAAAATTCTCCAAATACTAAAATAAGCAACTTTGCGGAATACAGTAACTATCTATCTCTTACCGATTACGAAATATAATGATGTGTTAAAAAAGAGCACTTAAAAATCAATTACACTCAATAACTTTGCACACGATTATTTTATTGCTTTCAAATGTTCTACAAAGTTATTTAGTATGTTGAAATACATATTTTCTGTGAAGACTTTTTGACGCTAGGACGCATATTTATTAAGTTATAAAATGTATGAAAAAAAACTCCGCACTATTGCCAGGTATTCCTAGCCATGATATTCTCAGGTATTCTCTGAAATACACATTTGGGCAGATAGCTTTAATAATTCCCTACAAATTGGTATGCAAACTAATTGCAGATACTTGCAGATGGCTAAGATATTCGGATTTTTCATCAGACGGTTTTTAACATAAAATCAGTTATATCTTATTAATTAATGCATATAAAGCAAAACAGTCTTTAGCAAAAATAATCCTCTTTTATGTGCAAAATGTTGTCTAGAACATCACATTGAGCTGTCTGTTGAAATAAATGTGTTACAAGAAGAAATGTGATTTGAGGGGTCGTTTGAAAAACAAAGGTCTATTGCTGAAAATGGGTAAAAGGTAGAAGTTTCATATCTTCAGAAAAATTACTTGAAATTGATTTATCTTTAATATTTTGAAACCAAAAAGGTGAAAAAAAGTGCGAAAAAAACCGGGCGTGGATCTTGCTTACTACGAGATAGTGGTCCGAGTCGACGTTTGGTCCCCTGAAGGATCGCACGTCTGCTACATCAGCAAAGTGCCGGCCATCAACCAGAATGTGGTCGATCTGAGAGCAGGCCTCTCCATTTGGGTGCTTCTGAATCTTTCATCGTGCAAAATGGGTACTATAGCCATAACCATTCCTCTGGCTGCAGCGAAGTTGATTAGCCTCCGGCCGTTATCGCTTGTGGTAGGATGAAGGCTTTCTCTACCAATAATGGGACGCAAGAACTCTTCACGTCCGACCTGCGCGTTTGTATCCTTAAAAACCTGCTTTGGCAAAATATACAGCTACTTTACTGCTAATCCTCTTATAATGCTGACAATGCTTATTTCCAGCTGATTACCGACAAGAACAATTAAAATAGAATTTTGCATGCTAATTTACAACAGCTATGCATTCAAAATGCCAATGTATACAGCAACATGCTGTATAAAATGCCAGATATGCTGATAAGCGATTGATTTACTGCTTATGCTAATGCTTATTGGCTACCTGAGAACACCCTTGTTTCATTACTTTCTTCTACCCGGATCCGTTGATTGTAAAAAACTACCGTGACAAAAATTAATGTCTTATTGGTCTACAGCAATCAAGCCGATCGCTCTTTTTGTAGATGGGACAAACCACACCTTTCATCCACTTCTCCGGTAGTCTTCACCTCCCATATACTGGATATAATAATGTAAAGTTCCGTTGTGCTAAACTTCTTATTCTTATTCTTATTAATATCATCACAGCCACAATAAAGGATTCCTGGAAATAATTTTAATTATTTCTAATCATAGAAATACATCAAATTATTTTCTTGTCAGTATTAACATTTGCAAAATATCAAAAATATATCGCAAATGTTTAATCGGCCAGGCCAACTGTGAAATATTGCCGCAAAGACGATTATACGAATTGAATCTTGTGTGAATAAGTTATTCATACATAGATGCATTTCTAAATTAACAGGGGATGAAGAAACGGGGACGTCTCGTACCAACCGTTTCTGAGTAATTTTAACTTTGTTTTCGTTGGGAGTATCTATGCTAATAATGGTAAAGTGATACTCCGGACCCTCGGGGATGAACTTATGGCATTTACTCCAAAAGCCCGGCTGCTGTTGGCCAAGGTTATAGCGCCTTATTTCGCTCTCTAAAATAGATCAAATACACCAACCACCAAGCTACCAAAGACATGGCATATATCAATTAATTTGTTAAACAACAAAATGAAGCAATAATAAAGTAAATAAATTTACGTGCATGTAGTTGCATAAAACAACCTTAAAATAATGTAGTTATAAAACGATCTCACCAGTACTTCTGTTCCGTTAGAACGGCAGATTCAAGTCGAATGATTAACCTGGACCTAAAGTTCACCATGCTATTAGCTAAGTTTGATGGTCCCGTCTTTCGAATCGGCGTAGAAAGTGGTGCTGATAACTTGTTTGATGTTCAGGAACCACCGTTGGAAATATTTTGAAGTAAGGTTGAAACGGGTTGCGCTTGTGCGGTGATTTTTTTCGGAAGAATTTCAGCTAGGCGATCCACCCATTACCGTGATGAGACTGTGGGTTGCCAAATATCAGGAGAACGCTGCCATTCTAGGGGCTCCGAACCACCGGAATTTCATGAAACAGGTCTTGGTTATGGTATTTTTCAACAGTACCATTCGTATTATTTCGAAGACGTCTCCACTTGTGAGCATTTCAAATTAAAATTAAAACACTTGATCTCTCAATGGCTATCCGAAACAAAACACTTGAAAATAATAGTTTCCACTTCTAATTTACTTGAATTTAATCAAAAAAAAAAAAAAAGATATGGAAAATGTCGAAATTTTTTTACGTCCGCTTCTTTTCGCAGTTTGCTTCGATCTTTTTTTTCTCAACATTTCGCTGCAGCTTCTTCTGTACGAAAACCCACTTTTTCTTCATGTCTTCCTCAGATTTGACCACCTTTGGATACTTCCGTAATGGCTGCTTGATAATAGTCTAGTATTTTTCGAAGGGCTTTAATTCCGGTGCGTTGGGTGGATTCATGTCCTGGGTACGAAAGTGACCCCGTTAGTTTCGTACCACTCCAGGACATCCTTTGAATAGTGGCACGAAGCCAGATCCGGCCAGAAGATCGTAGGACCCTCGTGTTGCTTCAACAGAGGAAGCAGACGCTTTTTGTAGACATTCCTAGAAGTAGATCTGCCCGTTTACAGTCCCGGTAGTCACGAACGGCGCACTCCGTTTGCCATATGAGCAGATCGCTTGACAAACTTTGAAAGTTTCTGCATCCTTACTTCCTCCGGAACATCAAACACGTGCTGGACGGTGAAGTACAGTAGCCCCGTACGCTACCGGCAAACTTTTTCTTCTTCAGCATAGAGCCGGGGTGGCTCGTGCTGTTTCAAGCACTCGTCTCCATTCAACTCGGTCTTGGGCCACTTGTCGCCAATTTCCTAGTCGTCTCAGAAGTCGCAAATCGCTTTTGACCTGGTCGAGCCATCGTACACGTTGTGCCCCCCTGTTCCTGGTACCGGTGGGGTAGTTAAAGAGGACTGTTTTCGTCGCACTGTCATCCGGCATCCTTACGATGTGTCGGGCCCACCGTAGCCTGCTAACTTTCGCTAGATGTACGATGGGAGTCTCCCCAAGCAGTGCCTGTAGCTCGTGATTCATACGCCTCCGCCACTCTCCGCTTTCAGTTTGTACTCCGCCAAATATCGTCCGCAGCACTTTCCGCTCTAAGATGGCAAGGCCGCGTATGTCCTCCGTGAGCAGCGTCATGACTGCAAGCCCATAAAGAACTGCCGGTCTAATAAGGATTTTGTACATTGTTAGCTTCGTGCGGTGGCGTATGCTTCCTGATCGTAGCGTTTTACGAAGGGCAAAGTAGGCCCGATTTCCCGCTTGGATGCGCCGCTGGATCTCCTTACTAGTGTTGTTGTCCGCGGTCACCAGCGATCCCAAATACACGAACTCCTCTACCACTTCTAGTTCGTCGATGTCAAAGGTTACCGTCCGTGGAAGACGCGCGTTTGTTTCCTTTGAGCCTCTTCCTTTCATGTATTTGGTTTTCGACGCATATATTTTTAGCCCAATTCGCCGAGACTCCGCTTTCAGTCTGGAGTAGATTGCCTCCGCAGCGGTCCTCCAGTGCCCAATTTGTCCAGTTGTGCGACAGCAATTTGATGATTCAGCTTGTCGGAAGCGGCGGAATGGTCGTTACGTAGTGAATAGTGTGTTAGAAAATTGGTGGACGTTGCGTGCATGAATCCGTGTTGCTCGTCGACGATGTATGGACGATACATACGCGTCGGCTTGGAGCAACCAAGGTGTCGATACAGTTCTTCAGAAAGATTGAAGATATGCCATCCGATCCACTGAAAGTTGAGCTTTTTAACATCAAAGCGACCCGCTTGATCATAGAAACGTCAACAGTCATGCTAGAGAGAGAATCGCCGAGATTTAAAATGCTGTCTACCACAGTACATACTTCTGTTTCGAACAGACTTTCATCGACAAAGACGCTGGAGAATTTTGTGCGAGAACAGTTGACAAACCATATCCAATTTGGTCGCAGTGTCGTTTCCAAAGAACATGACTGACGGAAGGTCGTCGTCTTTCCGTTTGCAGGGCTTCCCAGGTAACCAATAAGCATTAGTATAAGCAGTAAATCAAGCGTTTATTAGCATCCCTGGCGTTTTATACTGCAGGTTGCTGTTTATCAGCCTTCTGAGTGCATAACTGTTGTAAATTGGCATCCACAATTCTGTTTAAATTCTTCTTGTCGGTAACAAGCTGCAAATAAGCATTGTCAGCACCATAAGAGGGCTAGCAGCAAAGTAGCCGCTTATTTTGCCAAAATAGCTTTTAAGTAGCATTTAGGGCAACTTAAATGCTTATTGGCTTGCATTTAAATTGCATTAGAAATTGGTTACCTGGGTTGTTGCGAGCCAGATAGTGGTTTCGCAGTGATTGAGTTTTATACCTTGAGTACCTCCTCAAGGCAGCCTTTTTTTCCGGATTTAAGGCGAAATGAATCGAACAACTCAGTGGTGATCGTGGGGAGAGCTGAAAAATTGAAGTCGACGAACAGATAGCTGTTGCCGCGTTCACACCAATTAATCCCGGGAAGAGCATATCGTCAGAAGCGCAGATCGTTGCCATACGAGCCTTGGGAACGGCGTCCCTTACCCAATACGGTGGGGAATAGACGGCACACAGGTATAAAGAGCGATCAGATAACTTTATAGTCACCCAAACTTGCTCAACAGGTAACCAATCGTTGTGTTCCAGAGGTCATGCGTTGACGATGAACTGCTATTGAAAAGCTGCTTCTCGTTGGTCCGAAGATTCGTGCGGAGGATGTTCGTTCATCAAGCCAAGTTTCAGCTAAAACTATTATATCGTATAAACTATCGACACACGCTAGCAGATAGTCGTTGACGCTTGCATTCATTCCGCCTACATTCTGATAGTACTGTTCGATAACCGGTTGGGTGATGAGCAAAACACGGTAGACGAATCAACGGCGGGGTCAAAATTGGCGGCAGTGCGCTTGTTTGGAAGGGAGTTTTGGAAGCCTCTCTCGCTACATCCACACGCAGGGCCGGGATGGCACCATGATACCGTAATACATCACGGTATCCTCAATCAAATATCGGCAATGCAGCTGAAGTGCTGCACAGTGCGGGGACAAGATTGATACCGTGAATTAGGTTCCTTATCATTTTTGTAGAATTCTGCCGGAAATCAGTCTTTTGCAGCGGCTCTTTTAGCTAGTCTACAGCTGTCCGATGTCTCGCTGGATCTATTCGATATCGGGACCTGGGACAGCAGCACATCTTAGAAAAATAACACATTTTCTGCAACCCGGTCCAAATCAACCGTACTCCACAGCTCTCTACTAAATTCCAACAAGAAATTATTTTTCGAGTGCTTTTTAAATTTTCGGCCAGTCTAACTATCGTTTTATCAAATATCTGGCATCCCTGATGGAGTTGAATCTGTCAAATTTTGTCTGTCACATTAGTGTCATCGTCCTGTGTCTTCTGTGATTGGGCGATTTGCGATTCGAAATCAAAACATTGTTTCTCGTTTGTTTTGACCGGAATTTAATATTTAAATGGCTACGAACGAGCCCGTTGTTAATTTGGAAACTAGTATTAAAGTTGAACCGGCAAGGTAAGTCCCATTCACGCTCGCTTTTAAATACCAATAAATTATCTTATTTCTTTTTTTTTAGCCTAACAGATCCGGAAGAATCGCCCCCACCTGACGTTGACCCAGCGGACCCAGAACAACAAACAGACGACAAATGGGCCCACGAGTGCGAGATCTGCGGAAAAGGGTTCAAGTATCGGACCAGCATGAAGCGGCACCTGCGTTCGCACACCGGCGAACGGCCCTTCAAGTGTACCGATTGTGACAAAACGTTCGTCCGATCGACGAACCTTAAACGGCACAAGTTAATTCATTCGCTGGAACGACCGTTCAAGTGTGAAATCTGTGGTAAGGAGTTCAACGATCGGAGTGCCATGCCGGGCCACCTACGGACGCACACCGGCGAGCGGCCGTACAAATGTGAGGAATGCGGTAAAACTTTTGGTCGGCGGGATACGCTACGCCAGCACAAGACCACCCATTCCGGTGAGCGGTCGTTTAAGTGTAAGGTGTGTAGTAAAAGTTACTTTTCGAAGGTGACTCTCAAGGCGCATGAGTTCAAACATGCCGACATGCACCCGCACCGGTGCGATATTTGCGGCAAGCTGTGCGGGTCGAAACAGGATCTTAGCGAGCACGGAAAGGTTCATCTCGGTGAGGAACCCTTTAAGTGCGAGACCTGTGGGAAGAATCTGAATAGTAAGTACTATTTTAAACTGCATCGGCGGTTGCACACCGGACACGGGATTTTCAAGTGCGAGATTTGCGGGAAGGAATTTGTGAAGAAGGCTTTCCTGCATTATCACACGGTTGCTGTGCACACCGGTGATAAGCCGCACAAATGTAACATCTGCGATAAGGGGTTCGTAACGAATGCCCATCTGATGCGTCACATCCGGTACCACGTGGACGAGCATCGGTGTACGATCTGTGGTAAGACGTTTCTGAGTTACTACGTTATGAAACGGCATATGGCCGTTCACTGATCGGGACGATCAGTTGAGAAATCTGTATGCGTTAATGCACATAATAATCCAGTATTTGTCGTCAGCCAATTCGGTAGGAAGGTTAAGTTTAGGTACTTTTTAATAAAATTTCAGAAAAATATAAAGACTAAAACTTTTGTTTATATTCCCCGTCCAACACACCTCTTTCAAGTTCAAACGGAAAGTGGCAGGAGGTTTGTTTTTTAACCAGTAAAAGTGGTCAGTGGCACTTTAGGGTAGTGACAATTCAAAATTGATTAGGTGAAATAAGCTAGATGATTACCTCAGTTAGTGTAAAATCCGAAACACCGCTTCAAATCAAACCATTCTCGGCATCCATCACCCTTTGCAGCACCTCCTCGTACAGCACTTCGCGCACATTGTTACCGAGTATGAAATCAAAGTGCGTAAACAGCTGATCCGGCACCGGGTAGCTTCCGGCCAGGTTCGGCAGCATCTGCTCCAACCGTTTAACGTTTCGATAGTTGATCGTGTTATCATTATAGCCGAAGTAGGTTCGCACCGAAGCCGTAACTCGTGAGAGATTATACTCCGGAACCGCGCTGCTACCGTAAAACCGTCCGTTTAACTTCGGGTCACCGTAATCGTACTGCCGGAAGAGCCCATCCTGAATCATTTGGGCGTAGTGCTGGACCTGCTTCAGCGAAGAGCCCGCCGGGAAGTGGCCGAGGAAAATTTGCAGCATTTTCTGTGGAAGTAACATGCGGAGGAAAATTGTTTATTGTATTGAAATTTTCTCTGACCTATTCTAGGGTCTTAATGGATAAAAAATAATAATAACATTAGGAGAAAAGCTATCTACGCTGAAGAGCAAAGTGTTTCGACTTGAATATTTTAATGCATTTGCTTAGAGGTTTCGGAATTTCCGGAAGTAGCAGTGATACATAAAAAATGAACAACGTAAAGAACAGTGATCCTAAATTACTACCTTGTGGTGCTCCTGTCCTGAGACGATCCGTAAACTGTACTGAAAGCCGAAGTCTAATCCGATTTTCACACAAAGTGCGAGGTTCATCAGGTAGGATCTGAAGCATTCCACAAAAGTTGGGAAGATTCTTAGTTTTTCAAGCTTGGTTTAAACTGTTCCGTGATCAACTCGGTAAAAAGCTGCTTTCAGACCGATGTATGCCGCATCAGTTTGAGCGCCAGCGCTCATGTTGTTCTACAGTTTTCGACACAGAATATAGTGTCCGTTCCAGTAATTGGGAATGCGGCAAAAAAAAATTTGGCTCTATCTATCTCGCATTCGTCCGGATGTAACAAATGAACAAATTTCAGCCATGGTACGAGCGAATCTGGAGCTGACCATAGAACCAGAAGTTGTTAAACTGGTAGGAAAAAGCGCAGACATCAGCAGCATGACTTTTATTTCGTTCAAACTTGGTCTGAAGGCATTGTATTTCATGAATTCAAAGATTTTTCTACGAAAAATTTTTGAAAGTCTCCAGCAGTGTGTCAAACGCCAATGTTGATTACATCCCAGCAAACATTTTCGTACGTATATCAAAGTAACAAATATGATATATGTACCGATATATATCTAGAAGAATCGCATTCGATGCACGAAACCGGCATATGCGTACTGTTTTGGAGGCGATATACGTACTGAAAATTATATGAAAACAATTCACATTCATAAGTATTTATATACTTATACTTATCGTATACGATGGAATTCGACTCAACATGATTAGTTCCATAATGCTATACAATTTTGTGACGAAAATCGTATGTGAATCAGTTACTATCATTTTGTACGAATAAATGTAAACTAGGGTGCGCTTTATTAAACTTTATGTACGATTTCGAGTTTGTTTAGCGATATTTAAGATGATTTTCAGACATTATTATACGATTTGTGGTTTGCTGGGATCGCCGGAAGTAATGCTGCAATAGACGACACTCACCGTAGAAAGCGTCACCAACCCAGTCCCTGCCAGCGTTCAGTATAGTCGTCTCGGTCCTGCGGTTGATAGCGGATTGGCGGTTATTTCCACCTTGCTTCCAAAGGCAACTATATTTGCAACAATAGTCTTTCCCTCTGTGATGAGTTTCCCACAACCAGACGGCAACGACTTCCCCCGAGGACAACGAAGGGAACGTTAGGACTCTGGAGTCTAAATTCTAGAAGTTCTCTAAACTCTGCCTTTAACGGCAAGTATAGACACACCTCAAAGTATTAAAGCGTTGAACCCTCTTCCGCTTTTAGCACGTCACCTAACCTACTTGGTGATCCAGATTCATGCACATCAGGGCATGTTTTAGCTCTCCGTCATCCGATTCCTCTAGCTGGATTTACACTGTCATCCGTTGTACCGCTGTCAAACTGCAGTCTTACAAATCCAGGAAGCATCATTGAATCTTCACCGCGACGCGCCGCAGGTGGCATTATGGAAACCCTTAAACCCCACGCCACAGTCGCGCAACTGCAGCCAGCGTTCGTCAGTCGTCCCGGCCCTGTGTGTGGGACTGGTGAAGGGGTTTTGGATGGCCTGTCCCGGATTACTAAGCGTCCCGAAAAGTGTCCCGCATTGATTAATTTTTTAATCGAAACAGTTTCTAGGGATGAAACATAGGAAGTTATGTTACATTGCAGGAAAAAACCTACTGCTGACACCGCTCGTCAGACGGCGCCCACGCTCCCCAGTCACGGCCCCGACCTGCCGGCACCTCGAACTCCTCATCTGACCAATGTCACTGGTGACTGTTCTTTTCATCTTCAGCTTTCACTTCATTATCCTCCAGTATTTCAATACTGCACGAACCCGAGGACAATTTGGTGCAATCTTTTAAGATGATCTGAAGTCCATTGTCCATTGTAGCATGCATGCTGAAACTGCGACTTAGTAAGGCACCCACCCCCCTGTGTATATCCGAATTCTTATCCATCACAAAACAGTGGTATTCACACGGATGCCAATGAAACAGATCCCTTGCCAAGTCATGACCTTTTATCACGAACCCATCCCCAAAACCAATCTAAAATCTGCTACAAACCCTACCGCGTTTGGCTGAAATCGGTCTTCTCTGATGCTTATTGTATCGCGTTTCGTCCAATGTTGCTAATCGAGCGAGAAGTCAACCATGCCTACACACGCGAAAGAGTATGAGAAACATAGCATTCAACGCTTACGCCGCACAGGCAGGCATAAAAGAAACAGCCGTCGGTACTGTGTGCAGACATTCTGCTACCCAAACACTCGCGCATGCACATACTCACAACGTCTTTCTGCTAAGCTTACTCGCCAGTTAAATAATTCCTGAGGAATCAGCTGCCCGTGAGGCCTAGTGGTGCACTGGGATGAAAATTTTGCATTACTTTTTCTTTTCTACTTCATTTTCGCCCTCGATTCTACTGGTTTCGTCACCTCAACCGCAGTTGACGATCAAGAGTTCAATTCAAACGTCTGGCCTGCAGATTGCGGACAGCCATGAGAGTTTCCTTGCAACCCTCAATTACTCACACCACGACTCTTTTAGGATGCTGGAAGCTAGTTCCGCAGCTCACGAGCCGACGCTGATGGATTCTGCAGATGACCGCACACAATTACAATTAGGGGATTGTCCCCTGTTGTGAAACGGCCCCGATTGTGAAACACCTGTAATTTTTAATGTTTTTTTATCCTAGTGCAGTCAAGTTACTACCAGCGTCTAGTCTCATAGTAATATAACTTTTGAGCAAACAATGGTTAAACTTCAACATTTACAAAGCTTTGTAGGAAAAGTGCTTGAAAAAACACCCAAAAAAGTTTTTTCGCATGTTTTGCAATTGATTATTTTGTGTACCAATCGGAATAAAAAAGCTCAGGTAAAGGCATATAAGCTAAGTTTTGGACCTCTATTTCATCACACAGACAAATTTTAGGTGAAACAATTGACTCAAAAATTATTATATAATTTTTTTGTAATATGGCCACCGCCCCGGTTATGAAACAGTCGAGCTCCCCGGTTGTGAAACATCTAGGAAATCAATTATTTTATACTTCAATGATCGTACATTACTTCAATTGCGGCATTATGAGTTTTTATGGCAGCAGGATTCATTTAGGTTTAGCAAAAACTCAATTCCTTGTAACACATGTAACAGGTCAGTGCATTTGAAATGCGCCAATACGATTGCTTGCTTTTTTACATGCATTCATTGCGATTCAGATTTAGATGATTAAACGCAGAAATTGATTAGTGATTTTGTATTTTTAGTATTTTTCATGAATATATGATTTTAATTTTAGATTTTCCTTCGATATTTCTATATTTCCTTTTCTTTTCTAAAGATTTCCCGAGGTGTTTCACAACCGGGGACACTTTTCTTTAGCCACAAAAAACCATGTTTTGAATTTTTGCTATAACTTTTGTGTTTTAAAGAAAAACCATATACTTCCTTTGACAAAAAGATAGGTATATGTTTAAACTTTTTAATGCTTCAAAAAGATTTAAAATTGGATGATCCGATTAAAAGCTATGGCCAAAAAACAAAACCTGTTTCATAACCGGGGACATTCCCCTACTCCTGCATGATGAATATCTCGAAAGCACGTTATCTGCAAAACTGCGAAAAAAAAATATACCGAGCAGAACTGTTTACAAATTACACAACGCTACTAAAGCTAGCATCCACGGCCACTGGGAGCACCGCTGTCGCCAAAATGAAGTACCCAATTTCTAAATGATTCCATCTTTACTACCGAACCGATTTAGCAAATAAGCCATTTAATATGTCCCGCATTCGTTCAAAAAAAATCTGGTCACTTTACATTAATGGCAAGTATGTTCATTGTCCAAATTATCAAAGCGTTGATCGTTTCCGCGCATTTAGCCCTTCGTCCAGTGTATTAGAGGATCCAAATTCCGGTTCATCAGAACCTGGTCAAGCGGCCTCTCATCCGTGTCATAAAGCTGTTTGCACAGTCAACGCAACTTCATCGTCATCCATTTCACTCCAGCTAAGTTGCAGCTTATCACCGAGACCGGAACGCACGGTATATGGCATTAAGGAAAGCCCTTCCTTTCCCGCTTCGATCGAGCAAAATCCTCAGCAAACTCCCATGCATCTCGTATGTGACGATATTCTTCAAACTTGTTCGAGCCATCGCAGTCGTTCCGGCCCTGAAGTCGGGGATTGGGAAGTGGGCTTCCAGCATCCCTTCTTAGGCAAGTATCGTGGTATGCGTTCACCAGCACTGGCCTGAATTGACTCCACCTTGCAGCAAATTCCGTCCTGCCAGTCTTCAACTGTACTATCAGAATGCTGGCGGCATGAATACGGCCGTAAGTGATGTCCGATTTTTTCAGTTAATCGATTAGCTAATAATCGATTACCTTTTAAGCGGCCAATAATCGACATCGATTAATCGGCGCTGCATAATCGATTGGGTATAACCTTTACGTCCCGTAACGGGGTGGGATGGATTTTGGGGCAGGGAGCAGTGACAACCTTCACTTAAGCGCCAGACAAGTATTAACTTGCCGTGAATGAGCGTGTTTAGCGATACAATCCCGGTCTGGCTAGAATATCTCAGGGCAGGTCCAGCAAACGTTTAACTTACGAACGAAATGCCGACGAAACTAACATCGGTTGAATCCGTTCGGCCGACTCAACAGGGGGCAAGAGCAACCATCGACTAGTGCAGTGTCCCCTAGGCGTTCTACACTAACCTACCGGGGGCTAACTCGCGAACCGATCTGGGGGGAGCACATTCGGGGTCCTACACTTTCCGAGAACACATATCGTAGCAAACACCATTTCGAGGGTTAACAGATCTTCATTTACACGTTTGGCTTAATCTAGTGGTTAGTTTTCTTCCGTTTTTCTTACGGCCTGTTGCTTCTTGTCGATGAAAGGTCTCTGATGTTCCGATGAACAGGTGACTGTGATAGACTAGCGGTTTCGTAGACCGCTTACAGATAGCCTGTACCAGATACGGGGTGGGTGACAAATGGTGACCCAACAAACACCGAAGCTGAATTAAAATGCTACTTATTTGGTCACAGCTGATTTAACTCTGAATACAGGTAGTAGACGCTGAATAAATTTAAGCAAAGACCTCTGTATTGTATAAGTGATTAAGCAGCCAACGAATGCGCTGTAAATCAGCTGCTTCACATAATAGTGTCACAAACAGATTAGGCGCATCTTCAACCTCTCCACACCCCGTCAATATTCTCAATAATTGTGCTATAAACGATTTGTCATCTTAATAAACAGCCCTCCCACGACACATTTATGCGCTGATTAAGTATTTTAGCATCCATTATTATTCAGCCATAGCTGAATCGAATAAAATTTATGTAAACAATTCTACTATACTTATTCAGCCGAAATTGGAGAACTTATACAACCTATTTCGCTTGAGGTAGAAAAAACACTTGTTAAGCAATTAGATCACTCTTTATATAACCTCTGTGCGCTTTGTTTCCAGCTTTGCGTAAATTGGTTATTTAAAACGCGCAAAAGCCTCTATTAAGCTCCATTGCAGCTTCGAAAGCAGCTATTAGCAAGCCCGAAGCTTGATAAAATCCCCAAATTTACATGTTTAAGAGCTGAAAAAAGTTTTTTATTTCTAAAACTAAACCATAGTTTTGCCTCAGGTAGAATAAATTCAGCTATAAAAGCGTTTGATCAGCCTGAAATTGTTGCTTGGGTAGCTGCTTTCAAAGCTGCAATGGAGCTTAATAGAGGCTTTTGCGTGTTTTTAAATAACCAATTTGCGCAATTCTGTCCATTCTATTTTTAGAACGAGCAATAGTTTTGCAATGCTCTTTCAGTCGCTTAATCAACGTCTCATCAACCTTTAGGCAGCCAAAAATAATCTATTTTTAAACTTCAAAAATGGAACGCGTCATATTTATTTTGCTTTGGCGTCATAAGCAGCTATATTTTAAATTTCGAAAAACTTGAATTCGTATTTGCAAGCTAATTAAAAATGCATGTCGTCATCTTTCGGGAACAGCATGAGCAATTGCTGTTTACGAGTTGGTTTCAGGCGATCCAAACTGCATAAAGTAAGTACTCAAATGGTGTTTGACCAAGCGAAGTTTAAGCTGCTTTAAGTTTTTCCAAACCAGCTTTCCTCCAAAGCTGATAAACAAGCTTAATAGCGAATTTTTCTGCTAAACAATCCGATTCTAAGCAGTCATAAACATAGAACCGTTTTACGGTTGCTTAAAGGTGTTAAAGTGGCTTTATAAACCAGTAGACGCTTTCATTAGGCTCACAGCTTTCAAACTGCTTTAAAGCTGCTTAAGGGTGTTAAAGTGGCTATACAAATTAATACGAAGCTTTCATTCGGTTCACAACACACATACTGTCAGATCATACAGTTTCGCAATTCAACTGGCAGCAGAAATATTTGTCAGTTATCGACATTATCGACTGCTTCAAGTGTAAAGATATTTTCACTGTCTGTTCTGCAGATGCAGATGAAGCGGATCATACGATGAGTGCTTATGGATCAGAAGATGGCGGTTCAATTCCCGAAAAATGACGACATGCAATTTTAATTAGCTTGCATATACGAATTCAAGTTATTCAAAATTTAAAACATAGCATACGACGCCAAAGCAAAATAAATATGACGCGTTCTATTCTTTTTTAAATTTAAAAATAGATTATTTGTTGACTGCATAAAGGTTGATAAGACGTTGATTAAGCGACTGAAAAAGCATTGCAAAACTATTTCTCGTTCTAAAAATAGAATTGACAGAATTGCGCAAATTGGTTATTTAAAAACACGCAAAAGCCTCTCTTAAGCTCCATTACAGCTTTGAAAGCAGTTACCCAAGTAACAATTCCAGGCTGATCAAACGTTTTTTAGCTGAATTTATTCAACTTGTGGCTGAACTATGGTTTAGTATTAGAAATAAAAACCTTTTTTCAGCTCTTAAACATCTAAGTCAAGCTTCGGGCTTGCTAATTGCTGCTTTGAAGCTGTAATGTAGCTTAATAGAGGCTTTTGCGCGTTTTTGAATAACCAATTTGCGCAAAGCTGGAAATAAAGCGCATAAAGGCGATATAACTGCTTAACAAGGGTTTTTCCGAGTCGAATAAAATAGGTTGTATAAGTTCTCCAATTTCAGCTGAATAAGTATTGTACAGTTGTTTATATAAATTTTATTCGTTGGATATTCAGCTATGGCTGAATAATTATGGCTGCTAAAATGTTTATTCAGCGGATAAATGTTTCTTGGGGAATCAAATGTTTTAGTAACGATTGCTTATGTGGTGGGTATAGCATACGGTTGGCTCTTCGGCGATCGGTTCCTACGATCGATGGTGTATAGGGCCACGGATGGTAGCAACTGCCTGCTCGCTCGGTGTGTTGCTCGGAGAATCGGATCACGCACTCATGGTCGACACGTGTTGAGGCCGACTGACGACGGTCGCGCACTCAAACCCTAAGGGAAGACCTCTGTTTGAAGGAGGGTGCTGGTGGTCTTTTGCTTCGTTCCACTAGGTAATCTAACCTCGCTTTAGCGCCTATATTTTCAACCCGTGTTTTTTCCACTTTACTTCTATTTATTGTATCTTTTCCGAATGCTAGTTTACTTCACTTTTCGTCTTCTCATGTATCACTTCTAGCTCTTCTCTGCGTCTTCTAACTTCTAGCTCTTTCCAATCTTGCGTGTCGTCTCTTAGGTGGTTGTCTTTAAAATCGCTCATTCCCCAGACTGATTTGCCTGTCAAGCACAGGACTTTACGACGGGACCGACGATTCAGCTTCGGCTAGTTTCGCCAGGTTCCATCCGGTGGGCATTAGCAGGTTTTGTTTACCCTAACCTTTTTTCGGGGATAACGACAGGTAACGCGAACAGGCTTTTAGTGAAGGTTGTGTGTGGGATTGGACAATAGGGTTTGTTACCTTATTCATTTTGTAACTTCGTTACAGTCCCCGACACCAAAAAATAGCTTTGCGTCCCGTAGTACTGTCCACGAGCGTTTTGGAATGTGCAGTCAGACTTAGGCTAGTTACATAGAAATCGAGGAGACCGTATTTTTTGGTTTTTGTATAGTAAAAGACGAAGGGTAGGGTAACCAACGTATTTTGGACCCCCTCAGCAACTGTACATAATTTGGACACTTACAGCAAAATCAAATGCAAGTGTCCAAATTATGTACAGCTGCTGATGGGGTCCAAAATAGGTTGGTTACCCTATTACCCAGTTTTCTAAAAATTCCTTACAAAATTCCGTGACTGACAGACTGACAAATTTCGAATTATCTTTTGACGGTGGCACGGTTAATATCTAGATTAAGTTTAGTTTGGTTTTTAGATTTCAGCGTGGTATTTAAACCGGCCTACTGCGTGCAAACTGGATGATTAAATGCAAAGCCTTGGGGTTAAACATCCTTTCTAAGATTTGGCCCATCTTTATCGACAGACTTCACAGCCAACTATTAGAGTACAAGACAGTTACGGGGCTATTGCAACAATCCTACTGACTCTATCTAGGAGCACCGCCTAGCTGAAGCTGATTTGAACATACGACTACTGGTTACTTAGATCAGCATCGTACCTCGAAACCAACGAACTGGCTGATTAGCGCTTGCCTCTGTAATAATTAAATTTGTTAGAAATTGTCAAACAATAAAATTTTAATTAATCCGGCATAATCGATCGGCCAGTTAATCGATTATCTAATAATCGGAACATAAAGCAATCGATTAGAAATTAATCGATTATTTTAGCGGATAATCGATTAGTTCGATTAATCGAGAAGTAATCGGACATCACTGCGTTGCCGAGTACTTTCTTGCCTGTTCAGACGAATCGTTCGACGTCATCGTTCTTACGGAAACTTGGCGCTGTAAGCGGACCTTGCCAATTGTCATGCCAATTATTTGGAGACTACTATGAAGTTTTTCGAACTGACAGGAGTGCACAGAATAGTTCCAAATCACACGGCGGAGGGTGTCCAAGCAAATCTGGGTGCAACTCAAGCTAGGGGCTATACGCTTTACTTGTGTATGCTCTATCTGCCACCTGACCGAACGCGTGATCTCGCGCTTATCGAAGCTCATACCGAAAAATTCGCCGCGTGTTAACTGTACGCAAGCATCGCCTGTCATGCACGAATTGGTGGTTCTCGGTGACTTCAATTTTCCTACCTTGAAGTGGCAGTCCTCTACTGATGGATTCTTGTATGCAGATCCATTATTACAATCCACTTTCCATGATGGTATGCACACGAATGCTCGATCTGTGTTTCGTCAGCAATCCAGATTACGCACCTCGGCTTTCTTACGGCAGCCTCACATCCTCTCGTGAAGACTGTCTATCATCATCCCGCCTTACACCTGATTTTGAAGTGGATATTTCGGAGAATTTCTGTAGCATAGCGGATGCCGTTAGCTACGATTTTAGACAAACTGACTTCTCTGGTATACGTTTTTCTACGAGAAGTTCTCGAGTGTATTTTCGTGTGACACACTATCAGCTGACCAAATCCGCTTTCTGGGCTCTCGTTGAATGTTATTAATGAGAGCGATGCTATGATTCAAAAAGCCATCTCAGAAATAAAGCCATCCACCTCCGTTGGACCTGACGGGATACTCGCTATTCTTCTTAAGAAATGCACCGCAGGTTTACTTGCTCCTCGTCGTCATCTTTACAATTAGTCTCTATCTACCGGCATTTTTCCGACGCTATGGAAAACGGCGTTTATGTTTCCAGTTCATAAGAAAGGCGATAAAAAGGACATCGATAATTATCGAGGTATCGCCGTGCTGACCGTGGCCTCGACCATGTCGAGGCGTTTCCAAACGGACCCCATTTACACCGACCTGTCTGCTGCTTTTGATAAGTTGAATCATGAAATTGCGATTGCCAAACTCGACAGGATGGGACTTGGCGGCACCCTACTGCTCTGGCTGAAGTCCTACTTGGCTGATCGGCATCTGGCTGTTAACATCGGAGAATCACTATCGAGTGGGTTTGTTGCTACGTCCGGTATTCCACAAGGCAGTCTTCTAGGCCCGCTCATCTTCGTGCGGGCGTAATTTCAGCGATGTAAACTTTTCGCTGCGAGGACCCAGGCTTTCCTTTGCTGATGATCTTAAGATCTATCTCGAGGTCAAAAAAGTTGAAGACGTCATGTTTTTGCAACAGCAACTGGAGAGCTTTTCTAGATGGTGCAACGAAAATAGAATGGTGCTCAACATTAGCAAGTGTTCAGTGGTGAGTGGTTACGTTCTCCAGGAAAAATCAGAGGGGTTGTGTACAAGACACGACCGCATATATAGGTGACGCAGGACTACGTAAGTCTCTTTGTAGTGATGGTAGCATGTATTCATGCTTGTAATCATTCGATTCTTCATGTATACATGCTATATGCAACATATATACATGCTACATGCGTTGTATGTAACATTTATCAAAGTAGTAACATTGCATACGTTCAGTTCTCAAAAGATTGTGCATTTGAAAACAATTTAACAAAATCAAGAACACAAACTACTGCTTTCCTGCTACCTTACTGAAATTAAAGATTGTTTTTATTACCCATCGTTGAAGAGATTTTACCAATTCAATCCTATTTTATCAACAGCACATCTTTTCACTACACTTCTAATGAAATGGCAAGCATGCGTATTCATACAGAGTCCTATTATAACCGAACACTACAGCTGTAGCACATTTTTCAAATTCGCCGAGGTTTAAACGTCTCGCAGTAAAGATTTTGCGATCTGTTGGGACAACGAACTTGTGTCGTTTTTTCTGGCACACTTCCCTAACACAGACATCAAATTGGACTAGGTTTAATCGCGTTCATATGAAATCTGTTGGCACGAGGGGGCTTTGTCACTCTTTCAGGCGTACTTCCCAAGCAAGGACATCAAAATGGTCTAGGTTTAACCGCGGTGTTAAGAAATCTTGTTGAAATGAGGAAACTTGTCACTTGTTTTGGCTTACTTCCCAAGCACAGATATCAAATTTGTATAGGTTTAGACCATTGCAAAGAATCTTCCAACCAATCACGAAGCGAGAATTCTGGTAAAACATAGGTTCATTATTTTCAATTTTTTAATAGTTAAACATCAAGAATCCATACTTTTCTTCATTTGGGTCAATTCTTAGAAGATTTTCCGATCGATTGATGTAAGAATATTGAAAATCGATCGGAAAACCGCTGAGCTATTAGCGCTCAAAACCTTTCATTTTTCGTGACGCTCGCATTTTTCGATTTTTTGGAATGACACCGTATCTCAAAAACTTGCCGTAAGACGTAGTCCTACGTCAAAAAACGGCCAATCCTTTTCAACTATCATCTAGGTCTAGGAGGTGAACTGATTAAAAGAGAGTTTTACATCAAGGACCTGGGAGTCCTCCTTAACTCACAGTTGACCAACAAGCAGCACATCAGCTACATCGTTGCTAAAGCATCCCGCAGTCTTGGTCTAATCATGAGAATTGCGAAAAGCTTCACCGATATACATTGCTTGAAGAACTTGTACTGCGCACTTGTCCGTTGGACGTTGGAATATTGCTCGGCGGCCTGGAATCCAGCCCGCAACCGAGTTACATGGAGAAACTTTGTTCAACAGGCTTTGTCTTAGGACGGCAAGCCACCTAAGTGATCGGCGTTTGTCAGTCAAGATAGGTGACTGTATATCCAATGAGTTCTCTGCCACTCCCGGAATTCCGCAGGGCAGCCATCTCGGACCCCTGATATTCCTACTTTATTTCGAGGATGTGAATTTCTGTCCCAAATGCCCGTGGTTATCTTTGCCGATGACCTCAAAATATTCTTTGTAATTCGGACTACCAAGGGTGCTATTTTTCTTCAACGTCAACTAACAGTTTTTGTTGAGTGCGGAAAAATTAACCGTATGAGCCTAAACTCCAATAAATGCTATGTCATCACTCTCACACGAAGGAAAATGCCAATTCGATGTGGTTATCGCCAAGCAGGTAACGAATTCAGTGGGTTGAGCAGTCCACATGAGCATTCGAAACCGGAGAGTTCGACGGGACACATGTATATTAATTTCTTCCCAAAAAGGTTACCGTTGTTGATTATTTCCATTAAAAGGTCGTACACGATTAGTTTCTGAGATGTTCGTTTTCTTTGGGCAATCGTATTCAGGCTCGCTTATAAATAGACACCGATTTTCGTAGGCTGGAACCCGTAGGTAGAGGATCCTGTCATGGCAAGCGACGCAGAGCAAAATGGATAAAACAATGTTGGACGCTTTTACCTTTCTTTGATTTGTCTTGCATATTCCAAGATACTATGACCTAGCCAAGTGATAAGTCTGATTTCGAGAAAACCACGTTCAAAAGTTTGCTGTACGAACTCTGCAACAGTTGCGCTATCCTTTAGTCGTATTAACAGCTCAGCTTCAGCAACGGAACGCACTGTAGATAGCAGGATGGAAACTCTCAGCCCACCCGTCACAGTCGACCGCCGCTTCAACTTCGTTCATATACAATTAGTTCCTACCATCAGAGGTGTTCTGTTCCTGTGCTCGGGGCCGGTGATGAGGATTTCCAACTTGCGTCCTTAGGCAAGTACCAGCATTCATCTCCAGTACATCTCCTTAACTTTTTGAAAGTCCTCCATTCGAATTAACGATTCCTGTAACAACGGTTTACTGTATACTTCAAACGCGCAACCGATCATCGTAGGTTTTGCTTTTAATTTAATCGATGCTCAACACCCGAGTCACCCGTGTTCATCTCCGGGACGGTCATTGGACTGCATCAAGCTGAGTGATCGCTTACTTTTTATATGTGGCTCATACATCCCACCTGATCGTGTTCGCAACAAAGATCTAATTGATGCTCACTGCCAGTCAATTAATTCAGTAATGGGGAACGCTTCGCCTCCGGAGGAGATAGTTATATTGGGCGCCTTCAATCTGCCAGATATCTCGTGCAAACCAGCCAATAGCGCGGTTTTCTCTATCCTGATTCTGACACTACGGTTCATGCTGGTGCAATGAATCTTCTTGACAACTATTGTGCTGCAATACTTCATCATGTCAACCATGTCATCAACGAGAACAACCGTTTCTTAGAACTCTGCTTCATGAGCTCGCAGGACAATGTTCCATTTATCTCAGCGGCTCCATGTTTGTCAATCAACAGAGTTCAACACCATCCTCCCCATGATGGTACGCATTGAAGATAATCTTCTTCGGGATTTCGATGAATGCCCGTAAAGCTGATCAATAAAGCAAAAGAGCAGCATTAAAATGATTCACGAAGTTCCGCACGCTTCCACTAAAACTCCACTATGCGAGGATAAACAATTTATACAGGCGAGTCAGTCGCTGTTTTTCGCGGTATCAACGCAACATTCAACGTAAATATTGAAGCATCGCCAGAAGTCTTTCTGGAACTACGTAAACGAGCAACCCAGAGTCCGGGCTCCGGTCTTATCAATGGAATACAACGGGAAAGTTGCTGCCACTCCTCAGGACATATCCCGTTTCTTTTCCAAGAAGTTTGCAAGTGTTTTCATCAACTAGGTATTGAGTGCGGATTAGATCGAGATGATTTCAAAGGTCGTAACCGTCCTTCAATCCCGGGCCCGGATCGTGGCTCCGTAAATTTCAAACGTCTATCTCCGGAGGGATTTTCCCATCGTGTTGGATATTTGCACATATGTTCCCTATACACAAAAAAGGAAGTAAACGAGACGTAGACAACTACCAAGGCATCACATCGTTGAGTGCAGTCTCGAAACTATTTGAGCAGCGTTGTACCACTACTAATCTGCTGTGTCTTTCAGCTTCAACTCTATTCTGCATTCGGAAGACTATATTTCCGGTAGATGATGCTAACACGGTTGAAGTGCTTGTTAGAAATTGGGCATCGCAGCTTACAGTATCTTCGCAGAGTCGAGGAGTGCTGGAGTTGCTGATTAGTCCAAGGAGGTTTTCGGGCTGGTCCTCGGTAAGGAACAAAACATATGCGGTTACTGACTTGAGAGCCGAGTTGAAGTATTCCAATGAATCATCCCCAGGCGGCTTGGACTGCAGAAATTGTTAGTCAATTCGAGAAATGGCAACGCTCAGGGACTGTTTGTCTTCCTGGTCAAAATCAGTTCTGAAGAAATCCCAACTCGCAACATCTGGGTTAATCTTTCCGAAACGTCTGGGAGTAGTCGAAAGACCCTGGAATGTTTAGTAAAGTGGAGGAGCATCTCTTGTGGATCTCCAAACTTTCCGCCACCATCTTCTATGCTGAGTCGTTGTTACTTTTGTGTCGCTGATGGTTAGCGGATTGTTATTGAAGATATGCTCAGCCACTGTTGATCTAAAATGGTGTGTCAGATCCTTCTCGGTATTATTCTTGATGACACTGCCAAGTGTTCTTTTGTGCGTGTTTCCAAATTTGTTCTCGTCTGGCCGTAAACCTTTTTGCAACGTAGGCAACTGATTTCATAAACCCCTGATTTTCAATGTTCCTCAATCGAGTTTTTCGACCGAGAGGACTTGTCATGACATTTCGCTGCATTCGTGTCTATAGAACTTGTTATGTTGTCGTCGTATTCTACTTGCACTCTAGTTCTGGTTTTGTTGGCATTTATGTTGTTAGTGAGTTTTTATAGTACTTGCCTTCTTTTTTTGGTCGTAATGACCTGAATAGTCCTTTCCTGGTATCCGTTCTGTTTTGCAGGTTTCTAAAATGTATGTCAACTCTTTTTGTCTTTGTTTCACTGTTATAAAAGGCCACCTAATTGACACCAACTATCAGATCAGATCAGATCAGTGACTTACCTCCTCGAATATCCAGTAAAGAATGAATGCGATTCTTCATGTCACATTTGCACCATAGGTGAAAATCAACGAACGTGATTACTGTGGTTACGATTATAGGCATTGGTCTTATGGTTACGATAACTTCGGTATGTTGCTTAGCAAAATACGAATAATGCAGTATGTGTCTGGTATTTTCTATGCCACACAGAGCCATACCAGCAATTCCTAATAAAACAAGAGGCAAAAACACCGAAAATCTTTAACTGTTACTCCAATAACAGAAAATCTGAAAAGGTTAACAGTTGAATCATTCTAAATCGAAAGTTGCTAAAAACCAACGTCCATTTCCTTCGCACAGTTAACAATCTTAAAATAAATGATAACAGTTGCTGCGTGAATAAAATAGTAATGAAAATAAAAGCAAGCGAAACATCCATAAACCCATAAAAATATAACAGATCATACCGAGTCCAGATTCCGTGGGTTAGCACCGGCAACGTCGTGAATCAGCAGTCGGCATAGGATCTGCGTCGGTGGCAGGCAAAGACGTTGTACGAATTTGGCCTCACCATCGGCGTGCCCCGCAAAGTGGAACTTGTTCGAAGAGGTGTACCGTTCGGAGATTTCCTCCGCCAAGTTGGCCAGTATCGTTATGATGGTGCTGGGATTTCGATTAACGAATACGGCCGGAGAGAGCGCCTGTAGTTGAACTATTTTCTCATTATACTCCGGCCGGTAGCTGAGCGCAACGAAACCAACCAGCGTCCCTTGTGAAAAGCCGATATAGTGGAGCTTTTTCGAGTTGGTTTGCTCCAAAACGTAATCGATCATCGCCGGTACATCGTAGAAGCCGATTTCGTGAAAGGTAAAATTCCAAAAAGCTGGCTGCTCGACGCGGAGCCGCTCGTGCTGGCGAGAGTAACGATTCCCGCGAGCATTTCCCATCCAGATGTCGTAACCTCGATCGGCCAATAGATAGGCCAGGCCGTGCCTGGGCCCTATAAGAATCCAATCCGCGCTGGTGCTGAACAGCGAGTGCACCATCAGAACCGGGTATTTGCGCCTGTCCTGCCCCGTTGGGGCACGACCAGGAATCCGATGCACCGAAAGTAGGTAACCATCTTCGGTGTGAACTTGATACTCCTCCAAAGGGTAGCCATATTTTCTGATCAACTGTGGCTGGTGAAAAAATGGAGATTGAAAATTTTCAACTAATTTTCACCGGATTCTGAACTTACCACGAGCAGATGTTTGTCTTCCTGGTCAACGCGGAACACCTCACCGGTACCGCCAGTGGCCAACAGCAGCTGGAACGTGAATAAACCCACTAAAAGCAGCATTTTATCTTCCAACAGTTCAGAATTAACTGAAGCATCATTGTTCGGCACTGTTAGTTTCTCCTCCGATGGAATAGGATGGAGGATTGCTGCGATTGTTATGTTGTTTTCATTTGAATGGGTAGCAATTCTCACGTGCAATGCGATCGCGGCATGCGCAACCGTTGCTTCGCAACTACATACACACACGCGCTTTCAGCAGAGGAACGACGGTCGTTGAAAGCGTTTGTTGACTCTCTACCTATTGTGTGTGAGAAAATTCCACTTTCACGAGAGGCGCACACGATTGATTCATTCGGTGTCTTCCGTGGTTTTCAGTGATAAGACAGGACTCCGTTTCTTGTTTTTTGTTAATTCAATTACGGCTGAGTCCACTGCCGGAGAGGCATCGATCAGCGGTTTCCGTAGTGTAGTGGTTATCACGTCTGCTTCACACGCAGAAGGTCCCCGGTTCGAACCCGGGCGGAAACACGACGCTCTTTTTTTGTACTCAAACTCTAACACTGCTTTTCTTGTTGTTCACTTCAATTTAACCTTGTTCGCTTATCATGCTCACTTCAAGGTCTCAAAGCTATTTATAGCAGCAACCCATTACGTTACCATGGGTACATACGACAATGATGAAAATTTTAAATTTCATTCCCAAAAATGTTTAGGATTAAAATTAAAATTTATTCGCATATGTAAAATCATTACTAGGAATAACTCTATCAACAAAAAAAACTTTCTGTAGTTGATCACGCAACCTGCTTAACACTATTAAAAAGCCAAACTTGTTTTGGACGGATTTGTTTGAATCTGTTTGAGATTCATGTACTTAAGTAAGGTTATCTTACTATACGCGAAAAAAGGCACTGTTTTTTTCTAAAATTAGGTAGATTCTGTTGGAATGTTCCGTGAGTTACTTTCGAATCAGATTCGACCGAAAAATGCAATTATAAATTGTACAAATATCTGGCGATCAGAATACTTGCCATCGTTCCCAGGAAGGTCGCCCAGGACATCGTGTGCGGTGGAGCTCCACTCTACAAAACCGAAAATGTTAGCCTTCCCCATCAACCTACAACCATTTTAATGGAATACTCACAATCACATAGTAGTTACACCGATCGCCAAGGCAGCACTCGGCGCAGGACCAATCCTCGTACCAGATGTGCGTGCAGTATTTCATGTACTTGCTGCGCGTCTTTTTGCACACCTCCTTCGAGGCGCACCGTTTCGAAACGTAGAACTGCTTCAGGGCACCGAGCGAAAAGTACGGCATGCTGCCCCACCGGATTTCCGTCAGGCAAGCTTCCTCGCCCTGGGCACAGGTTTTGATCGTATTCAGGCACTTTTCCGTGTTGCCCGTCTGGTTCGAGCAAACGTAACACTCATGGGCGGCACCTAGAAGGGAAAACAAAAAAAAACAGGTCAGCAGAATAGTTAATTAGCATAAACTACATTCTACCAGACGTAATTAGTGCGTGAGGGCGGAAGCTGTTCTAGACTTGTAATAGAAAGCAGGAGTGTAATTTGTTTATGACGACGAGCAACACTTACAAAAGTTAAACAGAGAGAAGGTCAGCACCAAAGTGGCGACGATTTTCAACGGGTCCATGTTTTTGGCTGCTTGCTGGACGATGCGTGTCCTTCCGTAGATTGTCTGCTTACAATTTAACAACACTAGCAACTAATACTGGTATGATAAGATAATACTTTTAGTTTTAATTCAGTAAAATAACAATGCCAGCCAGCCAGCAAGCGATTGAATGAATCAACAGTTGGCATTAATGACAGCTCCTACAAGGCACGCCCTCGTTCATGTTCATTTGCCAGAACAGCGTCCAGCGTTGCTAGTTTGGTTTATTGAACGAAAGATAGCAAAATTATTGTTTATTCCAGTTTGAGCAAGTTTGAGTTACTTCAACCATGGCGCACCAATGACATAATCGAGGCAAAAACGGACACAATTTAGAAACCTCCCGTCAGCTGATAAAATATGAGTGATCCTATGTAAAATTTTCCGGGTAATCGTGTGATTGTTATCGAAAAGTTATCGACATTTTGCTCATTTTTGCCTATTTTTAACAATATTTAAACTTATTGGACTATCACCAACACAGACCTAAGAAAACAAAACTTAAAAACCTTGCTCGGATGAAGAACTAAATTTCTGAAGCAGCCACTTGTTTTGTGCCAGCTCAAACTGTAATAATTACTAACAATTATTGTGGCAATCATCATTTGCTGTAAAGAAATGACTTTGGAACTCATTTTCGGTTCGTCGAAACCTTACTTAGGTGGCTTGCCGTCCTAAGACAAAGCCTGTTGTACAAAGTTTCTCCATGTAACTCGGTTGAGGGCTACTGCTCTTCAATTCCTCGGACACCAAGTACTCGCTCCGCCAGATCTCGCTCCACCTGGTCTAACCATCTTCCTACCGGATTTGAGGCGAACACCATCTTTGCAGGCTAGTTGTCCGGCATTCTTGCAACATGCCCTGCCCATCATATCCGTCCAGCTTTAGCCACCTTCTGGATACTGGGTTCGCCATGGAGCTGTGCGAGTTCATGGTTCAGCCTCCGCCTCCATACTCCGTTCTCCTGTACGCCGCCGAAGATCGTTCTTAGCACTCGTCGTTCGAAAACTCCGAGCACTCGCAGGTCCTCCTCGACATTGTCCATGTTTCATGCCCGTAGAGAACAACCGGTCTAATAAGCGTCTTGTACAGGATGCACTTTGTACGGGGACTTAGTCTGCTCGACCGCAATTGCTTGTGAAGCCCATAGTAAGCACGACTTCCGCTAATAATACGCCTCCGAATCTCATGGCTGGTATCATGGCAGTACTAAACTCATCGCCGTCGATCAATATACTACCGCCCAAGCGGTGTCATTCGACCTCGGTTTCGCTGGCCAGCATGTACTTTGTTTTAGACGTATTTACCTTTAACCCAATTTTGTCTGCTTCGCGCTTTAGTCTGGTGTACTGTTCAGCCGCCGCCACAGATGTTCTGCCGATAATATCCATGCAGACGAATTGATTAGATTTGTTGAATATCGTGCCCCGCGTGTTGATATCCGTTCGGTTCATCACACCTTGTAGCGCTATGTTGAACAGCAGGCATGAAAGACCATCACCTTGGCGAAGCCCTCTGTGTGATTCGAATGAACTTGACAATCCACCCGAAATCCGAACACAGCACTGTGTACCATCCATCGTAGATTTAATCAGTTTGATGAGCTTCCTGGGGAAGCTGTTCTCGCCCATGATTTTCCATAGCTCTTTCCGGTCGATGGTATCATATGCGGCTTTGAAGTCAACGAATAAATGATGCGTGGGAACTCTGTATTCACGGCCTTTTTGGAGGATTTGCCGCAGTGTAAATATTTGATCCGTGGTAGACCGACCTTCGACGAAGCCGGCTTGATAAGTTCCCACAAATCTGTTCGCAATTGGTGATAGACGGCGGAAAATGATTTGGGACAGCACTTTATAGGCGGTATTGAGAACGGTGATCGCTCGATAGTTCTCACAGTCCAACTTGTCGCCCTTTTTATAGATCGGGCAGATAAGCCCATCTTTCCACTCCTCCGGTAGCTGTTCCGTATCCCAAATTCTAACAATTAGTCGGTGCAGACAAACGGCCAGCTTTTCTGGTCCCACTTTAATAAGCTCCGCTCCGATGCCATCTTTCCCAGCTGGCTTGTTGTTCTTTAGCTGCATGATGGCCTCCTTAACTTCGCCTATCGTTGGGGCTGGTACCTCTTCCCCGTTTGTTGCACCGTCGAAATCGCTTTCCCCGCCGCCATGGTTCTTCGCCTGGGCGCCATTCAGGTGTTCGTCGAAGTGCTGCTTCCACCTTTCGGTCACCTCACGATCGTCCGTCAGAATACTGCCAGTTTTATCCCGACACATTTCGGCTCGCGGCACAAAGCCTTTGCGGGATCCGTTCAGTTTCTGTCGTTCAGCTCGTCCTCTTCCGGCAGCGCAGCTTCGAGCTTCGAATGCGCATAATTTGCGGCGACGTCTGGCTGCTTCGGCCGCGCGAGATCTAACCGAGGCTGGCGTCGGTACCGAATGTGGTTCACAACGGAGTCTTGGGCGCATCTTAACCATCACTAGGTAGTGGTCAACGTTAGCGCTTCGATAGGATCTGACGTCGATAATGTCTGACAAGTACCGACTGTCGATCAAAACGTGGTCGATCTGTGATTCTGTCTGATTTGGTGATCTCCAGGTGTACTTGTGATGGATTCTGTGGTGGAAAAAGGTACTACGTTCGGCCATATTCTTGGAGGCGGCAAAGTCGATAAGTCTTAGGCCCATTTCATTGGTTCGCTGGTGTGCACTGAACCTTCCAATCACCGGTTTGTATTCCTCCTCCTGGCCGACCTGAGCATTGAAATCCCCGATGACGAACTTGATATGATGTTTTGAGCAGCGGTCGTATTCGCTTTTCAACTGCGCGTAGAATTCATCCTTGTCGTCATCGGTACTTCTGAGGTGAGGGCTGTGCACGTTGATGATGCTTATATTGAAGAATCGGCCCCTGGTTCTCAACCTGCACATTCGAAGATTGATTGGCCACCACCAAATCACCCGTTTCCGCATCTTGCCCATCACTATAAAAGCTGTACCCAGCTCGTGTGTTGCCGCAGCTCTGGTAGATGGTATGTCCATCTCTGAACGTACGTACCGTTGATCTCTTCCAGCACACCTCCTGCAGCGCTACGACATCGAGCTTGCGGCTCTTCAATACGTCGGAGAGCACTCGAGTGCTCCCTTGTGTAGAATCTTGTATCGACTGGTAATGGAGGGAAATGTTCAACCTTTTTGTTACTAGTTATTAAAAATGCAGACTGTTGTATTCGAATCGCACTTAGTTTTATTTGACCGTCCGTTACAAAGGTTCGAACTCTAATAATCTCGGTGCCGTCTCCAGCTGCCCGCGTCCGTTTACTCGTTCGTCGTCGGTTACTCTCCTCTCTTTGTTTCCGATCGATTGTCTCTCGCCATGATAAGGTATACTGGGGCATGAAGTACAGATCGTAACTCTACAATCCCTTATCTACTCTGGAAAAAAAAAGAAAAAAAAAAGAAAATATACAGCAAATAGAATAGAAATACTTACTAATGGAATCTAGCTGGCAATTTTCGAGCTCTTTTCGGGCGCTTGGATGTTGTTTCTTCTTCCGTTGCATTACTCTGTATCATTTCCTTTTTTTCCTCGTTGCGATTTATCTCTGATTGTTCCTGTTTTTCTTCTCCGGCAGATTCATTATTAACGGCCTGCGACGGAGTACCGGGCCATTTTCTTAAATGGGATACGGGGCGTCGGTATCTTACTCCTTCCTCATTCATAACAACTGTATCATTACCTTTCTTTCTAACAACCTTAAACTTTTCGAGTCGGAAATTGGGCTCCAATTTCCCTGTTTCGTAATTCCTTAACATTACTATATCACCCTCGACAATATCGGATATTTTGGAACGTCTGTGCTTATCGGCATAGATCTTTCCTTTGGCCTTTTTAATTGCGTCGTTGTCACGTACATCATCGTCACGATTCCAATAGGGCTCTGTTCTTAAAGATGGTAAAAGATCTTTTACTGGCCTTCCAGTGAGCAATTCTAGTGGGGCCTTACCGGTCGTTGTATGGGGTGTCGTATTGTACATATGCACGTAATCTCGGACTGCCGCACGCCAGTCTGCGTTGACTGCTTTGGCAATTCGGAGTGCTCTCAAAATCCCCTGGTTTTGCCTCTCAACCAGTCCGTTCATTTGCGGCCAGTAAGGAATAGTACGAACCAGCCGGATATTCCTTCGAATGCAATAATTGGAGAACTCCTCACTTGAAAACGGCGGGCCGTTATCGCTCCGGATTGTCTCTGGATATGTTTGTTCGATAAAAATAGATTCCAGAGCCTCTATGGTTTTCGTTGCTGTTGTCCCTTTCATCTCAATGACCTTCAAAAAGCGACTATAATAGTCCACCACCACAAGAAAGGTAGCACATTCTTTTGCAGAGAAAAAGTCGATCGCTATTTCTTGCCACGCCCGTTCTGGCATTTCTTTCCTTATCATCGGTTCCGCGGGACCATGGACATTTACAGCTGCACACCCAGCGCATTCCTGTATTCGATCACCAACATCTCTATCCATGTAAGGCCACCACAGACTTTCACGGAGGATTCGCCGCATGCTAACCACACCTGGGTGTCCCCGATGAGCAATATCCAAAGCTCTTGATCGTAGCTTGAGTGGGAGTACAATGCGGTCATCCCGAACTACTACACCCTTAATTAGTCCAAGCTCTCTGGAGAAAGGCTGATAATGAAAAAGACTTGGTGGCCAGAGCTGGCTTTTAATAGCCTCAACTACTGCAGTTAATGTTTCATCATTAGCAGTCTCCTTTCGAATCTCATCTAAGGTGATAGCTGCTAATCCGTCTTCAATAGAATATAGGTAATGCTCAGATTCCTCGTCGAAGGGTTCCTCAGGTTTAGATTGAGGACAAAGCCGTGACAGTATATCCGAAATATTACTTGAGCCTGGAATATGTTTTATACAAAAATTGTACGGCTGCAACCTTAGGGCCCAACCTTCTGCTCTAGAGCAAGCCCGTTTACCGTCTCTATGTTTACCTTCATAGATGTATTCTAAAGTCTTGTGATCGGTGTATATTGTGAATTCAGTTCCGAACAGGTATGGGTAAAATTTTTCCACAGCCCACACTACAGCAAGAGCTTCACGTTGCGTTTGAGGATACACTTTTTCCGCCTTCGTCAAACCCTTGGATGCAAAACATATGATTCGAGGTTTATTTTTGTTATCTCTTTGCGTCAAGACCGCGCCCAAGCCTACTGGGGATGCATCAACATATAATTCGATTACATCTTTCGGGTTAAAAAATCCCAACCGACGAACAGTGACGGACAATTCGTTTCGAAGATCGTCAAATGCTCTTTTTTGGTCTTTACCAAAGTTATCTACATCCCCCCTCATAAACTGTCGCAAAGGTTCTGTTCTAGTAGACAAATGAGGAATGAATTGACCGACGAAGTTGATGAGACCCAAGAAACTGCGCACTTCTTCTCTTGTTTCTGGTTGTCGGAAATCGCGAATAGCTGAAATTTTATCATCTGATGGACTTATTCCAGAAGCACTGACATTATATCCTAATATCTCGAGCTGTTTTACCCCAAATAAACACTTCGCCTTATTAAGTGTTGCGTTGTTTTTACGAAGAACCGACAATACTTCGTTTAACCTTGCATCATGTTGTTCCTTAGTTGCTCCTGCTACTACTATGTCATCAATGTAGACAACGACACCTTCTATACCAGCCAACATGTTGCACATAATACGCTGGAAAATTTCAGGTGCACAGTTGATCCCAAATGTCAATCTCTTGAACCTCATCAAGCCTCTACTAGTCATAAAGGTTGTGATCCCTCGTGATTCCGGATGTAGTTCTATGTGGTGGAAAGCCGATGTTATATCTAATTTCGTAAAACATGTTGATCCTCTTAGCTTATTCAAAAGTGTGTCAATCATAGGCAAAGGATAATGTTCACGTTGTATTGCCTGGTTTGGATATTTCATATTGATGCACAACCTTATGTCGTTCGTTCCTTTAGGTACGACTACCATCGGAGATATCCATTCCGGCGGACCAACTGCTGGCTCAATCACATCATCATTTAACATTTGCTGAATTTTCATATCGACCTTTTCTTCCATGGCGACCGGTATTCTTAAATAGGCCAATTTCTTGGGAAGAACTGTTTTGTCGATTGACAACTTTATTTGAATATTTGGAAATTTTGGGAAAGCTTTGGTTTTCAAATTAATGTTATTGACATCAAGCCCAATCTTCAGAACCTTAAGCTCTTCAGCTGTCCTTTTACTTAACAATGATTTACAGGCCCCTTCAATAACAAAGAACTCCGCGTATGTTTTAGGCTTATCGTTATTTACAGATATCCATGCTTCAAAAATCATCAACACTTTTAGCGGCTTTTGACTTGCGTATGAAGTAACACGCCTATCACAATCGAACTTCTTTTTGTAAAGTACTGTTCCATTTTCCTGAAGTGTGTTCCATGCCTGTTCGGTAACAGTGTTTATCGCGGCCCCAGAGTCTATTAAAAATTCTACCGGAGAACTACCGATCTTGCAAGTAATCACCCCACTGCTGGCAATATTTTCCTATCAACAAACAATGAAACAAATATAGAAAATTTTCTTAGTATTTATTATTTGGAAATGTTTATGTTATCCCCTTGCAGATTCTACGAGACATCGATCAATCATATTTATAAAAAAAATGAAACAAAAGAAAACCAAGTTATTTTACCTCTCGTGTGTCGGCCGATCTAACATAGCGAAGCTGTTCCTCCTTCGAGTGATCTCGACCGTCCTTTGTTTCAGATGAAAAGCGCTTCCAAGAATTAGGTTTGATTGGGCCGCTTCGGTATGTCGAACCCGGTACTTGACATTTCCTTGCGAAGTGACCAATACGGCCGCAACTATTGCACCGTGCGTTGCGGGCAAAACAATCACGAGAATCCTTGCGATGCTTCCATGATCCACATCGATCGCACTCGATGCTTCGCTTATCCTTTGCCAATCCTCTTTCATTGTAGAATGTAGATTTGCCCCTGTTTGTCTCCTGCTTCACATAAGAAATCGTAGTAGTACTTAAATCAGCTCCAAATGGATGTAGTTTTCCTTTCTGTTTATCCAGAATCTCCCGATTAATGGCATAGTTTGTGAGTGCATCCAAGTTCATTACATTTTCGAGACCTTTGTCTCTGACACGTTCATCTCGCGCCCCCATAGTTACTTGCTGCAGTATTTCCCTCTCTTCTCGATCTTGAAAATCGCATCTGGCAGCTTGCATACGCAATTTCAAAATAAACTGGTTAAACGACTCATCAGTTGTTTGTTTTATGGCGCGGAACACCTCAAGCTCGATACGTTCATTACATTTTCCAACAAAAAAATTATTCAACCGTTTAATTGCGTTGTCGTATTCGGGTATTTCCTCTGGTGCCAGCGGAATTTTTACCGGTTCCGGGTAGATCTCATTTGGCACTGGCCTCAAATGGGAGTATATTCTTTGTAGACCTCGTCCACCTCGAGCGAGCATGAGCAATAACTTCTCGCGTTGGGAGTTTGTATTTCTCAACTCCAGTATAAGCTCAAATGCTGTCAACCATTCCTCCCACTCTCGACGTAAATTAGACGCATCCACTGAATCGTTGAACGGTTCTAATGGCCACTGCTTTTCGGTATCCATCTGAAAATTGATGTAAACAAATTCTATACAGTATTACAATATATCCGACCACATCACAATATTTATTTCATGATAAATGACAATGTTTTAACATTTTGTTTAAGGTAGCTATAGAAAAATGTACATATTTAATTTCGTTCAAGGAATATGCCTGTATTCGTATTAAACCTTCCACTCTCTCACATGCTATATTCCTCAACTAGTATTAGTCCTGATTAGCGCCTTGCAATCCTTCTCACTTTTTTTTTTTTTGCGCTCTGAATCGGTCTCGCTAATAGTGTGGTGCGCTTCGACTTACAGTCGGACTCGCTTCGTCTTCGGCTCTACGGTTTTAAACCGGGCTCGCCATTGGTAGTGGTGCGCTTCGACATATAGTCGGACTCGCTATTTTCTGTGGCGCTTCGGTCCTCAACCAGTCTCGCCATTAGTAGTGGTGCGCTTCGACTTACAGTCGGACTCGCTTTATCTTCGGCGCTACGGTTCTAAACCGGGCTCGCCATTGGTAGTGGTGCGCTTCGACATATAGTCGGACTCGCTTTTTTCTGTGGCGCTTCGGTCCTCAACCGGCCTCGCCGTTGGTATGGGTGCACATCGATATTCAATCGGCTGATTTATTCTTTCGATTTGGTCAAACTCACAGACCTGCGAGCCATCCTGCTGCCACAAGATTAAACACTCACACAATCAACTTTGTCGATGGGTTCCATACAGCGCCATTTTGTTACCGATACTTTGCAAATTAAATTTTCGGTTTTCGGATTTCACAACGTTGCTCAACTTGTCAGTAAGTCAGATCTACTGAAACACATATCGTTGCTAAAAATAACTAACGAGAGCAACACTTTCATCTTTTCACTAATGTCCAAGACGAGGCAATGAAATATATGAACTCTTTTCCACTTTACTCACCTTATTTTGTACCGGCTGCGCCAATTGTAGAATCTTGTATCGACTGGTAATGGAGGGAAATGTTCAACCTTTTTGTTACTAGTTATTAAAAATGCAGACTGTTGTATTCGAATCGCACTTAGTTTTATTTGACCGTCCGTTACAAAGGTTCGAACTCTAATAATCTCGGTGCCGTCTCCAGCTGCCCGCGTCCGTTTACTCGTTCGTCGTCGGTTACTCTCCTCTCTTTGTTTCCGATCGATTGTCTCTCGCCATGATAAGGTATACTGGGGCATGAAGTACAGATCGTAACTCTACACCTTGGAAGTTGAGAGATCGTCAGTTCCGCGTCCCGAGTTTCCAATCCATAGTCCTTTTTCGTCGCCTGGGTCTATTCCAATTGTTCCAGTCAGAATTTATTTGTTCTTCGTTCCGAGCTTTAGTATTTTTCGAGGTGACGGCTTGCAAAGCCTGCTACACCAACCCCTGTTTCGCCGGAGGGCCAACGAAGCTCAAAAGAGCCCTCCTTTCCTGTCACCATACGACCTTGACTTCCACCGGGGTTGGTTACCCGATCTCCACCATAGTTGCTCGTATCCCGGCTGGTACCTCGAGGAGGTAGGAATAGCAGTTGCTGAATAAGAGGCTATGAACCACTGTTGGGTCTATTTTATGCCTACACAATGCACAAGGCACCGATGGCACGCATTATTCAGCCGTTTACCAGCCAAACTTGTATCGAAAATATCGTTAATTTTGATCACTAAAAATAACGTACTTAAAGCCTACTTAGATGCTACATTCCGTTATCGAAACTTAGCCTTCTGTGTTTATACGACAGACTTCGCAGCAAGCTATTAGAGTGCAGGACAATTGCAGGGCCAGTTGCTCCTACGATCCTTGTGACTCTAACAGCCTCTCCCAGTCGGGATCCGAACATACGACTGGCTTATTAGGCCAGCGTCATACCTCGAGGCCAACATGTATATGTGAATGTGAACTGGCTGGCAAAGGGGGAACATGTGCATTCCATAACCTCTGTTCATTAACTCCTATTCCTACCTCCACGAGGTGCCGGCTGGGGTACGCAACTTCGGGGTTGTCGTATGCTAACACTAACAGGAAAGGGGGCACAGTGGCTCCCGCCCACATTGAGATGGCAGCCCCATCAGCGGGATAAGGACCTTAGGTTAACAGCCTACTGTACCAGAACATAAAAAAAGTTACCGAAAATGAAAGAAGAAATCTGTCTGGATTATTGTCAACGACCTTTAGCATGAAAACACGGACACGAATCGGAACATGGAATACAGCAAAGTTTCGTTAATTGGTGGTTCGTTAATTGGGCGGTTCGTTAATTGGGCGTTCGCTAATTGGGCTACGTGACAACTTGAATGTCAAAATTGTATGGAATTTTCGAGTTTAGAATTTTCTAACAACTGTCAGTCGGCCCAATTAGCGAATCAGCTGGAGTGCAGTCGTGGCCCAATTAACGAATTCAGGCTGTATACTGACCCTTGCCCAGCAGGGCACCCAGCAAACATTTTCGTACGTATATCAAAGTAATAAATATGATACAGCCTGAATTCGTTAATTGGGCCACGACTGCACTCCAGCTGATTCGCTAATTGGGCCGACTGACAGTTGTTAGAAAATTCTAAACTCGAAAATTCCATACAATTTTGACATTCAAGTTGTCACATAGCCCAATTAGCGAACGCCCAATTAACGAAACTTTGCTGTATATGTACCGATATGTATCCAGAAAAATCGCATTCGATGGACGAAACCAGCATATGCGTACTGTTTTGGAGGCGATATACGTACTTCAAATTATATGAAAACATTTCACATTCATAAGTATTTGTATACCGTGTACCCCCGTTCGTTTGACCGTTTTTAATCTGAACACTTTTTAATTTGCACCCCGTTGGTTTGCACGATGTGCAAATTAAAAATGGTTCAAACGTCATGCTTAACATGACATCATTTGCTTATGCAGACAATGCGCATAAACGCGATTTGTTTGTACTGAACTAGCGTGTTTAATCTGTTTCACATTGCGTTTTCCCAACGATTATGATAGAAATCCGATCGGAGAATGAAATATTCGCTGCTTCCAACTTCCAACTGAATCAAACCACCAAAACAATAACAAAGAGTAGGGCGACCAGTTCACACAAGTTCCAGCATATTTAGAGTTGCCAGTTGTTCAAATTAAAAACTAACCCCGTTAGTTTGCATGAGTAATCGTTCAAACGAACGGGGGTCCACTGTACGATGAAATCCGACTCAACATGATTATAGTTCCATAATGCTATACAATTCTGTGACGAAAATCGTATGTGAATCAGTTATTATCATTTTGCACGAATAAATGTAAACTAGGGCGCGCTTTATTAAGCTTTATGTACGATTTCGAGTTTCTTTAGCGATATTTAAGATGATTTCCACACATTATTATACGATTTGTGGTTTGCTGGGCAAGCTGGCTCAACTCGCAAGGGAAACTAGCCGCCTGAAGCTTGAAATCCTGGGGCTGAGCGAGGTCCGCTGGCCGGGTACTGGCGAAC